>NW_026262723.1:32385754-33635754 GCF_021869535.1 Mytilus californianus | reverse complement strand
CAGTCAAATAAGAAGCTTAAATTGAAGGACGTTTCCAATTCTTGATTATTTTTTGTGTTACCTGTGCCGACATACATGTCGTATATAAAGATGCGCATAGGTAAATAGTCACCATAATATAATTATGTTGCTCTGTGATATTTTAGAAAAGCAAACAATGTTAACAAAATCAATCCAATAATCGATGAGAACAATTATAGCCTCATAGCGACATTAAAACGACGAAACATGGCATATCCAATGATTTTCCATTTGTTGGATTTTTTTTTAATTTTTCCTTACAAATATTGTTGTATGTCGTAATTACAAGTACCAAAAGATTTGCACACATAATTATTAAAAATTTCGATTTAAAGATGTTGGTATGATAAATTGGCTACAGAAAATCTTTATCTGAAATGTTCAAGAAAGGATTTTCAGTGAAATATTTTGAGGCATAAGGTTTTCCGTTTTTTAAGAGTAATTGAAGGCAGTTTATTCTAGACCGGCGAATTATGCGCGCTGATATTGATCCCGCAAGTTTATATTGTTACATTTGTATATGCAAATTGACAAATTAGAAAACGATAGCCAATGCATTCTTCTTTTCATTGACTTTGAAAAAGCATTTAATCCATCTCCTGGATTTTAATAATTCAAGTTATTGATTATGTCAACTTTGAAAATTCAATATAACACTAGAGCAAGACCTTCTACACAAATACCAAATCGGTGGTAAAACAGTATAACAATCTTTTAGATCCTTCTATAATTCAGAGAGGTTGCATGCAAGGATATCCCTTATATCCATGTTTTTGTTATGTGATGAAATTTTTGGGATATTACTACGATAAAAAGAAAATATGGGAGGTATTACCATTGAACAATTTCTTATATTACAATATGTTGATGACACCACACTTATTAAAGATTGTTCACCAGAATCTTAAAATTCATTTCTTGGAATTTTACAATTATTATCAGATAGTCGTCTTAGAATGAATATAAGAAAGGTAGTTTGGAACATGGTCAAGATATAAAATGTGGCAAGTATAGTTTGCAATCGGGTTCAAGCAGGTTTACGTTCATTGGCTTCAAATATTGTGTTGATTTACAAAAAAAATCGAAATTATGGAGCTAAACTTAAATGAATGAGAGAATAATAAGGAGTTGGTCAAACAAATACTTCAATCCAAAAAAGGACTGTAAAAAGTGTCTGGTTGATAAATGAATTATTACAAATTTTGGAAAATAATTTTAAATTAAGGAATATATCCCCGTCAGGCAAAGATCTGGTTCCTTGTCCTCGAGTTCTCGAAATCGTTTTCCCCTGGTTGTGTATGAAGAAAATCTGCTGTTCCTCACTATCATTGCTAGTGCAAAATACAAAAATTGTGTAAGTCCTTTGCAAAAATCTCCTGTCCCATCACTTTGTCAGAACTCTTTTGTCTGGCTTTTGATTTACTCTTTTGTCTTTTTTGGTTTTATCCGCACTTCATTTTGTTACTAAGTTTTTGATTTTCCAATATGTTGGCTTCGAGCATCCCTGCAGAATGCGCATCTGGTACCGTTGGTACCGTTGATGTTTTTAATTAATAATGATGGACATTTAATGGACTAGCCAGAATATCAAAATTCAGATATTATAGATATTGATACAAACTTTTATATATCTGAATGTGTTTTAACAGTTAAATCTTATTTAAAAGTTTCAATAATAAATGTTACCAGATTTTAAAGCTTTATGTGTCAATCATGCCAGATACTATTAACGAAGTTTTATATATGTAAAAGTATCAAAGATATGTCAATGTTCTAAAGAATACAAATATTACGTCACAAGAAAAATGATCCTCAATCCCAAAAAGATATTACATAATCTGGCATGAAGTGTATAGAATGCCATCTACATTTTAACTAACATTCAGAAGAACAGTAGTTCCAAAACAGGATTACTCAATAAATATTGGTTACCAATAAATGTGAAAAATATTTACAAAGCAAAACATGTACTTTATGTATGAACTCAGTAGAAACCATGGAACACATATTCTGGACTTGTCCAAAAGTATTCGATGTATGGGAATAATTTAATAAGAGGATATATACAAACGTGCCACGTGAACCGCCACTTCATATAGAAATGGTTTTATTTGGGAGGTTAATAAAATTGAAAAAAAAACATAAGAAATCTCATAAAATGGTTAAAAGAATACTATATATACAGAACAAAAATGCAATGCGGACAAGTGAATAGTGTAGCATTAAATATCATATTTTATAAAATAGAAAATGAAATAAAACTTAAAATCCAACTCAAAGAATAATTAATACAAGTAAATTATTAAGTTTTTAAAATACCCTCCCAATCCAGACTACCTAGGTTTATCATTATTGTTTATTCATATGATTCATTTCTAGAATGACTATATGTACTTGCATTTACAAATGTAACTACGGACTAAAACAACATATTATATCGATACCAGTAGTTTTGCCTCTCAACACATTACAAAAAAGAAAAATTAAGAATAAAAGAAAAACAAGACATTCTTATTTGTTTTAGACAGTCTTTTTCTACTTTCAATTTTAAGAATTGCTTTTATTTTTATTTCATTATGCTCAGCTGATTGCTAATCGTGAATGCATATATTTGAAAGTCTCACACAAAAAAATCATATTGTCTGAATGATAAGGACAATACATGTATACATGGGTATATGCATTAATGCAGTTATTAAATGGGTAGGATCATTCATTATTTCTTTTTTCGATTACATGAATGGTGGTCTTGAAGAAAGTATAAAAAAGTAAAAGACAAAATAAAAAAAACCGTTAGTCTACTAAACTGTTCACTAGTGGCATGAAAGATTATGAATGTCAGGATTAACAGAAGATTGTTAATGTATGGACTAGTTTTAACAATATTAGAACTACTTTTGATTCCTAATTTAGTTAGTTGTCTGTCAGCTGGATGTGAGACAAGTTAATTTTGTTTTCTTTTTTTTTCTACTTCAGGTAACTGAAATCACAGAATTGTAATGGCAATTATCCATATCTGTTTATTGTTCAGTGTCATTATATATGTCGCAAGACAAGATGAACTAAAATGTCCGATTGAGGTTTGTAAATATACGAATTTCGACGCCATCTGCTCTGGTAAATATCTTACCTATATTCCGCGTTTACCAAGAAATATTCGCAAGGTTACTTTTCTTAATGGAAATATTGGAACATTATCAGAAGGAAGGATTGCAAACCTAGCTTTCAATGTTATCTCTGAGCTTAGTTTTATCAACAACACCATAGTTCGACTTGAGCCTGATACATTTTCTACTTTCATGAAAATAAAGTCATTGACCATCTCATCCGAACCGTCATTGCTAGCAACAGATGTAATGAATGCGTTGAACAAAATGAAAACTGAACATTTGAAGTCACTCAACATATCAGACAACGATTGGAGTTTTCTTCCAGATGACATGTTTAAGGCAATAAAAAAGGATAGAATTCAAAATATTAACCTCAAAAGAAATAGTCTTCAGCTGTTAAATTTCTCATGGTTTTCAAATATGCCTCACTTGCGTATTTTGAGAGTCAGTTTTAATAAAATTTCAACAATTATACAAGACAGTATTCTCAACCTGAACAAACTTTATCTCGACAGTAATGAAATAACAAAATTTCCGAAGTTTTGTATAAATCATGGGAATAAGAGTGCACTTCCAAATTTAAGACATTTATCCCTTAGCAATAATAAAATTGGATATGTTGGAGAATTTCGATGTTTTCCGAGGCTCAACTCATTAAAAATTGGCGACAATTCGATCGGTAGAATTGACTACAATACCTTTGCCGAGTTAAAAGAATTAACTAATCTCAGTCTACAAGCTATAGGAAAACCATTGAAAAAAATTGAAGATGGGGCTTTTAATTTACCGTCATTAAAAATGTTATCGCTCCGAGATTGTAATTTTCATTTTGATCGTCTATCACCGTCGGCACAAAGTTGTATGCTGTCAAACTGCAATCATTTAAGATTCCTTGATCTTTGCGGGAATCATTTGAATTCAAACATTTTAACAAGGATAATATCACAATTGCAACAGTTAAGATATCTTAATTTGGAAAACACTAGACTTGGCTTTTTGCCAAACAACGTATTTTCTGAACTGCCAGTTATAGAAACGCTTATCATGAACATGAATCGAATATATGGATGGGACAGAGATGTGTTTGCTCATTTGACATCTCTGCAATATTTAGATCTAAGCCATAATTTGATCAAGATAGTAAACGAATCATCTTTTCCAACTGCGTTACTTGCAAATTTGAAAAAGATAAGTCTAGCAACAAATCAATTTGCTTGTACTTGTGAACAGATATGGTTTGTCAATTGGTTACGGCATACCAATATAACGCTTTTAGAATACCCAAAACGTTATTATTGTTCTACACCAGGCAATTATAATGTGAAATTGTTGAAAGATTACAAACCTTCATATTTGTCGTGCAACTTAATCGTTACGATTGCAATTTCAATGGCTGCATTTGTTTGCCTGTTTATATCGATTATGACAATTTTCTTGAAATGTAATACAAATATTAAGAATTTGTTATACCTTCTCAAAGTTAGACAGTTTAGACGACAGGGTTATCTTCCCATTTTGAATAGCGATGATTATGAATATCACGCTTTTGTTGTTTACTGTGATGAAAACCGAATATGGGTTCATGACGACTTTGTCAAAAAACTTGAAAATGAAGAGGGATTTAAGTTTTGCATTTACCACAGAGACTTTGATGTTGGGGAATCTGTCAGTGCAAACGTTGATAAATACCTTAAAATGTCGTGGAAGGTTGTTGTTATAATTTCAAATGCATTTGCTAAAAGCGAATGGTGTCAGTGGGAAGTCGATATAATTCAGGAGAGAAGACGTCGACAAGGCAGAAATGCACTTCTGTTAGTAATGCTTGAAAATCTCACCTCGAAAAACATGACAAGTCCTCTCCGTACTTTACTAGACAGTACTTCGCATCTGAAGTACAAAAAAGGATTCGGTGAAAATTTATTTTGGACTGCCGTAATTGAAGATCTTCGAAAAGCCGTCGGACAGCCCCCAGTTTCTGAATTATAGAATGTAATTGAACTTTTGGTTGGTTGTACAAAAAAATTTAATTTGTGCCAATGTCAGACTATGTCTATAAATTGTTTATTCTTTATCTTTCAGTTAAGTTTTAGTTACTGCATGCGTTGTGGTCACTTGATCTTTTATTAACTTTCATATAAAATCATTCTACATGTATTATTAATATTACTTTTGCAGTTATGTCTGTTTCAACATTTGTACATGTTGTAATTATTTACTGAATAAAAAAGTTGTCTTATTGTGTAAATATATAATGTCTGGATGTATGATCCATGTCATGTCAATTATACTGGTGCCAATAGTTGTTGTTTTTTTTTAGTTTCTCAAACGATTAGTCGAATAAAAACCAAAATCGATGAAAAGGTAAACAACAGTTCAAGAAATAAGTCACCGAAATCTAAAAATTGATCGGAATAAAAAACTTTGGTGTGTGTTTTGAGTGTTTTGGTGATGGTGGGGTATATAATTATGTTTGAAGAAAACAAAGGAATTTTTTGTTATACGTTCATAAGACAAGCAATTATGCAGAACACTAAGTTTTAAACAGTTCTCAATATTTGTGAACGAATATATAGAATACGGTAAATAATAAGTGGCGGAAACAAAATATAAATAACAAGTTAAACCGCATCAAAATATGTCCGTAGTTACTGGAAGCAAGCTCAAAGTACTTAAAGGGAAATCACACTATTTATACTACTAATAATAATTCATTGAAATTTTGCATGTAGACAGATCATACTTATAAAGATATTTTAGACGAAAAAAAAATTGGGGTCACCGATGTTGTTTTCGAGATATGACGTCATCAAAACTTAAAGAATCGCGTTATAACGAAATATAGAAATACCGCTCTAAATTGTTAAAAAAAGAAAAACTTATTTAAAAACCATGTTTAACTGGAATAACAAAAACAGTCAAATGTAACTTGTACCTTATGAACATTTATTTGTCTCGGTTTCTTTATTTTTGAAGGCATTTGAACATTTCCCGCCATTTTTAATTGCTATTTATAATAGATTTTTCTTGAAATAAAAAAAATCTACTTATGTTTTTCTCTTCAAACTTCTGCATAAGTTGCAGCTTCAGGGAAGATTTTAAAAGCATAAATAAAAAAGGGGGGTCACCGATGTTTTAAATCCGTTTAAACGGAAATAATCTTTATTATTGAATTTCGGCGGGAACTATAACCTTTTAACGTTATAGAACGACGTTGCTGGCATAACAGCATTTCTTGCAACGCTTGGGTTGAATTAGGCCTTTCACTACAAAATATAATATCATTTTTGAACATTTTTTAAGGTATTTTGATTATTCGTTGATATCTTTATCAATCTATCGAATCGTTAAACATAGATACAATAACAGTTTATTATAAAGTAATTGTCAAAGTTGAAGTCATGTCATTTTTTTAGTTGCGTTTGTTGTATGGGGAAAACGAATGTTTGCCTCATGCCGTATTATAGAAATAATTTTCGGCTTCCAGATAAAGAATCTTCTACCTCGGAAGACTGAGGGTATCCGGGCTGAAAAGTAACACGTACCTTTAGACGGCAGGCAGAATAATTTCGTTACCATAATTTCACTATCGTGTCCATTCGCACCTGGAAGATAAAACCTGAAATGCCGTGTTAAAAATGCCACAAACTCAGCACGTTAAAAGAAACCTATTTTCGGTAGGAATTTAAAATTGGTTCCGTAATTACACAACGCTTCATAATTTATTCGAACTGTGGAAACCAAATTTTTTTCTGAGTTCTATCATCCCGCACCCATGTTTCATACATCGTTTCATGTTCATTGTACATAATATGTTCAATGTTCATCGCCTGTGTATTAAAACTTTATGTATTACGTATATTCTATTACCGTTCGATTAATCGCTAAACGTTGGTATGTTATGAGAAATACAATGCATCTGATAATTTAGAGTTAATTGACAATAAAATACACATCGCCATATTGATATCAGTAACATATAATGTTCCCAGTTGATATGTATTTTAAAAAATCTTTTAATTTGTAATAAACGGATCTATTTTTTTTTTTTTTTCTGCTACATCTATCCGTGTTTCTGTCGATATATTTTATCTAACTCTAGTTTTTTGTTGAGCCTTCGACTTTAGTCGAAAAAGCGAGACATAGCGATCCTACATTCCGTCGTCGGCGTCGTCGGCGTCGTCGGCGTCGGCGGCGGCGGCGGCGTTCACAAATACTAACTCTGTGGTTAAAGTTTTTGAAGTTTTAATAACTTTCTTAAAATATCCTGGATTTCTACCAAACTTGGACAGAAGCTTGTTTATGATCATAAGATAGTATCCAGAAGTAAATTTTGTAAAAATAAAATTCCTGTTTTTCCATATTTGACTTATAAATGGACTAAGTTTTTCAGCCAGGAAGCAATACATTTACTCTGTGGTTAGAGTTTTTAAATTTTTAATAACTTTCTTAAACTATCCTCGATTTGTACCAAACTTGGTCAGAAGCTTGTTTATGATCACAAAATAGTATCCAGAAGTAAATTTTGTAAAAAAAAAAATCTAATTTTTCCGTATTTTACTTACAAATTGACTTAGTTTTTCTGCCAGGAAACAATACATTCACTCTGTGGTTAAAGTTTTTAAGATTTCAATAACTTTCTTAAACTATCCTGGATATGTACCAAACTTGGACAGAAGCTTGTTTATGATCAAAAGCTTGTATCTCGAAGGAAATTTTGTCAAAATTTTGTACCTGTTTATCCGTATTTTACTTATAAATGGACTTAGTTTTTCTTCCAGTTTACATTACACACAGTATGCAGTTAAAGTTTTTAAAACATTTATTTTTTTGGACCCCAACTTGGACAAACTTGAAACTGGGCCCATAACAGTAAAAGTAGGCGAGACACTGGGTTCCGTGGAACCCTTACGAATTTTTTTATCAGATGACAAATGAGCGTATGGATAACCTTTGATGTAGAATAAGAGTTCGAGTTCCAGCTCAAATTAGGGTTAAAGTTCCAGTTTTATTTTTAGTTCGAATGTTAATTCGACTAAGAGTTCTAGTTAAAGCTCGAATTCCACTTAGAAACTTCCGTATTATACTGTAAGATAGAATAAATTCTGGTAAGAGTTAAAATTTTGAGATCTGAGATCCGATGAAATAAAAAGAAAGATTGCAGTTTCTATTTTCTGTTGGTGCACCTCTCTTTCTTGAATTGTATATTCTTTTATCACATTTATGTTTCAGTATGGTATAGCCTATATACTTTTTTTTGCCAAAACTGATTAATGATAGGTAATTTGAAAATAACTGATTGATTGTGTGTGCCACTTTCAGCACTCTGATATATCATGTTGGCCATTTTTTTTTTAAAGAACCAAGGTATCAAGAGTAAATCAGCTACATTTGTATTAAACAAATGGTTGTCCTTTACAGTCATGATCGGAATCTGACAATCTCCATATCACTGTTTGTTGACATGCAAGTGATCACATTGAGTGATCTGAACACGAACCTACATCTGAACTACTAGTTTTTGTTTTCATTTTTTTCTTGATTTTTGCAAAACTTTCAGTGGCAAATATTACATGAATATCAGCACAAAATTTTTTTTCTATATGAAATGAATACTCTTCCACAAGACGGACCTTAATGTGATGGTTACAGATTAGCACTCTGAAAGACATGTTACTCTACATAAATACATGTGTGTGTGTTAAATATTTCTCTTGTTGGAGTCTTGTAAAGCCAAATATACAGTGTGGATTTTTTGTTGTTGTTGTAGGCAGTACGGTCATCAATAGTACAAAAATAACTAGGCATAGTGTTTGATATTCCCAGATTGCTCTGACGTCTGGCGGCCTTATTTTTTAACTTGCTGGTCGTACAGTTCGCTATAATTGACAGTTTGAAGAAATACTACAAACTATGATTTTTTTTTAGGTGCCCAAATTATGTAAGCCTGTACAAAGCATTAAAGGAAGATTGAGTCTAATGTACTATATAATACGGTGCTAAATTTTCTTTGATTTCGACAGCCAGCAACCGATGTAAAATTTTGTATGCTTCTTTTACAGTGATGTTTAACTGGCGTTATTCTTATATAACGTTTGATGCCTCGTTCACACGTACATTTAATTCGAATTGAATTCGAATCGAATGCTAATCGAATTCGCTAATCGCGTTCACACACTCTTCTTTTTAATTCGAATTGATTCGAATTGGCTAAATCGCATTATCCAATTCGCATTAGAAATGCGTTTTTGTTAATACGAATTAAAAGTTAACGTCGTTAGGACAGTAAAGCGAATTTGACGCGCATTGCAATTCGAATTAGAATTTACGTTTGGACGTCAAACGTTTCGAATGCGAATTAAAATAAGTCGAATTAGTTATTGCGAATCGAATTCGAATTACGTGTGAACGCAGCATAAAATTTCAACAAATATGATTACTCTACGAATCACTCGTGTTCATGTGTTTGTGCCCCCCATACCCCCCTTCCCCAAAAAAAAAAGAAACAGAGAAAGAGAGAGGCGGTTGATACCAAAGGAGCATCAACTCATTGTTCTTAATTACATCCCTCTGTTGGACACCCTCTGTTGGACAGAAAACTACAAATTCCGGAAGCTATACGCTTACATGCTGTTACTCTTGGTATATTGTTATTTTTTCCAGTATATTCCCACATGCCGCATCGCGACGATACGCTGCCAACAGTTGGGTTACACTAATGACAGGACAATTGCCCGTATTGACCGGATGAGATATAAATAGTCAGAACTTTTTTGTTATTTGATAGATTATTTTAATATTTGAAGACCTTAGAAATATTAGACTATATTTTATGAAAATTTAACAAAAAAAAGTTGACCGGACGGATTTCACACTCACTGATGTACGTTTTACAATATTGAACTGATCGACAAAAAGTGTTACTAGTAATATCTCTTTTGTTTTACAATATTTTTTCATACAACTAAGAAATCTGCGAGATTAATTATAGTTATCTTATATCTTAATTTAAACTTCATAGTAAAACAAAATGTTTTTCAAAAAAAAAAGTTGACCGGACGGATTTCACATTCGCCGATGTACGCTTTGATTATACTGAAATGATCGACAAAAAGTGTTATAAATATCTCTTTTGTTTTTAAATATTTTTTTTCTTCGTGAAACTAAGAAATCTGCGAGATCAATAAATATGTTAATATATGAAAATATAAACTTTACAGTAAATAAAAAAAGTTTGTCTACAAGTTGAGCTGACGGATTTCGCTACAAATAATAAAGACTAGATCAACAAAAAATGTTGATATTTCTCATATCTAACAATATTTTTCGGTGAAATTAATAAACCTTTAAGAAAAATAATTGTATAAATGGTATTGTATGTAAATACTAACTCAATAATAATAATAATAATAATAATAATATCTTTATTTAAAGAGAGTAACTCTTTGAATTAAACCTAATCGTAAGGTAATTCAAGACCATATCAAGACCACTTTCGGCTATTTTTTTCCATACATTTTGTCCGTTTCGAGTAGCATTTTCATTTTTTGCACTTAAATCAAAACATCATTTGCTTTCTCTTGCTTTAGTGAACGTCCCTTTGAGCGGGCCGCCATTTTAGAAATTAGCAACCTTTACGACGGACTCAAAACGGCGACGTCATAATACGGTCACGACACTATAGCGGCGCCGAGAGCGATGCGTATAAACAATAGTGTGCTTTCCCTTTAACATGTAGATCAGAAATCTAATACTTAATATCGGTCGATGTTCATTATAGAAAACTTTATATATAAAGTTATGTCATTATTAGTACAGGAAAACATGATCTTGTTCAATGGCATTTGCTCTAACGTGTTATATTACGTTACCAACTGGCGAGAGAGATATCATTGGGACATTCAAATGTGTACAATCAGACAGCAAGATAACAGTAAACAAGTTCCAATGAAATCATCTCTTTTAAAATTTTACGGACGCCATCACGAATTAGTTGACCGATATCGAAAATCTGTTTCACAGGTGACGACGAATATGTTACATGCAAGTGGTGTTACCACAATACCGTACTTTTTTCTTCGAATGTAACCTACCAAATTAGACTTATCACAGGGTTTGTGCTTGCGTGGACAATACGACGGGTGCCACATGTGGAGCAGGATCTTTTTACCCTTCCGGAACACTTGAGACCACTACTGTTTCCTTTTGGTGGGGTTCTTGTTGCTCAGTCTTTAGTTTTCTATGTTTTGTTTACTGTTGTTTGTCTTTTCGTCGTTTTACATATTTTTGCCATGGCGTTGTCAGTTTGTTTTCGACTTAAATATCACTTGGTATCTTTCGCCTGTGTTTTCCAATGAAATATGTCAATCTATTAATCGACATCCGTCAAAGTCAATCAAATGATGTTTTCATAGATATAAGAAGATGTGGTATGAGTGCCAATGAGACAACTCTCCATCCAATTCAAAATTTATGAAAGTAAACAATTATAGGTCAAAGTACGGTCTTCAACACGGAGCCTTGGCTCACACCGAACAGCAAGCTATAAAGGGCCCCAAAAATTACTAGTGTAAAACCATTCAAACAGGAAAACCAACGGTCTAATCTATATAAAAAACGAGAAACGAGAAACACTTATTAACCACATCAACAAACGACAACTACTGAACATCAGATTTCTTACTTAGAACAGGTGCAAACAATTGCAGCGGGTTTAAACGTTTTAATGGTACCAAACCTTCACCCTTATCTGAAACAATAGTGTAACATCACAACATAGAAAGACACACTACAAAATATCAATTGAAATGGCTTAACTCAATCATACACATTTGGCTATCGGCAAAACATCTGATGTATTGTAAATTAGGTCTGATGTTCCTTTGTCAAAAATGACAATATTTTAGTATATGGTAGTAGCTTGTGATTTAATTAAAAAAATTAATTACGACTATTTCAAATTTTATTTAGACCCTTCAGAGTTATAATTCACTTTATTTAGCGTTTTAAACTGATTGACTTAGGTGTGCCTAATGTATGTTATTTTAGAAGTAAATGTCGTCCTACATTGATTCTCAAGCAAACACGATGGTGCCACATGTGGCGCAAGAAGCGCTTCTTCTACTGGGGCATTTAAGTTTACCCCGGATTCTGATGGGGTTTTTGTTGCTGTCAAAAGTTTTCTATATAGACTTGTTCGTCTTTTCGTCACTTGTTTTTTAATTTTTTTACTATCATGACCATGACGTTATTAGTTTTTCTTCGGCTTGTGATTTTTAAATGTTTACCTTGGCATCTTGGTATCTTGATAAGATCAGCATGCCATTTTATACAATTCTGAAACTAAAGCCCGATATGTTTTTAGCTTTACATTTGGTGCAAAATGACAGGTTGGAAATCAATGAATCAGTTAGATTATATGTATTCAATCATCCCTTCATCGCTTTACTGATTGCCTATTATCGGGATTTGTATGCCAAAAAATACTACAAAAAACTACACAGAAAATTATAGAATGTTCAACATGAAACCACCACAGGGTACTTACTTAGCTGTAGATTGAGATTGCTGTACATTGGCTAAAGGTGAGCTAAACAATCATTAATATATCTATTACTTTGGTCTTGATACCTTTCAAGAAGCTAACCACACTCTTAGATAATAGTTGACGCACATCAAAGGCATGCTCATATGGCAAACAACTTTGTCAGAAGAGAAATAAGTTTTATAATTTGCAACTCTAATCATTGTAAATAAAAACAATATATTTAATTATACCTAACTTATACTAGTTTTGTTTGATACAGCAGTTAATTATTTGAAATAAAACTAGTCTCGTAAGAGCCTCGGTCGCTCACCTAGGTCTATGTGCATCTTCAACAATGGACACTTTCCAACAATATGAACCAGAATAGAATTCATGACAGCAATCTCTTATGTTGCTTATCATTTATTATGTTTACAGTTTCTCTCTATCTTCTTTACTTTTTGCCCAAAACACAAAAAAAAGGTATAAAAATTGTCATTTAAGGACAATTACTCCTACAAAGAGTCTAATAAAGATTTCGGCATAATTTGACTTATTTGTATATCTTATCTTGCTGATCATTTTAAGACTATTTAAAGTGTCTATCTATCTCTTATAGTTTTTAAGATAATAGGCAAAAAACGTAAAATATTTGTAAGAACTCCAATAAGGAGTCGACTGACGATTTCGGCTATTTTGACTTATTTGTAGAACTAGTCTTGCTGAACACTTTTGCTATTCAAAATGGCTATCTATCTATACTTTGTTTCAAAATAAGAGGCAGAACGCAAAAAAAGAGCAATAACTTCAGTAAGGAGTGAAGATTTTTGAATATTTCGTCCAGTAGACGTATTTCTAGATCTTGTCTTGCTGATAGTTTTTGCCTATTTACGTTTCTATCTATCTATTTTAATTGTTTTTGCCTGTTTTCGTTTCTATCTATCTATTTTAGTTTTTTCAGATATTGGGCAAAAACGTAAAAAATTGGTAAAACCAGTCATTAAAGTGTAATAACCCCCAATAAGCGGTCGTTAGACGATTTCACCCATAATGACTTATTTGTAGATCTTGTTTTGCTGATCATGTTGTGCCAGTTAAAGTTTCTCTCTATCTATTATAATTTCAAGATAATAGACACAAAAGAAAAACATCGGTACAATTCGCCATTCAAGGGCAATAACTCCAATAAGAAATCGTGACAGTTTAGATGTGAATAGACAATAGTAGATCTCAACATTCTGAACATATCTGCCTCAGTCAGATTTTCTCTATTGATAGCAATTTTCAAGATAATAGACATAACTTGCATTTTACCCCTATGTTCATTTTTAAGTCATGTCGGCCATGTTGGTTGGAAAGCGAGGTCATCGGAAACATTTTTAAACTAGATACCCTACTGATGATTGTGGCCAAGTTTGGTTAAACATTTGCTTGGCATTTTACAAAATCTCTGGAAAAACTGGAAGGCATTTTACAAAATGCCCGAAATTATTTCATAGAATGAAATGTTAAAAAAAATAATTGAGCAATTGCAAGTACTGAACAACAGAGCAGTTTTATCTATGATAATTACTTATTTTTAAACCTTGCATTTTATGAGTTTTTATAATCAAAAATAAATTCTACTAAATTATGAAAAATTCCCACAAGCACCTAACTTGACAATTATTTGTCATTTCATAAAGTGCAAGGATGACAGAACTGTTACACTTTTGTCATGATTTTTTTTCTAATACATTGTTTGACATACAATCTATAGATCTAAAGCACATACCTGCCAACTTTTGAAAATCCCCATGGGGGTTTTAGTGCGTGACAACAATTTCAAAGGCTAAAATTCTTTGCAGCTTTTTTTGCGCGTGCAGTTTTGTGCTCTATAAAAAGTGCCGTACCTTTTTTTATATGGTATACTTATGATGAGCTGATAAGCCTTTTTTCTTCTTTTTATTTGCATGATTTTAGTTATTATATCAGTAGAAAAGATGAACATGTAGCTAAAATACCAGGATATATTTTCTTGTGTAAGAATATTAAATGATTGTGTAGAAAAGATGAACACTCAGCTTGAATACCAGGATATATTTTCTTCAAATTCTTGTGTAAGAATATTAAATGATTGTAGACTTTTCCAATTTTCCAAATTATGCACAAAGAAGGATATTTATCTGGTCTATGTGAAAAATAAATCATTGTACATTGTACTTTAAATGATTTGGTAATTTAAGCAGTAGACTCTTTCCCTGTCAATGTACCGGTTCTTTGTCTCTTCTTAGTCGATTGTCCGAGATTTTAACAACACTTAACTACTGTCTTATAAATTCATCAGATTGCAAAGATCCAAGAATTTCATTGAGGCAGTTAGGAAGAATATCCTCATGTCTTTGCATCACAACCAAACACGACATTGTATTGCAAAATCCATGTTATAGAGTGGAATTTGTTTGGATGTGGATGTATAAATTCGCATTCTTTCTAAATGTGGACATTACATATGATGCCACTTGTAAGAAGAGTGCAACACTTTCTGCACGTTAAAAACTCTTTGACCGTTCTGCAGGGGGATTGTTTTGTAACTATCCAATGTACCTTTATTTCAAGTAACAGTTGAAATTCCTGTCCTTTATCCATGTCAATCCATTGCAGAACTTACCTTTAAGTTTTTGAATTATATGCAATTTGTTCTCGTCTTAAAAAGGGATGAAATATTTAAAACAGCAACCAGTCAATAAAACAATAACGCCCTTTTTTTTCTCTCTGCTTCATTTTACACACTTTTGTTTTGAATCTAGATTTTGTAAAAATTCGTTTGTAAATTTTGTTCTATTAAAAGAATATTGCATTCGTTAATTTACACATTTGGCCAAAATAAATAAAGTGTGTGTTTCCGGTTTTCCGACCCTACCTCCGTTTACGACCCTAAACATTTCATTGACAAAAATTTTTTAAAATATTAAAAATCCGGATTTTTTGGTCTGTCCGTATCCGATTAGTTTAGAATTTTACAGATCTTCTAAACGTTGAAGACTTTAAATAAACACGTATGACTTTTCAACAACCGTGTAGCGTTTAATCTAGCTGTCAAATATTCGAAATGTGATCACATGGACTCAAAATATAATGACATCGATTCCGGATAATTCGATATGATGGATCTTTAAGAAATACATCATGATTGACCTATAGACGAAAAAAATTATGTATATTTAAGAAAAACAAATAACAAAAATATATATAAAAAACAATAATCACAAACAGTTGGTTTATTCAATGTAAGTTCTCAAAACTAAAAAGTATATAACAGTCAACCCAGTGAATGAGCTTTTTGAATTCCTTTCAAAACAACGACACTCAAAATTATTACCTCTTAATCATGCAACAGTTTTTCTCCAAACTTTTACATTTGTGGTAAAAATTAATTAAAAAGTTTTAAACAAAATCTGAAACGCAAAAACCATTCGGGATGTAAAGGTCCAGAATACTTGAAGTCTCTTCAGACGATAATTCTGATAACATCCTAAACTGACAATGCAATAATGAGTCTACGTCTTGTAGCTTACTTGTAATTCTTGAAAACAGTCTCATAATACTTTCTGTCATCGAGAGGCATATACTTTAACATGTCTTTCAAATCTTTGACTTTTTCCTTTGACAATAAGTTTGATTTGGTCAACATATTAACTGTTGGCATGACAACAGTTTTCTGTTTTTTTCTTGTATTCTGTGCAACAATGGAGACCTCTTTGAAACTTTCATCAGAAAATGATACCTTATACAAAACTTGTAACGGTTTCTCAACTTCTAACTTTATATACTTTATCTTAGTAAAGGGTACAGAGTAATATTTAAATGTCCGACTAGCTGCCTGGAAATTAAAGAAGTGTTCAGGTTGTAATTGAATCACTTTCATTGATCTTTTACGAACTCTTGTCAGCATTCGAAAAACACTGACAGGACTAAAAATCTCGCTGAGATTCAATGCTTTCTCAATATGACTGTGTACACAGTCAACTTCTTGAATAGATGAGTGGCCTGGCTCAGAAAATTTGTGTTCTACAGACTTGAGTGAATATGATGTGTCACTTCTCATAAAATGCTGCAATGCACTAACGACTATAGAGTTACGATTCTAGGGTATGCAAGAGTCAGACCATAACGTTATTGTTTCTAAAGTAGGAAAATCTTCAAGCACTTTTTCTAAAATTTTTAGTAAGGCACTCGAAATTTCATTGGCACCCCTGCCTGCTATATGTTCTGACCATACTTCGTTATAAGCACATTTATTTAAGGAGAAATGACCGGTTAAGTTAAACACATTCAATTTTCTTTTGTAAAAAAAATTTGAAATATTTGCCCTTGGACAAGTTATAACATTTTCCATGTCAAAGCAAAGAACTGCCTTGTCGGAACTTCTGTCGTTATCTTTTTCCACTAACTTGATTGATCAACTTATTGGATTTGTACTCCTCACAATGGTCACATCTGTCTTTCTTGGGAGTGTGGAAACCCAAATTAAATTCCAAATTAAATATGTTTTTATATGTATGATATTTTTCTGGAATTACATCTGTAGTATTACAAGTTAAAACATAAAGCTCATACATTTTTGCTATCGACAAACATGGATCAAGGTATTGTCTTTTAACAGAAGACCTACAATAATGGGAGTCAATTCGAGGAAATGAATTTATATGGTTTCTGATTCTGTCTTTAGACTCATCTGATATTTTCCTCTTAACATGTCTTCCTCTTTTGTCCTCAAACTGTGGAGACTTTTTATAAAAAAAACCACTGAATCCTACGGCCACTTATATCTAAGGTTGTAAGAAAAAACTCTTTACAAACACGAATTTTACCACACTCCTTAGGCATATGATACTTGTATGTAAATTGTTTCCTTGAAATTTCTTTGTTTGTTCGCTTCCTTTCTTTCTTTAACTTTTCAATATTATTTCCATAAAACGCATTTTTTTCGGAATCGCTTTATGACCAAAAAGTTTAAAAAATCTCTTTCCTTTCAGTTTCTGATATATTTTTACTACATTTAAATCTGCATCCACCTTTACAGTCCTTCGTTCCTTTCTTAACTTCTCTCTTTCGCTGTGTATTACCTCTAGTATTTATATATTCCATACCTGACTGACGTCTTCTTTTCCTAAGATTTTGTTTCCATAATTCAGATTGTCTTTTCCTTTTTCTACCTCTCATCGTTTCATCATTTGCATTTGTATCACAACTTGTTTCTACATTTTGTTCTTCTGTTGTGTCTTCATTTTGCTCTTCTGTTTTTTCTACATTTTGTTTCCTTGTTGTATTGTTACCATTACCTTCACCTTGATGACCTGAGACTTCATCAATTTCTTCCGCATTTCTTGAAACTATGGTTTTATTTTCATTAGGTTATGCTATTGCAGTATATATAATGTTATCAGTTGAATCACTTTGCAATTCATTAGAACATGTAGAACTGGTTGTAGGATTTAGAATCTGTACATTTGCATAAATATGTTCAGTGTTATGTTCCTCATTTAAATCAAAACTTCTGTTAATATCGGTTTCAGATATATTGTTTACAACTGAATCTGTAAACTGAAAATTGTGATTTTCATCGACTATTATAATAGTGCAGTGGTCATCAGTGTTTTGAATTATAGAAGCTAATTCTTGATCATTGGATACTGTGTAAATCTCTTCCGAATTATTGTTATTAGAATCCATTGTTAATTATTAAATATTGGTTTATATATGTGATAGGAAAGGTCTGTGTAATTAAAGTGTATCTCCCTGTGTACGTCCTTTTCATTCACAGATGAATCAAGACTAAGGTATATAGACATAAGTGTCCAGTAACACTGATCAAGAATTGATGTCACTTCAAAAAATTTCAAAAATATACCACATATATCTAAAATTTTTAATTGTGGTATACACGAAACAATATCTTTGATTGTCTTAGGGTTTACTTTATTAAATGAGAGGTATAAGTTTTGAAGTTTATGACACTGCGATACTACATGAAAATCACAGTCATTCAGATTATCACACTCTGAAAGATCAAGAATTTCAAGATTTGGTAGGTACTGTAGAAAGCATGTGCTTGATATTGAAGTTCTAGTTAAATTTAACCAGGTGAGTTTTCTTGCACAGCTCAAATTTGATATAAAACTATAATCTAACACAGAAAGACGGCCTGTGTAAGTACAATATCCAATATTGAAAACCCTGAAGCTCTTTGAGTGTCTAAATATGTAAGGTAAGTCTTCCTCCTTTATTATTTGAGGCCAATAAAATTCAAATACTCTCCACAAGACAGGTGTCGATTTAATTAGGTGGTAAAATCTTTTACAAACTCTATTTACTACAAGCACGAGATCTTCTAGATCTAAGAAGAAAAATATCCTTATCAGAGGAACATCAGGTAGGTTTAAGATTGGCAGCAAATGACAGTCATCCCTGTAAATAATCAAAATGTATAATCAATTCTTAATTGGTGTTTTTGTAAAAAAAAAAAGAAAGATTATAATGATGTATCTCCAAATTAACTTGGAAAATGAAAGTTTTAAAATGTTGTATCTCCATATATCATGCTTTATACTTTAATCTCTTTTTTTTTCTTCAGAAATATGTTTATATCACTTAGTTAATACACATTTAAACACTAATATTTCATTATAAGAATGATTTTAAGAAAAAGAATTGAATTAAAAAGCTAAAATATAACTTACTTTTCTGTCATGCTTCAAACTTTCTCCATTTACTAGCTTATGTCATGTAACCCGAATCCAAACATTTTCATTGGATAACACATAGATCAGTATAACTTTTTCAAATATTAAAGATGTGGAGATAGATCATTCTAAAAGTATTGTATATGGCCTAAACGGGGCAAGATTCAGAGATATGGATGTATAGGGAGATAGATCATTACACGAGGATGCTAGTAGTACCAATAAGTCAATTTATGAAAAAAATGGACATACATCACTATAATATTCACACGACGATATATCCACATGGTTATCAAGACATGTTCCAACATATGCCTTCAGTTTTGTCGTTACTTTAATTGTCATCCACCAGTAAGCTTAATCTAGTAAAGGAGTATTTATTCATCTTGAATCGCTATAGACCACTACTGACCGGCCCGTCTTTTTTTGTATGACCAAAACACAATGTCCATGCGCAATAATAAAAAAAATTGTACAATTTGTAATTATAGACGTTTTCATATTCAATTTTTAACAAGATAAATGTTAGACATTTTTTTTTTTTTTTATTTAACGCTCTAAACGAAACAAATACATGGAAAGATGATAAATTGCTTCTAATAATTATAGACAATGATGAAAACAGACTGTATTGGATGATTGACGATGGTGATATGCAATCAGCTAAACATGATGGCTCTGATGTTAAAACAATCCTTTCAACAAATGTTTCAATAAGCGACTGTGCTATCAGTGTCTTTGGTGGCTACGTTTACTATGCTTATGGTAGTCAGTTATTACTGATGACTAAAGCACAAGGAACCGAAACTGTTTTGAGTAACCATACAAGCAGGATTGACAGTATATTTGTGTTTAAATCCGGTATGTGAATATAATGATCATATATCAAATTTGGGCATCACCAGTGCATCGATGATCAAATCTCATAAATCGACTACGAAGATAAAAATCAACATAACATAAAATAAACTGAGTGAATCGGATGTACTCCAAAAGGAGCAATAATTGGTTCGTCACCGGCTATGAATGCATTTCCCGCCATGTGAGTGCAAGCTTAGTCAAAATAGGGAAAAAAACACAGTCGTTAAACTTACAAAGGACCGGACAACTGTTCTGGTATCTTAAAATCTCACAACGAGAAAAACCTTGTGCGAGTGCGTTGAAACACACTTGAATTAAGACATACAACATTAAGCAGTATCCGCAACCAACTATGCGTTTAAACTTCTTTAATAGATACCATTAAAAAACATTTATGTTTCGAAGAAGCCTATACAACTTTAAGCTTATGTTTTTCAATTTACTTGGCGTTTGGACATGAATACATGCGATCTAAAATAATGGAATCACAGGTGTCACAAAAGTAAATGAATACGCATTTAAAATTTGACAGTTTATTAGTATGTAGCAATTACTGAAATTACATTAAGTAGTCTAGTATTTGTGCTGTTTGTAATTGACATTAATATAAAAAAAGAGATGGTTTATGATTGACCATGAGACAACTTTCAACTAAATACCAAAGGATGTGGATGGTACTAGCAACTTTAGTTCACCGATTTTATTACCGTACAATAACAAAAACCCATACCGTGTAGTAAGCTATATTGTAGAAAAGACTCTTGCAAGACAAAAAGTAAACAATCAAAACGGGGAAAAAACTAGTATGCTCTCTCACCAATACGGAAACGAATATTTATTTTAAGCACACGTTCTCATTTAATTGAAGTATGCACTATTTTTGCCATAAAATTATTAAAACGACTAAAACTGATTAAGTTTGTTAAAATACTATGTTAAACATTGTTTAAGCTAGTGTTGTGTTATTGTATCAAATGTATTTATATATATTGTATGGCTAATTACTTGTTGCTTTTCTGTAATACATTCAAACATTTAAATAAGTAGCTTTTCAGTCATATTTTCTAAATCTGCTGCTTGTGTACTTTCGTTCTAACGTTGCTTTAAATGTCATGCGGGTATATTATTGGTGTTTATTTATTAAGTTCAATATTTTTCACAAAAAACACTAATAACCATTTTGAACACTACTTTATGCATTTACGATAATTAAACTAATGTCTGCTTTTTTGTACCTATTTTCAATTCATTACATAATAGGGTATCTTTTTATCTTATATAATTAAATATCTATAAATATATTCTGATGAATGCTTTAAGATTGAATATTTCGTTTGGTATCTTTTTCGTAAATGTAAATTATTTCAATGATTACGAAAGAGAAATAATTTCAATTCAAATTTGACGATTTTTGTAAAGTTGCAGGGCATACATGTTTTGTTCCAGACGCGTCAAGTCTTATTTAATGTCTTCAATGTTTCATATTATTGTATATCAACAACAAATTAAAGTTATGTCGACAATAGCAATTTAACGCACATTTTTGAAATATTGGTCTGTTATCTTTGTTTAAATGATATTTCTTGCAAAGCTAGTTTAAGAAAAATCCGAAAATGAAAAGGAAAATATAATGAAAATAAATCATTTGAAAAATGTATAAACGCTTTTGTTTTCCGTGTTTTCCTTTTAATGTTTTCTCACTGGAGCAAAAATACTGACTTCAATCACGAAACTGTGCCCATAGAAGACGAATATATTTTGAAGGAAGAAACAACACTAAAATATGGTAATTAAATCTTGGATATTGCGCTATCCTGTTAGACTGTAAAGGTTCTTTATATTCATTAACTTAGGCTTTATTAACTAATGCTTATTTGATTGTTGTTTGATCGTTTCGTCTGTGATTCTTTTGGATGAGTACCATTCGCCAGTTCACAGTTCATTGCAACAATGTGATAAAACATTTAAGTTTTATCGAATATGTTCTCATTCGTGTAACGTCACAGTACCCAAATTGCACCCATGTAGCAAACATAGCAGCGGAAATCTTACAAGCTTTCTTAGATACTTAATAAAACAAAACATCGGTTATTCGATTTTTACGGATGTGAATCTAAGCATAGATGCAAGTAGAGTACTCCTCATTACAGAATCAAAGATCTTTTAGAGTTAGGTTCAAACCCATTTTTCTATAATTCAACATGGATTCAAATTAATTTGGTGAAACTATATAATAGTAAATAAGGATACATCTACAAGATAAAAACAGAATGGAAACTTTTGTCTGGATCATAAATAAATGCAAGTGAAAATACTGTAAAAATAGGTGCAATTTGCGTACCCTTACGTTATACTACATTTGAACTTTTGTTGTGATAATTTGTCATGTCATGCTACTCGCTTGAGGATTTTAGGGCGAACGTGCAGTTGTTAATGTAAAAATCAACGACGACGTCATATGCAAAATAGCGATAAACAGATTATCAAACTAGAGGATGTTTCTCGGCCACATCTCATCTCAGGGCTGTCGACAGTGCATTCATGTACAACTTATGATGTTGTTATATCAAATATTTGTGAAGTTCAGCCACCACTATATTTCCTTGATTTATATAAAAATGAGGAGATGTTGTATGATTGCAAAAATTAAATGAGACAACTATCAACCAGATTTAAAATGAAGTGGTAGTTAGCAATTATAGGCCACTGTAAGGTTTTCAACAATTAAAAAAAAACATACCGTATAGTCAGCTATAAAAGGCCTGACATAAAAAATGATAAACAATTCAAAAGAAAAAACCAATGACCTAATTTATAACAAATATACGAAAAACAAATATGACATACATGAACCAACAACAACATATGTGCTATAGGCTCCTGACTTGAGGCAGGCACATACAGAATGTGGCGGTGTTAAACAGGTTTGTTGGCGCTCAACCCTCCCCATACCCTGGGACAGTGGTTCAACAATATAACATTATTAGAACAAACTGTAAAACATTAACTGCAAGTGGCTTAACTAAAAAATTGACACGCGGTAAAATATAAAACAATAGACATAAGGCACCGAAATAAGAGTACTATTAAGTCACTATGGAATGATTTTTAATTGTCAGTTGTGTCAAACGAATAATGTTAATTCGAAATTCAATATAATAAAACTCTCAAAGCCGGTTGAGAACACGATTAGTCAAGCAGCGACGCAATATTATGTAACATATGAATGCAAGCAAAATCAAAGGAGCTTGACTAAATAATTTATTATCATTAATTATGAAACAAACAAAACATAAACGAACATTCTTTTCACATATTCAGTAGTTACTCGTTCAGTTGTACCATGTTCGTTTAGAATTGTGAAATGTAACTCAATCCAATGCATCCTCTTGAGTATCCCTCTTTGTACAACTTGTGAATGTTAATTTGCATGACATGTGACAATACAAAGTTGAGCACACAAACAAAATGCGTAAAAAAGGTCTAGTTAGTAATTCGGACGATAATAGGGGATTTACAAACTCAAATATTGAAGACAAACTTATTACGTCTTGGTGAACATTAGAAGTAAACCACCAAAGAAACTTAAATACAGATTTATCAAATGACTTTTGAAATCAAACTTAATATCATGAACTAATAGTTTAAAATATTGAAATGAGTAATACGATATGTATGGAATGCGACAATATCACAGTTACGAATCAACACACATATCAACTCAAGCAAATTTTACCTTAGATGAATTTGACTATTTTTTATATCCTTTTTGGTCATGTAGCTCTTCAACTGTTTCGTTCTTATACATCAATATCTTTCAAATGTTCGGCTTTGAGCGTTCCTGATGAAGATAAATCTAGAAAAGCTCTTCTGGCGCATGATATTCATAACATGTTGTTTTCATTTTTTTAACCCTTTCCTATACGTGGATGCAACCACTAGTAAGTTTTCGTAAGGCCAGGAATATTATTTTTATCTGTGATTTTCTGCAGTATATATATTTGACATTGCAAAGATTAAAATAAAAGCAGTACTGGTTGCATCTCCATTTGTAACAATTTTATGTGGACGAAAAGGATTACGCCACACATGTTTGTATTCAGTGTACACATTTAAAAAAAAAACGCCGATTTGATGGATTTTTCTTTATCGTGTTAGTTTAACACAAACCTTCGTTTACCAAAAGCTGAATTTAGCATAAACGAGCTAAACAGCATTTACGTTTTTAATTTGCGTGCTTCATAACCTCGTACCTTTTGTAAATGTTTTTATTGCAGGATCTCCTGTATAATTTAGATATTAATCCTAATTTGTTAAATGTTTGTTTGTTTTGAGATTGTGACACAGTGATGGCTGCTGTACCCATATTTTGACAATGTTACTTATTATGTCTGTTTTTTCACGCATCGTTGTAAATATAATGGAATTTGATGCGACTGTCATACAAGTCAGAGGTATAGCGCTATAAAGCCAGGTTCAATCCAACATTTTCTACATTTGAAAATGCCTGTACCAAGTCCGGAATATGACAGTTGTTGTCCATTAGTTTGATGTGTTTTATCATTTGATTTTGCCATTTGATTAGGGACTTTCCGTTTTGAATTTTCCTCGGAGTTCAGTATTTTTGTGATTTTACTTTTTATAGATATAATTATAGATGTACATTCTACGAGTGTCATAATCTCATGGAATTTTCCAGTTACTTTAGATTATATAGTACGAACAGAACTCAAACTGTATGATAACGATGATTCAATTTTGGTAAATGGTTTTTTATGTTCTAGAGAACATGGTTTATTCTGACCTGAGTACAAACATAAACATAACTTGGACCTCACCAACAGATCGATCAAGTATTGATGTTATTTTTGATACTCTCGTAGACACACAGAAAAACAATTTTGCGAATGAAATTCCAAAAGATAATTCCCAGAAATACAGGTATCTGAATAAAAATGGCTTGAACATTCAGTTTACATTAAAAGACGTTTTAATTTTGGACGTTGGGTTATACAAGTCTGCAACAGCTTCCGACAGTACAGTGATTGAGGGATGTGCCTTGTTAGTGATTACAGGTATATAATATATGTGGTTTCTACTGAAATTCTTTGTCTGCAAAACAACTACATGATCTCATTTGTTTATACATACATAACTATAGTTTAGTACACATCTAATATTACTGTATGCTTCACATTAATTATAAATTCAAAAGTTACTAAAGTCCTTATCCATTAAAACTAGGAATGTCAACCCAATGAGGAAACACTATCTTATACTCGTTGTTTTAATCAAACGATATTTGAGTATACGCTCAGAAAGATATCTAAAAAATGGAAATAATTTATGCACATTTTACATTTATGGTTCGTTGTCTAATGGACGTTACATCACTACGAACTCGGCTGAGGATGCTATAACTGTATTGTAGTAATCTAAATAGTCTTAGGACTTGATAATAAGAATTATATACCATAAGTGATAACTCATTTACTATATAGATATAAGAAGATGTGGTATGAGTGCCAATGAGACAACTCTCCATCCAAGTCAAAATTTATAAAAGTAAACCATTATAGGTCAAAGTATGGTCTTCAACACGGAGCCTTGGCTCACACCGAACAGCAAGCTATAAAGAGCCCCAAAAATTACTAGTGTAAAACCATTCAAACGGGAAAACCAACGGTCTAATCTATATAAAAAACGAGAAACGAGAAACACTTATGAGCCACATCAACAAACGACAACTACTGAACACCAGATTCCTGACTTAGGACAGGTGCAAACAATTGCAGCGGGTTTAAACGTTTTAATGGTACCAAACCTTCGACCTTTTTCTGAAACAATAGTGTAACTTGACAACATAGAAAGACACACTGTACTCATTAAAAAGTTAAAACCATAATTAAATCAATAATTTGATAAGCACATATTGCACATAAATGACAACAAAATCAAACCAGACAAAACAACAGTTACATTTTGGAAAAGAAAACAAATAGAAAGGCTTAATGATAAGATGTCACAGTAGTTTAACAATCAATTAAGAGTCACTTCAGGGTGCGACGATTTTTTGCATTAAGATACGTTTAGTCAAAAGTGTCGGCCTATATAAGATGCTCTGAGGGGTGTTCCTAAGAAAATCAATTTAATGATCAAAATTTTACAGTGTATTAACAGAAAACTGGTTACTTAGTAGTTGAATATCATTTATTCATTCGCTACCCTATTATACCTAGTGATATTTGAGTATTCAAGTACTCGTTGACATTACTAATTAAAACATATTTGAATGATATTGTACCTGCAAACATGTAAATGCAATTCTATTTTATAGAGTTGTTGAAATAGCTTTTGACGTCTGTCTGTACCAAGTCAGGAATATGACAGTTGTTTTCCATTGGTTGATGTGTTTGAGCTTTTGATTTTGCCATTTGATAAGGGATTTTCCGTTTTGAATTTTCCTTCGAGTTCAGTATTTTTGTTATTTTACCCTGTCTGTTAAAAATTGTTATTAAGCAGTACATTTGCCCATGCAAATTGGACAATACTATATTTTTTTACCGTTGAATTTCAGAGCGCCCTAAGAATCCATATTTCATATATGATAAACAACTTTTTGTTGGAAGTACAAGTGTATTTAAGTGCTCATCTGGTGTTAAACGACATCCAACGTATCTTCCTAGCAATTTACCGTACACCTGGTACAAGGCGATACATTAAGCATCTACCCCATTACAAAGTCTGATAAAGGAAAGAATGTAGCATGTACTGTTACTGACGTTAGAATGTAGCATGTACTGTTACTGACGATATAGGGAAAATTTCTGCATCGAGCAATACAGTTAGTTTAGATCCGTACTGTAAGTAGAACCTGATTAAATAAAAATGTGATAAAAGATTAATGTCCTGCATATGAATATGTTTTCGTCATTCTACTTCTTGGTGATTTCTGTTTATTAGTTAGCAAGTTCACATGCTTTATTGGGATAAAGATAAAGAATAAACTAAACTTTGACGTCATGTATTCTTGCTTATAGCCATTGTATTGTTTTGTATTTTTTATTTGTTTATCAAATAATTCAAATGTATCGAAATCAACTTGACTTATGACATCTCTCTTTTTTTCGTAATTTGTTCAAAACGACATGTAGGTACATGCAATATCATTTCTAATTTTGAGATTAACAAAATAAAAATTAAAACAAACAACAGCATAGATATTCAATAACTGTTTTGTGATGTTTCAGATGGTCCTGAATCTATTAGACTTTCAACAGACTCTGGATCAGTCAATGTTGCAAAAGGCAGTCGCTTTACAGTAACTTGCTTCGCAATATGTTATCCCAAATGTTATTTTGTATGATAACATGAATCGAATGGATTGATCTCAGACATGACCAATGACCAAACATACACAATGAACGATGTATCTCAAAGTGATGATGGTATTTATTCATGCGCGGTTACACATCAAAATGATACTGCAAGATTAGGAAGTATTGAAGTAACAATAAATGTTTATGGTAAGTGTTAGTTACAAAGGTTGCAAAACCTTCGGGAATAATTGATAGCAAGTTATGGTTGTAATAATCAGGTTCATTAGCTTTGATGTTGAAAAAGTTTTACCGCATACATTATGTTATCGACCTCGTAAACCTCTGGTCGGGACGTTTCTCAGTAGGCATCATCTTAAGGAACACGTACTGGGCAAATTGAAATATGCAATTCTTTATGTATAGCAATATATGGTAATATTTCTTTTAAATATCGGTGAAAAGTCATATCTTTGATTTTAAAGAAAACTTATATTATGATTTTATGATTGAATGACTTTGTCATTTTTCTGTGTGGATTTCAATTCTACGTTGTGCTGCGCAGCTTATATACTGTGGATTCATTTATTTTCGTGGATATCAATTTTCGTGGATAGAGAAAAAAAGACGTTTCGTGGTATACGTAAATTCGTGGATCGCTGATTACAAAAATAAAAATCAGATACGTAATTCTTGGATTTCTTTTTGATTTAGAAAATCATATAACCTCCTTGGTTTGATCAATAAAAAGATAGGAATCATTGAAAAAGTTTTGAATTGTAAAAATCCTCACTTGGTCATTCTAGGTTAAAGTGTTCATTGAAAACTTCTATTACAATAATGGGCAGAGACAAATTATTTTTTTGTTTTACAATTTATAAATTCTTGTCGGAATTTTATAAGGCATTCAAAACTCTTTGATTGAAAGCTCATTTCCCCAATCACGATATAATTAACAGTCATATAAGTTAAAGGTGTGAAAATAAATGTTCCTGTCATAAACAATATTACCTACGGGCAATACCCCCGTCCTTAATTAATCCTATTGATTTTCAATCACCAGTAAACCTAACTATGACACGGTAATAAACAACTTGCAGTTATTTTTCATGAAGAGTTCTAATCAATTTTAAAAAGTAAACTATCACTGATAGTCGATATATTTATTATTGATTTTATCAAAATACTTGTATCTTATTTCAATAAAAACACGTGTTATGTTACAATGTTTATCGCTCGTCAACACTATACCAGAACTGCATAACATAACCGGAAATAAACATCCAACTCCATACACATTTCCCAGGATTATTCTTCGTTGAATTCTTAAATTCGTGGTTCGCTGTGACCCACGAAACCCACGAAAATTGGTATACCACGAATAAAAATGAATCCACAGTAGCTATTAAATGCAGTATTAAGAATTGTGTAAAGTTATCACTCTAGAGCATATTTTATCGACATTTTTGTCCATCCGAACGTCGTTCAAAAAATATTAAATGCTTTTATTGAAGTTTTAAGTACTTGTACGTAAGATTTTTAGTTTTTCAGTTTTTTCAAGTTCTGCGGATGTCGTTACATACTTACGTATCTTGAATGTTTTCACAGGGCTTGAACTGTCAGATCTAAAATAATTTTCACATATTGCGCATTTACTCGAGAATGTTTGTATCAATTCCCTTACACCTACAAGCTGGTGTTGTAATTGATAAATGTAGGGTCATTTTCAATTGTGAATTTTTACTTGGGTTTCGTTCCAGATTTATAGGACTTTAACTGTGAATGATTTTTCCTATGTCGGATATATTCAGTAGATACTTTTACTATCTCAATCTCACTTCATGCAATTGAGGATCTTTCTGCTTTACTACAACGTTTTTAGGCATTCGCCAATTTTGGGGTCAAATTTGAAGTGCCATTGGTATATTTTTACATCCAAAGACTGACAATGAGACTTGATGGAGCATGCGTAGTAATATATGATTTTAATATTCAGAAACGTACATCAACCCACCTTTTGGTGACATCATCATGACTACTGAGTATGAATTAGTACATGAATAAACGAACTAATAAATAAATTAATTATTAAATATACAAAAGAGGCATAAGACTAGCTTTAAGTCCAAAACAAATTGACAAAAATATTAATGTTGAGTACATTTACGTCAATAGAAAAAAAAAGACGAACTGAGAAATAAAATTTAACAAAACGTTACTGAAACAACTATGGCGTTGTCAGTTTGTAATCGACGTGATATGAGTTTGTATATCCCTTTGATATATTCCCCCTCTTTGTTGAAGAACATGTACTCCTAATGTGACACATATGCTGTATATTAAAGAACAATGAGCATCTTGAACATATCATTGTAAGATAAATTGTTTGAATGATTCAGATCGTTTTTGTTCACGAATTATGATTTATTCCAAAATAAACATTACATATTCTTGCATTTTGGTTTAAAGATTAAAATGTGCTTTACATGTGAAGTGAACAAGGAGTACAACATGAAGAAGTAGTCGTGTAATGTTTTTATACTATTGCACGAGAAAAGGGACCTAGATTGCAAATACACTTTTGAGTTTCTAAGAATCAACATCCCATTAATTCCGTCTATAGAGTAGGTAGTTCATTCAATTGATTGTGTTTTCGATAGTGATAAAGGGATTCAGTATTGACATTTCCTCTGAAAACACATATACTTTCACGACAAATACCACAAAACATTTGTTAGGCCTGTTTTGATTTTAAATAAGGAAAATTGATCTTAATAATTCAAAAGAGATTTTGTGGAGCATTTGGCAGACACATTACAATAACCAGGTATGTTAGAACACTTCTGTGGTTTACGTATCCATTTCTTTGATTGAAGTTTCTTATATTTGGTTGGCATTCCTCAAAATCACAGAACAGGTCTACGATTGTTTAAAGTTGCCTCTGTAGTAAATGTTGTGAAAACGTATGCTGTTTTTTTCAAGGGCAATTTTAATATCCAATTCCTTTATCAATAGTATTCAAAATAAAATCGATTGAAAGAAGTAGACACAAAGCATGATCCTTCATATCATATTGATACGAGATCACTGGGTGATTTTTCAAGCGTGCTTTTTGTATAGCCTTAATAAACAGCTACTTAACAATGAGGTTAATTATATTTCTTTTGATCGAGAAGTTTTTTAGATGACATCATTTACACTGATGTCTAAAAAAAACAAAAAACATTGGAAAATACCGTTTGCTAAAACTCGATGTACGTCACATTTTTCTGTACACTTGTTCAATATTATGCTAATGCTTTCCTGATAATTTTCTGTGTATATTTTTATGTATTTTAACTGTAAATTAACCTATATTTATATTTATTTCTACAACATGTATTATATACATTGAATTTAAAATGCCAAAATAGAAAATCCTATGCATATCATTGTTTTACATAACATATAAACGTAGTCTTTTATATGATTTAAATTTGGACTGATTTATTTGTAATTTTACTAGAAAGAGAAACCGAAACATCAACAGAAGGAGCTAAAACCTTAAGTGGAGAAACAACGTCAGACTCTTTAAATCTTCAAAGTAAATACACTTATTGCTATATATCAAATTGGTATCAACGGGTGTACATTTAAAAGATAACTGTATTGTTTTTGAAGCTAATGCAAATTAAACAAATCATTCAATTTTAACCACTATTTCGGAGTAAAATATTCATTATACAGATATTCCGCAAAATGATGTTATCTTCTTTGACATCTACACTTGATAAAGTCATAGGTATGATTCAGGTGTCAAACGTAAACTGCATCTGAATGTGATGAAGTTTGATAAAAAAAAAAGATTTCTAGGTGCAAAATGTGAGTTTTTGCTTATTATTGGAAAAATTAATTGTCAAACATTCCGGAACTCAAAATGTCGACTCCCTTAGTTACAGACAGTAAGAAAGAGAAACACATTCTGATTGTCATTTAATCAGAACCATTGATACATAATACTTGTATTATAATTGTATATTCAGATCTAACAATTTAAACTATGAGAACGACACCAATAACTAGCCTTTAAAAACCTGTTCGTGCAATTTTCATTGTTATTCAACGCAAAATAATTATCTAAGATACCGGGGACGATCTCATTCCATAAAGGCTCTCTCTTGTTTACTTATTGCACATCGAACTTATTAACCCGGTGTAGGTCTTTAAGTTGAGGTTCTATTAACTAAAAGTAAATCGGGAATGACTAATTAGACACGCCCTCTTAGAGTCAGAGGATCCAAAATAGGATCGGGAACAAAACAGCCAGCGAAATCCCATAATCTACAATTTCAGAGAATCAAAGTGCTTTTGGTTGATTATCTCCGATCAATAATCAGACGGTATTTGAGTGGAAATACAAACCTGTCTGAAACCGAATAATGTTGGCTGCAATAGGAATACATTTACAAAATAAGTTCATATCTCATTTACTTATCGTGGCCGTTATTGATTGTAAATTCGTGTCGTTTTATTTTTAGCATTCGTCTACCGTGAAGAAAAAGGGAAAAGGGGGTAAGGGGCAATAGCTTAACTTACGATTTTAATCATGGTTCAACTTTATTTAAGTACGGCTTACGTTTTACTTCTAGCCAACGCTCTATCTTATTAAAGTGTCACTTTAAAATTGTTATCATTTGCTTCAGGTCGTGAATAAGCATGACATATTTGTCACTGGACGTTAAGGGAGCAATTAGCTTCATTTAATTATGTATAATCATTAGTCTTCATTTGATAATTGTCTCAAACAGTTTTCCAATTTTTATATATTTGATTTTTTAAGTGTACATTTTACCATTTCTTGCCTCATTTTCTCTTTCCGTTTATTTCTTTTTAAACATTTAATAACGTAGTCCAAATCAGGGTTTACATTGTATCATACCCATCCAAACTAGGAAGAGGGGAGTGGTACAGAAAAAAAATCTCCATTGAGTGGCAATAACTCATATATTGAAGCGTAAAACGATAGCAGTCTCGTCAAAATTCGCTGTTTTAAGTTTTGTTTTATCTGGTATAGTTGTCATAATAGCATGAATGGATAAAAAAAATGTTTTAAAGGGCAACAATTTATATAAGGATTCAACTTATTTTGGCCGTTTCATTAATTTTTTAGATATAGTCTTACTGATCGGTTTTGTCATTTAAAAGTTTTCTTCATCTACAATTATTGTCTTTGCAAAAGGCGCAAAAGTTGTGTTGAAATCAACCATGCGACTTCTTTGAAGATTTAGCTGACGTTTGTTGTTGTTTAAAGATTCAATAATTTAACTTGTGCATAGATCGTATTTCCCACTCAAAGAGTTTTTCAAATGATTCTAAATTTAACGTTTAGATAGCCCTAAACCCTATACACAATACATCGGATATACGACATCTGTATTTCGACCGGACGTAGCTGCGTATTTATACATCCGAACAGCCAAACGGACGCACCCCTTTAGCAAGAATATACTGTCGGATTAGAAATGTCCAGAGATGTCAATATTTCTATATCCAAGTCAATCATTTGGTTTTGAATAAAAGGAGATAAAGGTAAACATTAATGCGACAGCTACCCAACGACACAGACAAATCAAAAACATCAAGAGTCAACTTACAGTATTTTGTAATAGAAAGATGCTTATACAAAATATACTCAAACCGCCCCATGACTAAAAAATACGGAGTTAATTTAATAATATTTACCGTCAAAGATAACCCAACAGGCACATTTGATTTAATATTATTTACCGTCTAAGATATCCCAACAGGCACAAGTGTGTGGTAGAAAATTATCACGTGTCCTTTTTTCAATTTCGATCAGTGGAAATTAAAGAAGGTGTAATATAAACCAGCAGAAGAAAAACACTTCACTATATAGTAACGGTAAAATACATGATGATATTGGATGGCTGCTTAACGTCTAGCGGCAAATTAAATGCATTTCAGGACGGAAATATGTAAATATAATATGAAAATTACCCCTGCTTTGTACTAGACTGAAACGCTGAGCGGGATTTTTAACGTGTAAGTTCACAAGGTAACAGTCCACAGGAACAAAAGTCACCCTATCCGAACACATTTCTGACTCCGAGCCGACCAATCTTTGCTCTTACTCTTAAATGCTGCGTGTTTAGCGTTGAAACAGCAAATACCAATTTCAACGTCTTTGTTTGAGCTGGTCGGGATTCGAACCAAAGACCTCCCGCTCTCGAGGCGAAAACGCTCCCACGAGACCAGCAAGGAGGTCGGTAGTATGGAATATCATATCAAAAACTCAAGTACAATAAACAATACAGTTTCACAGAATTATCACTGTTACCAAAGCAAGTAAAAAATACCTAATCTAAATTACAATGTAGATACGTTAAATGATGATGAAAACTACACGTAAATACCGATGGTCGACTTCAAAGAGGATTTCATGGATCAACGTTTTCTGTAAATTTAAAAACTCTTGCACCAATTATTTGAGGGGTCCGGATGTGGCCAGCTGTTGCAAGGCCAAATTTCTGTCCGTATCCAATAAATTCAAATTTTTCAGTGGTATTCCAAATTTCACGTCCAACCTCACTGTCGAACTCCTATTGCAAAAACTTCTTAATGTATTTAAAATTTATGTGTTCTCGTCATGATCATGCATGAAATATTTGGCACCGGACATAAAGCAAACAACAATCAATCAACTTCATAAATTATTCCATGTACATAGTACACGAAGACAAGATCTTGTACAATGCTATAATGTAAAATTTCCATTTAAATCACTCAATAATCATGCAATATTTGTATGTTTTTTTTTTATTCTTGCAATATACTTCATGACTGAACACTAATACATTTTTTTTAAATATTTTTTTACTATGGTTTTTACCTACTGTTTTATTAGGATTCATAATATATAATTATGTCAGGCCACGATTATAAAATTAAGAAAGGTGAACGTTTAGTTATCAAGGGGTTTATGCTTCATTTAGACGTGTAAAGGGAATAACAGACGACTAAAAAAGTGTTTGTTTTCATATGATACATTGTATTTCAATTTAAGAAATTCAATGTAGATCAACCTTGCGAAAATATCTCATCTACACACGTTTCGATCGAGCCACTCAAACCCACAGAACTTGATTCTAAAGATTTTACATTTATCTAGGCTATTCAGGCGGATACCCAGTTGAAATTAAACAAAAGAAATGGAACTTTTTCTTAGAGAAGGTAAAAAAATTAAATTGGTATATTTGAATTGTATACATCTGTTTCTATGGGCTTTAAAACTTTAATAAAGGTGCAGAATTTAGGATTTTATGCATCTTATACGTGTTTTTACTTAAATTATAGTATGGAGCTTCCAAATATTTGTAAACTTTAAAATTATAGACAAATATTCATAAAACAGTCGATTGCGATAGTTGCAAATACAAGTGGATCTTTTTAATGCATAAGCATATATTCCACCGACAAAAATTCCACAGAAAGATAATAGATTGATCTTTTTAAAGCATTAATTTACATCTCTGCCCCTGGTGACAGTTTTTTTGGAAAAAAATCCTAAAAATGGGCAATAATTTCATCGAAAAGAGAAAGTCGAGTGCATCTTTTTACGCTCGGGCGTGTTTGAGTTGACTATTCTTTCTTGAAAACGTATAAAGCAAAAATATTTGATACATCATCTCGCTTTAGATTCTTTTATTTTTATATATTTAGGTTACAGGTTGATTTCATAACGTTAAAAATTTACAGTACTCAAAAATGAAATATATGGGTCAAGTGAAATACCTTTCTAATGAGTCATAACAACAGAGTAGGTGTGTTCGAATAACACATTTTTACTAAAAGTACTTGACGACAGACCTTACAAGTGGATCTTAAAATTGCATAACTTCAAAAAAACTTCATTTTTTGTGTGTGTTATCTAGGGTTATTAGTCTTCAACTTCTTAAAATTTTTAGTCTGTCCTTCCACGAAATATTTAATTAGAATTTTTTTTAAATGTTTTTGAACTTTCGAAAATTTCACCTGACGACCGATTAGACAATAGTTTTAAGTTGACTAAATGCAGAAAAGTACATTAAATGATGCTCAATAGCTAATAGATACGTTTATCTTTTAAATACAACTGGCATATAAGGATCGTAATGGTGCTATGTGAATAAATTTATCGGTTTTCAAGAGCTAAATTTGCAGCGCGTCATCCCTACAATGGCTTCCATTTTTACGATTGTACAAATTAGCTGGCGTAATGGGGAGATAAATTTGACGAAGTAGAATCCTGACTGTATTTAAATACGATTTTATTCTTATTAAAAAAAAAAAAACAAAATACAAGATTTATCATTTAATTGGACTGAACTGAACAGACATTAATTATTTTGCATTTGCATGTTACGTAGTATAGGAACATTACAGAATCAAAACCCAAATGGACATTTACATGAATATTGTGAAGGACCTTATGCATCTAGGTCTGTTCGATTAGAAGTTGTGAAAAAAGCTGTTTGGATAACTAATTGTTGGAAGAATTTACTTACTGTTTTCGTCTGGTCTGTTTGAATCTATTTCATGATTACTGACAGATTAAAAACATCAAATATATATAACAAGAGGTTTTTGTGAAGAACATTCATTGGTCAGTTGTAAATGAGGTCTGTATAGGGTTTGGATTTACTCATTATAAAATAAAAAATCGTTATTTTGAAAAGTTGGAATTAAAAAAAATATAAATTTACTCCTTAATTTTATAAAACTATCCTATGGTGTTATTTTAACGATAAGAAAATTATTACAATTAAATAATTAAAAGATGCACTGCCATTTAATTGGTCCGTTTTCAATGCAATTAGGTAACTGTTATTTGTATATATCAGTCTGAGTACAGTATAACTATCATTTAAGTTAAATAAATTTAGACTCGTCCAATTCAGGGGAATAAGGCTTCTGCAAGTGTTTTTTTTTTTTTTTTTTTTTTTTTTTTTTTTTGCGTACTTTTCTTGTGTTTATGACGGTTTATAAGTCAAATAAAAGTTCAATGATAAAATAAATATTGACATTAAAAGACCTCACAAAAAGGGCTGTTCAAATCTCAACATCCCTTTTCGTTCGAAGGTCTTTTAATATCAATGTTAACTTATCATTGAACTTTTACTAGTACGTAAAATTATAGAAGCTATGTATAAAACTATTTTAATTGACTGTATGTCATTAATACTTAGATTTGAGAAAAATGTTAAACTGGATCTTTTTTGATGAAAAAAGTAAAATCGATTAGTTTATAACATCTTTCAAATGTAGGCAATTTCGGACCTCCGAGAAAAAAAAATTTCACTTTATAATCTCGAATTTGTATTATTACACTAATAGACATTTGTGGGTTTGGTAACTAATTTATGCACCTGTATCTCTTATTTCTAGACTTTTCAAAAGCAGATAAAGTGACACAAGTCCCGGATGAAGATTCCAATGCAAAAAGCCGAAAAACTGACAACGGTATGTAGACAGCAGAATTCACGTTCGTAGCAATGTTTAGAACAAGTGCTATTGTAGTTTGTAAAATATATGTTGTCAGTATTTAACCAGAAATCGTAATAACTGTTTAGCTTTATATTTCTTTGTTATATGTCTGATATACACCAAATTAGGAAATTCATTTCAGCATTAGGTAAGTTAAAAGACAATGAAATAGTGAATACGATTAATGCAACTTATATATCAATAATAACAAGTGGCACAGCAACAAAAGCCACGATACCATTCACGCATTTTTGAAACCAAACAATTTTTATAATTCAATCTGTCGAAGATTCAGTAATAAACACAATGAACTACAAGGAGGAATAATGACGTATTATTTGGTATTTTATATTGATTAGATAACAGAATGTCTTCAATCTTTGCAAACCTTTGTTAATTTTAATCCCCTCGCCCCCATCCCCCCCCCCCCCCCCCCCCCCCCCCAAAAAAAGATGAATGGTCGGTTCCTACTGAAAACCATTGTATTGATATGGTGTAATTTTAGAGTTCTATGTATGTCCCTGTTATGCAGACTACAGTAACATATAACAATAGTTAGGACAATACTTTTAAGATTTCTTTACAACGCAAAATTAGTGCATTTTTAACCAATATCATCCCATATTGGCCATTTTCTTTACATACTTTGCAATTGTTTCAGCTGCTAGTCAATCAGTCTAGTCAATTTCTGCGTGATCTAATTAAATCTGGGATGACATCTTCAAGTAATTGATGTGTATGATGATTCCCTTGAGTAAATTTCGGGGTTAGTACGTGATATTATATTTTGAGAGAGGTGAGATTTTGGAAATCAATAATGTTGACTAAAAAAAAATAGCATTTTCCAAAACAGGATAAAATTCATTTTATGTCTTATAAAATAAGGACAATGCAGGAAATTGTTGTACAAAAGTGATAATATATAGTTGATATTCCGGCGTGTCATTTGCTGTAGGATGAGTTGGTTTGGCTTGATCAAGGCAATTCAACATAATACATTTAATTTTTAATCAACAGGTGTCACTTCAAAAGAGATTATCATTTATCCAATTATTGGTGTTGTTGTTGTTATAAAAGAGGGACGAAAGATACCAGAGGGACAGTCAAACTCATAGATCGAAAACAAACCGACAACGCCATGGCCAAAAATAAAAAAACAAACAGACAAATAGTAGTACAGATGACTCAACATAGAAAACTAAAGACTAAGCAACACGAACCCCACCAAAAACTGGGGGTGATCTCAGGTGCTCCGGAAGGCTAAGCAGATCCTGCTCCACATGTGGCACCCGTCGTGTTGCTTATCCGGTAAATAGTCTAATTCGGTAGGTCACATTCGTGAAAAGGGAAGGGTATTGTAGTTACGACATAAGGAACATATCCGATATCATCTGTGAAACGGTTATTCCATAATGGTCAACCAACTCCTGATGGCGTCCATAAAATTTACGAAGGGATGATTTCAACTTATATGACTTATATGATAGGAAATATAAGCCCGGGAATATCGTATCAATTTGGAGATATATACTCCGTATGCTAGCGCTGCTGGAGTGTTGCCACATAGAAATGGAAAGTTCACAATTGGGAAGCTGAAATCATCTATAATTGGCACTGTAGTTTTGATGCTGGTATGCTGACGTCGACGGAAAACCATTCGCAGAACCTGACAAGCGAGTATCAACAGTGTCAGCCATATAAGATACCATTGAAGAACAAAGGGAGCTTACTTCAAATATGTACAATCCAAATTCAGAATATCTGGATCCAATTCATGAATTATCTATTCCTAGGACAGACCCAAAATATGTTTTTAGTGATCTTATGCGCAGAAACGGAGATACGAGTATAGCAGAATCAAATGTGACATCAACTGCGCAACCAGATATCGAGACAGTTCCTAAGTCCCCAAATGAACGTGATGGTTTACAATTCCTTTCGAATCCACTCAGAAATGGCGTCGTGGATAATTATTGGCCAAACGAAAACAGTGACAACAGTGACTACCTAAGACCCGTAAACTTCAACAACCGATAAGTCAGTTTTTACTTTAAGAAAGAAAGTGACTCATAGTGTTTAAACACGGTAACGATTGCAAATCAATTTGTTTAGACTGTAATAACGGAAAGGACAGTTCTTTTTATCATAATACATTATTAATTTTCGATCTGTACTAGGTACATGTTTTTTTTTCTCGTCGTCACATACTTAAATATCAATGGCAATTTACCAAACTCATTGTTAAACATGTTGCCATTTGGATTACTTAGTCATGGTATTCATTCGTTGAGTATTCTTTTGAACAAAACTTCTTTAGCCGTGACAATATATATCTAACCTGGAACTTGTATATATGTTTTTTTTTAATTTGGTTTGTGTTTGTGTTTAGTATCATAATCTTTAAATAACCCTTTTAATGTTTTAAGATATAAACATGTTAAAGTTAGAAACTAATATAAAGCATATTTTGTCATCATGCATGCTACTACCAAAATGGTTTTTCACAAATGCATTCATTTCTGTTTTGTTATGTAACGTATTTTAATAAAATAAGAAATATTATTATGTTCATAACTATTATATGCCTTTTTGGGATTGTTCAAAGCAATTTGATTATTACATGATTTTGTACGGTTAAAATATGTATTTTTTTTACATTAAAGGAGAGGCGAAAGATACCAGAAGGACAAAGTCATAAATTGAAACCAAACTGACAACTCCATGACTAAAAAAGAAAAAGGCAAACAGACAATAGTAAACAAAACACAACATAGAAAACTAAAGACTAAGCAACACGAACCCCACCAAAAACTGGGGATGATCTCAGGTGCTCCTGAAGGGTAAGCAGATCCTGCTCCACATGTGGCACCCGTCGTGTTGCTCATGTTAGTATAAACCCGGTAACAAGTCTTATTCCGTAGGTCACATTCGTGAAAAGGAGACGGGATTGTAGTTACATGAGGAACATATCCGCTATCATCTGCGAATTCCATAACGGTCAACCAACTCGTGATTGCGTCCGTAAAATTTACGAAGGGATGATTTCAACTGCACCATTTGGAACTATTGGTTTTATAGCTTCCTTGTGAGCGTCAATCCTCTATCAAGGAAATCATAATAGGAAATACAAACTCGGGAATATCGTATATACTCCATATGCAGGCGCTGCTGAAATGTACAATTACAGTAATTGGCATAAAGCTCCATATATTTCTGCCAAACCATGGTTTATCTGTATTAATTCTCTGTTTCTGGTATGTGTGATTTGAACTCGAATTTACTTGTGCCATTTATTTAAAAAATGGAGCTGTTAAACTTATGTCATTAAAAATTAAGAAGTAGATCAAAATGACATGAGTCCATAAACTCAATATTTCATTTGAATGACATGATGTTTTTTTGTTTTTGTTTTATAGTGATTAAGAATACAGCACAATTCTGACTGCTGCATTACTATTGTTTTAACATTTTAACCTGTTATATTAGTTTGTTTTGTTCACACATTGTTGTCAATATAATGGAATTTGATAAGAAATACTTTTCTATTCAGTAATTAATTACAAATTATTATGTAGAAAAAATGTATAAGTAATGGTCAGACAATAATTATATACATGATATATGAATGTTGATAAAATATAAAGTTTCCACTAATTGGATACAACCCAAATAGCAACATTAATTGAAAACAAATCAACACTACTCATACATTGGTATATATTGAAACTGACCAACAGTTCAATAAAAACTTATATCTATAATTCAGAAATCGGAGGTTGTCCAACGGCTTTTCGAAGATCTTCAATTACTGCAGTCCAAAATAAGTTTTCACCAATTCCCTTTGTATACCTCAGATGCGGGGTACTGTCTAGTAAAGTACGCAGAGGACTTGTCATGTTTTTCGATGTGATATTTTCAAGCATTACTAAGAGAAGTACATCTCTGCCTTGTCGACGTCTTCTCTCCTGAATTATATCCACTTCCCACTGACACCATTCGCTTTTAGCAAATGCATTTGATATTATAACAATAATCTTCCATGACCTTTTAAGGTATTTATCAACGTTTCCACTGATAGATTCTCCTACATCAAAGTCTCTGTGATATATACAAAACTTTAATCCCTCCTCATTTTCAAGTTTTTTAACGAAGACGTCATGAACCCATATTCGATTTTCATCACAATAAACAACAAAAGCATAATATTCATAATCATCGCTATTCAAAATGGGAAGATAACCCTGTCGTCTAAACTGTTTAACTTTAAGAAGGTAAACAAAGTTCTTAACATTTGTATTACATTTCAAAAAAATTATCATTGTCAATATTAACAAGCAAACTAATGCAGATATTGAAATCACAATAAAAAATATTGGGTTGCACGAATAAACGGAAGGTTTGTAATCTTTTAACAAAATTCCATTAAAATTATCTGGTGTAGTACAATAATAACGTTTTGGGTATTCTAAAAGCGTAATATGTGTTTGTCGTAACCAACTGGAAAACCATATTTGTTCACAAGTACACGCAAATTGATTTGTTGCTAAATCTATCTTTTTCAAATTTGCAAGTAACGCACTTGGAAAAGATGATTCGTTTACTATCTTTATTAAGTTTTGGCGTAGATCTAGAAATTGCAGAGATGTCACATGAGAAAACACATCTCTGTCCCATCCATATATTCGATTCCTGCGCATGATTAGCGTTTCAATGACTGGTAGTTCCGGCAATACGTTGTCGGGCAAATAGCCAAGCCTTGTGGCTTCCAAATTAAGATGTCTTAATTGTTTCAATTGTGATATTATCCTAGGCAAATTTTTTGAATCTAAAGAATTTCCGCAGAGATCAAGGACTTCTAAATTAATGCAGATTGACAGCAAGCTACTTTGCACCGACGGTGATAGACTCTCAAAATGGAAATGACAATCTCGAAAGGATAACACTTGCAATGACGGTATACTGAAAGCCCCACTTTCAATTTTTGTAGACTGAGATTAGTTAATTCTTTTAACTCTGAAAAAGTATTATTATGAATGCTACCGATTGAATTATTATTAAGTTTCAATGATTTAAGCCTAGGAAAACATCGAAATTGTCCGATATTTCCTACTTTATTTCCGCTTAGAGATAAATATGTTAAGTTTGGAAGTGCACTCTTATTGCCATGATTTAAACAAAACTTTGGAAATTTTGTTATTTCATTGCCGGCTAAATAAAGTACCGTCAGACTGAAAATGCTATATGGTACAATTGTTGCAATTTTATTGAAACTGACTTTCAGATTTTGCAAGTGAGGCATATTTGAAAACCATGAGAACTGTAACACATGAAGATTATTTCTGTTGAGGTTAATTTTACGAACTTTATTCGTGTTTATTGTCTTAAACATGTCTTCTGGAAGAGCTTTCCAATCGTTGCTTGATAGGTTGAGTGACTTTAGATGTACAGTTTTCATATTGGTCAATGCATTCATTACATCTGTTGCTAGCAATGATGGTTCGGATGAGATGGTCAATGACTTTACTTTCATGAAAGTAGAAAATGTATCAGGCTCAAGTCGAACTATGGTGTTGTTGATAAAACTAAGCTCAGAGATAACATTGAAAGTTAGGTTTGTAGTTCTTCCTTTTGATAGTGTTCCAATATTTCCATTTAGAAAAGTAACTTTTTGAATGTGTCTCGGAAAACGTGGAATATAAGTAAGATATTTACCAGAGCAGATAGCGTCAAGATTAGTACATTTACAAAACTCAATCGGACAATGTATTTCATCTGGTCTTGCGAAATGTATGATTACATTGAGCAATAAACATATATTTATAATTGCCATTACAATTCTGTGATAACAGTGACCTGAAGTAGAAAAAAAGAACACAAAATTAACCTGTCTCACATCCAGCTTGCAAACAACTTAGAAGAATCAAACGTAGTTCTTTTAAAAATTGTGGATACATTTATAATCTTCTGTAAATCCTGATATTCATAATCTTTCATGCCAAAAGGAATATACCTACTGTAACCCCCTTCAAACAAAAGAATATTTAAACCAACATATATTTGCTTTTGACTATGTACATTTTAGTAGAATAACGTTTTTCTATTTGTATACTTTCTGAAGGACCACCATTTATTTAATAGAAAAAAGAATGAATGAATGACGTGACCCATTCAATTACTGCATTAATGCATGCGCACATGTATTGTCTTAATCATTCATACAAAGTGATTTGTTGTATGATAATTTCGAGTATATGCATGCACGATTCGCGAATAGCGTCTGTGGTCCTCGAGGTTGAAATATTTGAAAATCCAAAAATTATTAAAAAAGTTATACGCTAAAAAACCAAAAAGGACAAACAGTATATCCAAAACCGGACTTTGACAATCGAAAAGTGGTGGTCCGAAGGTTTAAACAACCATATTTTTGCAAAGTTACGACAAAATTGTGTATCTTGCAAAAGAAATAATAGTGAGGAAGACCAAAAGGGGAAAAAGATTTCGAGAACTCTGGAACAAGGAATCAGATATTTGCATGAGGGGGATATATTCCTTAATTTGAATTACAAATTTTCATTGTTATTCAACGCAAAATTATTTTCTACGATAACTGGGACAATCTCGCTTCACAAAGGATCTCTCTTACTTAAATAACCTGTCATTCTGTTATTGTGCTATAGTCACATTTTGTATTCTTGTCTTTCGTTTTAATGTCTTTCTACTACGTTAGGAAATACCTTATTGTTTTTCTAATTTTTTAAGGTCTCTCCACTTCGTTAGGAAAGACCTTATTATTTTTCTAATGTGTTTCTTTTTCCAGCATTTTTTTTACATGCCCTCCCCTCGTTTCTATTGGAGCTATCAAGACCAAATTTGAACCACCAATAGACCGCATCATGAAGTATTAACATCATCCCCTTTAGAAGTTATCTCCTTTTTATCGTTTTTTTTTCGACATGCTCCCCTCGTTGTTTTTATAGATATCATGACCTTATTTGTACTATAGGTAGATCTCATCATGAGGTATTACTATATGAGGATGCGTAGGATTTCATCAACCCCTTTGAGAGTTATATCTCCTTGAAGCAATTTCTTTTATTTGCATTTTTCTTATATAGTATTAGAGATGGAATCGAATTGAAAATGTCAGCATGTACAAGGACAGATGGCAATGTTAACAAACATAAAAAAGTTATTATGTTATCAACCCTTATAAGGAGTTATTTTCCTTGAAAAGTTATTCACAATTTTTGAAAAATTATATTTTGCGAACCGGAAGTCGAAGAGACTTAGGACCTTCACCATTAATCTTTAGTTTATGTGACCTTTAATTTGCATCCAAGGTTAAAGGTCACCTAGTGCAAATTCAAGCTTACATATTAAGAAAACGATAAGAGAATGCTGCATACATTTAGTGTATACAATGTTCCTCTCGACGAGCTCTACATTTTATACATTATACATTAAGCTCAACATTGTCCGATCATCTGTTCGAAAATAACGACAAGATAATTCCTAAAAGTATTTTGTGTATATCTTTGAAGAGGTAACATATATCAACCTACTATAATTTGCAAAATTAATCAGTATTTCAATACCTTCAATTTGAGGTCAATGTCAAGGTCATGATGAAATTTTACCTTGACCTTCAAAGGGTACTATCACCTTGACCTTGTGACATTTGAAAGGTCAAGTGGTCTTAAGTTGAATGTTGGTAATCCCATGTCTCTACGACTTCCGGTTCTTAAGTTTGGTATTGCATTATATATTTGATTATTCATTGTGACCTTGATGATCTTTGGAATTGTCCCAATCTTTTTTTTTTCCATTTTTTTAAATGTTGTACTTCACCTGCAGATTATTTTTCACTTAGCAGATTGGAGTTATCTGTTGTAGTTTTAGAGATAATGCAGTTTGAAATTTTGCAAGCTGAGGCATGTATTTCTTAATCAACAACAGCTTACCACCTGCAACTTTCAGAAATTGAAGAGTTTAATATTGTTATATGTTTGACTTTTTACAAAAAACATTCAATGAAAAAACCCTAAAAAAATCATTATGAAATTTTCATCTTTTGATTTGACTTTGTAAGTTTCATAATTTCTAATTATACAATTGATATTGCATCTTTTTTGGCACTTTGCAAAATGGGGTCATTTGGTATATCAAATTGAAGGCCTAATTGAGTTCTACTCAAAAATGAAAAATTTAAACCCCATTTTCATCCCAGTCAGAAGGAAAGTTCATTAAGCGTTGTTTGTTATATTTAGATTAAAGATACTATTAAAAGTCAGGCTTGCAGTCCTTTCCTTAAATAATGTTCCAATATTTCCATTAAGAAAAGTAACATTTGTAACGTTTTTTGGAAAACGTGGAATTATAAGTTAGATTTTTACCAGAGCAGACGGTGACACAATCTGCACATTTACAAAACCCAACCGGGTAATGTATAACATCTTGTCTTGTGACATATATGAATAAACTGAGCAATGAACAAATATTGATAATTTTTGTTAAAATTCTGTGATATCAGTTACCTGAAGAAGAAAACATATAACATCAAAAGTGTGTTCAAATCTCTCTTAAAAATAGTAATGCTTACGACGACAAAGCTCGCCAAAAAGTACCACTGTAAAACCAATTGTCACAGGGAATAATGTTATTAGTTTATAACAAAAATACACTCTATACACTAGACTTTATGATATGAACATTTGGAATGTTAGTAATATTGATATGCAAATTATTTTGATACTATCAATACACTTTAAATTCTGTATTTGCTTAACATTAATGACTATGATTGTATACTGCATGTTTTGATGATGACAAACAATAAGAAAACATAGTTTTATTCTGTTAACTACAATTCCCCAATTTGAAAAGATTAATTATGTTTAAATTGTTACTGACTGCTAATGGTTTCACATAAAGAATGTAGTTTCAATTATTAAACTACTTTGTTAATCATAAATTATGACACATACTGTAATTAGAATATTGATACCGACAATTTATTTTATTTATCTTATATATACTTCCTCATTTACGTATATTGATATTTGAATAGTTTGATTAATCACATCTGAACCCGGCATGTAAAACATTGAATATGTCCTTATATCGTAGTAAGTGAAGCCTACATGTATTTAAATATTTGTGGAACCAAATGTTTAATACAAACAAAATAAAACGAAACCATATGATTGATCAACATTACATTCCTACCTTGATTTTATAGTTGTTCAGCCTTTTGAATGTATTACATATAATTGAAACAATTGTCAAAGATAAAAATGAAACGCATACTATATACTATACTTAATCATTCAAAAATATTCAACAAATAAGCAATTAAAAGTTTCTTTCATCGAACAAATTATTTTATATTTATTCATTTGGTAGCTTTTACTGGTTAGAAATTGCAACTTAGTCCCTTTAAATAACGGACGAAAAATGTTTTGTCCATTTACACGTACCATATGTACTATTTATTATCATTTTAAAAATATGCTTAATGACAGAAAACATCTTTGATCAACTTAATGTTTCAAAGAAGTGCTCTTTTGACTTTATTCTAATTAGACCTTACGATTTTTACATCCATACACGTATCACCTTGTTACAAATGTGAAGTAGGATATGTACTCCAAGTTTTCTCGTTACTTAATGATACTTTTCTATTCTGTATTTTGTATACCGTTTTTTTTTTTTTTGTCATTTTGGTCATTTTCTGTTTATTTCCGTGGCGTTTTCAGTTCGTTGGAAACCAATTTTTGAGGATTTCGTGGGTACAGGTGAACCAAGATTTAAACGTTTAACGTATAAATATTATCTACAGGCTTATATGTCGACTTTGGCAAAACCACGAAATTGAATATCCACAGACATGTACAAACATTTTTTATATAGATTAGACTGTTGGTTTTCCCGTTTGAATGGTTTTAGAATTATAGTCATTTTTTGGGGCCCTTCATAGCTTGCTGTTCAGTGAGCCAAGGCTCCGTGTTGAAGACTGTACTTTGACCTATAATGGTTTACTTTTATATTATTATGACTTGGATGGAGAGTTGTCTCATTGGCACTCATACCACATCTTTTATATCAAAGTTTTCCTTAATCCAAGAAAAAATTTATACCCATCAAAATAAATGAATCCAGAGTATACATACATAAGACTGATAAAAACATGTCGCTAGTTAAGACACCGACAAATCGCATCGGTCAGCCAATTCATGATAGTAACTCTTGTGTTGATTTTGAACAAGATTTTCTTACATTAAGTACCCAAAGCATTCCGAATTCAGAGCTGGAGGAAACCAGTCATCTGAGATACCAGGCTTATTAATTTTGTACGCTTGATTATATATGTGTCCCCTTAAAAGACAAACAATCAAATTAGATGTAGTTTTATTTTGTTAATTTCAACTCCTCTATTAAAAACAAAACTTAACCATCGTCTAATTTGTTCCAATCTCAAAGTAGTTTTTCCATCGTTAACCTTTTTGATGAGATTTGAACATCAGGATAAACATTTTGTACAAATAAATGACATTCGAATAAAAAAAGAAAAAAAGGTAAAAAGAAATTTTGAAGTTGGCGATCATTAAGGACCCATAATTCCCAAGGGATTTGCAAAATACACCTAATATAATCTATTCCTAGGATAGACTATCCTTAGTATTTCGGAAAATTCAAAGTTTTGTAGAAAACAGTTTGTTTATATTTACATGTGTATAACCATATAAAAAATAATCGATGTCAGCACAGAAGTGTTGACTCCGGAATGTCGCCTTAATTTTCAAATTATAATTTCTTTTAATAAAGAATAATATTAGTATTTAATGTAATCAAAACATTGATGACAACAAATTTTTAACTTACCGTCACTATTATATGATAACATTTTGTGTCTATCTTCCGTATTTTTACAAATTGATATATAAATAGTTTGATTAATCACATGTAATAAATGGAAAATTTCCTTATATGTTACTAAACACATATTGATATTTTGTAACAAAACGTTTAATGTTTCTAATTGCATATAGAAATCTTGAGATATAAAAAATTCATGCCCACAAAAAAATAACTGTTTTTGAATTTAAGTAAGATTAAAAAGTTTCTATTAGCATATAGAAAATGAAACCGTAGCATATCTTTCATGTATTCATTTTCACAATAATTTATTAGTTTTTTTGTAAAATTTTTGAAGTAAAATTAGGATATAAAAACTCACAAGATACTAATTCATGCAAAAAAATCCAATTGTTAGATAGATTATCGATAATATTGATATTAACCTCTTTTTTTTTAAAGATTTTTAACAACGTTTTGTACAAGATAGTAATCAATAACCTTTTACCCTTTTTACATAGTTAAATGATGAACGTATTTTGTTTAAACAAATTATGAAAAGAGGGAAATATGTTTCCCATATCCCTTATTTGATTAATGTAATAATCACTTTTCATTAATTTTTAATTAACTGCATAACCTTGGTCTGATTTGCAACTCGCACATTTTACATGTATTCTTTTTAGGGACGTTATACTGTAGAAAAACCTAAATGGAACGGTATTAATCATCTAATTGATACGAGCATATACATTTATTGAAACAGTTCTTTTTTTGAACGAATTCCAACATTAGGTACATATTTGATTCCTTTTACTGGTCAAATATTGTAATGGATGTCCTTAATTGCAAGGGCGTGCAAGGGACTTTTTGTCTTTTGTCTATTTACCACACGTACATGTCTTATAGCCTGCAATGGATTCGTTTTAAAACAATTATTGTTTTGACAAGAAAAACTCTTTGCACGTCTTACTGTAGCAACAAAGTGCCATTTATTTATGTTCAATTAGTCCTACCGAGGTTTTTTTTCGTCCATTTATTTAAAAAAAATCATATAATAACTTATCGCATGTGTAAAGACAGGGCAAACATACAAAACACAGTTGATCCTCGTAATCTCAAATTTCCTGGTATTAGCAGATTTTAAATATATGCATTATATTTTACTCCGGGTAGATTTGTATCTTCAAATTGCTCGTCTGGCGTACAGTTTTTATCCTGGTATCTATATATGATATTTCCTTTTTATAGTTTCTATTGGGAATAGCACTGATGTAACCAAGGGTATTTTCTAATCTTTATTATTTTTTCTGCTTTATAAACATTTATAATCAATGTTATGTATATACTGATCACATTGTTTGTTGCTAGCATAAGACTAATATCTGAGTTTATATGTAGTTTAAGTATGACGAAAACATGACTGTTAACTAAAAACATCATGTATCAATCGCTTTTGAACAAACAACTAGTATCGGAGTTAACTTAAATCTTTTTAAACTGTCTTCTGAGTTGCATATTAATTTAGCTATTTATAAATTTGTCAAAGCCTTCATGTGGGTTGCTGCTAATAATATATGTAAGGAAAATATTGGACCGATGGTTCATAATGATAAATTTACAGACAATTCGGAAATTGTGTTTATTCTTGGACTATACTGTAATATCTTTGTTACAAATAATGATAAAACAATTGTCGCAATCCCGTCCATTTTTTTAATTGTCGCGCAATAGCCCTTTTGCTTTAAGCAATCTCAAATCAATCAATATACTAAATCAATCTTTTGCTTGAATTGGACCTCACTGAAAGCGTCACATCACCGAAGTTTCAATACCAACAATGTTCTATTTTTGTAATCAAAAGTAACCATATTTTACTTTGTCATAAAACTTATATAGCTTAGATGTATCTACGTTTAAGCTAACACCATTTCAGCAATACCAAAGTTTTGTTGTCCGTTACTTTCAAGTCCTATTTGAAGCATTATCAAATTATGAAAGTTTATTGTATATACAAAAACATGAAATAGTATCCTCTTGGGCATCATACCCTTGCCAGTGACATCATCAATTTATTCACAGTGCGTGTAACATATGAACCAACAACATAAGAATACTGTACTAGTTACAAAAATTTCATATATATAGCCTTATTATTTTCAAAGATAGTGAATTCGAACAAGTTAACATCTCTTTTTTCCTAATCGTATTGTTTTAATATATAAATAGAATTATATTTATTTCATAAATAATTATTTTCATTTATACAAAAAACAAACTATAAAAACAAACAACTATGCCAACAAAGAAAAACAAAATGGCATATAGATACTCTACAGACAAAGCACATAAGCAACAATGAAAAAAAAAGAATGCAAAAGAATAACCATAGCACAGTAACACAATGGCGGGATGTACGAATAGCGAGCCGCGCAAAAAGGATATTACCAAAGATGGACTAAACAATAAAGGTTAAAAATATACAAAGACAAATAAAAAGAATACTATAACAGGTAATTAAGATGATAAACAACGACAGTGCCTAGAATGTATAATACAAAACCATCATGTGATATTTGTGAAGTTGATACGGAATATGTATCAGCAAGTTCTTGGGATCTTCTGATTATGATGAACTCTTTTTAAAAAAGGACTAGACGTTCTTTGATATAATCCTGGTTCATCAACCCTTGTGGTCAGACACTGGTGACGTTTTATACGGTCTGAGTATTTCATTTTGTATACCTGCTTAGGGTGCAGATGGTTTTTTTTCATTCGATGTTAGCCGTCTCAGTGCTGAATTGCCGATAAATAAATAAAATTGAAGAGTATGTATACTTGAGGTACCTATAATTTGACATGGGCTTGGACAGTGCCCAACATATCACGCATAGAGAGGTGAGTTTTTGTTTTCTTTCTTTGGCTGTACAGGCTCTTGTGTTTATGCCATTGAAGTTTAAAAGACCATTTTAACATAGCTTTACAGCTCAATAAATGTTTTAAACAGTTGCAAATTACATTTTCACTGGAGCCAATTTGGTAACTGTTATTTGTATAAACTAGTCATATACCAGTCTTAATACTGTTGGGTTATATAACCGATTTAGACTCGTCCATTATAGGGTAATAAGGATTTATGCAAGTCATTATTCTGTCCTCGTCATGAATTTTTCACAGTTTTAAGTCAGTGAAAGTTCAATAATAGGTAAATATTTACATTAAAAAACCTTTTCACTCAAAGAGCTGTAACAATCACATCGCCATCGGGGATCGGTCTTGAGTTTAACATCCTTTATTGGTCGGCCCGCGGATGTCTTTTAATGTCAATATTAACATTTCTTAATCTTTCCAGCCTCTATGAACACGCCCTCTTCCATCTTCTCAATGTCTTCAATATATGATTGTTGATTCTTGAAACCTCATAGCGCCTCTGTTAATTTTATTCAAGAAAGTCGTTCAGTGTGATTGATGTTTCTTTATAGACGACATTATTGTATTCACATCTGCAAACCACCTGTGAATTTATGTTGTGGCTTCCTATCAGATTCGATGTACACAAGAGTACATCACATTAAATACATATAAACATGTAATTCTATTCGTATTGATCAGATAAATTAATTTATCTGCAAGATTACTATGAAAATGCAACTGTCTTTCGTCATCTCAAGTTCTCCAAATGATTATAAAAAACAGTTTAGATATGACAAAATCCAACTATCGACGAGGTTCTTGGCCATTTTACATGAATATATATACATGATTGTATAAAACAAAAACAACAAGCAATTCAATAAGTATTTATTATGTATATTAACCCTTTCTCCTACAAATCTAATTTATTTGACTTACAAAATTCATACAACAGAACAAACAATACACATAAGTACGACAAAACAATAATACTGGTATGATAGATAATAAAACTCACGTACACACAATGCCATATATTGTAAAAGGTTGCACCTAATTATCTAAAGCATTAAAGAAAGCTCAATGTACTTGCTGTCTGATGTGAAATCATGTTGTCTTACACTGACATATCGGCAGGTACTTAATATGTATTATACAAAATACATCTTTTAAATAAAACATTTTGTTAAATGTGCATTCAATAAGCCAGTCCATAAAAGTAAAGATAATAAGCATATTCTACTTGCAATGTCAAACGATTCTGCAGACATATCCAGTTGCAGTTATTTGAATCAACATTGCTAGTCTGATGAGCGGTACTGTATACTTTGAAATGTTTCTTTAAGCAGTACGTCTCTATTCATTTTAGAAATGAAGATATTGAAACGATATCTATAGTACCCAAGTCTTACATGAATTGAATACATATTCATTATAATAACATTATTTTGATCATGTTATATATCCAAGTGTGACAATTAATATAATGTAGGTCTTAGACAATATGATCTTATATTTTTTAGTCCGGGACTAAGTGGTTCATAAATTTGTTTTATGTTCAAAATGGTATTTTAAGTGATGCAAAGAATATTTTACAGTAATGAAATATAGAAACGTATTTAATATTTTGAAGAATTTATTTCTCGAGAAACACAATTAGGAAACGTACACAAGCGCATACTAGCATCAATTTATATATTTTTCCTTCCAAATAAATTTACAAAACCAAAGTTCGAACATTATGTATGACAATATATATATTTTATTTTTCATTGTCATTCAAATCAGGACCAAAAGTAGATATTTTTTATATAAAATAAACAGATGTGGTATGATTGACAATCAGACAACTATCCATCAGAGTTCAAATGACGAAGTTGAATGTATCAGCCGCTGTAGGTCGCCTTATCACTTTCAAAATTGTTTAAAAAAAATCTATACAGTATTGTAATCTATATATAAAAGGCTCCAACATAAAAAATGCAAAACAATTCAAACTAAAAAACTAACGGCTTAATGTATAATAACACAATTTACAATCATCGGTAAATTACATCAAGAGCACAATGTGTTTGCAAATATCATCAATCAACGACATACACTGAATAACATGCTCCTGATTTGGAACATGCACATAAAGAATTTGGCGGTTTTAAACATGTTTGCATCGTGAGGGCTCAACCTCCCTAACCCGGAACAGTCGTGTTGCAGCATAATATAAGAATACAACTGTTAACATTAGTTGAAAATGGCTTCCCTCAATAGATCGACACGAAACACAAAAATTTACTAACAAAAACACCAAAACAAGTGACACACAGCACCGATATACGAGTACTCGCAGTTACTGAAAGCTAGTTCAAAGCCAAAATCATATTCTACACGTCTTAGGTATCAATCAGTTCATATCCAACGGATTTAGTGTAAAGACATCATAAAAAGTATGAAAAATGTACGCCCTAATGAATTGCCAAAATATAAATAAACTGCATCGACAGGATTTCTTGTGTTTTCTATGGATGGTGCTATTGATTGTCCTTAACACTGGCCTGACATGTCAAAGAAAGATCAGTCAATAAATTTCATTATTACTTGCCAAAGTGCCCTTACTTTAAGGTGTTTCGGATATATATCATAGATTGCATCAATACTACACTATCATCCCCGTTTGTGTTAACAAGAGTCTGATACTTTCACTCATATCTTATCGTTCCAGATGAAAATATAAAAGAGCTTCCAACGCATAAATTCTATAAAGTTTAAGATATTCCTAAACTTCTTTAACATTCACTTAACATCAGTAAACTAAATGTATTATGTCATTAAAGTAAATGTTCACTTTATGTAAATGAGACAAAAAAAAACAAATAACAACAACACAAACTACGTAGACTTATCTAAATTGAACTTGTAGACAGCAACCCAATTTAGCATAATAAAAACATCCGTACATATTTAACATGAATAATAATACTTTTTATGTTTCTTTTTATGTATAGGCATAAAATATAGTAAGAAATATCGTTCGTTCGCAAAAGAATTATACCTTGGATAAATGAACAGTAAGAAAAATTTATGCTAACAAATTTATATAAGAAATCACGAATCTTATATATTATGAATATGAAAGTAAATGAAAAATCCCTCAATATTTTAAAACAGCATGAAAATAATGCATATAAGCTGTCAATTGCATATTTTGAAACTTATTGTTCAATACTATCTTACACAATGTATTTATAATTCTGAAACTGGAGGTTGTCCAATTGCTTTTCGAAGATCTTCAACTACTGCAGTCCAAAATAAATTTTCTCCAATCCCTTTTTTGTACCTCAGATGCGTGGTGCTATCTAGTAAGGTACGCAGTGGACTTGTCATGTTTTTCGAGGTGATATTTTCAAGCATCACTAAAAGAAGTGCATTTCGACCTTGTCGACGTCTTCTCTCCTGAATTATATCGATTTCCCATTGGCACCATTCACTTTTAGCAAATGCATTTGATATTATAACAACAACTTTCCATGACTTTTTTAAGTATTTATCAATGTTAACACTGATTGGTGTTCCAACCTCAAAGTCTCTGTGATGAACGCAGAACTTAAATCCCTCCTCGTTTTCAAGTTTTTTTACGAAGTCATCATGGACCCACATTCGGTTTTCCTCACAATAGACAACAAAAGCGTGATATTCATAATCATCGCTACTCACAATCGGAAGATATCCATGTCGTCTGAATTGTTTAACTCTGAGAAGGTATATAAAATTCTTAATATTTGTATTACACTTAAGGAAAACGCTCGTTATCGATATAATTAAGAAAACAAATGCAGACATTGAAATAACAATCGTTAAGAGAGGATTGCACGATAAAACGGAAGGTTTGTAATCTTTTAATAGCTTGCCATTATATTTTTCTGGTAAAGTACAAATGTATTGAGAGGGATAACCGATAAGAGTTGTATTTGTATGCTGCATCCAACATGTCCAAGTGACAAACCATATCTGTTCACATGTACAAGCGAAGTAATTATATCCTAAATTTATCTTTTTTAAATTTGAACGTAATGAAGTCGGAAAAGAAGATTCGTTTACTATCTTTATTATATTATTATTTAAATCTAAATACTGAAGAGAAGTCAGAGGATTAAAAACATCTCTATCCCATCCATATATTCGATTACGTCTGGCGATAAGCGTGTCTAAAAACGGTAGTTCTGGAAATACTTTGGCAGGCAAATAGCCCAGTCTGCAGTTTTCTAAATTAAGATATCGCAACTGTTTCAATGGTGATATAATCCTAGGTACGATGGTTGAAGTCATATAATTCCCGCCAAGATCTAAGAATATTACAGTTTGACAGCAAACTACTTTGCGCCGACGCAGACATACTCTCAAAAGGAAAATGGCAATTCCTGAGTGATAACTCTAGTAATGAAGGTATATCAAAAGCCCCATCTTCGATTTTTTTTAGCTGTTTTCTTATACCTTCTAGACTAAGTTGACTTAATACTTTTAATCCTGTAAAACTATTTTTATGAATGCTACCGATCAAATTATAACCAATTTTTAATTGTCTAAGCCTCGGAAAACATCGCAATTGTTCAACATTTCCTATATAATTACTACTAAGAGATAAATAGTTTAAATTTGGAAGGGCGCTGTTATTACCATGATTTGAACAAAACTTTGGAATTTTGCTTATTTCATTGTTGTCTAAATTAAATTAGCTCAGGCTGAAAATACTTCTAGATATAAATGCTGAAATTCTATTAAAACTGACTCTTAGTTTATTTAGGCTAGTCATATTTGTAAACCATGAGAAATTTAAAACCTGAAGATTATTTCTACTGATGTCAATAGTATGAATCTTATTCGTTTTTATTGACCTAAACATGTTGTCTGGAAGAAACGACCAGTCATTGCATGTTAAGGAGAGTGAGTTTTTTAGTCCTTTCTATTGGCAGTGTTCTAATATTTCCATTCAGAAAAGTAATTGATTGAACGCCACTCGGAAAACGTGAAATATAGGTGAAATATAGGTAAGATTTTTACCAGAGCAGATGGCTTTATCATCTGTACATTTACACATCTCAATCGGGCAGTGTATTACATCGTGGTTGTGACATGCATGATTAAGCTGAGTAATGAACAAATATTAATTATTGCCATTACAATTCAATGATATAGATCACCTGAAAAAATACAAAAATCAATCACAATGGTTATTGTTATCGCAAATTAAATATATGTTAATTTTTTATGATAAACGAACATGTAGATAAATTTTGGACACTTTACAAGAAGTTTTAGGGAACAAACCTAATCTTAGCCCTTGTGTTTTTCCGTAATATTCTGCAATTTCAGGTATTCATAGCTTTTTTTTGTCTAAGTTTGAATAAAACAACGGTCATAAAATGTCAAAAAAATACTATATCCTTGTTTGTGCTGAAAATTTGAACAAACCTTTAATTACATATGACATTGGTCTGGTTCCCGGAAATTTGGTGTATAAAAACAAGTACCTTTGAACTGAGCAACAGGCAAACTATGCCCTCTTATTTTCATTTCATTTATTTTTGTCTCATTGAAAAGAAACTTTCAAAAAGGGTTCTACAGTTATCCTAAGTCATCAAGCTTTAATATGATATTAAAATTACATATGTTCTTTTTGACCCGCCCCAAATTAAAGGGTTTATACATTGAAGCCCTAAAACAAATATATAAAATCAAATTAAATGTAAATACTAATATCTGACAGACTGACATGTTATGAAAAACTGAAGGATGTTACCAGGTAGATTTACACACACTTAACAATGACTAATCTTTTTTTATCTCCTATATCGTACGAATTCTACACTTTTGTACTTTTTTATTTATGTTTACCGAAGTCGATTGTCGTATTTGGAATTTCATTATCAGTTCAGTGATCAGTGCTTCCGTCCAATTAGATTAATCGATTCTGAAACCCTATTTTAGCTAGCTATAAAACTTGGTTTAACCCACCATTTTCTTCGGAAATTTCATCACCAAGTAAATAGATTATCCAAGGCATTGGAAATGTATATGATGGGGAAGTAACAACATTTCTTAGGTTGATTTGTTACCATATTTTTTACAGTCTCCTGCTAAATAAATATTCTATGCATTACATGAATTTTTCATTGTCATTCACTTTGTTTGCCTTGGACTAACGATTATATTTTCGAACGGGATGTTCAAAAGAAAGTTGTTTAGTGCCCGAATATATAAAGTGTATGATTTTTAGAAGCACTTTTGAATCACTCTCAATTGATGCGAACAAACTTTTACAGTCACTGTGTATTAATATTGCTGTCATTTGTATTATAAAATCCATCCTTATTTAACAAATATACTGATTTATGATACCGCTATGTAATTTTCATAATAAAGTACGAACATGGTCAGTTTTTTTGGTTGATGCGGGCAAATATATTTCTTGTATAAACCATCCTGAGATATGAAAACTACTGATGTTTATTGACGGTTCAGTATTTTCAATAAAAAGTGGAAATGCTGGAATTATAGTTGATACCGGCATATATGACTATTTATTATTATTCTAATATGACGCGCTTCGTTCGCTTTGTAAACAACACCGTGATAAAATTCTAGATGTATCTATACTTAGCGCAGACTCAAAGATGTACATAATAATGACTGTTACAATATACCGCCCACGTAAATCCACATGTATCGTAACCTATGTGCAAACGCTATGCCGATAGCGCTGTGTTAAAAAGTGCAATTACAAAATCTAGAGTACCTTTAGTCTTAATCTGAGGCATAACTTAAAGAATTAATGCATTAGAGCTCGGAAAAATGTACAAAATCAAAATAAAAAAAAAATCCGCGAAATTCCATTAATGTTTTTGTCGCATTAAAGTCATTTCAAAACATGACGTCAGGTTGCGTTGCGTTAACCCTCCAAATTTGGATAATATTGCATTAAAATGGAATTTTGAGGTAGGTGTTGTTTTATTTCCTATTCTATTGCATTATTCGCACATTTACTTATTTCAGCAAGTCAACATGGCGGCTCTTTAGTTACGAATGTCAAATGTGGATTTGACGGTAGCTTACGAGAAAAAAATGTAAATTAAAAATGGCAAATGTTGGGGTTGAGAATCAAAAGAATTAAACACATTTTTTTCTAGCGGTTATTTAAGAAATAATTCATGCAAGCTATAGATTTATTAGAAATATTTAGCCTTATCTAACAGGGGGTAAAATAGAACAGCTAAACACACGGCATACCCACCCTCGCCTCAGTTTTTTTAATTACCGTATTTGTCCTATTAGAATCGAAATAATTCATGGAAGCCATAGATTTGTTGTAAATTTTACACATGGCATGGGCCATGATATTCGTTAATTTTATCCCTCGAAGCGAAAGAAGCACGTCATATTAGAATTTACTTTATACGATGCACGTTTAAGTTAGCAGTTTGTGTTTAACTGGGTTTCGATTGGTTAAAGGCAGATCACGGAGATGTTATTCCGACTGAAGTTTTATGCGTACTGTATTTTAACTGTATTGCTTATATCAAGAAACAAAGACATTTTAAAATATTTTATCGACCGATGTAAAGCGGTCCTGGTCACAAGTTAACTTAGTGTTCAGCAGACTTGCAAAAAGTTAACTTAAAACAGATCTAGTTCAATCGGAGTTTTCAAGGTCGAAGTTAAATTATTGTAGGACTGGTTCAGTTGCGGACCTGTCTAAAGTTGGGTATTTCGGCAGTTATAAAAACAGTCCTCAGACCGAGTCTTTTTTTTTTAAGTTAACTTTATTTTGGTCCGAGGATCGGTCGAAGCAGTTCTCAAACTTGTCGCAGGTTAACATTGATCAGTCAAAATGACTAGTTATGAAGTTAACTAGCTGTACAGGTTAGGACTTCACCCATATGTACATAACATTTCGTATTATAGAATATTTGATAGTTTAACAACAGCACGGGGAATAGAACTTTTTTTCAAAACAAGATTTAATATTATAATGTACTCGTTTAATACGATGTCATTTTGCTATCATTATTTTTCAGGTCAAAAGTGCTTCACCACAAGATTTTGTGTTTGGTGAATTATAACTGCCATCTCACAGTTATTCACGAGAGAGGTTGATTAAAAAAAGCCTTGAAAAGAAAATTTCTTCCATAGTTATATACGGATCTTTTACCAACTTCAACTTTGACTTTGAACAACTTTGAACAACTTTTATTTGATCCCTCAGACATAATACATACGTGTAACAAGAGGAATACAATATTTACATATATACAAACAATATAAAACAATGGTGGGTATAACAAAGGAAAAAACATAAAAAATACATTTTTAAACAATCATTTTACAAAATGTTCTTAAGTTTACTAATACAAAGTGTTAGATTTTTTAACACTTTTACATTACTTAGTGACTTAAGACCGAGTTGTCTTATTTACTAACTTACCAAATAGTTCGGCAACAGTAGTCTACCGATGTTTAGATCTCACCAATCGATTAAGACAAATCAAGGTAACAAACGAAAATTGTGAGAATCGCATGAACTTCAAAAGGAGCGAGAACGGGTACGTCAGTAGAGTAAGCATCTCCTGATATGCATACATCATCCGACATGCGAATCAACAATTAGTCATAATCATGACAATGTCACAATCGGGTTACGCATTCTTTTTTTTTTTTTTTTGCACTGTCCCTAATTTTGAGGTCACTGGTATATATGAGATACAAGCACTCGCTGAAAAGCGGGTTATTGAGTTATCAATATATCTGAAAGAGAAATTAAAAAACTTTGAAAAAGTTTTGTATGAATTCTGCTTTACATGAATAGTATATATGGCTGATAAAGATGCACAATTAATAACCACTGGAATACCGACGGTCAATCCATCAAACTCTGCAAATATTTATCAATAAAAAAGTCAAGTATTTTAATCATACCATGTTCGGTATAATTGTTTTTGTAATCAGTGCGATTCTTCATAAATAATATTTTTTATTAACTCATAATATTTTTTATTAACTCAAGCAAGAAATTTGTATCTACGATTTCCAATTTTGTTGAATGAGACGATGCATATCATTGAAAAAATGTGTAAAAACATAATTAAATAAAAAGCACAAACAAACAAAAAACATTCTCTACCATTTCTTTGGAAATAAAAGGGCAATAACCCCAATAAGGGGTCGTCAGACGATTTCAACCATAATGACTTATTTGTAGATCTTGTTTTGCTGATCATTTTGTGCCAATTAAAGTTTCTCTCTATCTATTATAATTTCAATATAATAGGCAAAAAAAAAACATTGGTAAAATTCGCCATTCAAGGGCAATAACTCTAATAAGAAGTCGTCTGACAGTTTTGATGTGAATAGACAATAGGAGGATCTCATCATTCTGAACATATCTGCCTCTGTCAGATTTTCTCTCTTGTAGTTTTCAAGATAATAGACAAAACTTGCATTTTACCCCTATGTTTAATTTTAGTCGTGTCTGCCATGTTGGTTGGCAAGCGGGGTCATCGGACACATTTTTTAAACTAGATATCCTAATGATGATTGTGGCTAAGTTTGGTGAAACATTTGCTAGGCATTTTACAAAATCCTTGGAAAAATTGAAAGGCATTTCACAAAATCCCAAAATTATTTTACAGCATGAAATGTTAAAAAAATAATTGAGCTATTGAAAGTATTGAACAATAGAGCAGTTTTATCTATGATAATTACTGATTTTTAAACCTTGCATTTTATGAGTTTTAATAATCAAAAATTAATTCTAATAAATTATTAAAAATTCCCACAAGCACAGAACTCGACAATTATTTGTTATTTCATAAAATGTTAGGATGACAGAACTTTTATACTTTTTGTCCTGATTTTTTTCAAATACATTGTTTGGCGTACAATCTGGTCTTAGAACTTTCAATCACATTTGGAGAAACCTGGATTGTGACACATTTAACTGTCAATACTATTTCTGATAAAACTTAAAGTTCGATCAACATACGGTTTCGCAATAAGCACAATATTAATATTTCTTTTTCATATGTTCCAAATAGATTCAAAGTACATTATCATGATTAGGTTGACTTGCATCTTTTGGCTCATCAGAGTATTTAACAGACTGACGCAGATCTACGCATGGCGAATGATGCATCTATAGCAGGAGACGCCTGCCCTATCAATGTACGAGGTACCGTTCTTTGTGTCTTCTTGGTCGATATTCGAGATTTTAACAACATTTAACTGCTGTCTTATTAATTCATCAGATTGCAAAGACCTAAGAATTCCATTGCATCACAACCAAACACGGCCTTGTATTGCGAAACACATGTTATAGAGGGGAATTTGTTTAGATGTGGATGTATAAATTTGCATTCTTTCTAAATGTTGACATAAAATATGATGCCACATGTAAGAAGAGTGCAACACTCTCTGCATGTTAAGAACTCTTTTGACCATTCTGCAGGGGAACTTTTCTGTTCCTATCAAATATTCCTTCATTTCAAGCGGCAGTCAAAATTCCGGTTCTTTATCCATGTCAATCCATTGCAGATCTTACATATTTGAATAATAATAAATTTGTTCTCGTCTTAAAAATGCATGAAATTTTTGCTACTGAATGCAAACAAACAGCAACCAGCCAATAAAAAAAACATCCTTCTTTTTCTCTGCTTCATATAACACACTTTTGTTTTGAATCTAGATTTTCTACAAATTCGTTCGTAAATTTTGTTCTATTGAAAGAATAATTTGTCCTTCTGCCATCTTGACAAAATGATCATTAAATTACTGAAATACAGAGCGAGTATACATACTTTAAAGTAGTTTCACTAAAAGGAACATATTAAAGACATACAAACTCTCCCAGCTGGTGTTTGAAGAATAAATTAATTTTACCCGAACCATTAGTAATTTACTTTGCACGATAATGCGTTTTTGCCCACTTTTTGTCATATGCACCTCAATGATATCCAATCCTACAAATTACTTTAAACTGAACAGGCAATTTGTTCAATTTTGTTTCAAAATTTCAGTCAATTTACAAAATTACTAGGTATTTTAAGTCATTTTATATAATGCCTGTCAAGGTTAGGCATTTTTTAAATTGTCTTAATTTACAAAATGCCTGTAACATTTAAATGTGTATATATATATATCAATTATGGACTTTTGACGAGGTCAATACGCTATATAAAGACCTGTTCATATTATATTGACCGAGGACGAAGTCCGAGGTTCAATATAATCTAAAAGGTCGATATATAACATGTATAACGTATTGACTGAGTGAAAGTCCTTAATCTATATGTAACATATGTAAATAGTGTATTATGGTAAATGGAGTTCAATGTTCTTTTTGTGTATTTTACATTGTATTTTGTAAGATTTTAAATATTGACCGTCAATATTTATATAAATAGAAAAATTTTACAAAATGCCTAAATTTAGAAAATGCCTGTATTAAAAATATATATATACTTATCAATTTTGGACATTTGACGAGGTCAATTCATTATATGTGGACCTGTTAAGATTATAATGACCGAGAACAATGTCCGAGGTTCAATATAATCTAACAGGTCAATATATAAGGTATTAATTGAGTGAAATTCCTTTATTTATATATTACACAAAAAAAAGTCATACAAATAGTGTAATGGAAATGGACTAAATATCTTTCTGTGTATTTTACAAATTGAATGTATTTTGCAAGATTTTTGATATTGACTGTCAAAATTTATATAAACAGAAATATACATGTAGTGTCCATATACTTAAATACCCTTTGAATCATGTGATTGTAATGAAAAAAGAAGTATGCTAAACCATATGTAATATATATTTCTTTCATCTATATATCATAACGTGTTTGCCAACCAGTGAGGACCTTTCTTTCAACCCAGATCAACCACAAGACAGACAACCAGAACTAATCACTGACCAAAATAATTTAATAGACAAACCAAACGCTCAGAAAAATTAATTCTGCATTAAACATAAACATTCAACATAACTTGACACAAACATCCTACTAATATAAGTCTCATATCTCTGTTGATGCAAAGCCTTCTTTTTTGTACACGGATTACTTGGATCTTTTTATGTATGTCAATAAATAAATACAGCATTAAACATAAACAGTTAACATAACTTGACACGAACATCCTACCAATATGTCCCATTTTCTCTGTTGACCCAAAGCCTCCTTTTTGCGTGGTAAGACGGATTACTTGGAACTTTTTATGTATGTCAATAAATTAATACGGCATTTAACATAAACAGTTAACATAACTTGACACGAACATCCTACTAATATACATGCAAGTCTCATTTCTCAGTTGGTGCAAAGCCTCCTTTTTGTGTGATAAGACAGGTTACTTGTCTTTTTAAATGTGTGTCAATCAGGAAATATTTACTATGGATTTTCAAAGAGAAAACATTCTAACTCTGTTGTAAACTAGAAACTGGAACAATGAGATTCTTTCAAAGGAACTGCATTTCAACTTTCTAAAGCAAAACTGTACCTTAAAATTTAATCTGAAACATCATTATTTATTTGCTGTGAACAGGAGATCTGAACAAAGTGAAATTAAAGAAAATAGTATAAATCTTACTTTGGTTTACATCGCGTGCATGCAATTCTAATAATGTTAAAAGTTTTGACCAAATTAGGAAACTTCCTTATAAGGCAAATATCTTTTACGTCAAAGTAAATGACGTAGTTCAAACCACATTACTGCATAAAGGTGCACAACTTTGGTGCACAAATGGTTTATACAGAGCAATTTCTGTCTTCATGCTCATATAAATGAAACTCTTTTCCACTCAAATTTTAAATAAAATAATTTAACATCTATCAATACTCTTAAAAACATATACAAATGTCATTTTACTACTGTGTAAAAATTCTACGATGTCTTTCACATGTTTCAGAACAATACACTCAACTTCCGGTAAAGCAAAAGTGAAAGTGGACCTTGCTGCAATGCTACCACTAAGGAAACACACATTTCATTCTATACTGGATCATAAAATATTAAAAACGTATTATATAACAAGTAACTATATAATAAAATGTCCATATCCAATACTATAAAGCATAGTCCAGTCTGCAAAACTAAAGACAAATTTAGTCAACATGCATAGTCCAGTTTGCAAAACTAGAGATAAATTATGTCAACACACTTCAAGTAACATACGAAGTCTTCACTATCCATAAATTATTCATAATTAATGTTACATAAATATTTGTCCCATAAAATACAATATCAACAAAATGTTTAGCACTACTATAATCCAAAATAGGCATATGAAAAAACAAGAATGTATCCATAGTACACGGATGCCCCACTCGCACTATCATTTTCTATGTTCAGATGACCGTGAAATCGGGGTCAAAACTCTAATTTGGCATTAAAATTACAAAGATCATATCATAGGGAACATGTGTACTAAGTTAAATTGATTGGACTTCAGCTTCATCAAAAACTACCTTGACCAAAAACTTTAACCTGAAGTGGGACAGATGGACGGACAAACGGACGGACGAACGGATGGACGAACGAACGGACGCACTGACCGAAAAACATAGGTGGGGCATACAAATTGACAAAATCAGGTTTAAAATTAAAAAAAGTTACAGTTTAGGGCATACACGTAAGCCACATTTGACCCCAATCATCTTGTCAACATTACAAGAAACATCAATGAAGAATGAAGATGAAGAATAGTAATAAAAGGAATAATCCTTTGCTTAATACTTGTTTCTTTGTATTTCGTGTTGGTTTTGACATGTACTTTAACTTCATATCTGTTCTAGTTTTTGAATTAAATCTGTTGGCATACATGAACAACCAAAAGCTACTGAAAAGCGGAATCCACGAAAAAAATCCTATCAAATCTGATAAAAAAAAATAAAGATCTAAAGACCCTAAAATGTACCTTTAAAGCATTCTGACCCATTTTTTTTTTTCACAAAAACAGCCGCCAATTGGTAAAATTTGTTGCTCTTTCCTTTTTGTACTGACTAAGAGTTTAAAAGACAAGAGGCTGGTAATTTTTTGTGTAAATCTTGAATAAATGATCATTTTTATATTTAATGATTGGATATGTGGTATGATTGCCAATGAGACAACTATTAACCAAAGTCCAAATAAAGTGGATGTTAGCAATTATAGGCAACTGTATGGCCTTCATCAATGAGAAAAACCCATACTGTATAAACAGCTATAGAAGTCCCTGACATGAAAAATATGAAAAACTTCAATTGAAAAAACTGCAAAATTTTCTTAAAATCAATAACTCAGGGGCAACAACTCTAAAATCTGTTATCGGATATGTCTGAAAATTTCACAGTAAGTAGATCGTAACCTGATGAACATGCTTTAGCTTTTGAGATATAAGCCAAAAACCTCTTTTTTCCAAGTGTTCTTTTTTTAGCCATGGCTGCCATATTTTGACAAAAAAGATAATGAAATACAAAATTTATACTAGATAACCTAAGGATAATCCAGCCCAAGTTTGGCTCAAATTGTTCATGTAGTTTCCGAGAAAAATATTTTTGAAAGTTAATAAAGATGACGAAAAAAAAGTGTAAAATTGTCTTAAAGGGCAATAACTTCTTTAAGTTTCAGAAAAGAAGACCTGTGAATTAGTTTATACAATCAGACGGATGGAGGCCAAGTGATGGCAAAAGCTCACATTACCTTTTAAGCCAGGTGAGCTAATTAAACACAAACTTTATACTAGATACCCTAAGGATCATTCCAATTGGGTTTGGCTGAAAATGGTTCAGTAGTTTCAGAGGAGAAGATCTTTGAACAAGTTTACAAAGGACGGACGACAGAAAGAAGACGATGTTAAGCTTATTACTGAAAGATATTTTTAATAAATTTAAAGTAAAAAACATGTAAAAATAAGACAAAAAAGTGAAAGCCCTATACCGGTAAGTATGAAAATACTAATGTCTACAGACTGATGACGACAACAACAAAGACAATAGATTCTTACAAAATATAACCCAAACATCATGAATATGGCAGGTTTTTTTTACCATTGAATAAAAAAACCAATGCTGTTTTTGTACAAAGCGGACCACCCTTTATTTGACTTAATACAAACTTGAGCAGGTTTTTGGTCATGTCTTCCCAATGTCTGAATCTTAGGCAGACTAGCACATAAGAAGCTGGTTTCCACCTTTCATCTTACTAGCAATAATGCAGTAGCAAACACTTTTATAAGCTAACCCTTTTTTGTGCATACAATATGCTGTCTGGATTGTTCATCAGTTCCAAATGACTGAATCTTAGGCAGACTAGCACATAAGAAGCTGGTTTCCACTTTTCATCTTACTAGCAAACACTTTAAATAGCTCACACGTTTTTTTAGTGCGTAAAATATGCTGTCTTGACTGACATCAGTAGGTTTTATCTTTACTAAGGAAAAATTGTCTTCTATATCATTTTTATATCTTTCTAGAACACCTCCAACCTCCAGACAACTTTTAAAATCTGATTTTTTTGGCTGTAGAGTAAAACTCCGCATTCATTACTGGTAAGAGCAGGTAATACCTTGAAAACAGTGTACCAGTATACTGTAAATTCAGCAATTATTGCGTGCATTTATTATTGTGATTTTTGAAGAATGGACAAAAATGCAAGATTAATTATTGCGATTTCAGGAAAATCTGCATACAGGTATATGTATCAGATATCAGAATGCGAGTTATTATAGTGATAATCACAAAGTTGCATTATTCGCATTAATAAGACCTCGCAATATTTTCTGAATTGACAGTACTCAGTTTATGTTTTTAACATGTAACAAGCAGAACATTATTTACATGTACACTTGTATTATGTGTATGTTGCCATGCATGATGCTATGTAGAAACATTTTTTATAACAAAAATATACAAATATGCAATTTAAGGTACTGTAAACTGGGAAATTTTCGCGTTATTTATTTTTTTAGCAATTTGCAATATGGTTGATCTTTTGCGTATAGTTTTAAAAAAACAGACCAAAAAACAAAAATTTAACATTGAGCAAAGAACTGTAAGGTCAAGGTCAAATTAAACATGCCAGACTGACATGTACATCGTGAAATATCTTAATACACCAATTATAGTTGACATATTGCATACAGTATTAGAACTACAGACTAAAACACAAAAACTTAATTTTAACCACTGAACCCGTAAAATGAGGTCAAGGTCAGATGACACCTGCTAGATTGACGTGTACACTTTACATTCATTCCATAGACTAAATATAATAGATCTATTGCATATACTTCAAGAAAAACTGACCAAAACACAAAAACTTAATTTTGACCACTAAACCATGAAAATGAGGTCAAGGGTTGGTGACCCCTGCCAGTTGGACATGTACACTTTACAATCATTCCAGACACCAAATATAGTAGACCTATTACTTATAGTATCTGAGATATGGACTTAACCACGAAAATTAACTTAAATTTGTTCACTGATCCATGTAATAAGGTCGCGGTCAAGAAAAACTGTCTGACGGGCATGAGGACCTTGCAAGGTATGCAAATACCAAATATAGTTATCTGTTTACTCATAATAAGAAAGAAATTAAGAACACTAAAATTCTTAACTTATTTTTCAAGAAGTCAATGAACCATAAATATGAGGTCAAGCATAACTAGCATACGACAGACTGAAACCATAACAGAATGCAAAGTATGAAGGATCCAGGTCTTCTACCTTCTGAAATAAAAAGCTTTTAAGAAATTAGCTAACGCTGCCGCCGCCAGATCACTATCCTTATGTCGAGGTTTTTTTGACAATGTCCTTAATATATCTGTAATTTTGTTACATATGACGTGGCTCTGTACTTATACATCCCGTTATTGTGATTTTGTGCCATGGTAAATGTGTGTTTGCATATTTGTTAGTTTTAATAGAGGTTAAGATAAAAACACAATGTTGACTGCTGTACCCCTATTTTTGACATTTTAACCTATTATGTCTGTTTGTTTTTTTCACACATCGTTGTCAATATAATGGAATTGTATGTGATTGTCTTAAAATTGATAAGTTTAGCTAGCCATAAAATCAAGTTTAATCCACCATTTTCTACATAGGAAAATGCCTGTACCAAGTCAGAAATATGACAGTTGTTGTCCAATTGTTTGATGTGTTTGAGCTTTTGATTTTGCTATTTGATAAGGGACTTTCCGTTTTGAAATGTCCTTTTTATTTTACTTTTTACTATGAACTACAGCTTGGGGCATACTGGACCTGAAGAAATACTACAAATGCTGCAGATAAGAAAGCACACAATTCTTTCAAGATCAAACAGGTGACTATACAATAAAATGTCCACACCAATAAACGTATTTACACGTATGGCATTAACTTGAATTTTGTCTCCAAATGACCTTCGATCTGCTTTGAATTACCTTCTGACGTCAAGCAACAATCACTTTTTAATTATGTTGTCAATTTTGTTGAATTGTGATTCAGCATTTTATGGTAACTTGTGTGATTTTACGTACTGGTGGCCAATTTTGCATACAAGTGTAATTGGTCTATACTATAATGCATAATCCAGTTGTTAGGCTATACCGGTAATATTGAAAATACCAATTTCAGCCCCTTTAGGCCTCTAGATTGCAATTAACAAGGAACCATTCATTTTTAATTCCAGGGGTTATTTTGTAACAACGATCAAAGGAGTAGGCCCAGTAAGACCCCCTTTTTTGGCCCTAAAATATGGCAGTTTTACAAAATTGTTAAAATGTAAACTTTTAGCTATTTATTGGAAAGTAGAATACTTCTGTTACATAAATATGGGCTGTTTTTAACAATACAATGTGCATGTATCGGGCACTAGCATAATGAAGTCATGCAAAAATACTGAAATCTTCACAATTTTAGCATTTGAGTTAAATTTTAGACGGTTTCCGTTTTAAATGGAAGGGGCCGCATTTGTGTTCATTCTTAACATTTTAATGTAAGTTGTATTTGATGAAAATATATAATATATATAAAGGTTGAGACTGAACACAGATGCGGCCACTTTTTTTTGACAAAAAACATCTGAAAAGTGACACATTACGGGATATTTGATAGATTTTTAATATTTAAGCTTGGATTTGAGCGTCTTTAATGTTTAATAAATCAGTTCAAATCTTTCATATCAACTAATTAAATCGACTGGAGTAGACACTTAAGTGTTTAAAAAGTGTTCAAAATCTTTCATCAGATGAACCTGAAGTGTGAGGCCAAAATCGGCCCTTACCGGACCTATTCATGAAAAATAGTTCAACTCGAACAAAAGTAATTGCACAAAAACCATAGTGTCTACAGACTGCCAAACACAACAACAAAGACAACAGATTCATAACAAAATACAATCCAAATATACAGATTGTTTTACCATGGTACAAAAATTCTTTGCTTTGATTGTACACAGCGAATCACCTTTATTTGACTGAATACAAAAGTTTGCTGGTTTTTTTGTCATGTCTGCCAAATGACTGAATCTTGTACAGATTAGCACACAAGAAGCTGGTTTCCATCTGTCATCTTACTAGCAAACACTTTTCTAGCTAACCCCTTTTTGTGTGGTAAAATATGCTCTCTGGATTGTTCATCAGTTCCAAATGACTGAATCGTAGGCAGACTATCACATAAGAAGTTGGTTTCCACTTTTCATCTTACTAGCAAATAATTTAAATATCTTAAACTTTCTTTTAGTGGGTACAATAGGCTGTCTGGATTGCTCATCGATAGGGTTTCTCTTTGCTAAGGAAAAATTTCTTCTTTGTCATTTTTATATCTTTCTAGAACACATCCAGAGAACTTTTAAAATCTGATTTTTTGGCAGTAGAATAAAACTGCATTCACTTCAGATGGGAAAACTCTAAAGTTTATTTCCATCCACACAGAAAAAAGGCTGCATAATTAACTCCACCTTCAAGAAATTTCATTGGCTTTGATTGAAGAAGTAAAACGTCTTTATTCATATTTTAAAAATTAATGAAAACACCACTCTGACACATCAAAAAGGATGGAATTAGTGCGTTTTCCAAATTCTTATTATATTTCACAGCATTGAATGCGTTTGGAAGTGTCCGACTAATGGCTTGCTGAAAGGTTACCATCAAAAATAGTTTAAACCTCAGCTAATTCAGACTGATTACCAAATCTTTCTTTTTCACCTTCTTCTACTACCTCATCCACAGTAACTGTAACAACATCTCGAGTATCCTAAGATTTTGTTACTATGACTGCTCTGTCATACCACAAATCTTTAACACCTACGTATACAATAGTACATGTATTTAAAAAAAACAGTAATTACTGGAAAGAGAAGGCAGTATCTTGAAAAAAGTGTTCAGGTAAACATGTACAGTACATTCAGAATTTATTATGTGTATGTTGCTATGCATGATACTACGGAGAACATTTCTATAACAGAAATATGCAATTTAAGGAACTGTAAACCAGCAAATTTTTGCACTGTGTTTTTTTTTTTTGTGATTTGATGACTGAATCTTAATTGTTGCTGTTATCAGATTAAGATTGGTGTGATCCTTTACGCATTATTATAAATGACTTAAAAACTCTACAGCGGTGCATGTAAAAAGTTATTTGATTTAATTAGGTAAAATTAAACATATACATTAATGTTTGCTTGTAAAAACAATAAATAATTAATAGGGGAAGAATTGTCTAATCAAGGTGCAAGGATTATGACTAAATAATCAATATTTTGATCATAGTATATTGAGTAGCAGATACAACATAGTATTCTTTTTTTTTAAATGTTTAAAATGTGTCATTTACCTATCAGTTACAAGAATTGTTTATATAACAATAATTTACTTTTGGATGTAAGGGGTCTTCTGATTGCCTGACAGGGTTTGTCAATCAGCTCGAAGACATGATTATGTCATGTGACCGTGACGTTATCGCCGTTTTTTTCATGATTTACTCTGTCTTAAAAGGAAATTTAGAATTAAATTATAAGGAATGACTAATGCTTTTTCTGTCTAATCGAAATAACACTGCATATTATTCGATGTAACTCGAATCTATATTCTGGCCTGCAATAATATGTCTCTTGTTAAAACGTGCATTGCATATTATTGCAGGTCATACTAGAGTCGAGTTATATCGATTAAAATGCAGACTAATTCACAATAGTCGAGTAAAAGTCGATACGGTCAAGTACAAATACTGTTTATTCCAGACTTTAACTGGTTTGTAGTGTATGTCTTTTGAGATCTCAGAAAATTTGAGATTACGCGGGTAAACTGTGCATAGTATGCTTAACATCCTTTGTAGCCAGGTAATATATGTATTTTCTTTTGTTTCCTATTCTGACATCGGACTTCTCTTATACTGAGTTTTACTGTGCGTACTGTTGTGCGTTTGTTTTTTCTACATTGGCTAGAGGTATAGGGGGAGGGTTGAGATCTCAATCAACATGTTTAACCCCGCCGCATTTTTGCGCCTGTCCCAAGTCAGGAGCCTCTGGCCTTTGTTAGTCTTGTATCATTTTTGATTTTAGTTTCCTGTGTATAGTTTAGAGTTTAGTATGACGTCCATTATCACTGAACCAGTATACATATTTGTTTATGGGCCAGCTGAAGGACGCCTCCGGGTGCGGGAGTTTCTCGCTGCATTGAAGACCTATTGGTGACCTTCAGCTGTTGTCTGCTCTATGGTCGGGTTGTTGTCTCTTTGACACATTCCCCATTTCCATTCTCAATTTTATGAATGTTAAACTCCTCAGGTATAATAAGAAATACATAAAGTAGCTACATTAAGATGAGTAAGAAATCTTTTTTAATCATGAATCACAATTAGAAATGTTATTACGATGATACATATTCAAAATAAGCATAAACAGGATCTGCCCTATAGCGCAATGACTTTAATTGCAATATCTGACCAGTAAGAAGAATCAAATGAATACAATAAGCAAATGAATGCGCAAAGAAACAGCCATGAACTCAAAACTGAGTGTATGCCTAAGTGAATAGTCAATTTGTATACTAATATCAAATAGACAATTAAATCAACCAGCGTTCTAGTTAAGTTATTTACTTTGTTGAGCATGTTGAGTATACATTTGATCTGTGATACCTGAATGCAAATACATAGTTAATAAAAATTATAAGGGATAAATAAGTAAGGTCAAAAGTAAATAAACAGGACAAAGTATGATACCACTGTGAACAATTTTTAGAAAATCATTACTTTTGAAAAAAAAAAACTGCGTCATATTATACACAGGTAAATGAAAATAATTTTGTTGTAACGTATACATCTTCTTCTGTGTGTATAAAATCTTCCGTTTAGGAATACCTAGAAATTTTCTTAATAAAACTAATCTAACACTTGGTACATAAGGGGTGAATATCAACAATAAAACTACAATGAGTGCTAGATAAAACTTCCTGTACAGGTGGAAGAACAGTATTTAAGGAGAAATGAAATAATTTTGATGTTCATAGTACGAAGAAGTGAAAGTTTATAGTAATACAAAATAATCAAAGCTGGTATATAAACAAGATCCATGTTAACATTAAATAACAAAAAAGCATTACAACTAGTATCAACAGGTCAAATTAAAAAGAAAGTACGATTTGAGAGTATTCGCAGTTACTGACAGCTAGTTAAAAGCCAAAACAATTAATAATAAAAAAATCATGTATCAAAGACTGAAATCAACTAAAATACATCCCAGGGATTTAGTATTTTAACGTCATGAACAGTCAAAGAAGACATGACTAGTGCAATGCCAAATATAAATGTATCGACAGATAGTAGGATTGACTTCTTTATAGTATAGTATGCATTTTCTTATAAAATTGAGAATGGAAATGGGGAATGTGTCAAAGAGAAAACAACCCGACCATACAGCAGACAACAGCCGAAGGCCACCAATGGGTCTTCAATGCAGCGAGAAACTCCCGCACCCGGAGGCGTCCTTCAGCTGATTATATATAAAATAGTTCAACAGATTGAAAAACTGAAAATTAACTATTGATAAATATATTCTTGTTTCGTTTTTAAAATACAAGACATGTGTGTTGATAACTGTTTGTTAACACAAATATCCAAATTCATGTTATGACCATATCCTCAGTGTCCAATATCTTCTTGCTACAGTTCCATTAAGTTGTGGGTAGCAGAAACTCTGCAGGGGAATTGATGGGAGATTATATCGAACACTCCTGTAGTACCAAAATGGGGATATACCTTTTCCTACGGATTCCGAACAAAAAAAAATACTTAACGTCTTAAGCCAACAAAAAACCCAATGACTTAGTAAAACAAACCAATCAAGTCTATGTCATAAATTAGCAATTAGATGTTAGGCTATCAACGCCTATCATGATGGAGAATACACATCAAAGACTATAAGACCTCTGCATTGAAAATATTAAAAACAAAATAACTCAATATTTCACATACAATCCTGTATATCACATTTTGGTACCCTACCAACACTATAAACAGACAATGGGTGGGACGAGGGTGGGATAAAAATAACTACAAGAACAGGCTATAAACAGACAATACAGTACAAACGTTGACTATTCTGTCAAACGTTTACCTTCTCATTGAGTGGATATTAAACAAATGAGACAGAATCACATGTACTTCCGCTTAAGTAAATTGGCCAATGAGGTTATGACCATATCCTCAGTGTCCAATATCTTCTTGCTACAGTTCCATTAAGTTGTGGGTAGCAGAAACTCCACAGACTTCCTGAAGATGAAACCCAATCTAAAATACAAAGGCCCAATCCATATATAATGCCTCTTCCCAAAACTCAAAATAAAACATTTCTTCTTTCTTAATATAATTTATTACATAACAAAGGTTGTACAGATAACATAGTTATACATTACAAAGAATCACAAAATTCATGCACGAGTATTTTATAAATTTTACAATGAATTACTCGTGCAATTACACATTCACCAATGGCTCCCAACAGCTTAACTGATCCCGTAGCAATTTTCTCGCAAAGTTCTTTTGAAATAAAATCAACATGTTGCTTACAAATTTTTAAATTTTGAAAATATTGATTTGGGGGAATATCAAAACCATAAAAACGACCCTTAAAATTTCCTTTAAAGTGTCTGAAAAAATCTGTACATTTATTAACCATTTTAGAATATCTTTATTATCTGTCCCTTCTAGAATATCTTTCCAGTTTGACAAATGATGATGAATCTGACCGCTTAGAAAGAGATCAGGATCACGCAAAGGTAAAGTCCCACTATCAAAATGAACACCACATGCACCATTCAGAACTTTTTCAGCCGATGGAAAGTGTGTTGTAAGTGAAGGAATTTCACCTCCAAGTGTTACCCATGCTGGTTCTTGACGTACTTGTACTTTTTTGTGATTAAAAACAATTTCCATTTCCCTTTCCGGAACATTCATGATTAATGAATTTAAACTTCCCAATGTTTTACTATTCTGAAGAGAAAAATAAAAACACTCTCTATATCCAAAAACCAACATAAGAGCACTTAAAGGAGAATTCCCTTCACCTACATTCCACGTGCAACATGTAGAACCACTAGGGTATCAGTGACCCTTGAATTGTAAATGAAGACATTTCAAATAAAGTAAAATAAAAACCATAATAATTCACAATAATTCTCTTATTGAAAATATAAAAAGATACTAAAAAACATTATTTCCCCCTTTGCAGCCTTCATTTTGTCACAGTTTCTTATCTGATGACTTGTACTATCCCAAAACAAACAAGCACCTCTCTGACGTATTCCAAAATTTCGAGGTCTGCCCCTATAACCATTAAAGCCACCTGGATACATCATGATTAACCCGTCTTGCAGCTTTAGAAAGTTCCTCCAGAGTAAGTAATATGAGTGAATTGCTAGGATTATCTTGCAGACAAAGTGTCCTCACCTTCTTTAAGTTTTTAACTTCTTTTTTTTTTGTGGTATTCTCTAAGCTAGCAGTCCTAACCTCCAAATCATCCCTCTTTCTTTTATTTGTCCCATTGTTGTCACTACTACTCTGCAAATTATCACCACTTCTCTGCACATTGTCACCACTTCTCTGCACATTTACGGAATTACCACTAGTAGTGGGGGGTCTTAAAAATAAAAACAAAACCACTATGATATCAATATTAACACACATTAAGTAACATCAGTGAATCTATATAAATATCAAAATTCTGTGTAAATTACTTCAGTGTGAATCTAAAGCAGTAATTATGTATTCACCAACAAGACAATTTTACATTTCAGCTAAATATTGCTTGTTATGTGGTACAAGTTGTTGCTCGTAATTGAAGGCCACACAAAGACCCAAGATGATGGCAATGTTCAATTACTTTCTTAAGTTATTATCTCATTAGCACATACTATGTATCATTTCTTTTCATATTTAGAAATTATTTCTAGTTTGATCATTTGTTCGTCTTCTAAGCTTGTCATCCTAGGCAATGTGCAAATTTTTATGCATAAAATTCAACAGATTAAATTTTATCTGCCAGCCAAGACATAACATTCAGAGTACAAGACGTAGAAATGACTTACTTGATCTTGCGACTGGATTAAATCTTGTCCACTGGGTTGTCTGTATTCATTTGCATACAGTATCAAACAATGTGTGGCCCACCTGGCTTCCTCAACTGTATCACCTCTTTCAGCAAATTGAAGTAAATCTTGTAGTTCTTCACCCGTTAAATCGAGAACCTATTCAATAATATAAAACAAATATGTGAGTTAAAAACTTAACAGAGCTTTTATTTTACTTGTTGTACTAACCTTGCCGACTTTAAATAAAACTTATTTATTTCATTACAAAGCACTTAACTTAGTTTCTTATAATTGTCTATAAACGTATTACAATAATAGGAAAGATAAAAAATGTCAAACAATGAAATGATGAATAGTACAAACCTGTTGCCTCAGATCATCCATGTATAAATCATTCAATTTTTTATCCTTTTGAAAACAAGCAAACTCCTTTAAGCTCTGTGGTTGTCCTCCTCTTATTCTCTTATCAGCCGCCACTAGCCGTACCCCTTTTAATGAGTGTCTACGTTTGAAACATGTGGGTAAAACCATCTGAAAGTAAATACACAACTATCTACACAACTGTACACACACTGTCACAAGCCTAGACATCACATGACGTCGCGCACCTGCTGAGGGAATTCCCCTTAATCAATATATACTTTTCCTCCGCTATTTGGAGTACCACTACGTAATAAACGAACATAGGCAAATGTATTTTTCCATTAAAATCTTTTAAAAGAACGAACAACCATTTGTTTTTTAAATTGTATATATTATTTTTAAATCCTAGAATTCAACTCAACATAATGACTCTTTAATAAAATTTGTGATGACACGTGTCGAGCACACCCTTCGCCACGACGGGATTTTGAACTGCCATAAAAAATTTTGACTTAATTCCTCATTAATTTTTTTTTAAAAACTAGGAAAATGCACATATTTTAGCAACCAGTTTGGTAATACAAATATATAATACAAATGTTAAAAACATTGGCCCTTATAATTAATTATCTTTACACTCGACCTCGTGTCGGCCTTTTCCAATCTATCAATTTATTATATGTCTTTAGCCCTGGTCATTTTCAAATTATATCTCATGGCCCTTGCCATTATTCTTCAATTATAACTTAAAAACCTTTGCTTTCTCAAATAAGAATTACCATCTCTAGATAAATGTTATCTCATTGGCCCTTGCCATTTTCCAATATCATATCTCATGGCCTCTTGCCCATTTAAAAAAATTTATATTGTCTATTGTCATTCACAAATTATATGACCTCTTGTCATTCTAATATCATATGGCCTCTTGCCATTTAAAAATAAAAATATATACCTTCACTATAAAGTATCACGGTTGGCCTGAGCGGTCAGGACACGTCCGCTCTCTTAAGTGGATATTAAACAAATGAGACAGAATCACATGTACTTCCGCCTAAGTAAATTGGCCAATGAGGTTAATATCCGTATTATAATTTTCAAGGGAGTGTTCAATTTCTTACATGTATGATTGAAATGTGATAAATATAACTGTTCATTTCTGTAAATGAGGACGTTATTATAAACACTATTGACATAAAATTGTGACGGGAAATAAAGTATTGGTCGATTACAATGTTTTAATTACAGTAACTTGAGTAAGTATTAATACTATTTTTAGTATTTATAGAAATCTGAAACATACATAATTCTTTAAACAGTTTCTAATGAGAAGAGTTACAGTGTACACAATACACCTGAATGTATTTTTGTTGATTGCAATTACTTTTTATGACCTTCCTCTAGCTTCAGTGATAATTGAAACATTTGAGAAGCTTGTTTCATCAATTTCAAGTGATGTAAACGAAACAGGGAGTCAACAGTTCGTTAATTTTTTTTTATCAGTCTTAAAACAATCTGCATATCGATATATCCGAAATTCCTAATGTTCATATTATAAAGCATGATGTATTTTTTTCCAAGTCATGGTTTATTTTCAAGGTTTCCCTTAGCAATTTTTAGATTAAGCAATTGAAATTGGTATCTTATTGTGAGCTTTGTCTTCACTAGCATGAATTAAGTTTATTGTTTCTTAAATAAAATATATAATTTTATCTTCGTATCGTTTAGATACAATTTAACCGATTTGAACATTATCAATGTTCTTACTTAACGTTCAGCTATTTATTCTGCGAAAGTCGTGATTTTAAAGGACATACAAATGTATATAAAATCTAAAGATACCTGTTAATAGGGGTCAGTTTGTTTTTACAAACCAAGCAATACATGCGTTGATTCAATTAGCGACTAATAAATACTTTTATCTTCACATAAAAACTGACAATTTTTTTTAAATGAACGATGATTTTCTCAATTTAATGTTGATCATCAAATCAAGAATCAAAAATCAATATATGTAATACAAATATTTCCTTATTAATAGGAAAAATTTAAAAAAACTTATTGAAATGTTTATAGAAAATAAAATATTTAACTTGTCAATAAACAGTTTAATAAGTTAATTGCATCTGAGATATGTTTTGTCGATTATCTTTGGTGAATAAATATTGTATATGGTTGATAGCCAGTGTATTTTTCGCATATTCTGATATGTTTTCCTCATTTCAAACGAATTTGCCTGTTTTTCACAACTGCCGCCGAATTTGCCTCAAATACCATGGTATTAGCCATTTTGGATATTCCTTTTTTACCCTCTCGAGCATTTTACTGCAAAAAATTTTCAGATATGAAGTTACATAAAAAAGCGAGGTAACGCGTATTAGTACATGTATCATAACATGATATATCTGTTAAACATATCCTACACTTTAATAAAAGAGAACATGCTTTATAAAATAAGCATTCGGAATATCAGAAATAGAGATTTGCAGATGGTTTTTGATACGACAAAAAAGTCCGCATATTTCAGGTTTCTACTTCCTGTTTGAATTTTAACTCAGTGTTGAAACTCTATTTCATTGAAATTAAACCGATTTCGACCAATAACGGTCAAATGATTGGAAAAAGACAAATAAGAATATCCATAAAAAAATATTTTAATCAACAAATTTAAGATGCCAAACTCAGAGCTTTAAATAGCGACAACCCATAATATTTTATCTTTCTTCATACTTTTTAAAAAATCAAAAAATTGGATGCAACTTTTACCAAATAGAAAATTATAAATGTCAAGGTTTAAAAGTTATATTGTATAATTAAGAAAATTTCAAAAGAGCATTTTTTCTACGTCCCGGAATAAAAACAAGTAGTGAAATTCGAATTTCCTTGAAAACTGTGCTGATGTTACAATGAGTAGAAATAAGTATTTAATATTGGGAAATAAGTTAAGTTTATAATATATTATATCCATGGCTATCAAAAAGTTTGGCTTTAAGCATTCCTGGTAACTCAAAATCAGAAAAGCGTAACTGACGCACCACATTAAGTTCACATATGTGTCCATAGTACACGGATGCCCCACTCGCACTATCCCTTTCTATGTACAATGGACCGTGCAATTGAGATCAAAACCCTTATTTGGTATAGAAATTAAAGAGATAATATCATATGAAAAATGTGTACAAAATTTCAAGTTGATTGGACTTCAACTTCATCAAAAACTACTTTGACCAAAAACTTGAACACGAAGCGACACAGACGGACGGACGGACAAACGCACAAACGAACGATAGGACGCACAGACCGAAAAACATAATGACCCTAAGTGGGGCATAAAAAGTTATTTTCATATTTTATTACTGAAATGTTATTTGTAGTTTCACTATGACTTGATAAACGTACCGAGAATATATATAGCGCATTGATTTTAAAAGGTCAGATTATTCTAGTGCTATGCAAAATCGTAAATGAACCAAGGCTTAACCAACAAATTACTTTTAACAGCATTATCATATTGATATCAGATATATTTTGGCAAAATATCTTAGCTTGATCTTGATTCAAAATTATATCATAATAAAAAAAATTATAAAATCAATTTTAATTTAACTATCCTGATTTGATAAATCTAAGAGAGTCATGTAAGCCATTTGTAACGATGTAAAAATCTGTTTATATATATATATAGGGTGTTGTTATGTCAGTTTAAAAAGTTATTTGAACAATCAATATCTTAAAACGTAAAAGTTATTTGGTCAAGTATTGTTCAGACTGGTCGACTATTGTTTATACCTTAGGTCGAGTACGGTTCAGACTGAAAAAAATAGGTCGAGAGCTGGTCAAGTATTGGACGAGTACAGGTCGAGAAAGGGTTAAGACTGTTTCAGACTGGTCGAGTAATAGTTGAGACTATTTTCAATAGCAAAGAGGAGGGTCAAGTACAAATCAGTACAGTCGAATATATCTAAGACTGAATCGAGTAATTTCAAGTAAAATTCAGACCAATTCAGACTGGTCCAGTAAAAATCAGTACAGTCGAGTATAGATATAGGTCGTTTCAGACTTTTACTGGTTTGTAGTGTTAGTAGAACCAAAGATTCATAATGTTGGCCTAACTATATGTACTATGCCATACGAAATATATGTACTATGCCATACGAAATATATAAACTATGCCATAGGTAATATATTTAATATATGAACTATGCTCTACGTAAACTAATATGCCATAATCAAACTTGAAAATTTAACAGCAGTGTTTTATTGTCTACAACAATCAAACGAAAATTTTTTGCTATCGGCTCTTTGCTTCAGTCAAATAAGAAGCTTAAATTGAAGGCCGTTTCCTATTCTTGTCTAGATTTGGTGCCACCTGTGCCGACATACATGTCGTATATTAGGAAAAGTCATCATAGCATAATTATGTTGCTCTGTGATATATGAGAAAAGTAAACAATGTTTACAAAATCAATCAAAATATAATTGGAGAGAATACTTTTAGACTCAAAGCGACATTGGCACGACGAAACGTGGCATTTCCATTTGTTTGTATATTTTCTTTTTTATCTTTATTACAAATATTGTTATTTGTCGTAATTACATGTAATTCAGAACATTTGGACGAACAAGCTCTAAACCTATTCATGATCAGCATCAAGCATTAATATCTTAGAACGTTATAAAAAGATATAACAGCATAGACAAATGTTCACACAATCACCAAGACAGATAACTCTATGGCCCGGCTACTGCAAGTTCATTTGCATATTGAAAAACTGCTTATGTTATTTTATAATTTCAACAGTTTCATTATTGTTCCAGCACAATATCGTTAACCGGACATCTCCTTGAAATTGTTCAACACTAAGCCGCCAAGCAATAATTTGAAGAGCAATGATGTTTATAATCACATTTTGTTTTGTTCAACTATTAATATTTCCGTTCCTGAAAACCACTACTTTAGAAACAGACAGAAACAAGACATAAGTTCTCTGTTTGTAAATAAAAGACAAAAAATAATGTCAACAGAAAATCCAGGAGAAATAGATTAGAGAAAGAACAATTGAAAAGCTTAAGGTGGTATATGTTTGAGGAAAAAAACTGCAGTAATCTGGGTATTTCCGTTTCTAAGAGTAGAAAAGCTGATAGCAATGATACAGCCAAGAACGCTTAACGTTGGGTTTAATACCATAAAAACTCTTCCATTGCTAAACGTTCTTCATTGGACCGTCAAATTTGGCAAATACACAGTAAAAAAAAAGGGGTATAAAAATAAGAGAAACTATCTTATATCGAATGGAACTTAATACCAGTATTGTATTGTTCATGAAGCACAAAAAGATTAGCACACATAATCATTAAAACTTTCGATTTAAAGATTTTAATATGATACATTGGCTACAGTAAACAGTTATTAAAGGTACCAGGATTATAATCTAATACGCCAGACGCGCGTTTCGTCTACATAAGACTCATCAGTGACGCTCAGATCAAAATATTGTAAAGCCAAACAAATACAAAGTTGAAGGACCCAAAATTCCAAAAAGTTGTGCCAAATAAGGCTCAGGTAATCTATTCTATACAGTAAATCTTTATCTGAAATGTTCCAGAAATAATTTGCAGTGAAATATTTTGAGGCATAGGGTTTCCCGTTTTTTATGAGTAATCGGTGGCAGTTTATTCTAGACATGTGAATTATGTGCGCTGATATTTGATCACGCAAGTTTATATTGTAACATTTGTATATGCAAATTGATAAATTAGAAAACGATATCCAATGCATTCTACTTTTCTTTGATTTTGAAAAAGCATTTAATCTATCTACAAAACAGTATACAGTCTTTTACATGCTTCTATAATTCAGAGAGGTCGCATGAAAGGATATCCCTTATGTTCCAAAATGTCTTTGTTATGTGTTGATTTTTTTGGGGCTATTACTACGATACAAATAAGTCATTTCCATAGAACATACCCAATTTATTATATTACATTATGTTGATAACACCACACTTATTTAAGATTGTTTACCAGAATTTTAAATTTATCTCTTTGTATATCAAAATTATTATCCGACTAATCGTCTCAGAATGAATAAAGTTGTTTGAATTGGGGAAGAGAAATAAGGTCAAGATATAAAATGTGGCAATCAATTGGATTTGTAAGTTACTGACTTGTTCAGAAACTGCTTAATGAAGGTCCAAAATAGTAGAATAACAAAAATACCGACATCCAAGGAAAATTCAAAACGAAAATTCCTTTATGAATTGCAAAATCAAAAGATCAAATACATCAAATGAATAGAAACAACTGTCACATTCCTGAATTGGTACAAGCATTTCCTTATGTAAAAAAAGTTAAACATTCCTTTTATCAAGCAGTGTTTATACAAAGACAGAACTCCAAACTAAAGTGACAGTAGAGAACATATGTAATTTATCTACTTTTTGGAATGATAAAAAAAATAAAGATTGGAATCACAATTCTTTTTACAAAAAAAGGAATGTAAAAAGTGTCTGGTGGTGTTTGTAGAAAATCTGCTGGTCTTCATTATCATTTCTATTGCGAAATACAAAACCTTTGTAGGCCCTTTGGACAATTTTCATAGTCAAATTATCCAGTCCCACCACCTTGTAAATTCTCTGTTGTCTGGCTTTTGATATACTTTTTTGTCATTTTTTGTTTTTTTGTCGTTTTTATTTATGTTGCATTGGCGTTTGTTTTTGTTGCACTTCAGTGTTTCTGTTGTTTCGTTGTTTTCCTCTTATAGTTGATGTGTTTCCCTCGGTTTTAGTTTGTAACTCGGATTTGTTTTTTCAAAATCGATTGATGACTTTTTACCAGCGGAACCACCACTTCGTGTAGAAATATTTTTATATGGAAGGTTAATAAAAATTTAAATATAAAACAACATAAGAAATCTCATAAAATAGTTTAAAGAATACAATATATAAACAGAACAAAAATACGATGCGGACAAGTGAAAAGTGTAGCATTAAATAACATATTTTATAAAATAACAAATAGAATAAAACCTACAATCCAACTGAAAGAACAATTAATACAAGTAAATTATCAAGTTCTTAAAATACCCTCCCGATCAAGGCTACCTAGGTTTATCATTATTATTTATTCATATGTTTCATTTCTAGAATGACTATATGTATCTTGCATTTACAAATGTAACTACGGGCTAAATAAACATATGACATCGATACAAGTAGTTTTGCCTCATAACGCATTACAAAAAACATAATTAAGAATAAAAGAAAAACAAGACATTCTTATATGTTTAAGACAATCTTTTTCTACTTTCAATTCTAAGTATTGCTTTTATTTCCACTTCATTATGCTCAACTGATCGAGAATCGTGCCAATCTCCGTACAGCGCTCGTTTCCTTTCCGTATACTCAGTACACTACAATACAATGACATATTAAGTGTAGTGATACGAAGTAAGTACGGAACGGATGTGAGCTCTGCGCCGGAGATTGGAATCGTGCATGCATCATACAAAACATCACATTGTCTGAAAGAAAAAGACAATACATGTATACATGTAAACATGCATTGCATCAATACAGTTATTAAATGAATATGATCGTTAATTCTTTCATTTTTCGATTACATTAATGTTGTTCTTGAAGAAAGAATAAAAGAATACAAGATCAAATAAAATAAAAGGTTAGTCTACTAAAAATTTCATAGCGAAAACGAATATTTTTTGGTTTAAACATCCTTTGGTTTGGATGATGTTAATGTAGGTACATCACTAATGGCAAGAAAGATTATGAATGTCAGTATTAACAGAAGATTATTAATGTATCGACTATTTTTTACTGTACTAGAACTACTTTTGAGTCCTACTTAGTTGTCTGTCAGCTGGATGTGGCACAAGTTAATTTTGATTTCATTTTTTTTTTCTACTTCAGGTTACTGTAATCACAGAATTGTAATGGCAATTATCCATATCTGTTTATTGCTCATTTTCATCATATATGTTGCAAGACCAGATGAAATAAAATGTCCGGTTGAGTTTTGTAAATGTACGAATTTCGAAGCAATCTGCTCTGGTAAATATCTTACTTATATTCCACGTTTACCAAGAAATATTCGCAAAGTTACTTTTCATAATGGAAATATTGGAACATTATCTGAAGGAAAGATCACAAACCTAACTTTCAATGTTATTGATACGCTTAGATTTATCAACAATAACATTGTTCGACTTCAACCTGACACATTTTCTACTTTCATGACAATAAAAGCATTGACCATCTCATCCGAACCAGCATTGCTAGCAAGAGATGTAATGAATATTTTGAACAATATGAAAACTGAACATGTGAAGTCACTCAACATATCAGACAACGATTGGAGTTTTCTTCCAGATGACATGTTTAAGGCAATAAAAAAGAATAGAATTCAATATATTAACCTCAAAAGAAATAGTCTTCGGCTGTTAAATTTCTCATGGTTTTCAAATATGCCTGACTTGCGTTTTTTGAAAGTCAGTTTTAATAAAATTGCAACAATTTTACTAGATAGTATTCCCAACCTGAAATCACTTAATCTCGACAGTAATGAAATAACAAACTTTCCAAACTTCTGTATAAATCATGGTAATAAGAGTGCACTTCCAAATTTAAGAAAGTTATCCCTTAGCAATAATAGAATTGGATATGTTGGAGAATTTCGATGTTTTCTGAGGCTTTACTCTTTAACAATTGACGACAATTCGATCGATAGAATTGACTACAATACTTTTGCAGAATTACAAAAATTAACTAATCTCAGTCTACAAGCTACAGGAAAACCTTTGAAAAAAATTGAAGATGGTGCTTTTAATTTACCGTCATTACAAATGTTATCGCTCCGTAATTGTCGTTTCCATTTTGATCGTCTATTACCGTCGGCACAAAGAAGTATGCTTTCAAATTGCAATGATATAAAATTCCTTGATCTTAGTTGGAATTATATAAAATCATCAATCATTTTGGCAAGGATGATATCACAATTGCAACAATTAAGATATCTTAATTTGGAAAACACTAGGCTTAGCTTTTCGCCTAGCAACGTTTTTCCTGAACTACCAATCATTGAAACACTTATCATGCGCATGAATCGAATATATGGATGGAACAGAGATGTGTTTGCTCATGTGACATCTCTACAATATCTAGATCTACGCCATAATTTGATAAATATAATAAACGAATCATCTTTTCCAACTTCGTTACTTAAAAATTTGAAAAAGATTGGTCTAGGAACAAATCCATTTGCTTGTACTTGTGAACAGATATGGTTTGTCACTTGGTTACGGCATACTAATATAACGCTTTTAGAATACCCAAAACAATATTTTTGTTCTACACCAGACAATTATAAGGGAAAATTGCTGAAAGATTACAAGCCTTCATATTTGTCGTGCAACTCAATCGTAACGATTGTTATTTCAATGTCTGCATTCATTTGCCTGTTCATATCGATTATGACACTTTTCTTGAAATGTAATACAAATATTAAGAATTTGTTATACCTTCTCAAAGTTAAACAGTTTAGACGACATGGTTATCTTCCTATTTCCAATAGCGCTGATTATGAATATCACGCTTTTGTTGTTTACTGTGATGAAAACCGAATGTGGGTTCATAACGACTTTGTTAAAAAACTCGAAAATGAAGAGGGATTTAAGTTTTGCATTCATCACAGAGACTTTGATGTAGGAGAATCTATCAGTGGAAACGTTGATAAATATCTTAAAAAGTCGTGGAAGGTCGTTGTTATTATTTCAAATGCATTTGCTAAAAGTGAATGGTGCCAGTGGGAGGTCGATATAGTTCAGGAGAGAAGACGTCGACAAGGCAGAAATGCACTCCTGCTAGTAATGCTTGAAAATGTCACCTCGAAAAACATGACAAGTCCTCTGCGTACTTTATTAGACAGCACTCCTCATCTGAGGTACAAAAAAGGAAACGGTGAAAATTTATTTTGGACTGCAGTAATTGAAGATCTTCAAAAAGCCGTCGGACAACCCCCCGTTTCTGAATTATAGAATATACTTGAACTTATTTGTGCCAATGTCAAACTATGTCTATAAATCGTTTTTGTTTTTTATCTCTCAATTAAGTCTTAGTTACTGCATGCGTTTTTGGTCAATTTATTCTTTTATCAACTTTCATATAAAATCATTTTGCATGTTTCATAGATATTACTTTTGCAATTATGTTTGCTTCAACATTTGTACATGTTGTAAATATTTACCGAATAAAAAAGTTGTTCTCATTGTGTAAATATGTAATGTCTCTGCATTTAAACATTGCAGAATGTATGATTCATGCCATGTCAATTATACAGGTGCCAAACGTTTTCTTTCTGTTGTTGAGTTACTCAAATACGATTAGTCGAAAAAAATGTCTAATGAGTGTTTGGGTGAAGATGGGGTATACAGTTGTGTTTGAAGACAACAAAAGAGTTGTTGGTTATAACAGGTGGCGGAAACTAAATATAAATAATAAGTTAAACCCTGTCAGCAGTTAATGGAAGCAAACTCAAAGTATTCAACCCATGGATCAGAAATTTGATACTCTATTTCGGTCGATGTTCATTATATAAAACTTTATATATAAACCTATTTCATTATCAGTACAGAAAAACATGATCTTGTTCAATGGCAAAACCAACTTTAAAGAAAACGAAAAACAAGCATCGTAGTATTGCTACAAAAAAATCATGGAAAATAACTCTTAAGTCGAAGACAACGCCATTGCAAAATAAAAATAAAGTATCGTGCGTTCGAAACGCCTTTCTGTATTCAGGTTCATCAGGCATGCTAAAAATAAGAAGTTAGAGCCACCATGTGTCATCAAAGAACCAACAGCACATTGAATATTTGAACTCAACACTGAAAACGAGTAGGAAAGGAACATTCAAACTCAAAGTCGAAAATAAACTGACAACGCCATGGCAAAAAAAGAAAAACGACAAACACAAATATACAAAACTCGCCATAGAAAACTAAAGACTTCATGAGCAACACGAACCGCAACAAAAAACTGGGAGTGAACTCATGAGTTCTGGAAGAGTATGCATATCCTGCTACATAAGGTACGCGTTGTATTGCTCACGCAAGTGCAAACCTAGTGATAGTTCTAATTTTTTATATTACATTCGGGAGAAAAGGACAATAAGAACATATCCAACGTCATCTGTGTGTATTTTATAACGGTCAACCAATTTGTGATGGCCTCCGTAAAATTTACGAAAGAATGATTTCTATATTACAGATTTACACGGGCAGAAGGAGTGAAACTAAGAATGCAAATAATTGAACAAATACGGATAAATTGACAAAGACAGACTTTTAGAAAGAAAGAAAAAATACATAATTATATAAAACAGAACACAAACACTTAAAATATTAGAAATAGTACTACAAAACCTCATTTATTTTTTTTGCGTTTGCCTTACGTCCAGTGACAAATATTTCATGCATTTCTAAGACGAAAACAAAGCTACAACACAAACAATAGTATGATTCTACAAGGTAAATGTTAACCGGACTGATACTAGAAAATCAGTTTTTGTTGCGTTGGATATAAATGTTGGCTAGAAACAGGTCACCTACAGAACAATAAGAAAAATATTTCAAAGGTTCTATATCGCTCAGAGGGCTTGCGCTTTCTCTTCTAGATGTATCGGATTAAACGTCAACTTTCTAGATGTATCGGATTAAACGTCAACTTTCCGACCAGATGTGACCGTATATTTATATATCCTACACTGCCACGGGTTTCCCCTCTTAAGCAGGATTTTCACTACTGGTACAGGTATGACATTTAGGAAGGGACCATATTGCTGTACCAAGGTCAATCCGTGGTGTGATAAAATAGAAAGGAACCCTTACACTCTGTAAAGGTTTCATAACTTAAGTATTTTTTTTTACTAAATGAAAATCAAATTACCTGAAGTGGAGGTAAAAGTTTGATACATTATAATATTCATTTTAATATTAAAGATTATCCCAAACTTTGGAAAAGTTTATGGATGCTAAAAGTTGCGATGTGACATGATAAATTCTTTATGGATTCTTAACGTATTGTTATCTACCGACAGAAAACTTTGTTTTGATACGATTTGATTCTACGTTGTAATTTATTTTTAAATTGATCCCTAAATAACTGCTTCTCTTCTTTAAAGTAGTGTTTGATGTTAACGCTTTAATGCAAATATATAAAGGATGTGAACCAAATAAACTTAACTGTAGTCGAGAATTTCATACTGTTATTAAATAGGAATAGAATTGTTTTGTATAAAAGTCATTCATTTCAGACACAATAGATACATTGCACCTACTCATATTTAATTGTCGCAATAGTTAACTTTTGTTCCATTGTGTTTCAAGTTACTTCCTGAGACAAGTTACAAAGTTTACAACCTCAATTTTTATGAAGATAATCATCATAACGAAGTGACCTTTAGTCTTCATACGCACATTAAAACAAATATTTTTCTACCATTATTAAAAGTTTAAAAGTAGATGTACATTACATATTGTTACAGCATACATTACAGTTTTTGGCTCCAAAGAAAAACTTATTACAATAAAAAAGAAAAATGTGTATACTGTCATTCACTCCTTAGCAATTTTCTGAACATTCTAACGTCAAACTACAATCAGATTATTTCCGTGATGATAGTACCATAAATACTTCATGGATTATGATTTTTAAATGGGCTTATTTCGCGGATGCTAGTCCTGACACACGTGATGTGCGCGCGGCATTTGCTCTAATGTGTTATATTACGTTATCAACTGGCGAGAGAGTTAAAATTGGGACATTCAAATGTCGAAAATAAACAGAAACCTTTAAGCTGTACAATAGGACTGCAAGATACCAGTGAACAAGTTCAAATGAAATCATCTCTTTGAAAATTTTATAGAGGCCATCACGAATTAGTTGACCGATATCGAAAAACCTTTTTATGTTTCTTCGATACATATATGACGTGGCTCTGTACTTATACATCCCGTCATTGTGTTATTGTACTATGGTAAATTTGTGTATTCTTGTCTTTATTTTTTGTTTATATGCTTGGTCTATATGCCATTTTGTGCTTCTTTGTTACATATTTGGTTTTTTTTGTTTTTTTTTTTGTTTTTATCTTTTCAGTGATTAAGATTATAACACAATGTTGACTGCTGTACCCCTATTTTTGACATATTTACCTATTATGTCTGGGTTTTTTTTTTGTTCACGCATCGTTTTTCATATAATGGAATTCGATGCGACTGTCATACAAGTGAGAGGTTTAGCTAGCTATAAAACCAGGCTCAATCCACCATTTTCTACATAAGAAAATGTCTGTACCAAGTCAAGAATATATGACAGTTACTATTCATTCGTTTAATGTGTGTTGTGCTTTTGATTTTGCCATTTGATTAGGGACTTTCCGTTTTGAATTTTCCTCGGAGTTCAGTATTTTTGGGATTTTACTTTGCACAGATGACGACGAATATGTTACAATTGTTGTTACCATAATACCCTCATTTTTTCATCGAATGTAACCTACATAATTAGACTTATCACCGGGTTTGTACTAACGTGATTAATACGACTGGTGCCACATGTTAAGCAGGATTTCATCACCCTTCCAGAGCACTTGAGGTCATTTCAATTTCCTTTTAGTGAGGTTATGTTTAGTCAGTCTTTAGTTTTCTAGGTTGTGTTTTGATTACTGTTGTTTGTCTTTAAGTCGTTTTGCATTTTTTGCCATGGCATTGTCAGTGCTTTTGACTTATCAGTTTAAATATTCCTTGTTATCTTTCGCATAGGTTTTCCAATGAAATATGTCAATCTATTAATCGACATCTGTCAAAGTCAAACAAATGATGTTTTCATACACATTCTTAGACTTGTTCGTCTATTCGCCGCTTGTTTATTTTTTTTAAATTTTTTACCATCATGACCATGACGTTAACAGTTCTTTTTTCGACTTGTGACTTTTTAATGTTTCCTTGGCATCTTGGTATCTTCCGCCTCTTTATCAAAACTGATAAGATCAGCATGCCATTTTATACAAAAGTCCGATATGTTTTTTAGCTTTACATTCGGTGCAAAATGACAGGTTGGAAATTAATAAATCAGTTTAAGAAATAATTCTTTCATGCCATACTTTATGCTCATTTTAACATGGGTAGGCATTATATTTGTCAATATCTTTATACCGAGCGTTAGCGAGGTGTAAAATATTGACAAATATAATGCCTACCCATGTTAAAATTAGCATAAAGCATGGTATGATAGAATTATTTCGATTCTGATTTATTAATTTCCAACCTGTCATTTTGCACCAAATGTAAAGCTGAAAAACTTCGAAGCGGACCTATAATACACGTTCGAAAGGCAGCCATTTTGATTTAATGAACCAAAAACGTTATAGAAAATCAACAGTTCCACGATAACAAAATTAATATATATATGTAAAATTACTATTAGAATGATTTTGATTAATTTCCTAGCGAGCAACACCAACAAAAAGATCCATCCAGCGTTTATTCAAAATAAAAGTAAAGACTGACGTTGTAATATCAATAGTGACGTCAATCACGTGCAGCCCATATGTTATTGTAATTAGAGCATGGTTTTGTTTCCAACGCGAAAGAAGAACGTCATATTAGAATAGATTATATGTATTCAATCGGGATTTGTATGCCAAAAAATACTAAAACAAACTACACAGAAAATTACAGAATGTTCAATATGATACCACCACAGGGTACATGCTTAGCTGTAGATTGAGATTGCTGTACATTGGCTAGGGTGAGCTTAACAATCACTAATATATCTATTACTTTGGCCTTGATACCTTTCAAGAAGCCTACCACACTCTTAGATAATAGTTAATGCACATCAAAGGCATCCTCATATGGCACATAATTTGTCAGAAGAGAAATAAAACAGAAGTTTTATAATTTGCAACTCTAAATATTGTAAATGATAAACAATACATTTAATTATACCTTACTTATACTAGTTTTGTTGATACAGCAGTTAATTATTTGAAATAAAACTAGAGTCTCGGTCGCTCACTTAGGTCTATGTGCATCTTCAACAATGGACACACTCCAACATTATGAACCAGAACAGAATTGACAGCAATCTCTTATTTTGCTTATCATTTATTGTGTTTACAGTTTCTCCTTATCTTCTTTACTTTTTGCCTTAACCACACAAAAAAAGGGTATAAAAATTGTCATTTGAGCTATCACAATTCGACTTAAGCAAATTCCCTGAATATGAAGAGAAAAGGAGGAATCTTCCGTACAGTTCGATTTAGATGATTTAAAAGATTTCAGCTTAACTGCTAAGAAAAACCCACGAAAAGTGTGTACATGGAAACATTTAATGGCTGCAGTTACTCTTGCAGTCAGTAACATTGTAGACACTTTATTAAATTTCAGCATTTGTGGACATAGTTAGCTTTTTTATAAATATAATTTTTGTGAAAACTTTTCGTATAAATTAGATTTTTAAATCAAGGTAATAAGGTCACAAGGTGTAAGATAAAGTGCCTATCAACTCACTGAATGCTCAAGTGACTCAATCCATAATAAGTGTCCGTGTAACATCATAAATAAAGGCAACAGTACTATACCGCTGTTCAATAGTTGTAATTCGATTAAGCAAAAACAAATCCGGGTAACAAACTAGAACCGAGGGAAACACATCAACTATAAGAGGAAAACAACGGAACAACAGAAACACTGAACTAAAACAAAAGCAAACGCCAACATAAATAGGACATAAAAAGTGTCCGTGTAACACCCGTTATAGTCTTGTTTTTTTAAAGCTCTGCTGGGAGCAAAGTCGTATAAATTCTTTCATCACGGTTTTCTCCTCGCACCTTCTCTGTTCTGTGGCAGAAGTTATAACGATATATCCCGTAGTTAAGGTCACTGCATAGGAAAATATCGGCGAATTAGTGTATGAGAAGTCAATAATTCAATGTTGGTACATTTATGAAGATTTTCATAATATAAAGTATTTTCTTTTTTTTCAAAAAAGATCCAGTTCACTTCTTTTAGAGTAAAACTTAGCCATTCAAGTATATAAAACATATTTAACTCTTTTTTTTTTACATTTAAAGTTTCATATGGCTTTAATTGTTAAAATCCATAGAGTTACATAGTTTATAACTTGTTATTTGTATTCTAGTGCATAAAGATACAGTAGTAAGGGCAAATAATAACTTATCCAAGTTTTGCTCATTGTTTATGTGATGTTGCTAAAAATATAACTCGAATTTCCGGGAAAACACACAGACGTCATCAAATCAGTTGTTTGTATTTGGAGCATTTTCAAAGGAAAGCAAAGATGTTGTTTATGAAAGCACCTTAATTCTACTGTTGGACTAAAAGCTCGATTTAAATAAACAACTTGTTTCTTATTAGTCACCAAAAATAATTTATTTTGAAATTCAGAGATCTTTTCTGTATTGTATTGTGCCTTTAATTATTAGGTTAATGTATTGTAAACTAGTATGCTAAAAGTTTGAATTAAATATGAAATAACAGTAATCCTGTATACAAATCTTACTTCAAATTAAACAAAAGGTTTTCCTCCTGAATGGTTGTGGACATTCCTAAGTACCTGTGCATCTTCCGCATTGTAAACCTGCATATTGAAGTAGTCTTTTGTGGGTTTTCTCAGAGCTCCTGTTAAAAAATTAAACATTTTGTGTATGAATATTATTTTAAGCAACAGTTTATATTATCTTGCTTGTAACTGAAGTCTTAAATAGTCCTCGTAATATTCATTAAGGGAAATTTTAATTTACTGTATTGCAAATAAATCTGATCCTTACATGTGAACACTGATTTTACTTAAAGGGGCATCAGCTGTCAAATTCATGTTTACAGATTTGACTCAAATTCTCATATTTGATTTATAACATACTAAAACGTATATTCAAATGTCAAAAAGTCTAAATTAATCAATTTACCATGAATTGACTTGATAATATGTATCAACATTTCGTGTGTATTTTTGTCTAGACGTTATCGAATTCACCATCGAAATGACCTCCGAAGACTGCCGACGGTCATATAACCTATATAAATATGAATATAAATAGAAAACGACCACGTGCAATTGGATTTTTCTAGGTCTGTTTGATTTCATATTGTAGGCTAAAAAGTATGTTTATCATCGTTATTACCTGTATAAGAATGATTTTTTTGTCGATCGAGTCAGTCAATCAAATGGTTCATCCTTGTTACACTTTCAATGTTGACATTCTTTTCCTTTTAATAGCTGAATACATGCGTAACACATTTTCAAATAAGGGGTTAAATTGAAGGTCAAATGAATAAGGATTGAATTAGGTCGAATTACTCACTTGCAAGTGAATACTAACGATGTTTTTAGCTTATTTTGACAAAATTTAACCAAATTGCTAATTCTTATTTCACTTTTATTAAAGGAGCATTAGCTGTCGAATTCATGTTCACATATTTGATTTATAACATACTAAAACGTATATCCAAATGTCATAAAGTCTAAAATAAACAATTTACAGGCATGAACTCGATAATATGTACTAACATTTCGTGTGTATTTTTGTCTAAAACGCCATCTAAGTAACCATCGAGATGACATCCGAAGAGAGCCGACGGTCATATAACCCGATTTCAACATAAATATGAATATAAACAGATATTGACCACGTGCAATTGGATTTTTCTTAGTCTGTTTGATTTCATATTGAAGGTTAAAAAGTATGTTAATCATCGCTTTTACCCTTTTAAGAATGATTTTGTGTGGATCGAATCAGTCAACCAAATGGTTCATCCATCTTTCTTTTCCTTTTAATAGCTGAATACATGCGTTACCCATGTCCAGCTAAGGGGTTAAATTGAAGGTCACATGCATACGGATTCAATGAGGTCGAATTATTCACTTGCAAGTGAATAATTCACTAACCATGTTTCTTAGCTTATTTTAACGAAATTGAACCAAATTGGCTGCTTTAAGCGAATTATTATTTCACTGTCTCACTTTCATTACTGATTGGACAAAAAAAAAATCATATTTACATTTTTTTCAAATCTCTTAGCTAATGCCCCTTTAATGATTGAACAAAAAAAAAAAGTATATTTTATTTTTTTTTATATCTCGTCGCTAATGCCTCTTTAATTATTTTTTTCCAAGATCATGATGATACAGCCAAAAAACAATGTTTTTAATGCTGGGCATATATGCTAGGGTTTCACCTCAAAAACATATTTGAATTGTTTGAAGCAGATTTTCAGCATTCATATGGGAACCGACAGTGCTCTCTTCTCTACTTGGTGTTATTCTAATACGAGACGGAGTGCCTATTTTTCAGGCGGATCATATCTTAAGAAATGTCTTTTTGTGTATGTCGGCTGTTAACGGAATACATTCTAGCTAACAGCTAGAAGAAAAAAAACAACAAACGCGATGATCCTTTTATAATTTTGAAGTAATGTTTTTTTTTTATGTTAACTCCCTTCAAATCATTTACCTCTAGCAACATTATATATATAATCGAGAATGTATGCAGGTAATATCATAGCAAGATAGAACGAACAGTGCCCGAGTGTCTGACCCTATACTTCACAGCATACGTACAAAAGATATTTGTTAAAAGCATCTTTCACAATCAGGCAATGTTAATAAGATAAATATGTCAACATCGTTTTAAAATCAATATTAAAAAGTAAAATAACAATAATACCGGACTCCAAGGAAAATTAAAATCAGAAAGTCCCTTATCAAATGGCAAAATCAAAAGCTCAAACACATCAAACGAATGGAAAACAACTGTCATATTCCAGACTTGGTACAGGCATTTTTTTTATAGCTAGCTAAACCTCTTACTTGCATGACAGTCGCATACAATTCCATTATATTGACAACAATGTGTGAACAAAACAAACAGATATAATAGGTTAAAATGTAAACAATAGGTGTACAGCAGTCAACATTGTGTTATAATCTTAATCACTATAAAAACCAATAAATATGTCAACAAAGAAAAACAAAATGGCATATAGACAAAGCAAGAATTCCAATATAGACATGTACAATATGGGCATGTTTTTGTCGAGCCTGTGACATTTTAAAAAAACGTCAATAACTTTGTCAAAACGTTGTGTAATACAGAAGCTTTTTATGACCAAAAGACAGTATCCAAAGCAAAATCTTTAAGATATATATTCTTATTTTCCCGTATTTTACTGATAAATGGTTTTTTTTTCTAGTTAACATTTACAGACAATCTTGGATTAAATGTTTTTGACATGATGAATTTGTAAAACTGTATGGAATATTATTAGATTTGGACTGAAGCGAATCTTCAAGATCAAGAAATAACATCTTAAAAAAGTTTGATTTTATTTTAATTCTCAACGTGTAGAACGCCATATGCGGGGTGTTGGTTATGTTTGACACGGGGTGGTGGTTTTGAAGCGGAGAAAAAGCGATCAAGGTAAGTAAAAGTATCAACATTTCTTTTTTTTAGAATTGTTAGCACCAAAAAATGTATTGCACGTAAGGAATAGAGCCATAATCTATTTCCAGCAAGCAGAAGCAGACGTTTCCAATGCTTCGTTTTAGCAAACACCTCTCCCTACTTTTCCGTGTTGCAGATTTTGAGACTTCATATGCAAGTTTCAGGATAAAAAAACAAATTTTGGCAATTTTATTCCCGTATGATTTACATAGAAATGAATTCCTTCCATAGAATTTAACCAAATGCCAGCTTCTTAGTAAAAATATATTGTTTGAAAGTTAATTGTTATCGAAATGTAATTTGTCGCACGGGGTGTCAGAATTTGCGTCTCAAGGGGGTGAGGCATTTATTAAAATAAGGATAGATTCGCCCTATAATTCGGTCTTTATCTGACAGTTGGTATTTCAAACACACATCCTCTATTATGATGACTCATTAAAAACTTAAGGTATTTCATTTAGCCCATATTTTAGTTGTTTAAGGAATGTGAATTTTTAATGTTAGAAATAGAAAAAAGCCTCATAGTGTTTTGTTTTATACCTGAATACGATTTGTTTTCCTTTCCAATTACAATCATGATTAGAAAATTCAAGGCTATGGCTTAATGAACCAAACCATTGGATCAAAATCACAAAGCAGACCTCTGTATAAGATTTGCCCGAAGCCAAAGCCACACTTCATCAAATTTCTTCACCAGTTTCCACTACAAAGCACACCACAAATATGACTTACTCCGAGATGAATTCTCTTACTCACTCCACATAAATACACACAAACATCTATATTTACAAATGAGAATAAAACTTAAATAGGACCTGAAGAAGATGCCTTTTAACGATTATAAAACAGCAATTAAAAATCTAGAAGAATATAACCTGGCTACTGATTTTCTTTCATTCATCCAAATTGTAAAAGAAAACAAATTTCCACTAAACTATATTTATCTTCTAGTTTTCCTTAAGGAAAGTATAAATATAGATCACGTTGGCATTAATCTGTTTCTATGGTCATTAAAAATGAAATGCTGCTGCATATTTTAATACTTGCATGATCTGTCATAGTTATTCATACATAAATGATATTAGTATTGAGCTAAAAGATATATATGCAAATCATTTTCTATCTTGAATATACCTTTTCATTGTTATTAATGTCATTAATGTGATAAATAGAGAAAAAGATTAAAGATCAAAGTTAACAAATAATTGAATATGAAAAGAGGTGAGATAAAGACCGAATTATAGGCAAATCTATCCTTATTTTAATAAATGCCTCACTCCCTTGAGACGCAAAATCTGACACCAAGAGCGACACATTACATTTCTATGAAAAATAACTTTAAAAACAATAATTTTTTAATAAGAAGCTGGCATTTATGAAAGGAAATCATTTCTATATAAATCATACGGAAAAAAATCGCCAAAAGTAGTTTTTTATTATGAAACTTGAATATGAAGTCTCAAAATCTGCAACACGAAAAACAAGGTAGAGGTGATTACGTTCAATTTGCCCATTTTTGTTTTATGAATATAGAATGCTTTGGTCTGTTTTACTACATATCTATACAAATGTTTATTCGCAAATCCCTATGCGAGTAAATCGTGAGGTGCCTAGAATAGGCTTCTTGATAGAATTTCTGTAGCATACTTATTATATATACTTAGAAATAAGTTCGGATATGTCTTATTTTATAAATTATGGATGATATTCAGATGCCTGATGATTTAAAGACAGATGCTATATTTGTATTTCTCTAACAAATTAATTGTGAACTTAGAATTAATAATGCATGATAACATATATGGTTATTTAAACTCACTTACAATACCTTCTAATTGAGAAAAGGCTTTAATTTTGAAAAGACATCAACACAATAGTTTAAGTTAGAAATACAATGGATAAGAGTTGATTCAGGAAAATCAATCCATTCCCCCTCCGGACTCATGGTTTCTTCTTCAAGAATCAACGCTTATTCATTGTATCTATAATACATAATAAACACTTGACACTTACTTAACTTACCTGTGCTTGATATAACTAGTTTGATATATAAGAGGTAACTACTAAATATAGATAAATATTTAAGGAGTTCATACACACAACAAAATGGCGCAGTAGCCAACATTAAATTGCGAAATTTGTGTTCAAGCAACAGGTGCATATTACTGCCGGCAGTGCAGACAAAATTTCTGTGAGATGTGCAAACAGGCGCATCTGAGGTCAAATATTTCAAAATATCATACATTACTAAACAGTAAAGAAGCGTTCACGGAAGACAAGATAAAATGTGAACATACAGAAAATCACACATTTATGTGTGTGGATTGTGATGCTCCTTTATGTAAAGTTTGTCTTGTCAAAGACCATAATGGGCATATAATGGACGATCTGGATGAAGTATTTTTGAATTTACACAGGCAAGCATCTGTCATCCTTCAAGGGTATAATCTGAATTATAAGCAGAAATTTTATAATGTTTTAGATATACGAGATTCGTATAATAAAAAAAGTGAAAATGTTGAGAAAGAGATATCGGATCAAGGTGAAATATTTAAGTCTGAAATTGATAAGAATGTTGTAACAATGATAACAGAAGTAATGAAGGCAAGAGACACGTTTTTCAAAACATTTCCGTCTAACGATGCTTGCGATTTTGCACTGTGCAATCTACAAAAAATGCAGGAAAAACTAGATAAAACTGTTCAGAAAAAAGAATTGTCGTTAGCAATTGTGGAACTGAAAGAACAACTTTGCCGAATTGAAGCTATGAAAGCAGTGGAGCCAGATGTTCCAAGCATTCCCCTTGTACAATATTTCAACCATACTTTGAATCAAAATACAACTATGGATTTGATGGAAACTGTTAATTACTAGTAAGCTTAGATTATAATTACTGTTTTTGTTAACATTTCATTTGTTTTGTCATATATAATACGAACATATAATGAAAAATACATATATTACACAGCAGTACTGACCACTAAAAGCTATTCATATCTATTCTCCCTCGACGGTCATCTGGTAGTAATTTCGGTTTGAGTTGTTTCAATCATTTCCATGAAGTTTTACAAGATGGAATAAAAAACTATACCATTGATATAATAAATTGTGCAGCGTCTTTAACAAAATTAAAACTGACTGCTGTATTGGTTTTTCTGAAAACAATTGACGTATGATGCCACTTTCAAATTCGGTCAAATAGTGTCAATGTTTGGCTTTCAAAGATAAGAAAACTCATACCGTATAGTAAGCTATAACATGCTAAAAAATGAAAAAAACATGAAAATTTAAAAGAAAGACAAAAAAAAACAACTGCATGATTTCAACTAATAAAATAATAAACAAAAACATGTATGACAGAGTACGAGCTACAACCAAAGGAATAACCGTGGACAGAATTACAACTTAACAAAAGATAAACTTTGATTAAATAAATTGAAAAAGACGTAGACTTAAAAACAAACGATAATTAGAAAGAAAAAAAAACACTTCACCAAAAATGTCTAAAAGTAACAAAACCATTCAGATATAACACGAGATAACTATTGACAAGGTTCCTGAATTACGTCAGTAACATGAGTATGTGGAGAGATAAAACACTTGTTGAGATCTCAACATTACCCTATTCAATTTCCATTAATTGACTGACAAAATGAACATCAAATAAAATAAGATAGAATTCAGTACAAGGAAAGCACATAACTCTTAAATAATGGTATAGTATATTAGTTATAAACAAATTTAAACAGTTCTGTTTGGGGCAAATGTAGTTGTTTTGCTCGTTAAACGATCTTTCATACATGCTACTGTAAACGCTTATGTTCATCTGCAAATATTTCAAATGGTGACAATATAGCAAGCGATCATGCATCTTCATTCATATCTGCAGTATACCGAAACATTTATAGACGAATAAAAAATATTAAACTCTTTTAATAAAACGCACATGTATTAGTAATTTAAATAAATTCAATTAATCAAACAAATTTTGTAGAACACTAAAATATACAAATATATTGATCAAAGAAAAGAGCACATATATATATGATAGATAGAAACAAGTCTAAATTGAAAACAGCATTCAAACCTATGATTGCGTTGGATAAAAACCGCAATTTTTATACGTGTGCATGCAAAACAAATTTCTTGTTAGAGGGGTCTAAATACAGCACAAACAACATTTTCCAAAAGACCAAAAAAGTGAAAAAGTAAATTTTAACAAAACGCATTTGACTAACAGGTCGAACAACAAATGTTCTTAAACCCTGCTGACTGCCATTGGCAAAAGCCAAATAAACGGATCACCGATGTAATAAATGGATCTTAATTATAAATTTAATACTAAACAGAAAACAAAAAACTTGCGGAAAAGATGGTATACCGCAAACAAAAGGTGCAAAGGTTTTTGTACACCATATCCGGATTTCGACAATTAAAGATATATATATATATATAAAACAAACACTTATTTTAATTGTTCAAAACATTCAATTATTATGTAACGAGGTGAACTATAACAATTATTCATCGTTCCAAGTTCGAAGATTAAGTATTTGTTCTTTTTTTCAGTCTAATGCCAGAACCAAGAGAAATTCTACTGAAGAGGGATTCTTCTGGATTTGGGTTTTCCTTCATTGGTGGCAATAAGAACAGCACAGGTGTATACGTATCACATATTCTTTCAGGTCAATCTGCAGACCACTCTTCTTTGAAGATCTTTGATCGCATCACCTCAATCAATGGAAAGTCAGTAAAGGGTTTAACAAACTTAGAAATAGCTGAACTTTTGCGAAATTCAAATGACAATGTGAAATTAATTTTTTTCCCATTTTTGTAATGCCATACTGTACTTAATAAGTATGATTACGTAAATTATACGAGGTCAACTCTACTTTCATGTAAAAAATGTATTGACATGGATACTGTTATTTTTAATTACTATTGCATTGATATAGATTTTTAGGGACCACAATAACTTTATTATATTATGTACTATTTGAATAAGATAAACTTCCCACAATACCATTGTCAAGTACACGTTTAACTTCCACTGTATAAAGACGTATCGAGATACCTTTTTGTGTAAACCGAGATATGTTTTTTTCATTATATTGTTTTCTTGTGATATAATCGTGTTAAGATAATGGTATGCACCAAGTAATTATCGAGCCAACATTTTATTGTGAAATTCCTCATCACTCATTATTATCCATATTTTAGCATATCATGAAGTGAGTGAAAATATTTTGAAAGCTTCCGTTATCCAGTAAGCAAAATTTCTAAATTGCATAAACTGAAATACACTCAATTTAAGCGTAAAGTTTTGGATTTTGAAAAAGGGCACTATGATTGCTACTATGAGGAGTTAAGACAAGTAGACTGGGATACATTACTCTTACTTTAAATAAAGCTAATACTAACAATGAACACATTTCTTTTCTGGATCTTAATATCGATATCTTTAACGGGAAGCTTAAACTAAAATTTACGATAAAAGTGATGATTTTTTTCATTTCCTTTTGTTAACTATCCGCTTTTTGATAGTGACGTTCCCTGGGCACCATCGTTTGGTGTTTATATACTTAAATGGTCCGGTTTGCTCGTTTATGTTACAACGAATTTGATTTTAACGAAAGAAATCTCTGTAGTACTTAAAAATTATTTCACCTGGTTTTCAATATTACAAACTTGTCAAAACTTTTACTTAATTTTATCATCGGTACAAGGACATCATTCATAAATACAAATTAAAGTGCTGACACCTTATACGTTCAGGTATTTCACATCCTATCTTTCATGGTAATGTCCTATACAAAGCACAAAAAGTCGTCGTTCACATCACAAGCTAACCAAACCTTTAAACAGACTTATTCACAATGGATATAGCTACGATACTGTTGTCAAGTCATTAAAGTCATTTCTTTTAATTGATATTTATTCACTCAAAGGGTCTTTGCATCGGAAATAAACACATTTATCCTTAAACCATTTGTTGGCATGATACGGGTTATGTTCTTCTCACATAATTTATGATGGCATGATACTAACCCCCTAATGAGAGGGATTGTGGTTGATTTTCAGAGGATTTAGACATAATCTTTCGATTACTTTAATTGAGGTCTGGAGCTGGCATGTCAATAACTGCTAGTATTTTTTTGTTAATTTATGTTGATCATTGTCATTTTACTTAGTTTCTTCTGTTATTTTTTGTAACATGGACTTCTTTTAAACTGAGTGTTACTGTGCGTATTGCTGAATGTTTTTTTTATTCCACATTGGCTAGAAGTATAAGTGAGGGTTAAGCCTCCCCCCCTCCCGCATTTTTGCGCCTGTCCCCAGTCAGGAACCTCTAGCCTTTGTTAGTCTTGTTGGGTTTATTTATTTTGATTCATTTGTATGTTACGGAGTTTAGTGTGGCTTCCATTTGTTTGAACTACATATATAGAAATAAGGAGATGTGGTATGTGTGTCAATGAGACAACTATCCACCAAAGTTCAGATGAAGTGGATGTAAGCAATTATAGGCAACCATGCGGCCTTCAACAATTGAAAAAAAAACATACCGTATTGTCAGCTATAAAAGGGCCCGACATGAAAAATTTATTTAGAAAACTAACCGCCAAATTTAAAACAAAACAATCTAAGAAAATCCAATATGACCGACATGAACCAACGACAACCACTGAACCACAGGCTCCTGACATTTGGAATGCACATTCTCAATTTTACGTAAGGAATGTGGCGGTGTTAAATATGTTTGTAACATAATACCAAGCTATAAAAATCAGCTGAAAAGTGCTTAACTCATCAAATCGATAAAAAACAGAAAAACATCGAACCAAACCACAGATCGGGCGTGGTAGAGAAGTTAAACTACCCTAACAACAAAAAAGACAGCTGAAGCCCGCCTCCTGGTGCATGATTTTTCTCTGCGTTGAAGACCGATTGGTGGCCTTGGGCTGTTTTTGTTTTGCTCTTTGGTCGGACTGTTGTCTCTTTGACACATTCCCCGTTTCCTTTCTCTATCCTAGTTAACTGATTATTATTCGCACGAAAGATCCTCCTTGGATGACGGCATGTATAAGGCGAAAAATCAGTAAACGGAAACGTTCGCACAAAAAGTTAAAAAATACAACACTTTTGAGTCTTGGGTAAACTTTAAGAAAAATCAGCAATGTGTCAATCAGATTACAGGCAAACACCCTGTATTTTGAATAATAATGTGTATAAAAAAATCCACGTGTAGATTCCATCAAGAATTGGTGGAAGAATTGAGAAACTTGGCAGGGCTTCGTTCCAACTCCTTGGACTACTCCCTATCTTATTAAATGGTACCTACTTGCACGATAATAATGAAAAGGCAAATGATATTTTGCGTGAACAAGCATTGACGTCGCACCTACAAATATTCCAAATTCAAATTTATATGATGTCATTCATACTTTAGATATTAATATAATTATAACGCCAGAGGAAGTTTATGATCAATCCTCTTGTTAGACGTGTCTAAGTCAACAGGACCTGGCAACATTAGTACCAAGATTTTTTAAATGTGCGGCTCGCGAATTTATCTATCCCCTAGCTATGTTGTTCAATAAATCACTACAATTGTGCACTTATCCTTATGACTGAAAAATATCAAATGTAATACCAGTATTCAAACGTGGTTTCCTAAGAAACTTTATCAAACTATAAACATATCTCTCTGTTATCTATTATTGGTAAAACGATGTAAAATGTGTTTTTAAATATTTATCTAATTTTCTTTCCCGCTATCAGATAATTGTACAGTTCTAATCAGGTTTTATACCTGGAGTTATCACTGTGAATCAATTCATTTATATACATGTATGACTCACTATATTGATAAAGCCCTTGACTATGGAAAGTTGTGTTTTGTAATATCAGAAAAGCATTCGACCGGGTCTGGCATAAAGGTCACCTCCATAGACTAGAAAAATATGGAATAACAGGGATCTCCTGAAATTGGCTCGAAATTTATTTATCCGAGAGGAAACAAAATATTGTCATAGGAAGACAGACCTCTGACATTTATAGTTTTAAAGCCGGTGTCACCAGTGCTCCATTTTACGCTCTATATTATTTTTATTATTCATAAATGATATTACATGTATGTTATATGACAAATCATGCAACATAAGACTTTTTAGTGACGACACATCATTATATATTATTGTTGAGGACGAGTATGGTACGGCTAAAATTATGAACTTAGATATAGAAAAAATTCACCTATGGTCTCAACAATGGCTCGTTAGTTTTAGTCCAAGAAAAACTAAAACCATGACCATATCAAGCAAAAGAGTAATACCCCATAACCCACCAATATATATGAATAAAACGCTTATACAAGAGGTTAAAAACATAAACATTTAGGGTTAATTTTTCAAGAAAAAGGCTGTTGGTAAAGTCATGTGAATTGTATTATCGATAAAGCTACTCCGCGCTTAAATCTCATTAGAAACTTAAAATTAGAATTTAAGTTATCACGTAATAATCTGGAAGTTATTCATATCAGTTTCATCAGGCCTATATTCGAATATTTTGATACTGTGTGGGATAACATACCAACTTATTTGAAAGACAAACTAGAAAGCATCCAAATAGTGGCGGCTCGTATTGTCTAAGGAGCCACCAAACTTTGTTCGAAAACTAAAGTTTATTGTGATACTGGCTGGGTACCTCTTAGTAAAAGAAGATCCAGACATAAAATTATCAAATTTCACGACATGTTTCATGATCTAGCTCCTGATTATCTTTACAATCTCATACCTCAACAACGTTGCCAAGTTTATTGGTATAATACTAGAAGGGCATTAAATGCTCAAAACACAAACTTTGAACTTTTTTATCAAAATCCCTTCCTACCGTCTGTTATTCGTGAATGGAATAGCCTTCCACAAGATGTATAATGTAATCCATCAAAAATCACATTTAAAAATTATTAAATCGTTATAATAAAAAAAGTTCTTTCATATTATTATACTGGTTGTAGAAAAGGCCAAACTCCGGTTGAACTTCAGTGGCTTCAATGAACACCTTTTCCAGAACAAATATTGTTCATTCCAGCCTCTGTATATGTGGACAAATTGAGAGCAGCAATCGCTACCTGCTTAAATGTCATAGTTATAGACTCATTAGAGCGCAAAGCATTTCCACACTACCAGGAAATGTCAATATACAAATATTATAATCAGTAAGAGAACTCCTCAGTGATGAGAAAAACGAAGGAAACAGGGAGATTTGGTTTATAAATCTTTTGATTTTTATGTCGATTTATATTTTGAAACTTTGTAATTTAACCTTATTTTGGTGGAACATATACATATTATATTTACAGCTAAGACCACAATTAGAAATCAGTTGATAACATCTTTTAATCAAACTGACTTCTGAGCAACCGAAAAACCCCAGAATGATCATGTTATGCTAATTGCTAACTATATTATATAGGATTACTTTACATCATGTTCTCAATATTGTCATCTTGTTAAGGGAGACGGATTTATATAACTTCTTCTTGTTTTTAAATCCCCGATTTTCTAATGTATAATTGTAATTTTTTAAAATAAAATATTGTTTAAACTAAAACAAGTATAATTCATACTGTTATCAGTAAAATTTAACAATTGTTTAAAAATTAAAAAGTGTATTTGCGAAATAAAAATCACTTATTTTCTTTTAATATAGAAGTGTTGAACATATCAAGTCCATTACTTGTACTACTGACCGCCCAAATAAAAAGGACCAATCAATAATCCAGTAATACATTTCCTCTTTATAACTTAAGCAACAAACGTTTCACTCCTTATAAAAAACTGAAATGTTAATGTCATAGTGAATTAATGAAAAATCAAGATTTGAAATTACCATTCTTTATCATTTGTATGTTCAATACTTATTTACTACCACATGTACCATTCAAGAAATTAAACAAATTCATGTATGATATATGCAACAAATGTTACTATAATACATCACTACAATGCACATAAAGTATATATATTCCTAAGAGAGGCGGAACATATCAAGGGGCATTCAAATTCAAATAGTCGAAAATATGATATTTAAAAAAAAGTCAGTATTTATGAAATATGTGTTTCAATTGTGCTATAGTCATGATAGTCAGTATGTCAATGTATTTGAAGGAATCTATTTCAAGCATCATAACTATGATATTTGGATCATATTTTATATTAGAGAGGCGAAAGATACCATAGGGACATTCAAACTCATAAGCCGAAAATAAACTGACAACATCATGAAAAAAAAAGAAAAAGACCAAAAGACAAACAATAATACACAAAACACAACATAGAAAACTAAAGGCAGAGCAAAACGAACCCCACAAAATCCATATAATGCATTATATAGAAATTATCGCGGACTTTAACATTTGTATACACAGTTTATATGCTTAACTTGCCGACAGGAGATTCTTTAAATGAAAGAATGTAAGAATCTGCTCGCACTTGTTTCTGAATAAAACGACTAGCCGATTGTTGCACGTTCAGTATGGTAAATCTGCGACAATGTTTATTAACAAAATTACATGATTATGCAAATTAGTATATCATTCATATATATGTAAAATTATAGAAAATCCCTACTATCAAGGTTTTCAAACATTTAATTTGGAAGTAATTTTCGACACCAAATTAAGGCGATAGTAGTTTATCGAAGTTCAATTCTCTTAAATCGGATAGGAGGTACAAATCAAAATGAAATTAAAGTATGATCTTATCCTTTTGTTCATCCAATATTTTGATTGATCAAATAGAAATATTGTGATTATATGAAAATAGAAATTAAAATCAAGTTTAATGACTATCTCTTCAAAATATCAATATAATAATAGTCATACGAAGTAGTGGCACACTGTGTAAGTACTATTTAACCTATTAACATAGAATAAGTCACCTTTCCTGTACAATGGTGTATTTATTACGTACATGTGTTATTCCATTCAACTTCATAATTTATCAAGAAATGTTTATAGTCTTAATAACAAAACAATAAATAACTTATGTCGTCAAATAACGATCAATGTACTTCATGTACTTGCAACGCGATTAAAATATCTGGCTGATGGCTGCATATGCCGGGCATGCGTAGCTTCTTTGAACAGTGAAACAAGGGATCAGCCGGTAAGCCACCGACAAAAGTAGTAAGCCTAATGACAGAAACAAGTCCTACATAATATTTGACCTGAGTTGACTTGAATGTAGTAGTGTTGCTTTCAAATAAGGACAGATATGGACATAATAATTCTTCAAAGATACTAGGCTTATAATTTTGCACGCGGACGCGCGAGTCACTTGTAACAATAACATAAACGATACCAAGTTTACTGCACCAGAGGCGCGTTTCGACAATTAACAAGTGCTATTTTTATCATCATCTTCACCAATGTCCCTCCAGTGATGATCGAGGTCGAAATTATAAATACGTTTGCCTACCATGCTTATGGCTTGTTATTTTTTTATTCTACGGTTCATTTGATATGTTTAAAAACGTCTTTTAACCAAAACATTCTTGAACAAAACGCCACTTTAGCACATTTTAGATCAAGCGTTACCAAGCGTTACCAAACAGGTCACATAAATGCAGTAATACAAATAAGCTAAGGACAAGTCAGAAAATATAAAACAAGAATAAAGCTTACTTTTATCACATAATATTTATTTATGAAAACTGTGCGAGTACAATTGTTCATAAAATAACGTTCTATTTCTACTGTCTATAAAACAGAACGTATTTGCGATAACCAGTCTGCAGACGTTATCGGTTAATATTATTATTGTGTATATTCTAATTTATTTGATTGATTTAAAAAGAGTCACATGATCAACTATATTTTCAAAAGTAGACTTAAAACAGCAGATAGAAAAGTGATATTGCATGGTTATTTTTAGAATATCTGACACAATCGTAACAACCAATCAAATGAATAATTCAATTGCTGCTGTACCTCTGGCTTATTGACATTAATGATATAACAATGGTAACCTTTGTATGAGGTCGATACAAGGATATATCGACCTCATACAAAGACTACAATTGTATATTGTTTTATATATATAAATTTATACAGTTTGCAATAGTTACAGGTCTAGAGCGGATTAAAAACAATTGGTGTTGACATATTTCTTTTTCTGTTTTGTTGTTTTGTGATTTGTGGACTGTTGTTTGCATTTTCGTCGTTTTTTCTTTCCGATGGTGTTCTCTGTTTTTCTGCGACTTCTAGTTTCTGATTGCCCTTTAATGTCTTCCTCCCCCCTTTTTAAAGAAAACTAATAATCAATTTCTTAACGTTGCCATTTGGTTCATTGTAAACTTCTGCACTTGTGATACATTACATTTGTTCGAGATCTACTACCAAATAATGGTTCAGCTGTATGTATGCGTGTTGTACTGTTTCAAGACTTCCAACAACAGCCAAACTGGAAGGAAATTGAGGCCTCCATGTTGAACTTTGATTTGTTAATCTGCTATGAGGCACTTCTTTTGGGATACCTGTAAATGTATTGTATCGCATTCTTATTCATATCAAAAGACATCTTGAATGTTGCAAGTACTCAACCATGGCAGGCAAGTAAACACGTATCACGAGATAACAAATGTGTTTATAGTTCTTGTGCATATATGACATTAAAAAGAATAGATCAATTCGGCTGAGTCTTTTTAAAATTTGATTAAAACATTATGGCGTCGGTAAAACCAAAGATTTCGCAAGCTTCTTAAATAACATGTTTATGAAACATAATAACCAAACGAGACAACACTGAGCATACAATAAACATTGTCTGGAGATTAATTGATTGATTTTTGGAACTAACAGGTAAAACAGATTCGAGTCATATTAGCAATGAACAGTTTTATTAGATATTTTCTAATAAGTTCTAATCCATTGTTACTTGAATCTCACAGGGACACATTTCTTCAACTGGACAATCCATTTATTACTACGACTAGTGAAAAGAGGTGAGTCCCTGTGAGGGACTTTAACATTGCAGGAATGTATGTCTTCTCTTTAAAAAGTTAAGAATTCCAAATCACTTGATATGGATTCATTGTCTGTTGAGTTGTTAAAAAAATAAATATGGATGAAATTAAGATTCCACTGTTAAAATGTTAAAATGAGGCTTTTAGAATATGGAAAATTCTCTATCACTCAAAGACAGGGGCCCAACACTTGTATACTTAAGGAAGGTAAGTCAAAATGTTATCATAAGAACTGGCGACGTATCACATTGCTGTGTGTAGTTTATAAGAGTCATAAAGGAAGTCTAGTAAATAGATTCAAAAGATGCTGGAAAATATGATTAGCCAAACACAAAACGTTTCTTTTAAATGTATGTATATAGTTGAATGTAATGGACTTAGTTATGACTTGATCGACAATATGGTGAATGCCGTTCCTTGTCTACTTCTTTTTGTTTATTTTTTGTAGAACGGTCTTTTATTCTAGAGGCATTGCAGTTTAATGGCTTTGATCATATATTTATGAGTTGGTTAACGTTATGTAACTGTCGCAAGTGCAGCGTTTAATAATGGAAATATTTCAGAATTGTTTCCCTTATAAAGGGGTTTTCGTCAATGAGATCTTCTTTCTTCCAGTCTTTAAGTGCTTGAATTCCTCACTGTAGCTATCAACTGACCCTGATGATGCTCTTGTTATAATTTCAGGTTCTTTTTCGTCATATAGCTATTCAGATATTTTATCCTTGGCTTTCAATTATTCGGCATTGAGCGTTCCTAATGAAGGAAAATCCAGAAAAGTGCTTCGGACGCATGCAATTTAGCTGTTTTCATTTTTTAATTACTAATCAATGTTTGCATTTGTTTGATAAATTTTTAGCATGTGCTTGTCTAAAATGTAATGATGACCAAAATGAAACCAAATGAATTGGGTCAAAAAAGGTAGTATGGATAAACTTTTACTAGACAAAATCCTTGTTTGGAATCATTCTGGTTGGTTCATACAGCTAGCTATATGATTTGAGCTGGACAAAGTGGATAATACTGTGTAGTTTAACAGCTAAGATAAACAGTATTAAATCATTTTTAAATACTAAGGCAACAGAGAACTAACATGTATTGGAAGAGTTATAGTTCTGACTGTTGTCCTTCCTATCCAACCAGTAGGGGTTCTGAAGGAGCCTCGGAAGATATTTTTTTTAATTTCTTCATGAAAAGAAAAACCAGATCAAGTAAAACAATACGATTATTGTGATGGATGTCTTAAGAAGTCTAATATCTGTTATTTTTGCTGAAGAATAAAAATATATTTCTTTGCTGTAGCGTAAATTATATGTCTGCTGTTTAGATTACCAGATCCACAAAACTAATCACCTTGGACAATTTTGCTATTAGATAAACAGAAATTCGGAGGAGACAAAATTTGACATTTAAGTCGAGATGATTACTAAATTAGCTCAGAAAGTCAATTTTTTTGTTTGGTATGATATTCTGGTCTGTTTTGCAAAATAAGTTTAGATTGGACAACAAATATTAATATATTGACACTGTCTTATAGCTGAATTCGACCATCATAATATATGGCAAGATGATCTTGAGATTCAAATTTATTGGGAATTGTGAACTTTTTAATTAATGATTTGGTGTAAGAAAATAATTCTTTATTTTCATATGAAAAATTTTAAAGAAAGTATTGTATCAATTCCAATTTTGTGGAGCATGACAATATTGAAAATAAATTGGTAGATAAAGTTAAAAACTTAACCAAAATTAATTATCTCATTCAAAACAGCGTTAATTATGACGCTATAACCTACACAATTTCGGCAAACTTGTTATTTTCGTTTATTCATAACTCTACCACCATAACGTATTTAACGATATTATCTGTATTCAGCCACCATATTGTAATATGTTTGTAACTGGATAAAGACTGTATGCGTTTTTAGACCGAATATGGGCTATTAACATCAACCAAATATTCTTAACTATAAGAAGGGTGGTGAAAACCGGAAAAAGTCATGATATTCTGATATGAATATGAACCATTCGTTGACCAGACAAATTGAAGTGGAATTTAGTGCTAGCTGATTAAATTGCAAGCAATCCACAATGAACAAACGTACAGTTAAACATTGTTAAAACAAAAAAGATATGTAAAAAAAATCATCCTTTAAATATAAAATACAGTAACCGTCTTCAATCTCAGACTAACAGGCTAACAGATTGCGAAAGAAAATCTCTCCATCAGTTAACCAGCAAAAAATGAAAAATAACTTCGTTTTTTTTTTGTTTTTTTTTTTTTTTTATTTATCACATTTTTGTTCATAAAAGACAACGTGAGTTTGTGTAAAGATTGAAAGCGATATTCATTATGAATCTAGTGTGAAATAAATGGCCTCCTTTACAAATGTGTATTCAAGCACGTGGCGAAAATGTATAAATTTCAACCGACATAAATAGGCACGTTTTTACTGACACTCTTTCCTTTCCTACACAATATTTTCAAGCAAGTGCCATGTTATCTTAAAGGAGACGTGACAAGATTTTTATTTACTAAATCAATTAGTATAAGTCTTAAAAAAATATTTCGTACTATTTTACTGGTTAAAATCAATCGGCATTTTTAGGTCATATAATCCAGCGCTTGTCATAATCAATGACTTTTGATTAGATAACGGTCACGTGATCGTGCTCATTTCATAGGTTACAAGCTGAGAAAATGTCTCAAACTGGATGATGTCAATCACTTTTTGTGCACAGTTACACGATGGACGGTATTAACAGCAGTTTTCCCTATTACTGACAAATTCAAACAATTGACCTCAGCAATTTTAGTCATTGGGTGCGGAAAATAAACAAGAAAATGCGAAGAGTCCAACATCGTCGATTTACCGATCGGCTTGTTACCATACATATATATTGGTTCGTCTGATGAACAAACTTAATAAAGCGCTTTTTTTTTTTCTCAAATAAAACTTCATTTCGTCATGATCGAAAGTATACATTTCTTTCGTTGGTGATCATATAGTCGTTTTTTTTTTCCTGTTACAGTAAGTGTGCTCTGAAAGCTGAAAAAAGTTAGTAAAGTCAAATTAGGCGTTCGCTAATGATGCCTTTTTAATTACACTTATTTATTTATTTTTTTTTGTTACGGAGGAACTTTTCATAGTTATGTATTATCATCAAAACTTATGCCTCAATGTATATATTTATTGGTTGGAAACCAGACACCACAATAAGTCATATAACACTTTATATTTTCTCCATTTGGAAGATTGTTCACGTTGTCTCACAGTTGAAGAGACTGGATATATTTTTATTGATTTGAGGACCTTTCAAATACAATGTTATTACCTTTTCCCCAGTATATGAATATGTTTTGGAGGCTGTTGTTTTAGTAATTAAAATTGACACCTATAGCATATTTGACCAGGTGAAAGGTAATAAGGCACATGTAGTGTAATTCAGTGACGTGTAATGTTATTTACATGTACCTGTGAAAACCAAACATTTTAAAGAAAAATGTCTTATGTTGTAACAATTAATATTGTCATACTACATTTTCTAAAGTATGCAATTTCGCCAGACCCTTATGAATCTGACTCCAAATTATAGGCACAGTAAAATTAAATTCACATATTTCCATCCCCCGGAAAATATTTGCCACACAAAATTCCCTTTTTGATATATGTCAAAAATGTTTCTTCCTATATGGGTCATGTTTAACCCGGAGGTGGTCCTCAGCTGGCCCCTAAATAAAATTGTGTACTAGTTCAGTGTAAATGGACGTCACACTAAACTCCAAAACATATAAATGAACTAAAATTAAAAAAACATACAAGACTAACAAAGGCCAGAGGCTCCTGACTTGGGACAGGCGCAAAATTGCGGCGGGGTTAAACATGTTTTGTGAGATCTCAACCCTCCCACTATACCTCTAGCTAATGTAGAATAAAGAAACACATAGCAATACGCACTGTAAAACTCAGTTCAAAAGAAGTCAGAGTCCGATGTCAGAATCGGTAACAAAAGAAACTAAGCAAAATGACAATGATACATAAATGAACAAAGGACTACTAGCAGTTACTGACATGCCAGCTCCAGACCTCAATCAAACTGACTGAAAGATTATGTTTTCATCATATGAAAATCAATTACAATCCCTCCCGTTAGGGGTTTAGTATCATACCATCATAAAATATATGAGAAGAACATAACCCGTTTTATGCCAACGACTGGTTTTAGAATAAATGTGTTTATTTCCGATGCAAAGACCCTATGAGTGATTCAATATTAATACCAAAATATGCAATCCTTAATGACTTGACAACAGTATCGTAACTATATCCTTTCCGAATAAGATTGTTTAAAGGTTTGGTTAGCTTTTGAGGTGAATGCCGACATTTTTGTGCTTTGTAAAGAATCTTACCATAAAATATTGGATGTGAAATACCTGAATGTATGCATGTAACATACTTCAGTCTGGGAGAACATGAATTATTTATAAGTTGTAACTGGCTTTGAACTAGCTTTCGGTAACTGCGAGTACTCTTATTTCGGTGCTTTGTGTCTATTATTTCTATGTAACGATCTTGTGAGTTAAGCCAATTGCCATCGATTTTTACAGTCTGTTCTTATGTTGTTCTGTTAGACCACTGTCCCACGTTAGAAGGACTGAGCGCTCACAAACATGTTTAACCCTGTACCTCTTCCTAGTAAGGAGCCTGTAGTTCAGTGGTTGTCGTTTATTCATGACTGTGTTTTTGTTCTTCGGAAATATTGTTATAAATTATGCCGTTATTTTTCTCGTTTAAATTGCTTTACATTTTTCATGTTGGGGCCTTTTATAGACAAATATACGGTATGGGGTTTTCTCATTGTTGAAGGCTTTAAGGTTATACCAACGACACTTTCCTCATTTAATATTAAGTTTCCATTTAAAAAGAAATGGTTTTAATCATCTAATTCTATACCAACTAGACATATCGGATCTTTTTATCGTATTTTAATATATCTACCAAATCAAACTAAAAGTGGGTGTTCACTAGTCCTGATGTCAATATGGAGATTCGAAATGGCGAATCATCTCACATTACCGCGCACCTGTGACCTATGATGAACTCATGGCATGGCACCGAGACCCCCAACTCTAGATTCCTTGCAAAAGCGGACGGAACAGATTGTAGTGGGGTTGATACAAAGTCCCATCTTCACGCCTCCCAGGTCTGCGGATCAATCGAAAAACGGAAATATCATGTCACTATTTTTTTTAATTATATTGTTGAATTCATCGGCATCACAGAGAATCAATGTTTATCACTGTGATGCTTTTTGTTATCGAAAATAAATTTGCGTAATTCCTTACTGTCATTATGAAGAATTTGGAACCCGTGACGTAGTAGCCTCGTTCTCAGTGACTTCCGGGATAGAAATATGCATATTTATAAGGTCGATAGATTGATGCATTTAAATACATATTTTACCAAATATTTGACACTTATACTGCTATCGATGTATATATTTGGGGAAAGTTATGTATCAATAAACATTTTGGAACAAAAATTTAAAATCGTGTCATGTCTCCTTTAAATGTTTTCATCTCTTCTGTATTCATATTTAAATGAAATAAATGAATATCGTAGACCTCAGAATATCATTCACAGTTGATTACTTTTTGACACATCGGTACTGACTATAAGATGCTGGAATTTTATTTCTAATTGACCGATCCTTTGCAATTTTGTAAGGTGTGTGTGGTTTTTTTTTTAATTAAATGTTTGATTCTAAATATCTTGAAAAATACTTTGCTTGTTTTGAAATAAAATGGAAAAAGTAGTGTGTTTCTATTGAAAATTAATCTTTTATTCATTTATTTTCATAATGTTTTCATTTAAGTTGTCCGGAGATTAAAATCTCAAGCCCCTAAAAACGTTCAGAATATGCGTGTTTGGTACCTTATTATGTGCAAGTGGCACGTAAATTAGTTAATGTTCCATTTGATGATAAATGTAGATAGCTGCAAAATACACAAAATAGTTTAAGCAAGTAGAAAGCTGCTCGAAAATACCATTTCCCATTATCTTCATGTGCACACGACATACATTTGATAATATGTTCTCTTTATTACAGCAAAAACTAATAGGGTGTCACTCAATTTATAAAGGCGGGACAAACGGTGATTGGTTTCCAAAAAATGGTCTACTGTAAAACGTGTTATAGAGCGATGATGCTCAAACACTTCAAATGACATTGTCATCAATCAATGTGACAATGTTGTTTAAACAACAGAAGGGGCTACTACATAATCACGACTGTGTAATCCTAATTCAAAATAAAATTGAATTTCATTAGTTGCTTTTTAACCAATATCGAGTATAAATGACAATACAGAAAAGACTTTTATTAAAGCAACATAACATAATATCAACCATATATATGAAATTGAAGCAAAGTTCTATTTATTGCTGCAACATTGCAGCATGCTAATAAAAAAAACTTAAAAGGTTGCTAAGACAGCTGACAGCAGCGAATCACTGAACATATATTTTATATGAATCTCAGCAGTGTGTTGTTGTATTATGTATGTGTTCATTGGTTTTGTTATGTTTGTTATTAACTATTGACATGTATGGGCATACGGTGGCATTTCAATTTAAAATGTATGTTATTTATACATTCGGCAAAATTTTGAGTTTTTCTCAGTTTGTGTAAATTTTTTTTATATTAAAAAAACACAAAAAATATTTTAGATGATCTTTTGAAAATAAATATGTGTATTTGTTCATGCAGTTTTTAAAGACCAAGGTAGTGTACTCTCTGGTCGAGAGTTGTCTCATTGGCAATCATACCACATCTTCTTTTTTTTATATGTACGAAATAATTCATTATTTTGATGATGGAATAAATCAATTTAATACCCATGCGTACTTTTCTATATGTGTTATATGTAAGAATAACGTAAAATGTAAAATTGACGCGAAACAAAATAAAAAACGATACGCCCTTATAAGGATATCAAGTGTTGCTCCTTTTCTAATATTATCGCATTACACTAAAGCATTCACTTTCACTTTAGCCATATGTAGGTATGCTCTTTGCCTGATTGTTATCTTCACAAATTTGCCTTTCAAAACTCTGTTACAATCGAATATATGATGGGCTTCTGTATGACTTGGTCCTACATAATGTGCGCACAGCGCCATATGGTTATCATGGCGCTCTCCGACCAAAATATCTACATCACGGAATCGTTCACCTATGAAAAGATAAGGAAATAAACTTTATTATGTTGTTCATTTTAAAATTTTAAAATGTACATTACATCGAAGAGGGTGTGTACTAGGAAAAGTTCTTATGTGTAGGAAATATTTAAGTTATTATTGATCGCAAAAAGTAGTGTTAAAATATTCAATGTTTGTGTACATCTTATATAATGAAATTGATGTCAGAAAATAGTTTAGCATCGCTGCTATTCACGTAATGGAAGTCTATATATCTAAATTTATTGAAAACTTTACCATTGATTAGAAAATTTGTTATCATTGTTAACTTTTTCCTGATATGCTTATTTCTGTTATAAATATTAAATGTTATGGTTCAAATAGACCTTCCCATTTTCATTTTATCATTGCCCAAGAGACTTTCAAACACAGTTGACTCATTTCTATTAATAAATGATTAGCATAACATTAGTTGTACCAATTTTAGTGCAACAAATAATGATTTCGACGATACATGTCTCTTCAGTGAAGCAGGTTTTTCATATTTTCGGCCTCAAACATCACTGAAGAGATGTTTATTGTCGAAATGCGCATTGGTGCAGTAAACATTTGTACCGTTTATGTTATTACTACCACTGGGTCGATATCCCTGATGGTGAACTGTTAGTTCCCGCGGGTACCACCAGCCTAGAAGCCAGTACCTGAGTACGTCGGCACTGGCATGAACATTTTGATATTGTTTGATTGCGATTTGATGTTATAAGATTTTGGAAATCATTTTTTGAAAAAGGAATATATCTCCCTCATGCAAAACTCTGATTCTTTGTCCGGGTTTGGCTATGCTTTAGGTCCTTTTTTGGTTTGATCAGCTCTGAAAATCTGAACTACTAAAATATTTTTCGTTTCATCAGATTTTACAATTAATAGTATTATACTTGACTGTTGAATTTGCTATATTAAGTTCATAGAATATGGTTGGATAAAATTTACCTCGATCAATTTTGAACATAAATCAATGTTCACCTATTATCCTAAGTTAATCTGGGTTATATTAAGATTTCATAAGTAATTGATATAAACATATATACCTCTATATCATGTACAATGTATATTTAAATCTAATAAGTAGTGTTGAAGGACCAGAATGAGGCAATTGAAAATTAAAAAACAAAACAGTATGTGCTCAAACATAAAAGCTTCTAGTTTGGTGTCTTTAAGATGGATATAAAATCTCTGAAATTTTACTAGACAACGTTACCCAGCCAAACTTTTTAAAAGAAGAAGAAAAATGTGATAAAATGAAATACAAGATAGAAGGTATAATTTTTATTATGGGCAGTTCTTAGAAACTTTTCTTCTTTTTTTTTTTTTTTACATTTTCACTGTTAAATATCAGGTTCACAACAATACATTGTATCAAGTACTTTTGCTTTTTCCTCTTTTCTATGTGAATTATTATTATTATTATTTTAACCAAATTATACATTATACACGTGTGATGGACAGACACACAGAACAAATCATGTTTTTATATGTGGGGAATATAAAAAAAGATACTTTAATTATAACTGCCTATCCACAACGTAAAAAGTTCTAATGAATTGTTCCTCCTTATTTGAAACAGTTATCAAAACATTTTTTATATTTTTTAAAATTCTACCCTTAGTTTTTGGTGGGGTTCGTGTTGCTCAGTCGTTAGTTTTCTATGTTGTGTTTTGAATACTGTTGTTTTTGTTTTTTTTTATTGCCATGGCGTTGTCAGTTTATTTTCCACTTATGAGTTTGAATGTCCCGTTGGAATCTTTCGCCTCTCTTCTTCTTATATTAGAAAGGAAAGTTCATTTACATAGTTGAAAGTTATGCCATGTAAAGCTTTGCTTGAAACATACATATGAATAATAAACAGATCATTACTAGGTATGTTTTTAGTTGATAAGTAAATGGCATTTTACTCCTCCCATTTGTAAATTAATATTTAACGATTGAGCTTGCAAGCAAGGTAACCAAAGATACTACTTTTACCTATACACTCATGTCAGAGCGCTATAACGTTACCTATTTTACTGCACCAGATGTGCAAATAATTTAAAATCTTCTATCCAAATATTTCAAAGTGTTTTTATTTTGCCATAGTACTGTCCAAGATATTCAACTACAGTTGTACCTTAGTCCTTCTTAAGCTAAAACTTGAGATAGCTTAAATATCTGCTCATGTCCGGTGTATTTTAGCTCAACACACTATTCATAGAACGTACTCACGTTTACTGTACATGTCAAAGATAAAAAAAATGTTCTTAACAGATAGCTATGATTGATTGATGATACCACTACAAATGTAAACAATATCATCTGGATTGATTTTTGTCTAATCCAATCAAAGAGGTGATCTCAATATTTAAACTACAGGTCTGGAGCTGATTAGTAGCAATTGGTGTTCTGTTTTGTAATTTGTGAACTGTTGTTTTCATTTTCGTTTTCCCTGGTTACGTCAGTTTTTCTGCGACTTCTAATTTTTGATTGCCACCTTAGTATTTTCTCCCCTTTTTACAAAAATAAATATCAATTATTTACCGTTGCCATTTGGTTCATTGTAAACTTCTACGCTTGTGATACTGTACATTTGTCCAAGATCTAATACCCAGTAAGGGTTTTGCTGTATATCTGTGTGTTGTATTGTTTCAAGACTTCCATCAACAGCCAAACTCGACGGAAACTGAGGTCTCCATGTTGAGCTTTGATATGTTGATCTGCTATGAGCCACTTCTTTTGGGATACCTATAAATGCATTTTATCGTATCTTTACTCATATAAAAGGATATGTTGCGAGTAATCAATAATGGCGAGAAAGCAGAGAAAACGAGCTGAAAAATGTGGTTGTCGTGTTTATAGTTCTTCGCTGTTTTAGAACAATGTCATTGGTTTTATTTATGGTGTCGGTAAAAAACAAAGATTTCACAAGCTTTGTAAATAACACGTTCGCGAAACATTAGAACCAAACAAGGCTAAACGGAGCATACAATAAACATTGCCTGACTTTTAGTTGACTGATTGCCGGTGTTTAACGCCATTTTAGCAACTGACCTTTGACAGGAAAACTGCCAAGCAAAGAAACAAACGATCGGTGTCAAACTTGTTTTGCCACAACCGGGGTTTGAACTCACAACATTAGTATTTACAGGCTTTTCATCACTGTAGATTAACGTTTTTGTTAACATCTAAGACCAATCGGCCACCAAGGGTCAATTGTCTGAAAATTTAAGATGTAACCTTAGATATAGTACAATTATATGATTTGACTTGAACATGCTTTATTTAAATCATGATACTACTAAAATGCTCGCCAATAGGGATCAATAACCTAAGGATAATGTCACTTCACTAGCGGCGGAAATTGTTTGCCATATATTTTCGTGAATAGGTTCTCACCTCCACAAAAAACCCCTTTTGCTAAACCAAACATTTTGATCCATCAAAGTCTTTAAGTTCATTCTGAACAATACAACTACAAAATGAAAAGTAAATCAGATAGAGAGGATAAACTAAAACAGTATGATCCAGTTGGAGAGCAAACTTTTATTGACAAACAGTAGTCTTATTTTACTCAATACTTTCATGCGTGTCCAACAGTCTGTCGAATGAATGAGTTGGGTTTTTTTTTGCAAAAACAAAGATGCAAGTCTTTACAGTTCATTTTCATACTAGTTCAGAAATACTAGTAGTACGTTTTTCAGTGTCCGATTTCATTGTACACACAAAACGCAAGTGGTAACGTCAGAAATTGATGCAGTGTTGGGATCAATACAACTTCGTCTGTATCAAATTATGAGTGATGTGACCTAATATTAGGTTTTAAACAGGGTTAGGGGTCAAAATGGCAAAGAGTGGTCGAATTTTTTAAGTGAAAATCTAGATAAATCATGCCATTTACTTTTTTGCCTGTTAAAACTAGGTGGATGCATAACAAAATGACACACGATACGACCTTTTCAGCCTCCACATTGCAACAACACCGATCCAAGAATTCTAGATCTCCAAATCAGCATTCAGAAGTAAAAACTTTATGAGTAAAGGTATACATGTACATGTAGTGCGTGTTTCAACCTTGAAAATAGCATTTGCAATGTAAATAGCATGTATGATGATTTTTGACAATTCAATTCTTTTTTTTTTTTTTTACATACATGTGCACTACTTATGTTTTCTTACCTAAAAACCATGCTTCCTGCTTTACTCCAAAACAATTTCATAGGACTACAATAATGTGCGTTCAGACTCAACGTATTACACTTAGTTGAGTTATCGATTTACTATCGTACTAACCGTAGAACGAACTGGGAGCTTTCATTGAACTTTTGAAAATAATTGATGTATACTCTTCATATGAAAATTAATGTTTTATTTATCATAATCAAAAGTATTTAGAGGAATTTCAGCTGCAACTTGGTATTAATTTCAGGTGGATATTGTTCGTATATATAGCAAACAATAGTGTGTGTACTCGATTATGCTTCTAAGCAACCGTTGCAAGTAACAGTCGCACGAACGGTTTATAATTTAGATTTATTTCCCCTAAAATTGCAAAGGCAAAAAGAAGCTAAAATATAAAGTACATTTATGATCTATTTGATTTTTGCCTGTTCTATTATTAATACAGGGTAGAATGAATTGGTTGGAATTTTTAGGGTAGGCTTTTACAGAAGATGAAAAAATGAGAGCCATTTTAACATACAAAATTAACCTCATTAATAATGCAATAATGACAAAATAAAACTAAAACTATATTCGTCAGTGCGAGTTCTAAAACATAAATTGAAAATTTTGAATTTGCAGGTGGACCAAAGTTGTTCAAAATAAATATTAACACTATCTTATTTCCATATAGGTAATCAACAATGTTTCCATAATCAGTATCAACTCTTCACATTCCCTAAAATCATTAAAGATCGTAGTTCACGTTTTAAAATTTTCATTATCTTAACCAATCTTATATTTTTATGCATTTTCACAACAATCGTCTTAAACATGTATAAGATATTTTATCAATTATAAAAGCATGAAGAAAGGGTAAAATTATAAGATACGCCCGTAAACGTTTTCAAAAATCAATTTACTATTAATCATATGACAATTGTTCTTGTTTTTTTTCAACAATTCTACACATTGAAGGGTTTTTCATCGGCAATAGAGTCGTAAATATTTTTTTTTCAATATGTTTCAGTTTACATTTTTAGAATGCATTTTATACCAAACAGAAATTCGTTTGCTTCTTTTTGTAATTTGGGGTGTAAAAGCTTTGAAAATTTTGTATGAAGCACAATAAACGATTTTACAACCCTACAAAATTACAAAAAAAGCATTTAGTTCTTAAATAGCACAGAATATTATATACTGATTTAAACAAAAAGATCTCTGAAACTGACATTATCAAGATGCTTGATTTCTTGATTGACAACATATCTGCTACGTTAGAGGACGTGTTTTTTCAACAAACAATCGGCATTCCCATGGGAACCAATTATGCTCCTCTTCTTGCCGACTTGTTCCTTTATTCATATGAGGCCGACTTCATACAGGAACTTCTTAGGAAGAAAAGTATCCTTTACCTTTACTTTCCCCTATTTGGATGATGTTCTCTCACTAATTAAATCAAAATTTGGTGACTATGTTGAACGCATCTATCCCATCGAACTTGAGATAAAGGATACAACAGATACAGTTAAGTCTGCCTCATATCTTGACTTACAACTATAAATTGACAATGATGGTCGGTTGAAAACAAAACTTTACGACAAAAGAGATGATTTCAGCTTCCAATTGTGAACTTTCCATTTCTATGTAGCAACATTCCAGCAGCGCCTGCATACGGAGTATATATCTCCCAGTTGATACGATATGCTAGGGCTTGTATTTCCTATCATGATTTCCTTGGTAGAGGGTTGCTGCCCACAAGGAAGCTATTAAACCAAGATTTCCCAGTGGTGAAGTTGAAATCGTCCCTTCGTAAATTTTACGGACGCCATCATGAGTTGGTTGACCGTTATGGAATATCCGTTTCACAAATGACAACGGATATGTTCCAATTGTCGTAATTACAATCTTGTCCCCTTTTCCCCGAATGTAACCTATCGAATTAGACTTATCACCGGGTTTGTACTAACATGAGCAACAAGACGGGTGCCACATGTGGAGCAGGATTTGCTTACCCTTCCGGAGCACCTGAGATCACCCCAAGCAATAACAAAATATATACAACAGGATACTAAAAATGTACTTAAACTTTGTACCTGTATATAACTTTTTGTGGATTTCTTGTACAATCTCAAAGACCTTGTCAATTTTTGTTTCCATTTGTTCACACGTGCTTGATGTTAACAGAAAGACTCCAAATAACAGAGCCGGAAAAAAAACAAACAATTTCAGGAATGTCTTTTTCGGCATTTTGTAGACAGCATTGAGCTAGCAGTTATTTTGTTTAGCTTATATATCTTATTTAAAACAGCGTAAGTTATAAAACTATAACCTTGAAATTGTCGGAAAACATGAGGTTTCCGTTTATACATGTATCTACCACTATATATGTAACGCATTAAACGATATTATCTTTATCCTACCCAAATATTGTAGCATTTATTTAACAGGATAAGAATTGTATGCACTTTAAGACCGCAAATGGACTTTTAACGTCCACAAAATATTCGTCTTACCATACGAATGATGGTGAAAATTGACAAATATTCGTCTTACCATACGAATGATGGTGAAAATTGACAAATATTCGTCTTACCATACGAATGATGGTGAAAACTGACAAATATTCGTCTTACCATACGAATGATGGTGAAAATTGACAAATATTCGTCTTACCATACAAAGGATGGTGAAAACTGGAAAAGTAATTTTGTTATGATATGAATATGAACCATTCATTTAACAGATCGACTACTTGAAGTGGAATTTAATGCTAGCTCACAAAAATGCAAACAGTCCACATGTACAATTAGACATGTCATTCATAAAATAAACATTTCTGACTTTGAGCCTCCGAAACGTGTACTTCTTTCTACATGATTGGTGAAAACCAATTCAAAGTTTATGTTTAAATTTAAAGGAATCATACACATGACCTAATGATAAGAAAGGTACCACAAGTCCACAAAGTCAGCTTAAATACAATGCTTCAGAGCGGAACATTTATTAAATGAAGGAATGTAAGAGTAGTTTCAAACGATATGAGTATACACAACTTAATTGCATGAATATACACGAATGGAATACAGTCTTCTCTGAACCGTGTTCAAAAATACAATTTAATGAACTTTCACTGATTTCAGATCAATATAACGCAATTCATCCTCTTCAGAACAGATACCCACTTGTAAGTTTCAAGTTGCAAATTGATTGACTGCAATATCTATCGTGTCACGTGTTCTCTTGACAACACGTTCCTATCAATCAGTATTGTCAAATCGATTGAGCGATTTAATTATTACCAGAAAATCTTAGTTTGTCTCATAGAAAATACCAGTAAACCGTATTTTTCTCATAGTTTGTACCAGAAAAACGTTGTTTGTCTCATAGTAAATACCAGTTAGACGTTGTTTGGCTCGTAGTATATACATGTAACCGTAGCTTGTCCCAAAGTAAATACCAGTAAAACGTTGTTTGGCTCATAGTAAATAGCAGTTACACATAGTTTGTTTCGTATACAATTAAACGTAATTTGTCAATACTAAAAACCAGCAAAACGTAGTTTTCCTCATAGTTAATTCCAGTGAAAAATTGTTTGTTTCATAGTAAACAGCAGTAAAAAGTATTTTTCTCGGAGATTATACCAGAATTACGTAGTTTTCCCCATAGTAAATAGCAGTAACACGTACTTTGTCTCGTAAAATGTACCATTAAACGTAGTCTGTCACATAGTTTTTCTCATAGAAAATATCAGTTTAACGTAATATGTCTCCTAGTTAATACCAGTAAAACGTTGTTTGTCTCCTGGTTAAAATCAGTGAAACGTTGTTTGTCTCATAGTTTTCACATAACAAATAAAACGTCATAGTATATACAACATGGATAGTGAAACTTATCAATGGGCAGTTACTTCTGCTTCTTTCCAATTGGCGCCAATATTTAAAAAAAAAGTCAGTCCATCTGTGGCGGAAAAATCAGTCCATCTTATTGATACGCTAGTTAATCCGCAATAAAGAATTAAACTCCATATAATTGAACATGTTTTGGTCCAGTTGTTATTGTGGTTTTTTTCGAGAACAAAATCTTTGGAACCAATATCAATTCAAATAAATTTTCCGTAACGGCTACCCTAGATTTCGGATAAAAACGACATCGGCTTTACTAATTTACCATTCCGTTCGCTGTGATAAAAATTATTTTCAAGTTTCATTTCGTCATGTGTAATACAACAGACGATATTGGGTAGCAAAAGGCAATGTGATCATATATGATATAAGGCATTGGGTATTATCTCATTTCATCTGAGTTGTCGTTCTTACTTATAACGTATGGTCGCAATTGTTCCGGTTATGTAGTAACCACACATTATTCATTAATCCATGTGGCCTTGTCTACAATTGCCTAGAGTCAATATTGATCTAAATTTGCGAGTGTATAAAATATTCTCACGATTCTAACATGCAACCATAGTTAGTGTTGATAGAATATGTTATGGAAATTGAATTTTCCCACCGCCGATAATATTTGTAAAACTTGGTAGATGCAATTGGTGACACAACTAATAACATAAAATCCAAAACCAATGGTATCGACGGAAAGAGCATCCGGGAATCATTTTTTTTTTAAATTTATTCTCAGCTAACCCTAAATGCACGATCATTAAAGATGATACCCTACTACAGTTTGCTTACTATCATAAGAGTAGAGAACCGTATTGATTGGCTCGATCTGGAAGACAGAGAAGCGACACACAAAACAGATCTCCTCGTTTAGCATTATAGACTTTTGCCTTTTCAACTCTGTTTGAAATTTCTATAAAGAAACCATCAATGTATTATGATAGTGAGTTATGATAATCGTGTCCCCGATTGCCAGTCTAATGAAAGGCAAAGAATTAATTACCAATAAAGTAGGAATTGTGCTTATTTTTAAGGAAAGTCCTTTATTGGTGGATGTATCCTCACTTTTGTCGTACTTTGGCAAGATCATTGATTGATGGTTATATATTTCATTACCTAAATGACACAGTTTTGCTTTACTTGTTTGAATGCAAGGAAAGAATGATGTTTAAAAATTCAGAGGTTAAATTTAAATTTTATTTCTGTGTTTTGCCATCTTAGGTTTTCATCTTAATCCTATGTATGCTTGACGGGTGTTTCAAAAGTCTGACGTTTTAAGTCAGGTGTAAACGTCAAATCCAACTGTTCGTTCGTCTATCAGCGGGTAATAACATCCATTCCACTGTTTCGGTTCCTATACATCCTTTGCTTTCAAATATTTGGCTTTGAGCAAAGGTAAATCGAGAAAATCGCTTCGAATGCATGAAGTTTTGTTTTCATTTGTCAGCTCGCATGGGCCAAAGTTTAACTAACGGTCTAATTTATAACATAACAAATATGACAGACATGAACCAACGACAACTACTGAACTACAGGCTCCTGACTTGGGACAGGCACATAAAGAATGTGACGGGGTTAAACATGTTTGTGAGGGCTCAACCAATATTTTGCGTTTTGCCTAATAGCTTATAAATATAATAGATAGATAGAAACTTGAATAAGCAACAACAAACAGCAAGACAAGATCTACAAATAAGTATACTGGCCGAAATCATCCATGGACTCCTTATTGGAGATCTTGCCCTTTAATCACAAATTTTTCCAATATTTTACGGTTAGTCTATTATCTTGAAAGCAATAAAAGATAGATAGACACTTTAAATAACACAAATGATCAGCAAGACAAGATCTACAAGTCAAATTTTGCCGAAATGATTCTTTATAGGAGTGATTGCCGTTAAATGACAACTGGTTTGGCTTATTTGTGTTGTGGGCGAAAACGAAAGAAGATAGAAAGAAACAGTTTACTGTAAACAATAAAATGATCAGCAACATAAGAACAACAAAAACGAGATTTTTGTCTTGAATTCTATTTTAATCAACAATTTGGGAGATAATCCATTGTTGAAGATGCACAGACCTAGGCTCTTTAAATCCTCTAGTTTACAGCACTGAGTCGATACCGCTGCTGGTGGAATTTTCAGTCCCCTAGGCTATCATCAGTTCAGTAAATCGGTACTGAAATGATTAAAAAAAAAAAAATCTTAAATTTTGAAATTATCAGGAAACTAAGGTTTCATCTCCCTGGGTAGAGTTGACTTGAATTTGGTTATTATTTTGAGTTCTTTTTTGGTCATATAGCTCTTTATATGTTTCGGTTCTGATACACCTCGGCTTTTAATATTCGGCTTTGAGTGTTTCTGATGAAGGTAAATACAGAAAAGCGCTTGGAACGACTGATATTTGTAAAATATTGTTTTCATTTTTGTGGTCTCATCGTTCACAAATTAAATGAATTATTGTTGTCCAACAATGTTATCTTATTAAATCTACACCATATGTCACTTTGTTATTTTTACATGATTTTAAATGACTTGTGTTCACAAAACTAAAATTATATTTTACAAAAGTATAGTCATGCTGGTAAATAGAATGATATAGTGACATATATACATAAATCTTAACTCAAAACATCAAATTGGCCGTCACAGTTTTTATCATCTATTCTATAGGAAACGAGAAGAAAACTGAAAAAAAATCGTTTAACAATACCATACAAAAAGGTCACACGTATGTAATACTACATCAATTATATGCAAAATCGTTACTGAAGGCCAGCTGTTTATATTTAAAAGGATCATTTTATCCTACCTTTTTGTTTTTGTGTCATCTGAAGACGGAATAATAGAACTTTATTGTTCGGATTCTTCTTTGTAACGTGGCGGTTTACTATACAATTCGATTTATTAATTGTTTATTGTTGTTTGACTATAACATATATAAATATGGTGATATTAAGATTTAGTTCTGTTAAAACACAGAGAAGTGGGGGCTTTTACGAATGGTCAGAAAAATATTCATATTAGGTGATTAAACTTGAAGATATCAAAGATATCAGGTAAGAAATTCAACATCATTTGCGTTTTGAAATTAACGTTTTTTATTTTATACATCTTCTTATATCTATATAAAACAGCTCAAACACACAAAGTATATAGATAATGTCTAGTATTTATAGAGATGCAAATAACTTATTCATGTTTTATCGTGCATGCAAGTTGGCGATTTAACTAGGTGCAAAACTAGGTCATGAGCCTGTAATTCAGTGGTTGTCGTTGGTTCATGTCTGTCGTATTTGATTTTTGCTAATTGTTTTGTTATAAATGACTTTAGTTTTCTCAATTGAATTGTTTCATATGTTTTATGTCGGGGCCTTTTATAGAAGACAATACGGAATTGGTTTTTCACATTGTTGAAGGCCGTACGGTTGCATATAATTGCTTAAATCCACTTCATTTGAACTTGGATGGATATTTGTCTCATTGGCAAGCATACCACATCTCTTTATTTTTATATTAATCCACCATTTGTTTTAGAAAATGCTCATACCAGAGACACGAACATGACAATTGTTTTCCGGTTGTTTCGTTTGTTTATTTAACCAAGCGTTTGGTTTAACAGTTTTAATTGACTTCACATTTTTGAAATTTCCTCGGAGTTCTTTTTTTTTTTTTAGTATATCGTTTTATATTTCATATGGTTAATTTTATGCAGAACAATTAAGCTTTATTTATGGTGATCGAAGTGTTATTATTTTTAGGGCTTTTCCGCAATTGTGAGAAAGACTTAAGATGTTAACTTAAGTCATGATTTTTAAATCTTATCCGAGGTGTAGTTTATGTATCACTTTCACTATCTATTTAACTTTTGATAAATGTTTTAATTTCTAAAAGACATGCAGCCAATACCAGTGAAAGAGAAGTTCTGACTCTCTTAACATCATACTGATGAGCAATACCTCAAATCAATATCTAGAACATCAACGTTACAAACTTGGTTTGACGTTGCCTACTTATGTTGACAAGTCATGTTCGTTTTATATTCAATATAATCAGATATGCTGTCATATTACCACAAAGAAAGCTTATGCAAATAAATACACAATTTTTATATCATTAATTGAAAATACACATGTAACTGTTACACTAATTCAATCATATTAAAGGTAATCTCCTGACATCAATTCCAATGTACATTTAAGAAATTAAAAAAAAAATATTGTTTAAATTTAACTCGAAGATGTGGATTTCAATTTTAATGGATTTGTTTCATCTTTGTTATCTAAAATTAAGAAAGTCAGTATGCATAATGATTAGTATTTTAAACATTATTCTTGATTGTTGATTTTTTTGTTCCTCTCCGTATCGTTTAAAGTTCAAAGACACGTTGTTTGATTGTCCACCCATTCTAGTTATTGGCAATTCAAGACGTAACACCTCAAACTCAGAAACAGCGGTCACGTTGCTTTGCTAAACGAAACTTAGCAAGGACGATGAAACAATGTTTCGGAGTTTGATCAAACCTGGGTATAGAGACACAGGTTATAAAATCACCTTGACGTTTGTGTTAAAAATTTCCAACAGCATGTTTAAATAAAATTGAGAATGGAAATGTGGAATGTGACAACAACCCGACCATAGAGCAGAAACAGCCGAAGGCCACCAATGGGTCTTCAATGCAGCGAGAAAATCCCGCACCCTGATACTTATAAGTAGCACAGATTATTGTTAACCTAATTCAAATGAATGTTCAAACACGTTAAGAGTACGTACAATCTAAGACTCTTTCATCTTGCAATAGTATTAAAACACTTGACTTTTCTACACTTTTCACTTTACAAGTATTCCCCATTCCAAACTTAAAGATAAATTGAAAGAGTTGTGGTCCTGCTTTGTTTCATAAAAAAGAATGGCCTACGTAGATACAAGTTTCTTGTCGTAGGGAAGGATAAATCGTACTTTGTAAAAAGTCACTCTGATGCAAACAAAAAATTGATACTAACATTATCAAGATGCTTGAGTTCTTGATTGACAAAATATTTGTTACGTTAGAAACATCTTATTTCTAACGCAATGACGTTACACCTCAATTAACCTTGAAATGTAAAAGCAGGTCACACCAACGAAAAGATCTTGCTTTTAAAAGAAATATGCAATAATTTTTTCCATTAAACATCCATCTTTCTACGCCTGTAACTCTAATTTATTACTATTTTTGTGGCTCAAATCCCACCTGCAGCCTTGGGAAGGGGGCCGGGGTAGGCGGCCGACCTTCCAACCTGGCGACTCATTTAAAATGACCTGTGACGTGACTTTTGAAATTGTCCAAAACAGAAAATCAGATCAGTTTAAAACTGTATAATTTGCTTTAAAGAGAGTCGAAAGATACCAAAAGTGGCATTCAAACTTATAGGTCGAAAATAAGGTGACAACGCTATGGCATTCAAAGAAAAAGACCGAAAGACAAACAACAGTATACAAAACACAACATAGAAAATTAAAGACTAAGCAACACAAACCCCTACAAAAACCTGATCTCCGGTGCTCCGGAAGGGTAGGCAGATCCCACTTCACATGTGGCACCCATCATGTTGCTCATGTAAGTACAAACCCAGTCAAAAGTATAATTCGGTAGGTATTATTTGGGGCAAAAGATGAGAATGGTGGGTACGACGATTGGAACATATCCGTCGTCATCTGTGAAACAGATATTCCGTAACGGTCAACCAACTCGTGATGGCGTCCGTAAAAATTTCAAAGGGATGATTTCAACTTTACCACTTGGAAGTCTTGGTTTTATAGATTCCTTGTGAGCAGCAACCTTCTATCAAGAAAATTGTGATATGATACGCAAGCCCTGGAATATCGTATCAAAGGGGAGAAATATACTCTAAGTGCAGGCGCTGCTGGACTGTTGATACATAGAAACGGAAAGTTCACAATTGGGAAGCTGAAATCGTCTCTTTTGTCGTAAAGTTTGTTCTCAAAAAGTAAAATCACACATATACTGAACTCCGAGGAAAATTCAAAAAGGAGAGTCCCTAATCAAATGGCAAAATCAAAAGCTCAATCACATCAAATGAATGGATAACAACTGTCATATTCCTGACTTGGTACAGGCATTTTCTTATGTAGAAAATGGTGGATTGAACCTGGTTTTATATCTAGCTAATTTCTATAAAACCTAGCATCACTGAAGAGACATTGATTGTCGAAATGCGCATCAGGAGCAGAAAAATTGGTACCGTTTATGTTATTGTATGACAGTCGCATCGAATTTCATTATATTGACAACGATGCGTGAACAAAACAAACAGACACAATAGGTAAAAATGTCAAAAATAGTGGTACAGCAGTCAACATTGTGGTATCATCTTAATCACTATAAAAACAAACAAATGTAACAAAGAAGCACAAAAAGTCATACATCAAATTTAACATCCTCATTTTGCTTTTTTATTATATGATTTTATTTATCTATGTTAAATCCACCCATAAAGGATGGAAGGTTTTGGCGTACTGGCGTAGAATCGCGCGTTTTACGTCACATAGGTAGATATAAAATAATTGTGTCGTTCAAAGTATGACGGGATACATAAGTACAGAGTCACGTCAAATGGATATCACAAGAAACAGACTTAACAGTAAAAGTAATATTAATAAAGACAAATAAAAGAATACTATAACACGTTATCAAGATGATAAACAACGTCAGTACGCAGAATCTATACTTCAAGACCATCGTGTATTATTTGTGAAGTTGATACGGAATATTTATCAACAAGGTCTTGGTTTTAGAAAAAGGACGAGAAGTTCTTTGACATACCCCTGGTTCATCAACTTTCTGCTCAGACACTCAACCGACTCTCATTGTCTAGTTCTAGATGTAGGTCAAGATATGAGGCAGACTTTTCTGTATCTGTTGTATCCCTTATTTCAAGTTCGACGTGATAGATGCGTTCAACATAGTTACCAAACTTTGAATTATTTAGTGTTAGGACATCATCTATATAGCGGAAAGTGAAGTTAAAGTATAATGCTAGCTTCTTTTTATTCTTCATAAGAAGCTCTTGTATGAAGTCAGCCTCATATGAATAAAAGTACAAGTCGGCAAGAATATGTGCACAGTTAGTGGTTCCCATGGGAATGCCGATTGTTTGATGAAAAACACGTCCTCCAAACGTAACAAATATTTGTCAATTAAGAATCAAGCATCTTGATAATGTCAGTGTCAGAGAATGTTTTGTTTGAATCAGAGGGATTTTTTACAAAGTACGATTTATCACTCTACGTTGGCCATTTTTTATGAAACATTGCAGGACCAATTTGTCTGTTAGTTTGGAATGGGGAATACTTGTGTAAAGTGTAGAAAAAAGTTAAATGTTTAAATAATATTGCAAGATGAAAGAGTCTAAGATTGTATGTACTCTAACATACATTTGGATTTTTGTTTATCCACACCAGGTTAACGTCGTCTCTATAATGGATAGTTTTACAATATCTTTGACGCCAGACTTTGATTGCTCATAAAACTGATGTTAATAATTTAGAAAGATGTTTCGTGGAGCATTTGAAAGACCCAGCCGTATAACGTTGTTTGTAAGGAGACTTGTGTAACTTAAGTATCCAAAGAGTAAGAAAGACCCAGTTCTTTATCTTTGTTTGGATAACACATTTCGCTGAGAAGTGTTATTGGCAATGTTTAAGTCATCAGTAATAACGTGGCTAGTCGGATTGTATATGAATGGGGAACTAGCACGGTTTTATTCATGATACTTGAAGTTGTCAATATTGAGATCCTACAACACCTGTTTGAAATTGAAAATTTTAGTTGCAATCAGTCATTTTTCGTTTTGTATAGGTATAAGAAATTTTTAAAATACGGAGGTATTTTCGAGTGAACTGATTTATGATGAAGGACATTGCCCAGGTTGATGGCATCGAGAACTTTGTTGGGAAAGGAAAGTTTCAGAAAGGATCTTTTCTCCTTTTATCTTTTCCAATGCGAACTGGTTTGAAAAGTTTGTGACTGGTAATAGCCCGAGATGGTAGTTGTAAGTTTGTATTGGTTTGAATAGGGATTTGTAACAGCAGTTGCCAAACATACGTTGGACAGAGAACGGGGTTTTGAATGGGATATTGAATAAAGCTTTGTTTGAATATGATGAATACCCAAATGCTTTTGTATAAATGGAAGAAGGTCATTAATTAAGACATCATGGAGAGAAGGGGATGTATACTAACGATGACCATGACTTCGTCTTCATAGAGGAGTAGAGTTGCAAAATGTCCATCACATTCACTGAGCTACAGGAAGGAGTAGATAGAATACCATACCATAAATTTTGTCATTGCAACCATATGGTGTCGCAGTTTCCAATTCCCGAATCCAATAGTCTTCTTTTTATCTACGGAGATGTGTTGCAATATGAGGATTATTAGTCCTGTGGTATATTAAAAGTGACCTGGTGAACGGAGTTATTTTCTAAACGTGATCTCAGGGGAGTAACCTACTGGAGCTCCATTTTTTTCAACTAGTATTATATATAAGAAGATGTGGTATGAGTGCCAATGAGACAACTCTCCATCCAAGTCAAAATTTATAAAAGTAAACCATTATAGGTCAAATTTTACATGTATTGTGAATTGTGGATCGGAAGATTGTATTTTATTGTTCTAGAAAATTGCAGTTTATTACTAATAGATTCACTGAGGGGCTTAGTGTATACTACAGAAAAAATATAAACTGATGAACGGGTTTAAAGTTATGAACTGAGGAAAAACATGACACATTCGAAAAAGGATTGACGTGTAACAAGATCGTATATTTATGATTATTCGAGAATTGTATTTGGAGTGTTTAGATTCTAACTACAATAGCCTAGAAACATGGATTATCTCTCTTGGTGTGCGAGTTCTGAATTCTTATTCTTAAATTTTGAAATATGACTTGAATTTTGAATTCTGAAATATAAATGATCCTTCTCGGCTTTTGTAAAATATGTACATGTAATTACTTCCACAATTATCTAGTATGTGGAATCAAGTTTACTCAAATCAGATTATGGTTTTTCAAGCGTACGTTGATACATCTATCTTGTGATGAAATGAAAAAGTATAAACCTGATAGATTTATCATTGTTGTTTTACTAACTGAATAATAAAGAAACAATAATACAAAATTTCTTGTGTAAAATGGATCGTCATTTACTGGTTTTTTTTAAATACACTTAAAAACCAATTGCATTATAGAAAACGTAATCAATATATATATCCTGCACGTAAATCTTTAGTGATCAATTTTTCATTTATTGTTACATGTCTTTATTTCTAAACTAACTAGACATAAATTTATCACAATGGAGCATATCGATGGAAACTGGTTTCGAGAGGAAAACGACAAATGGAGTGGTTATAGCATTGGCATAGAAATAGAGAGAATTCTGTACTTTGAAAAAACAGAGCATCAAGAAATATTGGTTATTAAAAGGTTAGTAAAAGGAATGAACACTAGTATTCAAATTGTCTCATAATCTATAACTGAAAACAAATGTTATAAGCACATGAGATCACCGCTGATTTAGGACATTTTACGCAACCTCCCGACAATCAAACAAAGGTCAGATATCTGAACACTGATTTATCTCCCGTTTCTTCCATTTAGGGACTAGATGAGTGAGGTTCACAAGTGAACTTTTTGAAAAGAAAGAAAATGGGTAAAACAATATACAATATACAATAATATATTTTACGAAAGGCGCGTTTGGTGTACCAAATTTTATGCCTGATATCTTCGATGAGTTTATATGTAGAATAGCGAGTAATTGAAAATAGAGAAACCAAGCCTAAATAATTAAAGATTACAGAAACAAAAACCCCATACAAACCCTAACATTTGGGGTTCACGTAAAAACAGAAATCTGTATAAATAAAAAACGTCATGAACTCTTATCCAACTTCAGCTCACTACATGAATTTTACATCAGCTCTCCTACTTTTAAAATTAGTTTCTTTCAATCTCGTATTTCCACTTTTATCAAGTATTGAATTATTTTTTTATTTCAAAAACATGTGTATTTTTATTCAGATATATAAGCATTAGTGGTCCTCAATGCTTTGAATAATATAAATAGCAATTTAACGTACATTACCGTACTATAAGCCGGTATCATTAAGCTTATGGTAAACATGTTAAAGCACCAAAATCAACATCCTGTTTAATAAGTTAGATAATTTGCAGCCTTCAAATCAGGTCACAACAAATATTAATCGTATTTATTATTGATAAAATGTCTCCTACGCCATTATATGATACACGGATAAAAGTCGGTTCAGGGAGATAATTCTTTTAATCAATTTAAAACGTTTAGGATCTGTTTTTTTTCTCAATCGATTTATGAATTTCGAACAGCGGTATACTACTGTTGCCTTTATACAAGTCACTGCTATTATTGATTTTCCCCAAATGTTGTGAAAAAGAATTAAAATATGTTATTTCGAAGCTTGAAATATATTCAAGAAAATTATTGACACAACCGTATCAGTGATTTTAGATTATGCCCCTTAGCGGATGTCTTCAAGCTGAAATGTTCACGAACATTAGCCTGAGCATTGATTGATGGATGATTGATTTTTTTATGTTATAATGCAACTTTCAGTACTATAAGCTATATCGTGACGGCCAGTTTTTATTGGAGTCGGTGTACCCGGAGAAATAGCTATAGATGTCAATTGAAAAATCAACTTATAGTATGAACACAATTATTTAGCAGACGTTTTCATTTTATTACAAAAGAGTTGCAACTGTAACCCATATTAACCAAGGTCAGGGGGCTCCTGATTTATCTTTCATAATGCTATTTTCGCTTTAAGTCAAGCTGTATTGTGCAAAAAGCTAACATTGCTGTCAAATACTACTTTATTGTCTTGTCAATTAATATAATTATATATAAGCAATAGGTCTTAATCATTTATTGTTAATGAGTTTGCGCCAATATATATTTGCATTTGTATTTGTATTTGTATTACAAAATGAAAATAAAATCATCAATTTTGTGCGTCTGATATACAAATGTTCTGCACAATAAAGTATTTATTCATGCCTTTTTTTTCCATTTTTTTATGCTGTGTTTGCACACGTGTATGAATATTTTTCAAAACTTGGTCTTATTTTATGTAAAATAGTGAGTCTGTTCCGGAAAAAAAGATATGTAACTTTCCACTTTTCATGCATTGATAGTATGTGTTCTCTAATTTGGTAAACGAAAAACCCTTCAATTCTAAAAATAGAACAAATATTGTTAAATAAAGCTGTTACGTCTATCAGCTTTCCTTTCTATCTACTGGTGGAATTAACTCTTAAAAATGATTTTTAATGCAATGCCTGCTTTCATCAAATAGTATGTCATAAAGTATCCATATATGAAAGGCGTTATTAGAAAAAGATCGCAGTTTTAAATTAACCCTCTGTTAGAGAAAATTTTGTTGAAAATCAAACATCCAACTTTGCTATTGTTGAACACCAAGTCATAATAACATTAACTGTGGCTAATTATTTTTTCGTAAGTTGATAAAAGGGAATGGAGCGATCATCCTTAGCCATTTAGATATTTTTCCATATGCAATGTATGCAATTACTGGCTTTGAAAGTGATCTTATATTCCATTAATAGATTTGTGATTTTATTTTCGCTTAATAGATTTCCGACTCGAAAATTACTTTCAGTGTAAACAGCGTAAACGGCCATTTTATTTTCTTTTACGACATGTGTTTTAAATAGACATCAAGGTAGGTTTGTTCGCTTGTAAAACTGATGTTTGTGTCTGTACCTAGTAAAGTTATCAGCACCATGTGTTGTTAAGTGTTTAATTTTGTTCGTCTATTTTTTTCGAAAAAGATGGTTGTTGGTGGATGTTGTTGTCTGTTGTATTTTCCTTTTTTTCTAATTTCGTATTATACTTTTGATGTATTACACTGCTAGATAAATCAAGTTGACATAATTATGTGAATTGAAAGTGAGGAAAGAGAATACTAGTAGCATATCAGGTAGTATTGAAATGGCAGACGATGTACTAGTAATAAACAAGACTGTTTTACTGCTATATTTTCAAAGGATATTACATTCCCACTTTTCATAGAATGGTGTTCTTACTTCCAAAACAAATCTTTTAGCAGTGGCATTCTTTCTTTACAGAATTATCAGTGGAAACGTTCCCCTTTTCTTATCCCTTTTAAAAAAATGCAAATATTGCATGTTCAATTGATGATTATTCTAAATAAATTTTAATGGTTAAGGAGGGGCATCAAAACTACATATGAAATCAACAAGCCAAGATATGTACGTACTAGTAGTCTCTTATATCATCATTCAATCGACCAATTTGTTATCTGAAACTATTGGACAATCTAAAAACATGTGCATGCAATTAATTTACACCGCAATGAGCTTGTGTGTCATTTCTTTTCTCGGAATATACCTGTTTGATTATCTATTTAAATCAGCAAAAATAATGGCCACAAGATACAGAATAGGGAAAATGGCCAAATATATAAAGAAAAGAGATTAATGGCAGAAAACATAAGAATAAAGAAAAATGGTCTAAAGGTTATTTCAAGAAAGCCTTTTTTCTATATTTGCAGTAAATCATTCGGAAATGTACTTGTGTTAGATGGTGTTATATCGGCCGCTGAACGGGATGAGTTTACATATTTGGAAATGATGGCTAACTTACCACTAAACTGTCATCCAAAACCAGAAAAGGTATGATCCTTATTTTTTTCAGAAAATTCTGTACAAATTTAAGAATCTTTTCAAGGATTCAAGGAGGCAACTGGATGTCATATATGGTAAGTAAGTGTTAGTTTCTATTGGAATATATAAGCAGATACCTATTTCTTTCGTATAACTTTATTTCACCAGGATATGCATAATATCAGTACACATTGATATAAAGAACTCCATTAATAAACCATGCTAGCAGGGTATCAAATCAGTTGTTATATACGATAATAAAAAAAGAATAGATGATAATGAACCGAAAAATAGAAAATATGGAATAATGGGGTGCTGCAATGTACAAAGATTAAAAAAAAAAATTGGCAAGTAAAATAAAGGAAAGAGAAACATTGTCCAAAATTGAAAACTGTACAAATTAATCCTCCGACTACAATGCAATCTAATGAATTTATTCGATGACAATGTGTTTTATCATTTATAAATTATTAACAAAATTATTCGCTAAATTTCAATACCAAAATATGTTCATAAGTACTGTGTATCAATAGTACCAACGGTCAAATAATTTTCAATTTCCAGCTCACTAAAAGGTTTGATGATTTCCTCTTCCGTTGAATTGCATATTATTAACATTTGGTTCTTCTTAAGTATTTACTATTTGATTTTTAGGTTTTGGTTGTAGGTGCTGGTGGTGGTGGAGTTGTAAAAGAGGTTTTAAAGCACGAATCTGTACGGAAAGTTGTCGCTTGTGAAATTGATAAGGTACTAGTCCTACATTTTCTTTAGGAAAATGCTTGTTTTATTCTATGTTCCTTAATGAGCTACAGCTTGTTGTGTATATTATAACTTAAGTCATCAATCACACATACTAATATACATACATTTTGTTAACTTATACGATTTGATAACTTATTGTACAGGGGATTCCTTCATCTCATGATTTATAGTTGTATGTTAAGTCGTATTTAACTTATGAGCTTCTTTGTGCCAAAAAAGTTTATCGGTCTTAAATTCCGTTTCTTGTTTAACGAAAAGTGCGTCTGGCGTACCAAATATAATCATTGCCATTGAACGTCTATCCACCGGATTTCAAATACCAAAGATATAGGCAATTATAAGAATGCCTTCAACAATGAAAACAAAACCAATACCATATAGTCAACTTTAAAAAGCCCCGACTTGAAAAATGTGGAACAAGAAAACTAACGGTCTAATTTAAAACAACACCATTTACGAAAAAGAAAATTGTCTGACATGAACCAACGCCAATAACTGAATTATATGTTCCTGACTTTGGACAAAAACATAAAGAATGTGACGGGTTTAACCATGTTTTATGGCACCCAACTTTTTAACTAACATGGGACAGTCGTGTAACAGCACTACATACGAACAAACTGTAAAACCTAGTTGCAAATGGCTTAACTCAATAGATCGGTACGACGCACAAAAATACAACTAAAATAAAAACAATAGACACAAAGCACCGATAAAAGGGCACTTGCAGTTACTGACAGCTTGTTCAAAGCCAATTACAACTTATAAATAAATCATATATTCCCAGACTAAAGTATCAATCAGTACAAATCTAACAGATGTGCAATGCCAAAGTATAAGTAAACAGTGTCGACAGGATGTAAGATCATGAGTACTCGCAACTGTAATTATATAGCAATATAAATATAGTTGTGTTATATTTTTGTCAAAAACAAAATCAATGTTAGTACCAATAAAAACAACATTTAAAGATTTTTTCTTTGTTTAAAAATCGATAATCATAAGTCTATTCAAACAATCAATGTGTTTACATGATCCTAGCAAAAACAATGTAATTATAAGTATTGAATGCTTCTTTTAGTAATTTTATAGAGTTGTAAAAGCGTTGACCGTGCGCACATTTTTAGAATGAAGCGCTTCCGCGCTTCATACAACATGTACTTCGGTCAACGCTTTTACACCCCAATAAATTAACAAAAAGAACATTCAATTCTTAATCAATTTACAAGTTATACATAAATTACGTTCAGTGAAACCTAAACCACGGCTACAGACACCGACATAGCAATTAAGTTATGAAATATACACAATATAAGAATTTAGCAAAGGAACATCACTGTCCAAAAAGATAAACAACAATATAGTAAATATCTATTGTGATATTTTGATTGAGTGTGGAATCTATTGGGAATTGCGGAGGGTGCATGCATATCAGGAGGCGTTTTTATTTTTACGAGTTCATGCGATGCCCTGAGGTCATGTTTTTACCTTGTTTTGTATGGATTTATCATATTTGATCATCGGTAAAAATACTGTTGCTTCTAATTAATTAAATAACAAGCCAAATAAATTCCCCCATAGCGAAATTGGTTTGTTAGTTTTGATGTGGTTTTTATCTGAAAATGAAAATAACATAATAAATAAATGTTCGTCCGAATCGATTAAATTGTCATTAATTAAATATCAGTTGGACAGTTAGTTTAACAGTACTTTTTGTGTGTAAACTCGGCCTTTTACTTTCAAACTAAACATAAAGCCCCCTTATTAGTGAGTTAATTTTTCCCTTGTAAAGATATGTATCACACGCGGCGCACACGGTTATGTCATCTTACAGTATATCTCGTGAGTAGAATAAAAAGCAGAAACAGTACTAAGTAACCTTCCTTAGTGTCTGCTTTTGCTTCCGGAATTTATTAGACTTGAATATAAGATCATTGTAGCCTTTTAAAAAACAACTCGGATTTGTATATCAATTTTGGTATATTTTTAAAAGAAAGTTGTGGATGTTTGTCAGAAGTATTTTCCTAGTTTGGCACAGGATTATGACGATGACCGCGTTGAACTATTTATTGCAAATGGGGCACACTATATGAAAGAACACAGTGAGGAATTCGATGTTATAATTACAGACTCTTGTTTTGAAGGTATGTGACTTTTTGTTGAAATATTTGTATAAAATCACATTGTTTAAACTTGTATAATAAATGTATGTTTCATATAGCAAAGCAAATACTAGTGCATATATAAAAAGGACAAAACACTGAAATAATATACCTTTCAATGTGAAAATTGCCGAAGTTTATCATTGATTAGCCATAATTCAGCTTTAACTATGATTTCGACAAGAATTATTATCCATTTAATTGTTGGTTATCTTTTTTATTATTATTCGATGAGTGATAGTTTCAGGACATTTAAATGCAATTCAACTTAAACATGTTAAATAAACTACAGGACCTGGCGAAGGATTGTTTACAGATGGATATTTCAAAAGCATGAAAAGGGCGCTAAAACAAGATGGTGTTTTATGTTTTCAAGGTAATTTGAATGTATTAAGTACCAAGTCAGGAATATGATAGTTGTTTTCCATTCGTTTGATGTGTTTCAGCTTTTGATTTTGCCATTTGATAAAGGACTTTCTTTGAATTTGTTATATTACTTTTCTAAAGCTTGAAATGCTTACAATTCCAACAATGAATAATATAAGTTTTCTCTTAAATGACTGTGAAATCTAGTAGCGAATTTATCTACATATTTTTAATTTTTGTCTCTGAAAATAGATAAAGAACTCATGCTTTCGTTAGAAGTATCAGTAAAAACAATAATTTGAAGTTTCGTTAAGACAAAATAATATACAGGTTTTCGAACTCGTTAATTTCACAAGAAACAAGCGAATGTTGAGATGCTTTCTTGTTCATAACTCAAAAGAAGTTACAGAGCGAGTTGTGTTTCGCGGATGACATATTACTGTATGGAATTAGAGTCCTTTTGTTATACAGCATGCGGGGCCATTCGTGTAGATCCAAGGCATCTACGTTTAAGTAATATAAAAAAAAATGTCAGCCTTCACAAATTTTAACACATTTACATTACATTTTATATTGCTTTTGTTTTTCGATATGTTGATATGTATTTACAATAGTCAGAATACTTTTATGATAAAATATTTCCTTTTTATCAAGTTTAAGAATATGCGTACAGAAATCATTTAAAAAGTTATGATATAATATATACTAGTATATAAAATTAGGTATGTTATTAATTTACAGGTGAAAACATGTTCATTGAGCTCCCATTGATTAAAGAGATGATGACCATATCTAGGAAAATATATCCCAAAGTTGAATTTGGATATTCTGTTCAGCTAACAGTTAATGGTGGTCATTTTGGCTTTATTCTATGTAGTCTAAACAAAGTAAGAAACATTTTCAACTTTTTGCCTACTGCATAATACAATTTAAACTGATCTGTTACTCACTTTGTCTGCCTCTTTAAACGACAAGTGTTATTTAACATGTTAGACAGTAGAGTGCCTCCCCGTGCTTCAGGTTTATGCTCTTATAATATACTAGATTATGGAGTGTGTGTCCGAGCGAGAACTTCTCTATGTTCATTACTTTAGAAATATTTATCAAAAAGTAGTCTTTCACATTCAGCCCCATTCTTCTATTTAATCCGACGTCAGTCGCTACCCTGATATACCCTATCTTTTGTTTTATTTTTCGGATAATTTACCACGGATAGCGTTTGACGTCTTTAGCCGAACAGTTTTATCATATTCACATAATTCAATTTATTGTGTGCTGATTCATATTCTGGACGCCAGTCTTTGCTCATTTCTAATAAAATCCACATAACAAAAAACAAATATGAAGCTTAAAAATGGAAAAATATTAAATACTAAACTCGTTCAAAGGGTATCTACACGTCTCAATCTTCAAAATCGCTTATCTAAAAATACTACCATCGCTAACATTTTTAACAATAAAAATCGTGGTTACCCTTCTATCGATAAGTGTCGTACCAAAAAATGACTTACATGTCCCCGTCTTTCCACCAACAATACGGTAAGGTCTACGTTTAATGGTCGCACTTTTTCTTTAAATTTTGAAACTGATATAACTTGAAAAACAAACAGTATTATTTATTTACTCACTTGAAACAAACCGGGATGCGGTATTCAGTACGTAGGTGAAACTGGACGATATTTATCTAAACGCACGCAAGAACACCTGTTTCGTTTTAAAAGACCCAATAAATTCAAAAGTATCATTTATCAACATCTTAAAAAGCACAATCATCATATTAAATATTTAACAGTTCAACCTTTAGAAGTAGTAAATAAGCAGCCTAGTGAATCTCATTCAAAGTTTGTACGATCACGGAAAATAATTGAATTAAATTGGATTAAAAAATTACAGACAGTCTACCCTCTCGGTCTTAATGATAATATCATGGGAATTGGTAATATATCAAGAACCGATTCTGTTAACATTTTGGATATAGTTTCTAAAACTGTTCGTAAAAGCCGTTCTCATGGGCGTAGAAAAAATCGCAATCAAAGAAAATTTCGGACCAACCATACAAATATTTCGGACCTAATTTATATTTCAAAAAACAACGGCAGACATTATCTATTAACCAAGCTCTGTTCTTTACCTATAAATAAATTAAATAAAATTTTAGAGGATTGCAAAACAATTTCATATTGGAGTCCTACGTATGAAATCGTTCAAATTATAATGGCATATTGTTATTCTAAACTGTTTCACAAAATTGATCGCCCTGAAGATCATAAAAAACATTTTATTAAAATAAAATATGCCAATAAAGGTTTTGATTTTGTAAATATTGCCGGTATTTTTAATGACATTCTGTTAAAGAACAAATTCCTGGATATTTTGATAATACTGAACTCCCTCTTATTTGTTATATTTACAAGAAATCTACCCGAAAATTTGTGTTTAATTATAGCCAAGTCTGTAAAGATGTAAATATTAGTGAAAATATACCTACGTCATGTAATTGTAGTAATTCCGAATACACTTGTGGCCCCATTTCCCATGTTATAACAGGAGACCTTAACATCGTTCGCGACCGAGAGTTAAAATCATTCCTCAGTAAAGGACCTAAATATCGTCCCCCGTCAATTATTAATTGGAATGAGTGTCGTAATATCATCCACGACTCACTTCGTGCTTACTGTTTGAAATAGATAAAACGGGAAAAAGCTGACAAAAAATCTTTGGACTCTTTTTTTAATTCAGTAATGAAGATAGTTGATATACGTATACAACATTTTAAAGAACATTTTACTCTTAACAGCAACCATAAAAATCCTATTTCTCGTATCAAACATAAACTAAAAGAACTAGCCAAGGAATTTGTTTTTGTCCCGGCTGATAAAGCTGCTAATAATATCATTATAGTTTGACGTAAATTTTACATTGAGGTTCTGCAAAAGGAAATCACGAATTCACCAACATTCCAACTGACTTCATTTTCAGAAAACGATATCTGTAACAAACATAAACTATTAGCTACTTCTTTACAAGCAGAACCAAATACAATGAAAGTCCCAACTATGTACTGACTTCCGAAACTACACAAATCACCTTACAAATATAGATTTATTTCGTCTTCAAGTCATTGTTCCACTACTAAATTGTCTATTCTACTTACTAGTACACTTGGTACAATCAAAAACCTGATAATAAATTGTTCAAATAAGGCCTTTGAAAAAAGTGGAATTAACTACTTTTGGAGTGTCAAAAACTCGTTGGAATTAGTTGATAAATTGCATGCATATATTGGTGATTTTGAATCTGTTCAAAGTTTTGATTTGTCTACCCTATATACCACTTTGCCTCATATTCTTATTAAGAAAAAATTCACACACCTAATTAAATGGGCATTTAAAAAGTCGGAATGCGAATACATATGTTCAAACTCTTTTAGGTCATTTTTTAGTAGCAACAAACAAAAGAACTATGTCAATTGGACATGCTTTGATACTATATCTGCCCTTGAATTTTTACTTGATAGCATTTTTGTTCGCTTTGGAGATTCCGTATATCGTCAAGTTATCGGAATTCCAATGGGGACTAACTGTGCACCACTTATTGCGGACCTGTTTTTGTATTGTTATGAGTTACAATTTATGACTAAAATCAGCAAAGACCCATCGAAACAACATCTGATACAAACATTTAACAATACTTTTAGATATTTGGATGATATATTGGCTCGTAATAATGACGACTTCAGTATGTATACTAAAGAAATTTATCCTGTTGAACTTACTTTAAATAAAGCTAATACTAACAATGACCACTGTCCTTTCCTCGGTCTTGATATCTATATCTTTAACGGGAAGCTTAATACAAAAATTTATGATAAAAGAGATGATTTTTCATTTCCTATCGTTAATTATCCATTTTTAGATGGTGACGTTCCCTTGTCACCATCTTATGGTGTTTATGTATCTTAACGTGTACGATTCGATCGTGTATGTAACAACGTATTAGATTTTAGCGAGAGAAATTTTTGTATTACTGACAAATTATTACACCAGGGTTTTCGATATCATAAACTAGTCAAAACATTTACTAAATTTTATCATCGGTATAAGGACATCATTCGTAAATATAACTCAACATGCAGACATCTTATACGTTCGGGTATTTCACATCCAATCTTTTATGGTAATATTCTTTACAAAGCACAAAAATGTCAGTATTCACCTCAAAAGCTATCAAAACCTTTAAACAGACTTATTAAGAAGGGATATAGTTACGATACTGTTGTCAGGTCATTAAAGATTGCATATTTTGGCTTTAATATTGATTCCCTTATAGGGTCTTTGCATCGGAATTAAACATATTTATTCTAAAACTAGTTGTTGGCATGACACGGGTTATGTTCTTCTCATATATTTTATGATGGTATAATACTAAACCCCTAACAGGAGGGATTGTGACTGATATTCATATGATGAAGACATAATCTTTCAATCAGTTTATTTGAAGTCTGGAGCTGGCATGTCAGTAACTGCTAGTAGTCTGTTGTTATTTATGTATTATTGTCATTTTGTTTATTTTCTTTTGTTTCCTATTGTGACATCGGACTCGGACTTCTCTTAAACTGCGTTTTACTGTGCGTACTGTTGTGCGTTTGTTTTTTTCTACATTGGCTAGAGGTATAGGGGGAGGGTTGTGATCTCAAAAAACATGTTTAACCCCGCCTCATTTTTGCGCCTGTCCCAAGTCAGGAACCTCTGGCCTTTGTTAGTCTTGTATCATTTTTAATTTTAGTTTCTTGTGTATAATTTGGAGTTTAGTATGACGTCCATTATCACTGAACTAGTATACATATTTGTTTAGGGGCCAGCTGAAGGACGCCTCCGGGTGCGGGAGTTTCTCGCTGCATTGAAGACCCATTGGTGGCCTTCGGCTGTTGTCTGCTCTATAGTCGGGTTGTTGTCTCTTTGACACATTCCCCATTTCCATTCTCAATTTTATTTCTTACTTATAGTGTATTTATCAGATCAATATTTTCAAGAAAATAATATAAAAAGAAAATGCTCTTAATTTCTAATGTAAAAAAAATCATCAAAATATTATTTTAGAATTTCAAGATATTAAAAAGAAACTTTGAAAAATTCAAATACAACATAAAATAATTTTGTTTGATAAATGATACCAGTCTTACTGTCTTACTCATGATATACAAAATGTACTTTCTAGGGAAAGTCGCGGTTTAACGTGAATTTACGTGCACAGATGTATCTTTTAAACATACAACTAAAGAGAACTGTTATAATTCTAAATAGGTGAAACAATATTAAGCATATCATGATCTTTATTAGGATACTAGTTTTAAGGAACCTTTGAAAAAGTACACAGATGAAGAAATAGAAGAGATGAATTTCAAGTTTTATAACGCTGATATTCACAGGGCATGTTTTAGTCTTCCCAACTTTGTCAAGAAAGTAAGTATATATAAATGTATAAATAATAATGACTTCAAAAATGAAATTCTTACCTGTAAGATTTAAGATTCTCACCATATCAAACAAATTTTAGATAATCATAGGACTTGCCTTTTTAGTGTTTCCATCGCAATTTAAAAGAAGAAGACTTAAGTTTGTTATCTAATAAAAAGCATGCCTCATTTAATTTAAGTTTGCTGTCCAATCATCTATACAATAGAAGGGGGTCAGAAATTTACTCAAGTTTTCATAGCTCACCTATATGTTATGGCAATATTATTGATAAAATTGATAATTAAACAAAAAATGAAAACAACACTTTATAAATTGCATGCGTCCGAAGTGCTATCTGGGGTACTTTCATTAGGAACGATCAAAGCCAAATATTTGAAAGCCAAGGATGTATAAGAATTGAAAGAGTTGAAGAGCTATCTGACCAAAAACGACCTACGAAAATAACCAAAATCATCTAAAATCAACTTTACCTGACTGAGTTGAAACGTTAGTTTCCTTATAATTTCTTAATTTTTTAATGGACAATTTTAGAAAAAAAAAAATTCATGTTAGCACCGAGTACTAACTACTACTATAAAGGTATCCTCGGGTACTGATAGTCCACTAGCAGCGGCATCGATCCAGTGATGTAAAAAATCAAAACAACACTTTATACATTTCATGCGTCCGAAGCGCTTTTGTCGATCTACCTTCATCAAGAACGCTCAAAGCCGAATATTTCAAAGCCAAGGAGGTATAAGAACCGAAATATTTTAAAAGCTACATGACCAAAAAGGACCTTAAAAATAAGTCAAACAATCTAAGGTCAAAAAGTGTTCAGAATCTTCATACACTGTTTGCATTAAAGTGTTTATTTACATATTTATTTATTTGCAGCTCACTGAGATTCAAATGCAATGTCAAAATCTACCTTTTAAAAAAAAAAAATTTTAAAAAGCATTTTTTGCAACATCACAGTTTGAGATATCAAACGTGAAATGTAGATGTTACCTATAATGATATAACATATATTTTATTTGAACTGCAGCTTTTGGGGTATTTTTTCATTTCGTTTTTTAACTGTATTTTAAAAACAGTGTTTTAATTTTTTCAAACTTAAACCAAATGACGAATTACATTCGGTCAACATGTTTTACTTGTTAAATTCGAAAAATATTTTGTATGTTAAATTCGGAGCATTTAAAAACTTCGGTCGCAACAATTTAATAAAGTGTTATTTTTATCTACAACCGCACAATGCTTTGAATTGAGATTGCTAGATGCATCTTTAATCTATATAAGACTTATCAGTTGCATTGTAATCAAACGATTAGAAACAAAAATCAATAACGAGGTTGACAAAAATCCAATTCCAAAAATCATAAGTAGTTGCTTTGGTCACCTAAGCATTGAAGTAGACAACCCATAGTGTTTCGAATGATTGGTCGGTGAGAACAAAACTTTACAACAACAAAGATGATTTCAGCTTCCTTCTTGTGAACTTTCCATTTATATATAGCAAATTTACAGCAGCGCCTGCATATGGAGAAATATCTCCCAGTTGATACAGTATTCAAGAGCTTGCATTTCCTATCATGATTTCCTTGCTCACAAAGAAGCAATTAAACCAAGAGTTCAAAGTGGTGAAGTTGAAATCATCCCTTCGGAAATTTAACGGACGCCATCACGAGTTGGTTGACCGTCATGGAATATCCGTTTCACAGATGACGCCGGGTATGTTAAATTGTCGTAACCACAATTCTGTCCAATGTGACCTACCGAGTTAGACTTATCACCGAATTGGACTTACATGACCAACACGATGGGTGTCACATGTGGAACAGGATATTCTTACCCTTCCTGGCACCTGAAATCACACTCGATTGTTCTGTTATCTGTTATTTCGTTGTTTTCCTCTTGTAGTTGATGTGGTTCCCTCGGTTTTAGTTTGTAACCCGGATTTGTTTTCTCTCAATCGATTTATGACTTCTGAACAGCGGTATACTACTGTTGCCTTTATTTGTTGGTCGGGTTCGTGTTGCTTAGTCTTTAGTGTTTTGTATACTGTTGTTTGTCTTTTGGTCGTGTTTTGTTTTTTGGCATTGGCGTGGTAAGTTTTGTTTTAATTGTGCATTAGTGTTGTTGTCTACCATACAGTTTCAAAATGTTGAGTCTGGTTCTGGTGTCTGCACTCACTCACTTATATTTCATTTTTATAATTAGCATTCTTTGTAAGTAAGCTCATAAAATAAGAGGGAAACCGAACTGTTAACACACACCGCATATGCATTTCTCGAGCAATGAACCTTGTCAGTGGTTATTTTTTGTCTTATCTAAATAGAGTTGTGTTTCGTCTTTGGAGAATTTAATGTTTTATGTTCGACTTTAGCTTCATATATTCACGTTGTTATACATAATATGTATGACGTATAATGATTCAAGTACGGTAGTATACACACAAGAGAGACAGAAGTCGAAATTGTACACACAGGATTTGTGTGTCGTTGCTTTTGTCAAACTTTTCTTATCCGGTATCGTTTAGACAAGTGGGAGTTTAATCGGGAGAATTTGCAGATGTAAGTTTCGATCCTGGTTTTTCTTTTTCTGTAATACAAAATTATATAATGTTATCTTTTTTCTATCAATACGTCGGTAATTTGATAAACAAAAAAATCGCTCATTTAGTTTTTAAACACAGTCAGGAACCTTTTACCTCGTCGTCTTAGTAGAATTTTTTCCCTAAAATAAGAAGATTTTTAAAGGCGGAGTGTGGTAGTCTGTGTCGATTACTTGCTTAACTTAGAGAAAATGTTGGTGCTTTGAAGCTCGACATTGGATATTTGCACTTACCTGATGTTGAGTTTTCATATTGTTGTGTTGCTATCTTATTAACGTAAATGATGTATAATAAAAATTCCGAACTCTCAGGTTAATTCAAAAAGGGGAAGTCCACAAAAAATGAAAAAAAAAATCAAACGTTATCAACCAACGGAACGAGTGAAAAACAACCGTCATATTCCTAACTTGGTAAACCACACTACTGCTTTTAATAAATATATTTTTCTATTACAATTTATAAACCTGATATATGATAATTTTAATACTTTGTTTACTTTAGGAGCTATACCGCGATGCAGTGATAGAACAATATACTTCCATATGACAAAGGGACAGACTATATATCACATGCATTCAAATGTAGCAACATGTTTACAATGTATACAGACATTCTGTTTCATTTTTTAATCAATATTGTGTTAAAAATTATGTCAAAATGTAGTAATAAATGTGCAATACTTAATATATAGATATATACTAACAATATGTTTTTTCTCTTTATTTGCCATTTATATAATTCAGGAGTTCAATATTTTGCTTTTGCAAAGTTTTATCTCAAACACTTTGAGAATATCACCCCTCCCTTGTGGGCCTGTGGGCCTGTTATGAAAAAGATTGATATGAAACAAAATTATAAAAAGGTTTATTATTTAAACTCCCTCAGGCAAAGTTGACCTCTGATGGATTTGGCTATTTTTTGTGGTTCTTTTTTTTTCATATAGCTCTCCAACTGCTTCGGTTCTTATACATCCTTGGATTTCAAATATTCGGCTTTGAGCGTTCCTGATGAAGCTAAATCCAGAAAGCGCTTCGGGCGCATGATATTTATTTTTTTGGCTCTCATGAAAAAGCAAATTATTACAAAGAAGATTGTGTAGGTCGGTTGACTTATCTTATGTATCGTTTTAAGCTAGTCATGCAAATAAGTCGTTGCTATTGGCAGTCGCAGTCATTTCTAAAAATAGAAATTATTATTTTAAATCCAAGTCATGTTGTCGGGACATTCTTATTGAAATAATAAGTCAGCCAAATATAGAAGTTATTTTTGTAAGTATTATACATTTCTGTACATTCATATACAAAGAATAACCATGAATAGACTCCATTGCTATTTATTCCAATCCGGATAAGTTCTGAAATCAAAACGGCACAAAAACATTGTACTGCAGTTGTTAAATTCTTGATAAAAATGACGCTAGAATGAAGTATTTTTTATGTAATTTTACTATTGCAATTTTTCCATTCTGTTTTTCTTTTAAACCTTTCAATTCTTTTTAAGTCATATGATACTTCAAATTTAGAAATAAAAGTTGAATATGATTTATATACTTGAATGGCTAAGTAGTATAAAACACGTGTACATTGACTTTCTTTTAAAAGAACATTCTTTTTCTTATCTTTATCTTTAGAAATTAACTGCTATTGAATTATTGTCTTCCCGTACTCTAATTCGCCGATAGAAAAGGTAACAAACATGGACGTTAGATAGTTCTAATTGATTCTGAAACAAAAACTTAAATACACCAAATGTTTTAACAGCTGTTATGACAAAGTTTAATTAACAAATAGAAACGCCTGGGAAAAAAGTAAACGTCGGTCTTATGCATGTCTTACATCTCCCTTATTTGTCACGTGCTTCGTGATTCTGTGTTGTCAGTTTATTAAGGTCACGTTCGTTAAACTTCGGCAATAAAAGACGAATGTTATCATCAAATGGAATATTTGTGTCGATAATATGCTATGGATTCGTAATAAATGTTAAGAATCGAGGATAGAAGACTTAGTTTTGTATGGTTACACATGCATTGGTTCAATGATTTCCTTATTATAATTTCAAGAAAATCGTCTCATATGACATTAATAGATAAAATTGCACTTACAGATCTGAAATGTTTGCAGCAGATAAAATTGCATGGTGCAATATGGAACCTAATAAAGGAGAATAAAAATACAGTTGTAATTGTAAAATTCTAAAAACAAACTACACTTACAGTGTCACAGAAAAAAAAGTTCGAAGTTATCTAATAGTATGCTTTTGACTATTTTTGCAGATAATACTTGTGACTTTTGGAAGAATAGAGAGAACAATTAAAATGGTAAAGAAATGACAGTATACAATATACTTGAAACAAATATACAAAATATACAATATACAAACACTAAAATAAAGATGAATATTTATATAAATGAACTTTCAAATGATCTTGTAGTTGAGATACACAGATATATTTATTTGGGATGTCAACTCGGTGAAGATTTACCAATCGAGTACTCTTTGGATTTACCGAGACACAAAATTTTACCCATTTTACGTATTGTGGGTCGTTGTCTTATGGATGTAAAAGCCTCAACATTATTACCTAAGACTAGATAATAGTCATAGGCTAGGAATTTTATACCATAACTAATAGCTCATTTACTGCATGTACTAATTATGTAAACTGGCAATAATTTAATCAATTAATTAATAAACATCTATAGAAAAATTATTACTCAAACAACAGTATGTGGGAATCGTAAAGAAACGCATTTAATGACCAAGGAGTGATGATTAGAACTTACTGATGCCTTTAACCATTTTCTGGGGGTCGACTAGGGGTGCAACGAATGTCTTATTTAGAAATAATATCTTGTCAACTTTTTCTGGGTAGAGTCGATTTCTCAACTTTGTTACGTAACTAACAGTTCAGCTGATAAAAAAATTGCTCTGATGGTACAGAGGTGGAGAAATGACTAAGACACGATTAGCTAAAAGTGTAAGCCTTGGAAAGGCGCGCTTGTTCATAGCCTATCTCTTTTTGGCGGAATTTTTAATAACAATTAAGCGCAAATATTCGAAACGTATTTAGATTTTGATTAATTTTGAGTAATATTTAATTTCCCGGGAGGCGCTCTTAATAAAAATATTTTTTCTTTAAGACGGTAACAACATTCTAACAGGAAACTTTTTTTTTCGCACATAGCGTGAACATTTTTTTGTAGTTTTTCGACGCTATCAATCAAAATATTTTTTCCAAATTTAACACTATAAGGTATGGGGAAAATGTGGATTCAGGATATTTTTTGGTCATCTGCTTGACCACATTATTTTTTCAGATTAATCCAAAATCATTTTGGTATTCGATACTCGGTATTACCGAGCGATACTCGAGTACTCGAGTTCTCGTTGACATCCCTAATATTTATACATTGTCGGTAGATACGTTTATATTAGACAACATTTTTAAATGTAATTCAGATATTAAAGTACTAAATTTGAAAAAACACTAAATATGTTTGGAGATTTATATACTGATACCAAGTTTCTTATAAATATTTCATACCACTCCAAATGTGGAAAATCTACTGTTTGCATTACAACCAGAACATTATAGAAACAGTGTGTCAAAATGCTTTACCATGCTTTCTGTTTTAAACTATATTCATTGTATATTTATTTTGTCCTCTCTCCATTAATTGACGGCCAGCTTGATTATCTTTCCAAGAAGTCAGTCATCTTTAAGAAAACTGTCACTTCCATGGTGGAGAACCCTGGCAGAATCTTCAGTCTGCACTATCGTCAATAATTTTCCTTATATTGAAATAATTTCATTACAATGTTGTAAAGTTTCAGTCAATGTTTTTTTCTTTTCAAATCATACACATTGTTTCGGTTAATGGAAATAATTATTGTTTCTGATAGTTTAACTGACATTGGCTTACAATGTCTGGCTATGCGTTGTCAGCAGTTAACTACGTGTCTTGGTGATCCACCAATGCCAAATCATAACCGATAAAGGCTTACATTGGTTTCTCTCACAGTGAATTGTCCTCTACTGGAAAAAAATATGATGTTCTTATGCTCAAAATATTCGTATATCGAATGCTTAGATTCATACCATTTCATCTGGATGTTTAAAACTAAAATGTTTTTCAATCGAAAGTGTTGAATTAGATGAAAATTGTATTAATGACAAACGTGTGATACTATTAGCCTGTAACGTGCACACAGGGTAAGCGTGTCTATTTCTATTTTAGAATGAGTTCTTTACCAGTTTGATACTGGATCCGAAATGTTCTATTTACAAAATATATAACAAGTTAACTTTATTCATTATTTACACCTTATATAAGAATGCCAGATTTTGATTGGTTGTTAGACAGTGTATTTTTCGCATATTCTAACATTTTTTCCTCATTTCAAACGAATTTGCCTGTTTTTCATCACTGCCGGTGAATTTGCCTCAAATTCCCCTCTCTGCCGTGGTATTTGCCATTTTGGATATTCCTTTTTTGCCCTCGCGAGCCAGTTCCCGCCAAAATTATTCGGAACCTTTCTCACTTTATCCCGACAACATGGTTAAGCATTGATTGAGTTAAACCGAAAACTGTCAGAAATATACATATAAAGAGGGGAAAAAAATGTCTATACAAATGACGATTTAATGATGGGATAACAATGACGTTACAAAAAGATAGCACTAACGCGTATAAGTACATGTATAATTATACGTAATGCACTACGATTTCCCTTCACATGTTCAGACAGTTTCAATCAAAATCTATTCGGTGTAATTAAACAGAATGAGATATATCGTGTTATGGAGGGGTATTTGCGAAAAATACCAGTCTTGGGACCAAATTTCCCTCGCCTAGCGGGTTGGGAAATTTCACCGTCCCTTGACTGGTATTTTTCGCAAATACCCCTCCATAACATGATATATCTGTTCAAAATTAACGTCAATGAACCAAAATATGTACAACTGCTCTTTGCGTTCTCTAATATTCTATATATAACTATTCTAATTAAAATATATACACTGGTACAAATTTGTACTATAATTACAAATTTGTCCTGGGTCCGGAACAAACTTGTCCTTCTGGTACGATGATGTACCCTACAAGTTAACACACTTGTCCAATTCGTCACTCGTTCTCTTGGTACAATTATGTATTATACAAGTTGGTCACACAGACTCACACTTGTCCTATACGGTACAACAATACGGTTCAGCTCGTAAACGTAAAAGTCCGTATTTCTAACAGGCACCAACCTGTTCTTTATTACACTTAGTAATAGTATCTATTATATCTAATATATACGAGACAGCGATCTCGAATATCAACGTACCGTACCTTGGTCTTATGTCTCCGTAGACTTATGACAATTGACCCTGAGCAAGGAATCTCTCCTGCTTATATACCCCAATGGTAACTGTACAATTCTTGAAGGAGGGATGTTCTACCAAAGTGCCTCCTTACTCGTATTACAGTTTCCTTTGGAATTACTAGGATGAAAAATTGTGTACTGCATTTTTTTTTAGTTGTAATCTCTGTCCTGCCTTTTTATTTTTCACTCTATTCGGTCCTGCCTTTTTTTTTATTAGTTTATCCTGACTTTTTTTTTTACATAAATTGTCATCCTGCCTTTTTTTTTGGCAAAGTTGCTCATTCTGCCTTTTTTTTTTACTAAAAACTCCTGTCCTGCCTTTTTTTCTTCCCCCCCCCCCCCCCCCCTTAAAATCAAATGGTAGCTCCTTAGAAGATCAGAATGTCTGACTTTTGCTCAAATCCCGCCATAATAAACAAATGGAAGGAAAGGTTTACATATGTAGTATTTATATATAACTAGTTGTGTGAACGTCACCTTTAGAGCAGTTTTATTTATGATTGGTTTATGTTCTGATTTAAAATGGTTACCCTCTAAGGGAGCAACCATTTAACTTCAAGGGAGGGTTATGGTTTTTTGTCTGAGTTAGAAATTTTTTTTTCGCACATAGCGTGAACATTTTTTTGTAGTTTTTCGACGCTATCAATCAAAATATTTTTTCCAAATTTAACACTATAAGGTATGGGGAAAATGTGGATTCAGGATATTTTTTGGTCATCTGCTTGACCACATTATTTTTTCAGAATATTTTTAAGGAAAAAAACCATAAACCAACCCCCCCCCCCCCAACCATGAATTAAATGATTCATGCTATTTTGACATTTAGGTTCTTGTTGTATCATAACCCCTTAGTTGTGTATACTGTTCATAAACACATTGAACGAGTTGATGATGTCCTTTAGAAAAATTCTCACCTAAAAATATTTAATCATGTGGTTGTGTTCCCTACAGAAAATAAAGGTTATCGCTTTATTTTAGGAAGCATCAACTTAACTGTAATATGAGATGGCCGAGAAACTTTAATAACATTAACAGTACAAATTTTATGGCACTAGATAGGCATTTTGACAATTAATGTCTCGTCAGTGATGCTGAAACTTGTTGGTTATGTATATAAACAAATGATATATCTAATTTTGAGATGAACCAGAAAATTAAGAAGCACAATTTTCCTGTATTAAATTTTTGATTAGAATAACTCATTTTTTTGACATTGGGATTAGAAGTAAGTTTAAGTAATTCAGTTTCCACTTAAGGTGGCTTGGGTGTCTTCCTCCATCTTGGATTTTGAAGTAGCAGATAACGTTGGTCTAGATATTAGATGAAATGTGCAAATTTTGAGAGTAGTATATAATTTATGTAAAAGACTTTTGATGTAAATATAGAAAATTGTGTGTTTTATCATAATTACAGCTGTAATTTCTCAAAAACACCTTATTTGTGTTTGATTAGATTTTTTTAAACTTTGCCAAATAAGGGGAGATAACTCAGATAAAGTAATTTTTTTAATAGAAAGTGTTGTGAATTTACCTATTTTTATATGTAGCAAGAAAACAAGTTCGGTGACCCCATTTTTTCTTTTTCTTATATGAAAGCATGTTATAACAGCTATCTTCTCACATTTTATCTTAAAGTTCTATCAAGTAGTTTTCTTTTTATCACACAAAATTTGATTTTCCATGCATAATCTATACAAAATCTGACAATTTTGCACGACATGTAGCGTGAAAAAAAGTCCGGTGGCCCATACTTTTTATTATATTTTTGAAAAAAGGATGATAAAAACATCATTTTGACAAATTATCAAAAAATTCTATCAATTTTACTTAAGACGCCCCAGCCACCTTAATCATCTGATAAAAATTTAAGGAAATGTTTGTATGTAATTAAATGCGTGTTTAAATCAAAAATGTAGTTTCTAAAATTGTCTTTTATAAATTTTTAAATTACAAAGAAACTAAGGTTTCAACTCCCTCGGGGCAAAGTTGATCTTTTATGGATTTGGCTATTGTTTTTAGGTCCTTTTTGGTTAGCTCTTAAACTGTTTCGTTTTTTATACATCTTGGCTTTCAAATATTAGGCTGATGAAGGTAAATCCATAAAAACATTTCATACGCAAGGAATTATAACATGTTGTTTTCATTCTGAATAGTTTTTTTTGTTTATAATTTTCATGCAGTTATCAATAACTTTCAAAATTTTTGCAATTTCTGAAAATATACAGGAAAAATTCCTTAAATTGATAAAGCAAATAAGTGGCTGGTTTGAAATTATAATAAATGTTGAGTATTAAATCAAGATCTTTGATTCATTGATTGACAACATATATGTTACGTTTGGCACATGGAGGTTTTTTCAACAAACAATTGGCATTCTCATGGGAACCAACTGTTCTCCTCTTCTAGACAACTTGTTCTTATATTGATATGAGGCAAACTTCATACATTTCCATGTAGTAACATTCCAGCAACATATGCATATGAAGTATATATATATATATATATATCTCCAAGTTGATACAATATTCAGACCTTGCATTTCCTTAATAAAAGGTTGCTGCTTACAAGGAGGAAGCTTTTAAACCAAGAGTTTCAAGTGATGAAGTTAGTCATATTTTGGAAAGTTTTACTGTCGCCATCATGAGTTGTTGACCTCTTTTCCTCGAATTGGGTTTATGTTGCCCAGTTCTTTGATTTTCTGTGTTGTTTTGTGGACCATTATTTATCTTTTGGCAGTTTTTTGCCATGACAATGTCTGTTTCTTTTCATCTTATGATTTTGAATATCCAATTGGTATCTTCAACCTCTCTTTTAAAAAGGCTTAGCTTATATAAGTCAAATTTTTCAACTGGCCCACTTCGCCAGATCTTTTGTGTGAAAACTCACTGTGGTTAGGAAGATATGTTGATTTACTCATACACATTATTCTGACTCCATGCCTAGGCACCCATCTGTTCTCTTACTTCATACTTCTAAATGTCACATGCTTGAATTGGTGATCAGCTTAATGACAAAGGTAAAGTATTTAACTTGATCTGGCAGGGGATACAATCAATAAGCATTTTAGGCAATATAAAAATAACAACACCCCAGTTACTTTAGAATCATAATGTATTTTTGTTCATTACAATGTTTTCAATATCACATTTACTATCGTATAGTTACATCATTAATGTACAAATGTTACATACATATTTTACAAAGCAATTTACATCTGTAGCTATTTATTATATATTAAAAGATAAATGATTTCAGCTTAAGGTTAAAAAACGTAACTTTCACTTTTATATTGCATGGTCAAGCTAAGCATTAGAAAAATTTAAATCAACATCTGTATATATACTACTGGAATTATCACAATTTAAAGCTCAACCTATCATGTGTTAAGCAGTTTCTGTGCAAGTGATAAATTTTCCTAAATTTTATCCAAAAAAAAAATGAAAATAACGCTTTATAAATTTCATACGCCCTAAGCGCTTTTTTGGATTTACCTTCATCAGGAACGCTCAAGGTGCTGTTAAAAAAGTATTTTGTTGAAAGCAAATTGTTCATGAGGAAATCAGTATATCTATTAAGGTAAAGTCCTTTTGTATCCTATTCTGTGCTTTCATACATTGTAATCATATACAGCTGAAACCCTTCATGTGTTGACCAAAAGGACTTGCAATCAATCAGCCAAATTTCATTAAGTGTAAAAAAAAAAAGGGTATCAAAATCACAATTGTCTCAGTGAAAAAGCGAAATGCAGATATGCACACAAGTTACATATGAGCAATGTTGGTTCTCATTACCTGACAATTTTCAGATAGCTTTTTAAACAAATGCACGCAGTATTGATTAATAGCAAGATAAAGTGGTTAAAAGTTGTATGCTAAATGTTGAAAGTGGAACTAAAAGATTATATGAAAAATTTAAAAGCTCTGAATTTGATGAACAAATTATGAGTTCTGTTATCCAAGCTCTGGTTATTACAAAGTTCTATTTAATTAAGTGTATCAATAATTACCTTTCAATGTTTTTTTAAATGCACTGTATTTCCTCAAGTGATCTATTTGTAAAATAATTTAGACTCTATTACTTGAACAATCATTTTGAAACTTCTTCAACTTAATTTTTTCCACAAGATGAAGTTAAATAAAAAACAATAAAAATAACCTATCACATTTTAAAACTTACACTTTTTTCCTACTAACAAAAAAAAAACAATCAGATAAATGTAAGAAAAACAGTAAACAATGCATGACGATTGTCTCCTAACCAACAAACCGAAAAAAAGTTTCTGTTAGCCATTCGATTAGACTTATCTAAAATTCTATTCTATTTGGTTTTTTTTCTAAAAAAATGTTTAACAATTTAACAGATCTTATTCCTCAGATCTTTCCTCAAAATATCATACTCATACTATCAAAAATGGGATTTTTTTTCCCTTCAACAATGATTCCTAAAATTAGTCCTTTATTTCCATGATTAGATGCATTAGCATAAAGTACATAAATAAATAATCTAGTCTTTATATACAAACATGGTACTGTGTTATCTTTCAATGTTTAATCACATGATACATTATTCTCTGAAATCACAAAATGTTTAAAAATAGCATTGAAAATTTAGATAGATTGATTGCTTAACATCCAGTAGCAAATATTTATATATACAAAAGCTACTTATAATTATCTGATTAACCGACTACAAACACATCTATGAAATTTGTTTAAAAGATGACAAATATTTTTCATTCAAACTAAATGTGAGAACCAGTGGCTAAGTCTATAATAAGGTAATGTTCTTTTTATCAGATAAACATTTTTCAATGCTACATTTAAACTTGTTATAATTTAAGAATATAGTGAAGGTAAAAAAGCATGTATTGAAATATGATTTAGTAGTTAACTTTTCCTGGAAAAATTTTACAATGGCATATTTAAAAACCTTTATTTCCAAGTTGGTAAAAATTTTTTGTATCCTATCTTCAAAGTAAGTTTCACCAGAAATGGACACAAATATTTCAGGTTTGGGGTACGAAATTATTTCTAACGCATACATATAACATTTTAATTAATACTACCCATATCTGAAACAATGATTAAATCATTAGAGTAGCCACATTCAAAGAAAAAAAAAATACACGAAGAAAATATATAACAACATGTGAATATGTGCAATACACAATTATAAAAATCAACACACTTAAACAATAAACTATAACAAACGAGGTAATTAACATGGTGAACAAAGCTTGTGATGGAAAATATGGCATTCATTCTCACATTTTTTTCTTTCCAACAAAGTCATTTACAACAAGAGAAAAAATTCCAGTGGCTCTTTTCACAAAAAAATCTTACAAGAAAAAAATACTTGTGAGTAATAAACATTTTGGTATAACTTAATTAATATAACTAAATTTCAACCATAAGATTTTTGAAGGGAAAGAGCCCCAGTATTCTGAAATTCTGAATATTTGAATGAATTATCTACCTCTAAATTAAATTTATGTTCATGTTCAATTTTATTCAATCTTGGTACTGAGGCCATATATAAAGTTAAGTTACAAAATATATGATTAGTGAACAATTTGCTTTTTCAAGTCACATAATTCTGGAATCTATCAAACACAACATAGTATTAAGGTGGTACATAACACTACAGGGAGATAACTCTGTAACAATCAGCTGGACGTTTTAATCATGTTCTATTGTTAAGGAAATATTAAGCTTCTCAATGATCAAAATTAATGTTTGCCAAACTGCTATATACCCAATGAAATTTTTCCGATAAAGTGTGTGGTTCAAGTTTTTAGAAATTTTTGTCGAAGGGTCAAAGTAAATATTTTGTCAAAATTTTATGAAAATTAAACGAGCCAAATTAATTTTGGTCAAGGTGTTTGGTACCACCTTAATGTTTGAATTTCTTTGGCACAGATTGGTTAACCATCAATCGTAGAAAAAATCAAGTAAAAAATATACAACGATATACAATGAAACCTGTCTATTACACTAAATTCAATCAGCACTAAACATTTTGTGCTGATAAGACGGGTGTTTGTTTTACACAGGTTTAATTAAAATGAATATGCAGTGAATATCCTGATACAAGACTCCAGTTTACACTGGTTTTCAATTTATATTTGTCCAGTTTATGCAGTGTTCTGTTTAGAGAGGTTTTACAGAAATTTTATTTGTTCTCAGAATTAAAAAAAAACCAACAGCTCTTTTCATAAAAAATCCTATAAATAAAAAATTGATTGTAAGTTATAATGAACGAGTAATTTTCTTGTAAGATTTTTTTAGAATAAGTTCACTTGTAATTTTTATTAGTTTATAAAACCTCAGAAAAAATGTTTTAAGGTCAATAGCATAAGCAACGACAACTGCATTTAAAATAAAAATTTGTTGACAAAAACTCATTTCTTTGCATGGCAAACAAATCTTTATAAAAAAATAAAATTGCTTAAAACATATTCAACAAGCAAGAGAAAGACTATCAATAAATTCTTTTCTTTCATATATACACATATAACAGCTTTGATTGAAAGGGATAAACAAAAAGCAGTTTACCAAGATTTACAGTTTCCATTACGCATAAAAATGCACATATTTGCATAGCTGGATTTATTCAAAACTTTACATTACAACATTTCAACACTGCATATGTGTATGTGTTTCAAATAAAAACCTAACAGTGCTTTACAATATCGCTATACTTAAAAACATGAAAATATTAATAAAATAGAAAATAATTTCATGTCTAAAGCAATTGTTGTATATTAAGGCTAAGAGATAAGAGAAAAAATACTAAAAAAAATTATTGGGAGTTATTGAGCAGGTATAATTCAGGATTATAAAAGTACAAGTCTTCAGTAAAAAGGCAAATTTTTTGCACGGCGTATATTGTCCGCTAATTTAGCCATCAAAATGAAATTGCAAAAATATTCTCTTGCTAAAATTCGATCTTTACTAAAGATTGCGGCTGTTTTCATGGTTTTCAGAATTTTTTTTGACAAAAATCGATCAAAAGTTATTAAAGAAATGTGCATGCATTCTGAGTAACTTTCTCATAATTTTTTTTTGTGTAATTGGTAGACGAATCAGACAAGATGTTAAACAAGTTTAGCCCAATAAATTGCAAAATTTTAATTCCGAGAAAAAATAAATCATTTTCACTAATCTCTTTCAGTGTTTAACAGGAATAACCCCTTTTCTGTAATATTTACAGTAAATATGAGACAAATGTGGAAATGACCTGGAATGTCAAATTGTTCATAAAATAAAATATCATTTCCAACAAGTCATCATACAATACTAGTACATTTGCCAATAGTTTTTTTAAGCTTATATAATGAATGTTTTTCTTTTAAATACATTACAAAATTTCTGTGACTCTTTTCTAAATATCTTTCAATAAGAAATACTTTAAAATCATCAAGTCTTTAGTATAACTTTAGATCAATTTTGACTGTTAGACTTTGTTTTGAAAAGCGTCAAACCTAACCATGATTAGAGTTTCTTCCCCTCTATGCTTTTACATTAAAGTAAAGATTAAGTAAATATCAATTCCGTTCCATTCTATAGCATGTATCTTTTGCTTTCATTTTTGTTCCATTCTATAGCATGTATCTTTCGCTTTCATTTTTGTTCCATTCTATAGCATGTATCTTTTGCTTTCATTTTTGTTCCATTCTATAGCATGTATCTTTTGCTTTCATTTTTGTTCCATTCTATAGCATGTATCTTTTGCCTTCATTTTCTACTCTAAAAATGTGTAAAAAAAAAATAAAAATCTACACAGAAATAACTAAACACTCTAAAGGCACAATTTGTTTATCTTATGTATCATACTGAATTGGTAACTGTAAAAAAAACCTACTGTCTTTTAAAACTATTGCTATATTATCATCATCTGAAAAATTAATAAAAAATCCTACAGTCTAATTTCTTAAAAAATGTACAAGGAATACAATTATTTTTAAAAAAATTGTTTACAGCTTATTGTTGCATGAATGATTGGGTTAAATGTCATGTTTAGATACAGGACACAGTCTTAAATCCACTGCTGATGGTCAAAACTGTAAAGATCTTAATTCCCTGATCTTAATTTTCATGCCATTCTAAATCAATAATTCAAACTAATTTATTTTAGTGACTCCACTGCATGTTTGTATGTGATGAAGAAACGGTGATTTTCAATCATCAAATCAAAAATCCGGTCCCCTTTAGAATACAATTGAAGAAACCATTTTTCACACTTTTACAAGTTAAATACTAGAAAACAGCTATATATCACATTATCAAGTCTCCAAACAGTATCTACAGTAGCATGAACATTTGAAATACAAACACATTAATTAACGATAAACAAAACTCAATGTATAAAACTGGAACAATGAAACATATGCATATAATATAAAAATAAGAGGATGTGGTATGATTGCCAATGAGACAACACATTAGATTTTTTAATTTCCCATTCCCAAGCAAATAACTTAAAAAACGAGGAATATGGTCAATGTTTTTGAAAATGTGAATGATCCATGGGTGACGTTTTTTTAATGAATGGGTGACAGTATTGCCGTTTTCTGTTATATTCTTTTATACTTTGCAAAAGAGTTAAGGACATGAGTGAAAACAAACCCCTGTAAGATTATGAGAAACATTTAAAAAAGCCACAGAATTCTTAGGACTGTTCCATTTAATCATACATGGTATAAGGAAAGGCAATTTGAAAATGGAATAACCAAAATTGAGAATTTCAATTACATTTTTACAAAAAGTATTTTGACACCTACAAATAGTTAAGATTTTGAAGCGCCTTCTCTAGGTCCCATGTATGTTTTAACGAAAAAGCCCTTAATCATTTCAACTGATGTACAAACAGATTAAAACATAAAAACTGCAGATATGACAGATTAGTAGCTTTTCATATTTTATCTTCCGAGTTCGTTTTAAAAATCACTTCATGGTCATGCTACTTCTAGACGTCGAGTAAACATTCATTTTCAAACATCTTTCTCTCTCCATTCTCTAGAATATATATAATGATACAATTTTTCAGAAATTCTACATTTTTCATACTTTCACAAAAATGGGTTGTAACTTTGTTGTTGGGGTTGTGCTGGTCCCGTCGTATTAAGTGGAGCTAAAGGTGCCGGCAGAAGTCCTGACGAAGCCGATTGTGAAAATCCTTGTGTATTACTCTGCAGTTGACTTAATGTCATACGTGCAGGCTGATTACTCAACTGTGCAGCAAAAGGATTTGATGTAGCTGGAGCTTCAAATGGATTCAAAGTTGCTAAAATTCAAAATAAAAAATTATCAACAATAATTTCCAATTAAAAAATATGCAATAAAACTTTCAACTGGTAAATGGCTTCATACAAAACGATAAATATTGTGACTTTAATTCAGTTAAATTATCAAACTCATTTTTTTTAAATTGTTTAAATTTTTTTGTTTATGTAATAAACGCATAAAAAATATTGAATCTTCTTACAAAAATAACATAAAAAGCTTTTTTTCTCAAGCATTAATTTTTTCCTTGTATTCAGCTATGTCTTTCTATAGTTAAGTATACATAACGACAGTAGCAATATCAATAGAACTTGTATACATTTTAACAAAACTAATGATGTATATTGTCCCTTTGAAACATGTAACATATATGTGATCACAGTTCTTTAATTTTTTTGTCCACAATAACAAGCATATGTTATTTTTCTCTAATAACCCTATAGAGTTATATCCTTGACTGTCTATATCTATTATATTTTTTCAAGGATATGAGCAAAATCGAAAAAAAAAATTTGTAAGTATTTATGGTGGCAACAACTCCTGAAAGGATGATTTAGATCATTTGACCTACTTTAAGATCTTGTATCTAATATCATTTTTATTGTTCATACTTTCTGTCTATCTATAGATTTCCTGATATATTGACTTATTAGTAGATCTTATTTTGCTGACAATTTTTTCTGTTTACAGTTTCACTATAGTTCACACAAAAAATGAGAGAGAAAAAAATCTACTTTCATGGGTAATATCGCTATATTAACCTATTAATTCACACATTTAATTTGAGGACAAATTTGCCCTTAAATCATACATTTTCCTTTAACCCCTATAACTTATTCATTAACTAATATCACCACAGACAAGAACAGTCAAAACATTAACAAACCTTGTTTAGTACTTGTGGTAACCAGTTGATCTAAATTAACTAAATTTGCATTGTCTCCTAAAAATTCTTGTGGGGTTTTCCGATGCTTCTGCTGTTCTTGCTGTTGTAGTGTGGGTAATGTGTCTTGCATACCATCCAGCAACCAGGGATCTTTTTTCTCACCTAAAAAAATACAAATAACACATCTTCTTTTAAATTTTGCATTGCAAAAAACAAAGAAACAACAGAATTTGTTTTGTTTTGGATAAGTGTTTATCTGTTATAAAGATATCAGGATAATTTAAATTAAGGAATATATCTCCCTTATACAAAGCTGTAATTCTTTGCCCAACACAACTATACTTTTCATCTTTTTTGGCTTATAAGCTCCTCATATTTGTTGAAGTTTTGGATTTTCAAATATTTTGGCCTTGAGCATCACTGAAGATACATTTGTTGTCAAATCGGCATCTGGTGCATTTCATTGGTAACGTTGATGTTATTGTTATTGTCTTAAATTACCAAATTCTGCCATGTTTAATCTGGTGGGTTTTACTACAAAATTCCAATTATAACCAGGGGTGCTAATTATACAGTAATACAAGCAAGAAATAAGATGGATGTTGATTCCCCAATGTTTGTTTATGTTGGCTACTATGTTGACCCTATTATTATCTTACAGCATTAAAACATCAACAACATGTTGATTTGAAAGAAAATTTAAGAACATTTCTTTGCCAATTTTATGTGCTTTCCCTACAAATGTTACCTATTTCTAAAGAATTCAATTAGTAATATTTCAGAAAAACAAAAGAGATACAGGCATTATTTTTTCGGTTTTCAGTAATAAATCAACAAGTTAAAGTTGTATGTCAAAATAAAATCCAAAATCCATGACATAGCCAATTTACTGTACCTTGACCATAAAATTTTCCTGTGCTGAAGGTAATATTTTGCTGCTGGCATTAAACAGCTATCAGTCCATCCATATTTAACACAGTATTTTATATATTTAACCTCAATTTCTGCTGTTTGTACTGTGCACATCATAAAAGCACTTTACATGTTTCATTTAATTTTTTTTTTTTTTAAATAATAGGTTCTCATGAAAACAGCAATAATAAAACTGCCAAAAATATTTCCCACTTTAGATATGTAAGGTATAGACAACAGTTAGACAGCTACCCAACTTAAAAAAAATAATGGATTCTTGATCTAAAAACAGACCTCCAAGTGGATCAAATCCGTCTAAAGCTCCATGACTAGTAGGAATTTTAGCAGGAGAGTTTCCTGTACTTCTGGAACTCAATAAATCAAATCCATCGTCTTCTTTTTGTCCATTTGTTGTAGCTGCACTTGCTCCCATGCCAAACCCAGAATCAAAGCCAGTTGTATTGTCCATTGTTGGTGAGGCATCCCAAGGAGATTTTTGTCGAGGTGGTTGTGACTGAACTGCAGCAGCTGATGATGGCGTTATCCATGGATCTGTTAACAGGTCACAAACAAAATAAATATCAGAAATTCAGAAATGGCAATACTAAATAAACACAAAAAATTCTCATTTTACAGCAAAATAATCAACCACTTACAGTTGTATTCTTTAACCATGTAAACAAGATTTATCATGATTTATAAGATGTTGCTATGGTTATATATACATACAGTTGATTCTTCTTTTCCATTGAGCAAAGTAAGTGTTATCTTATTCTATCTGATCATAAAAAAAGTAAAATTAAAATTACAGATATCACTGTTCATATTTGCAGTGAATACAGTATTTTGAAATTTTGTTGTACCTGAAGCGGCTACACTACTGTAAGGAGGTGGTGCCTGTTGCATTGCCAATGGGGCTCCCCATGGGTCTGATGACATCTGTTGTTGTTGTGCTGGTGACACTGTTCTAGCAGGAGATTGCCATGGGTCAGAAGTAGGAGGTGCAGGTGCAGGAGCTGGTACTGGGGCTCCCCATGGGTCTGTAGTTGCTACAGGAGCTGGAATAGGAGCGCCCCATGGATCTGTTGTCAGTGCCTTGGGAGAGTCCAATGATAGCAATCCACCTGGCTGTCCCTGTAAGTTTTAAAAATAAAATAGTTTCTGAATTATTGATTTAAAGTATCTACCAAGTAGTATTTTGTCAAAACTAAAATGATATCAAATATCAACACTAAATGAGAGCAATGAAATAGCCTTTTATTGATATTAATAGTTAACTACAGATTCATTATTTATGGGATACCAATTTTCATGGATTTCATGGGTATATAGTAAAACTACATATTTAAATGGTCAACACAGTACTGTTTTCTATAGGCTTGTATGCAGATTTTAGGAAAACCACAAAATCAATTAAACACGAGCAGAATTACAATTTTTAATCAATTTACGAAAAGTGGTATCCACGAAAAATAAATGAATCTACAGTATTTTCTTGTGTTCTTTAACCCATCAGGCACTTCTGAGTATTGATATCAAAAATTCATCAATACTTTTCTTATTGATAAAAGCTCTTCATCTGATCATGATGTTCATAGGCCAAAACATATATACTTGTTTCTTGCCTCCTAGCTGAAAAAATGGGTAGGTAGGTAAAAAGATTTTATTCTTTAAATTGTATTATGCATATACATATACATGATATAGTATACTATATACTTGATATACAAATGATATACAGATATTTTCTTGGCTTTAACAGTGCATTTTGAACTTTTATAACCGTGCATGACCAAAAATGTCCATATAATTTGTAAAGTTAGACATGAAAGTTTTTACAGCACTGGGTCAATACAGCTGGTGGTGGACTATCAGTTCCCAAGGGTATCATCAGCTCAGTAGTCAGAAATTTGGTGCTGACATGATTTATAACATACGGATGTTCTCTTCCAGTGACAATCGGGAATACTCTTAAGTAAAAGTTGAAACAGCCAGAGTGTTTTTCCAGTAAATATATAGATATTTTATTTAATCAAAAGGGGGTCAAATAAAAGCTTAAACAATCAAGCACCTAATCCATTTATGTGTCTAACTGGTTTGTAAATGCAAGAATTTTATGAAAATGTATAAAATTACAGAAACTACATGCACATTCATTATAATATGCACAGAATTAAGATATGCAGGGTCCAATAAAAGCATTTAAAAATAATATGAACTGATGACACAGAGATATGTTTCACCTATCGGCATAACATTCAGAAATAGACAATCTAATGGATAGCAACATGGTTTATTAATTCAGTTGCTGGAAAATTATCTAGTGCCTAGTAGTGGGCAGGGCCTGAAAATAATTGTAAAACTGACAATTACTGATAGTAAAATTCAAAGTCACTGGATCATGAGCTAGGGGACAGGGCCTTGAAAAAGTTGTCAAACTAATATGTACTGATAGTAATGCAACTGCATACAAAATATCATTGATCTATCACAAGTAGATCCTATCAAACTAATATAACTTAAGCAGAAAACTTAACATTGAAAATTGCTAATTAATTCAAAGTTGCTGGACCATGACCTAGGGGGCAGTGCCTCGTAATATTTGTCAAACTGATATATACTGATAGTAATGCAACTTAAATATCAATGATCTATTACAAGTAGTTCCCATCAAACTAACTTAAGCAGAAAACTTAACAATTGTTGACGCCGAAGCCTATGTCTCACTTTCTGCGACTTTTGTCCATGCGAGACAATAAACTAGTCACATAGTACTAACACTTTAAAAATGTAGCAAATAAATTTGAGATTAAATGAATTATTAATATATATGTACATGTATATACATTTAAGACATATACTGCATACGTAATGGTAATGTAATAAAAATCTTTACTCTTTTGAAGAAAAAAAGAAAGTGTTACATGGAATCATCAGAATTTTTCTTCAGTATTTTAGTAGACAATAAATCATCAACATCCAGCCAATTTATACTTGTTGCAAGTCGTTTCATCAACAGAAAACAATCTTCAATCACACCTTTGTAATGTTATTCATACTAGAAAGCAAAACAAACTCTGATAAAAGTCTTTAAGTTATTCGTCCTCTACACGCTTTTTAATTTCTAGCTAACATTGGGTAAACCTTAAAAGTAAATATTTAATATTTTATTACAATCAAGCCATTTTAAGCAACTGTTGCAGTAGGGCAAACACATGGTTTCAGTACATTCATGCTTAAAGAAACACAATATCTGAACATGCTATACTATCATGACTATAAAATACATTCCACAATATAGATAAATTTATGCAATTTAAAAAGTTACAATCAAGACTACATAAGGGAGTACTTGGATATGAAATGCAGTAATTTCAAAGGTCAACTGGACAATATACAGTAATTTTGATTTTGTCTATTTAAAGGGAAGTCTTTACTGGTAGAATTTTAACTAAAAATAAGAAGTCTTTTATAATTTGCCATTTCAATATTTTAAACATTTTGTTTACAACATTTTTTTACTACATTTTGTACTTTTAATAGTGGACACCAAAACATTGCAATTTTTCAAAAACACCTAAAACCATGGTTATCCAGACTATTTCAGTTCTTGTGTTTGAACAATTATTACAATCATAAATGAAATTACCCATAATCCCTTGCTTTCTGAAATGGCAAAATTAAGACTGGTACCCGATATACATGTACAGGACCAGATGTATAATAAAATAGTAGACCTTTGGAATGACTGGTAATAATTTAAGAAAACATGTACATATCAAATGCTTGGAAAGTTTGAAAACAGAAGATCAATCTCTTACTGTTGTTTTACTTTTAGATCTTCTTTCCTAAACAAAATAAAAACAATAACAAACAACTTTAAAAAAAAAACTACTTCTAAGATGACAAAACAGAAATATTTCTATTTAAATAAAATTACAATTATCTACTGATGGAAAAATACCATCCCCTTCTCAATATAAAACCCACAAAAAAATAATTCAACTTGTCAATATATTACACTAAAGGTATAATTTGCATTGTATATGTTGTTTCAGTTATATACATGATATATATAATAATAATATTAGCCAATAATATTTTCCTGTTTCCAGTTCACTTTAAAATTTTGTCTGAATACATTTTCTGTTTGTGTTCTTTTTTTCATAATAAATTACTATACATGCTTAATACCAAAATACAAAACAATATGTGACATGTGACAAAAAATTATTTTATTGTGCCCTTGCAAAAAGATAAAATGTGCAGCTTATGTGATTAAGCACTGAGTAATTATAAGACGTCTGTGTCTTGTGCAGTTGCATGGTGGCATGGTGAAACATTGTGGAATGATTATATTTGCCATTCTAGATATGCTGAGGACTAGCGGTGAAATATACTATTTAATGTAATGGATTTTGAAACTGTTTTTTTCTGTCATTAAAAGTCCCTTTTACCAGAAAACTGTATTTGTACACCTGCCAACATCAATCAAAGATTTTATGGTTACAATATGTATATGTACTGTCAGATATGTAAATTTCTCCACCATAAAATCAGCATTTATATATAAAAATAGAATATTATAAGAAGATGCAGTGTGATTCACAATGAGATATCTATCCACCAGAAACGAGATGATGTATAGATGTAAGCAACTGAACGTCAGAGTTCGTCCTTCAACATTGAGAATGAGCAAATTTTATAATTCAAACTAATATTTTTTCTTAACTTGCTTTTTTTTAATTTTATTTTTCTACTGTCCTCATTGATCATGTTGATAAAGACAATTTAGCATCATATTTTTAACCCAAAAATATTTATATTAAGAAATAAGTTTTTAAGGTTTTATTATACAATTTTGCTTTTATATATAAATCCTGATGTCATGAATTTCAGCACCAAATTTTATCAAAATGCTGTTCTACATGCATATCTCTATCATTTATTTATTACTTGGTGTAATCTTAAATTTCTCAGAGAAAAGCAATCTAATTATTAGTACATAAAAAGCTGATTCCAAAACTTTCCCAATACTTATTTGAAGTTATGTCACTCAAAGTGTGCTGTTTTCAATAAAGTTTAAATAATGACATTACTGTGAGATTAAACCTTTAGAAACAGTGATTCAAAACTGACCCACAACTCTTTTCAAGAAAAAACACTTGTAAGTCATGAACATTTCAGTATAATTTGGGATCAATTTTTGTTGAATGATTTTGTAGAAATAACTGCTAAACTCTTGAATTTGAGACAATTTTATACTCACTTCATCTTGTTGTTTTCGACTTTCTTCCAGGGCCAGGGCTAATTTCACATCATCTGATTTTTGTTTCTTCAGTTCTTCATCATGCTCTTCTTTACTCATTGCCAATGCCAGTTGTAACTGTATTTCTTCTTCGCCAGCAGACGATGGTCGGGCATATTCCACCATGTCAGTTGACCTACGCCGTACTTCTACAGGAGAAGCTAAAAATAAAATGAAGATGATTACCATTATCTTTTAAATCAAGCCAATTAAAATGTATATATTTACATAAAGTGCCTAGAAAATAAACATAACAATGCAAGAGTAGATCTGATTCTTTACTTCCTCCCCGAGCGGGGCTCTTCAGTATAATTACAGGATGCTATTCTATTTTTAGAAGCATACAATCACTGTACATTTATATATAGATATGTCTGCCTATGTGTAGTGACAACTGCAAATTATACCTTGTCCATCGGATTTCTTATGATTAAGTGTTGGACACAGTGCAGGCGGTGTTGTCTTGATATCCCAATAGCATGAGTTTGAATCCCGGCGAGGGAAGAACAAAAATTTGCTTCTGCAAATTTGCAGATTTAACATTGTTGTGCTGATATTTAGAGTAATTATATATATATATGTCTTTTCATTTTTTGGAGCATAAGGCATGTAAGACATGTAGGAATAACTTGAAAATCATATTTTATGTTTTTGTCTTTATAAAAAAATGTTACATGGATATAGCATAGACCTAATTCCAATACATGCATTTTCCATGAACAAGCCTTAAAATAACTTTATAAATATCAATGTAAGATCGCTATTAACACTTAATAAACAGATATTCCCTGTTTCATTTTATATCTAAAGAGAGCATATTTAAACATGTGTCATAAACCAACATTACATTTTATTAAGTTAATTTTAAGATGATTTGTACAATCTGAGACTATATAGTAGTCTCGGGTACATTGTATGATGTTCAGAGGTTTTAACATTTTTTAACTTCTTATTTTCTATTTAAATATATTTTATCTAGCTTAACTTGTGCAGTGATTTTCCTATACTAAAGCATATACCTCCTGATTCTATCAGAAATGACTTTTTCTACAATTTTTTTTTTTTTTCTTATTATGTTAACGTTCCATCTACCCTGATAATATAAATTTCAGTAACAATGTGATATAAGAAAATTCCAACTATGCAGGCTGCTAAAGGATAATTCATGTACAAACAATATAATAATTTATGGGAAATGCTGGCTTGCATAAAGCACACACTAAGGATAAACAAGCAAATCTTATATATTAGTAAAATATGTTAATCAAGTATGCAGAAAATTCAGCTACATGTTATAATTTATCCAATAGTGTCTGATAATGAATTATAGGAGATATAACACGAACAAGTCACTATCATAACTGTGTAAGTTTTACTGGTTTATCAAAAATATTGAAGACCAGTCATCCTTTCTTAGCTCATTAATCATTGTAAATGACCTGGAACCAGTTTAAGTGGTTTAAACATGATAGAGGAACTGAGTTGTTTTTTTGTTGATAGACCTGTGACAAGGCGAAAACATAAACTATTTTACATGCATTGTCTCCCCTTCTCCTGAAATGTCAGGAGTGGAAGTGAAAAAAGAAAAATAGAATTTAAATACCATGTTAAATAAAGAATCAAATAAAAAAGAAGGTCATTATCTTGTGATTCAACGGATATATTTTTTACTACTGGTACATTATAATTATATGAACTTTTTTCATACAGAAATTGCCAAGGAAAGAGGTCAAAGTTGCTTCCATCTAATTATTCTAACTTAAAAAAAACATTATATCCTCAAGTCTTTTAAGTCTCTTCCAATTTGTTTACATAATATTACAATTTACATGGTTAAATGAACAGGATTTAACAGACTTACAAGCTAATGCTTACAGGATAATCATAATAATTGCCTTTGAACTAATATGCTAAATTTTAGGAATTCCCACAATGCACTTCTTATAAAATACTTAAGCAAAATTCAGATATATCATTTGTAAAATGTGGGTACTTAAAAATGTCATAAACATTCTAATTGTTAGTAGAAAAGATGAGTAATAAGAGTTGAAATGGATAAAACTCTTAAGCAGGGATAAATCTTTCATATATATATATATATATATATAGTCTGCTGAATAAATGGTAGAATGCAACAGCAAGTTAATTATAAAAGGAAAGAATGACATGAGTAAATACAAATTGGGATTTTGTACTGTTCATAGTACAATGTATGTACAAATACTATATTCCCTACCAAAAATGTTGATAGAAAATTAATTTTCAATTTAAAATATAAATTAACTTGCTATTGCATTTTGAACAACAAAATTGCATAAACATGTCAGTTCAGTTAATTTTTTGTGTTTAAGTCTGCGTGGGTTTTTTTCCCCAAAAAGGAGCACAAGTTGAGCTGGCCATACATAAGCCATATATTCATGATATTTATTTATGCAAATTTGTTAATGTAAATTTCTAGCTGCTCACATGCATCACTGTGCACACTTTCACTCCCACCTCCATAAGAGTCAGTGTAACCTCCTCCTCCTGCTCCGGTGGACAAACTGGGACTTCCTCTTCCGTAACGCACCTGCAGTCACAACATTTAAATATATATTTTGAAAGACATATATAAATATTTATTCAAATTTGAATGTTTCAATGTAATTAATAAAGAACGGTTTACATGTATCTATATTCTGTAAAATGCAATATATTGATGATATTTGAAGATGTCCTCATGCATGTCACGTCCATGGCTATGCAAGGATACTTCTGGCATTCGAAATTTCTGAGGAAGAACAATGTCAAATGTTAATTACACATGATACATACAGTCAGGGATATAACTCTATAGGGTCATTAGAGAAAATATCTTGCATGTGTTATTACAGATACTTTCATGAGTTGTCTACTCTTTATTCCTTAAATTTTCTGTAGTAACATATGTTTGTTATCATGGTTATTTGTTAAATAAATCATAAATATTCTAATTTTAAGTGGGCACTTGGGAATTCTTGAAACTTTGCGCAGAAACTAAATATGTAGCCTTGATAACTAATTTTCGAATTAAATTAATACATTTTCCATCAACCATGGTAAATCGATGAGACAAGGCTTTTAAGGGATAAACTTAGCTGTAATAACAAGGCTTAGTTATTAAAGGCATGTAACTTATTATATGAGACACTTGGGAATTACTGGGAAGCTTGTGCAGAACCTCATTACACATGTACATGCTCTGATCATTATTTCTTACAATAAACTAAAATACATTGTGATTAAGCATGATGTATGTCTGAGCAAAGGCTTTGAAGTGATGTAGAGACGCTATAATAACACCTTTTAGTTATTCATGTTATTACAGGCATATTTTTTCTGTAATAACATAGGTGTACTATGCATGATTGGCAAACTATGAACTGTTATATCTTTCTATAGTTTAGTATACATAAAGACAATAATAATATCAATAGAACTTGTATACATTTTAACAAAACAAATGATGTATATTGACCCTTTGAAAAATGTAAAATACATGTACATATGTTATCACAGTTCTTTGATTTTTTAGTCCAAAATAACAAATGTAACTAAACAGTATGTTATTTTTCTCTAATAACCCTATATAGAGTTATATCCCTGACTGATATACATGTACATGTATTTGCACAACAAGAACACAGAGTTCATAAAACAGTGCATTGATTTCGCTTTTCATCTGTTCAAATATATTACTCATACTTTTTAAGTGCATTTACTATGCCTTTTATCCCAAATACAATGTACATTCTGAGACATGTGAGTCATTTGTGAGAGGTACTTGTATGACAATGATAGTCAATAGATTGAACTTTTATTACAAGAAAGTTTGAAGTTCTAGTAACCAAATTTAAATATCACCCGATTAAAATATTTAGACAGATATATTTGATTTAAGTCATTTAAATCTCTACGTAATCCCTGTATTACATAATACAATGACAGAAAAATATATAACCATGTCTAATTCCAGTATTTTAATATGTACATGTATGTATGATCTACATACATTGTAACAACATGAACAATTGCCATTCAGCTTTTACACATCAATAGTTTGAAATTATGTCACTCAGACTAATAAGTACACTTTTGACAGGAACATGAGGAAATGTAGGATGAACTGGAAGATATATATATGATAAAAAGGTCAAATTAAGCCAACAGTAAACAAGAAATTGAAAAAGATACGCAACGTCATATTTCATGTATAATAGTGGGTTTTTTTCAGAGAATTTATTGCTGCAGACAGATCTTTGTTTCTTTTGAATTATTAACATCTTATAGACATGGAGCAATTTAGAGTTTTACATACTGTATAGTCTGACACCCTAATCATGCTAATGCAAATGTGTGTGGTAACCATGGAAATTCTTTACCTTATCATCACTGCCAATTCCCATGGCATTCTGAGCGAACCTTTCTTTTGCTTTTAACGCTTTGGCCCTTTCATTTCTCAGTCTCTCATCGTCCTTTAAAAGAGCTACCAGCTGTTTTGCCTTTTCCCGAACATTCATTCCTTGATCTTTATTATCCTCACGATACTGAAAGTCTCTCAATGTTTGAATAGCAAAAATATTTTCTTTACATTGTTGTGCCACTTTTTCACTACCAGTTTTAATAATGTAATCCAAGAGCATGAGTGACTTGTAAACATGACGCCAGTTTTTACCATGATCGTTAAGTCGCTTCCAGATCATTTGCATAATTTCCGTAAATGCAACAACATTGTACGTTAGATCGGCTATTTCTGACATCAGTGTACTGGAAGGACCCCAAGGGTCATTGGATGTTGCTTCTCGCACTTTAACCTGCGCCTCGGAATAGTTGTGAATAACATTTTTCACAGTCCGACGTATGGGTGGCATGTTAGACATTGTAAAGCCGTATGTGTCAACCTTTATTAAATAACTATCTGCTTATAATTTCCTAATAATACTAAATGCTTTTTCCCAAATCCACAAATGTAACACACTTTTGTGGAATAAGTCTTTTTTTGTATTCCTTTCTGTAACAAAAAAGATATCAAAATATGAAATAAAACATGTTATAAATCAAACGAGAAGATAAAAAAATGTATGAATGGTCTAACAACTCTGATTTGAACACCTTATCTTGATGATTGATTGATTGGTGTTTAAAGCCACTTTCAGGAATATGACAGTTGTTTTTCATTCATTTGATGTGTATGAGCTTTTAATTTTGCCATTTGATAAGGGACTTTCCGTTTTGAATTTTACTTGGAGTTCGATATTTTTATTATTTTACTTTTTTTAGCATTATTAGGATGATTAGCTATTTCTTGGCGGTCAGTTTTTATTGCCATTGGTAAAGGAAGCCACGGCGCCCAGAGAGAACGAGCGACCTTCAGTAGGAAAACTGACAGTCATAGTCAATTAGGATCGGAGTCAAATGCACCTGCCACCTGCTGGGTTCTAACTCATAACCTCAGTGTTGACAGGCTAGTGATAAGGTAGTTGAACTACTTAGACCACACGCCCACTAGGCCCCTACACACCATATATATAAGATAAGTAGACAGGGTTTGACACTAACTAAATGTATGTACTAGCCTGTAGGGCTAGTGAAATTATTATTCTACTAGTCCTCCAAGTGCCGAAGGCACTTGGACGGTCGTGCCACCGGAGGATCTGGGGGCATGCCCCCCCAGAAAATTTTGATACAAATGAAGCTAAATCCAGTGTTCTGGAGCATTTCCAGAGGATTTTGAACAAGTTTTGTTACATGAAATTTCACTGGTTTGCTAATAAAAAATTAAAAAAAAAAAAAAAAATCACATATTTTAATCATCTATATTAAGAATGTGTTCGAATTATTTTGAAGACCCCTTTCGATCATTACTTCATCATCATCCACCTTTAACTTATCATTATTACAGTATTACTAGTGTCTTTAATGAAGATGGATAAGTTAGGGATTTAAAAATACACCCACAAACAGAGCTCCAGATAAGAATTCACAAATTGGGGTTTTTACCCACCATTTTTTTATGTAATTGGGTGATAAATTTTTTTAATTGCATTATCAATTCCAATTCACCCCTCAAGCAAATATCAAATTGGGTTTTTCACCACCAAGCTCCTTAATGTATTGGGTTTTTTCATCAACACAATATTGAATATTTAGGCATGTTATAATCACATTATATCAACCCCAGATGTGTTTCCATCTTAAATGTGTTTCTTTCTTTGTAGAATATGTGCTAGCTGTTTTATTTGGTTTACTCACTGACGAGCAATTGTACATTTAATTTGTATCCCGTTTTAAACGTTCTGTCAGTTTTGTATTTTCTCAAAACTTATGTAAACTGCAGCTGGTGTCACTAGTTGGACAGGAACTAATTGCCTTTCTAGATCCCATATGATCACCCTACAGTTTAATTATAGTTGGGGTAGGTGTGGCTAAGTGTTTAAATTTTTGTGTAATATATGTGAAATTTAGGTGCTGTAAGAAAGTTTTGCCAGTCCTTTCACCTATTTGCCAGATCTACTTTTTAATAAAAATAAAAAGTAGTTTCCAGATTTAAGATATACCCCAAAACCTTGAGGTTTATAGGGTGGTTTATAATGACGGAGACTAGACTCAGAAGGTGGTAACATTATTGGGGGTCTCACATAAATTGTACATGTACAACTTCAAATTGATCTGCAACAAAAATTCCATTGGCATTGGATGGAATGTTTTTCAGCATGTTCAAGGCAACATTTATTTTTTCAACAGCTTTGTGTCTCTGTGTTATACATGTGTACTTCATAGTACATGTAGTTCTGATAAAATTATACTAATATGCAAATAAAATAATGTGTAAAAATCCTCAAAGTTGCTTCATGGCAGGTGTCAAATACAAAATGTAAAAACTTAAAATTGCCAGAAAATAGACTTATTTGTAATTGTTAATCAGGTCAAGGACATATTACTAAATAAATTGCTTCACCGAGCGCAGCTGGATACGCCAGCAGAGGTCCAACCCAGAACAGTTGGGACAAAAATGGACACAATATTCACGCTTGATATAGGTCTGAATTTGGACACAGAATAACTGTAGTCATGGAACTTAGAATTGGTTATATGATTTGAATTTATATTCATATTTTTGCTTTTGTGCAATACACTATGCTGTTGTGAACTGACCCCCCCCCCCCCAAAAAAAAAAATTTACCCCCCTTTTTTTTTGGCTTTTGTGCAATACACTATGCTGTTGCGAATTGACCCCCCCCCCCCCCCCTTTTAAAAAAAAAAAAAATATTCATGATATTTGAAGAAATTTTCTTTTTAATTTCTGAAATCTGAAAAGAGAAAAAATTGTCCCCCCCTCACAATTTCTTTTTACCCCCCCCCCCCCCCCCCGCCCTTTTTCCAAAATAAACTGCTTCGCTGAGCGCAGCTGGATACGCCCGCAGAGGTCCAACCCTGAACAGTTGGGGCAAAAATGGACACAATATTCAAGCTTGATACAGGTCTGAATTTGGATTGTAATTAAATATTTGATATATTATAGGTTTCTGAATAAATGTAGTCAAAGAACTTGAAATTGGTTATATGAAAGATTTCTTGCTGTTGTGCAATACACTGTGCTGTTGTGCAATACTTAGTAAATCTGTTGTCAGACTATAAACAAATAAAATCTTATAACTTGGAAACGCAAAATCAAAAATTTATAAAAATCAAAAGGGAGCTTACAAAAATAGATATAAACAATTTATAAAAGTTTCATAAAAAATGCTGAAAGCATTTTTGAGTTATTGTCTGAAAACTGGAAAATCCCCCTTTTTGTAATGAATAAAACCCCATAAATCGGAAACGTATTATCTGAAATTCATAAAGATCAAAAGGGAGCTCATGTCGATAGAAATAAACAATTCACCAAAGTTTCTTGCAAATTGGTGAAATTGTTTTTGAGTTATTGTCCGAAAACTGGAAAATCCCCCCTTTTTTAATGAATAAAACCCCAAAACTCAAAAACGGTAAATCCGAAATTTATAAAAAACAAAAGGGAGCTCACGTCAATAGATATGAACAATTCATAAAAGTTTCATGCAAATTGGTGATATATTTTTTGAGTTATTGTCTGAAAACTGGAAAATCCCCCCTTTTTTTAATGAATAAAACCCCAAAACTCAAAAACGGTAAATCCAAAATTTATAAAAAACGAAAGGGAGCTCAGGTCAATAGATATGAACAATTCACAAAAGTTTCATGCATATTGGTTAAAGTGTTTTTGAATTAATGTCCGACATGTCGACAACGGACGGACGGACAGACGGACGGACAGACGGACAACGGTATACCATAATACGTCCCGTAAACGGGCGTATAAAGAAGCAACTTTGAGGATTTTTACACATTATTTTATTTGCATATTAGTATAATTTTATCAGAACTACTATGATTCTTTCCCTCAAGATATGGTCATAATCTCAATTCAAATTTCCAGTGGAGTTTGCAACCATAATTACCCATTTAAATACATCATAAAAGTCTTAAAATAGAAAATGACATACATAATCATGGCTAAAATTAATATATGAAATATTCCTTAAAGGGGCACTAGCTACGTACGAGATATATAAAAAATCTAATATATGATTTTTTTTTGTTCAATCATTAATGAAAGTGAAATAGTGAAATAATTATTCGCTTTTAGCCGCCAGTATGGTTTAATTTTGTCAAAATAAGCTAAGAAACATTGATGATGAATTATTCACTTGCAAATGATGACCTCATTGAATCCGTATTCATGTGAACTTCAATTTAACCCCTTAGCTAGAGATGGATAACACGAGAATTGTATGTGTAAAGTTATTTAAAGGAAAAGAATGTCAACATTGAAAGTGAAACAAAGGTAAATCATTTGATTGACTGATCCGATCCACAAAAAATCTTTCTAATACAGGTAAAAACGATGATAAACATAATATGAAATTAAACAGACCTAGAAAAATCCAATAGCACGAGTTCGCTTAATCTACATGTATTTGTATCTTTATTTATGTTTACATCGCTTATATGGTCATTGGTTGACTTTGGAGGTCAACTCGATAGTTAATTAGATGGCGTCTAGACTAAAATACACACGAAACGAAGCTACGTGTTATCATGCCCATGTCCTGTTAACTGATTATTTTAGACTTTAAATAGTTTGGATAAATGTTTTACATTGTTATAAACATGATAAATCAAATATGAGAATTTGAGTCAAATTGGTGAACATGAATTTGACAGCTAGTGCCCCTTTAATCAGCATTTCTAAAAATAAATTGACAGCTAATCACCTCAACAACATTTCTTTGTACATAATTTAAAAGCAGTGTAAGGGAGGTAATCCAAACTTAACATTGTACTTTTTTTTAATTGTCCATTAACCAGGAAACCCTTGTTTTTCCCTCTTTTTTGCCCCTAATTCCTATACGGTTTGAGCCATGCCCCCCCCACCAAAGCCAATCTTAATTACCATCCTTTTGTGGTATGGAAACTTGTGGTATAATTTCAGAGAGATCCATACACTTAAACACAAGTTATTGTCTGGAAACTAGAAAAATGCTTATTTGGGCCCCTTTTTGGCCACTAATTCCTAAACTGTTAGGACTATAACCCCAAAAATCAATCCCATCCTTCCTTTTGTGGTTATAAACCTTGTGTTTAAATTTCATAGATTTCTATTTACATTTACTAAAGTTATTGTCCGGAAACCAAATGTCTTAGGACAACGCTGACGACGACGACAACGTGATACCAATATACGACCGCAAAAAAAAATTTGTGGTCGTATAAAAAGGTCTGTTCTCTTTTAACATGTTTTATAGAAATGATAGCATATAAACATCTTATTTTGGCCATAAAGTAACAGAAGAATCATAGCACTGACAAGATTATTCTGTTTAAAATCACTCCGAGTGATTTATAGTGAAACAGGGTGATCACTGGGATTAAATGCTTATTTAAGACCCAGTCATATATATAAACTATGGAATACAGAAACGGAATAAAATACCTATGTTCATTGTGAAAATTTACCATCAAAAGCATGAATAGTTATCTTTAATTGAATATGTATTTACACATGTTACATGTACATGTACATATAACCAAAAAATCATTATATAAAAGAAAGATCTAAGATCTGAACTAAAAAAATATTTTTTCATGAAAGAATTTTTGTGGGTCAATAAATGTATTACTGACACCAAACTGATTAGGCTACAATGTAAAAAATATATGAGTGTTTACTGTAACCTATGGACATAGTGTTAGTCAGCAATTTAAAAAATAAATGGGGAATATGTCCATGCCCCCGCTTGCATATCATATAAAGTTATAAAGGGACAAAACTGAAGAACGTTAAAAGTGACGCCACCCAATTTTGTACTTGATCGGAGTTTTGTGGTAATAAGTATTGTGTATAAGTTTCATAACATTTGGTTGAGGCAAACTTAAGTTAGAGAACGAAAACGAAAAATTGAGCAGTTTTTATACGACCACAAAAATAAAAAAATTTTTGGTCGTATATTGGTATCACGTTGTCGTCATCGTCAGTGTCGTTTGAAGACAGATGGTTTCCGGATAATAACTTTAGTATAAGTGAATAGAAATCAATAAAATTTTAACACAAGGTTTATAACCACTAAAGGAAGGTTGGGATTGATTTTGGGGGTTATGGTCCTAACTGTTTAGGAATTAGGGGCCAAAAAAGGGGCCCAAATAAGCATTTTTGTTGTTTCCAGACAATAACTTGTGTTAAAGTGTATGAATCTCTCTGAAATTATACCACAAACTTCCATACAACAAAGGGATGGTTAGGATTGACTTTGGGGGGTTATGGCTCAAACCATTTAGTAATTAGGGGCAAAAAAAGGGGGAAAAACAAGGGTTTTTCTGGTTAAAGGACAATTGAGACAATTTAAAAGCAGTGTAAGGGAGGTAATCCAATTCAAATTAAAGAACACTGTTTGATTACCTCCCTCACACTGCTTGTAAATTATGTATTAAGAAATGATGATTGTCTTGAGGTGATTAGCTGTCAATTTATTTTTAGCAGTTACTATTAATTAATATTAATTTTAGCCATGACTATGTATGTCATTTTATATTTTAAAACTTTTATGATGTATTTAGATGGGTAATTTTGGTTGCAAACTGCATTAGAAATTTGAATTGAGATACTGACCATATCTTGAGAGAAAGAATTTTTTGGGGAATAAGGGAAAGGGGGGAGGTGAAAAAAAAATGGAGGGGGGGACAATTTTTCTCATTTCAGATTTCAGAAATTAAAAGAAAATTTCTACAAATATTTTTTTTGGGGGGTTAATATTCAACAGCATAGTGTATTGCACAAAAGCAAAAAACCAGGGTAAAATAAAAAAAATTTGGTAGGGGTCAATTCACAACACCATAGTGTATTGCACAAAAGCAATAAATTGAATATAAATTCAAATCATATAACCAATTGGAAGTTCTTTGACTACAGTTATTCTGTGTCAGAAACCTATTATGTGTCAAAAATTTAGTTCCAATCCAAATTCAGACCTGTACACACATGTATCAAGCGTGAATATTGTGTCCATTTTGGCCCAACTTTTCAGGGTTGGACATCTGCAGTCGTATCCAGCTGCGCTTAGCGAAGCAGTTTATTCCATTTGTTAAGGGGCATAACTCTAGAACGGTTAAAGTGAAGCCACCAAAATTCAAACTTGGTCTGTGTTTTGTGATAGTAAGCATTTTTTATAAGTTTCATAATATTTTGTTGAAGCAAAAGATTAAAGTTAGAGAATGGAAACCAACTTTGGGGCATACGGAGGGACGTACGTACAGACGGACAAGGGTAAAACTTAATGCCCCCTCTGCTGCGGCATTTGTTTGAGGGCCTAGATATATAGCCTTATCACAAGTATCAGATCCAGTGTTTTATTTACCTATGTTTCTTTTTAGTGAACACTTGTCTAAGTTATTTTTGTCACATAAGATATTAAACTCAGATATGATTTTACTCAGGTTTAACATAATATAATAAAATGCTCCGCTGGGCGCAGCTTGATACAACCGCAGAGGTCGAACCCTGAACAGTTGGGGCAAGTATGGACACAACATTCAAGCTTGATACAGCACTGAATTTGGATTGTGATTAAATATTTGACACAGCATAGGTTTCTGACACAGAATGAATGTGGTCTAAGAACTTAAAAAATTTTAATTTACCTATTCAAACCATATCATTATCATTTGCTTTTATATATAAATCAGAAATAAACAATTTAAAATGGAAAATTTTAAAGAAAAAAAAAGGAAAAACAATCCCCCCCCCCCAATTTTTTTAACCCCCTTATGATTCATCACCCCCAAACTCAATCCCAGCCTTCCCTTTGTGGTATGGTACCTTGCAGTACAATTTCAGAGAGATCCACACACTTGAACACAAGTTATTGTCTGGAAACTAGAAAAATACTTGTTTTTTGGCCCCAAATTCCTAAACGTTTAGGGCAATTACCCCCAAACTCAAACCCAGCTTTCCCTTTGTGACATGGAACCTTGTAGTACAATTTCATAAAGATCCATACACTTACACACAAGTTATTGTCCTGAAATTAGAAAAATGCTTGTTTTTTGCCCCTTTTTGGCCCTTAATTCCTAAAATTTTGAGGCAATTACCCCCAAAATCAATCCCAGCCTTCCCTTTGTGGTATGGTACCTTGCAGTACAATTTCAGAGAGATCCATACACTTGAACACAAGTTATTGTCTGGAAACTAGAAAAATGCTTATTTTTGGCCCCTTTTGGCCCCTTATTCCTAAACGTTTTGGGCAATTACCCCCAAACTAGAAACCCAGCTTTTCCTTTGTGACATGGAACCTCGTAGTACAATATCAGAACGATCCATACACTTACACACAAGTTATTGTCATGAAACTAGAAAAATGCTTGTTTTTTGCCCCCTTATTCCTCAAATTTTGAAGCAATTACCCCCAAAATCAATCCCAGCATTCCCTTTGTGATATGGAACCTTGTGGTACAATGTCAGAGAGATCCATACACAAACACACAAGTTATGTCTGGAAGTTACAAAAATGCTTATTTTTTGCCCCTAATTCCTTAACTGTTGGTATCATAACCCCCAAAATCAATCCCAACCTTCCTTTTGTGGTATTGAACCGTATGGTAAAATTTCAAAGAGATCCATTCACTTAAACTAAAGTAAGAGTGCAAAAACCAATGTGTCTTCGGACGACGACAACAACGACGACGACGCCAACGTCATACCAATATAGGACGCAAAATTTTTTTGCGGTCGTATAAAAATAAGGAGATGTGGTATGATCATGATGATTGACAATAAGACAAATATCCACCCAAGTTCAAATGAAGTGGATGTAAGCAATTATAATCAATCGTACAGCCTTCAACAGTGAGAAAAAACCATACCGTATAGTCAGCTATAAAAGGCCCGACATGAAAAATATGAAACATTTCAATTGAGGAAACTAATGGCCTAACTTATAACAAATCAATTTATAAGACTTGGTGGCAATTTTCAGTATTAGACTAGCAGTTGAACAAATAGAAAATCACTGTCAAGAATAATACCAGTGAAAATATAATTTTCCCAATTTTTCAGTGAAAAAAAAAAAGGGTTGCAAATTGGCTATCACAAATTAGGGTTGGTTGGGGTATATTCACAGTGGGTTGTTTTGTTTGGCCTAATAAGTCGTTTCCATTATTTCCAGTGTGCAAGTGAGTGTTGACAGTTTAAAATCTCAGTTTTGGTGCATTCTCAAGGGATTTCATTGTTTCAAAGTACTAATCTGAAAGTCTTAACAGAGAAATGTCACATTGAAAGAAGATTGTTCAATAACATCAAATATGACAATTAACCTTCAATCAACCTGGGTAACTCATTAATAAAAGGGAACTCGAAATTGGTTTTACAAATGAATGCTAAATAAAAGTATGATACACACATCAATATAAAAAAAGTAGTAGGACGGTTTTTTTTCAATTAATTGTATAAAACTACAGTAACTTACGGTCTTAGCTATGTTACAGGACATTGGATACAAAAATATACAAGCAAATAAGAAACTGAAATAGTGTAAATGTATTTCTTAATACCCATAACCCGGCTACTGTCACTGTCAGACTAAGGTAGACAATTCCTTAAATTAATAATCGTATCATGTGTAAAAAATTTGTATCCTAAGATTTACATTAAAAGCTTTATAATGTTGACTAAGCTATACTCATGAAATTGGCGTACATTTTTGACAAAATACAGTTGAACAATGAAGTGTCGATGAATAATATTTCTGACAGGAAGTTGATTGAATCTTACTTCCGGTTAGTGGGTGTACATTAGAACAGCCTACAACCTTTACTAATTTAACTAGTAACAGTTGTTTTGGGGATCACAATGTTATAAAAACATCAATATTAGGACCATGATGTCAACATCTATCTATTTGTAGATATTTTTAATCTATATCAACATTTCAACGAAAATAAACAAGGTCAATCCTACTTCCGACCCGTTTCCACATTTACCTTAAATTAACCACTTCCGGATTCAGGTGAGGTGCAGTTTCTTTGTTGTTTATTTTTTCTAAACGTTGTGACGTTTAAATAACTCAATCAACACGTAAACCTATTTTTAGAACCTTTATTGTATTGTTTTCCAATTAGTTATTTGTACTTTGTTTGATAACTATGACTCATTACACAAAGCTCAAAGCCCTTGATTCAAAGAACCCCCCTTTTATTATTTCTTTGCTACAGTACAGGCATGACAGACTGACAAATAGTTTTAATTATTTGAAAATTGCCATTTAATTTTCTTTATTAAACAAGTTTGTGTCCATAAAACAAATTTAAATTGGAAGCAGTATAAATGTAGTTACTTCAACTTCAAGCTTGGGCGATACATATATATACCGCCCTGGTATTTACCTGTTTACCAATAGGTACTTGTTTCTATCAATATTGGGAGGTTGACTATATTTAACGCCCCAGTCAATACTCTTCGAGAATATGGGAGAACTGGGTATGCAGACAACTTGGACCAACGAATGTCAACTCTGACCTTCTATAATGTCAACATGGTCAACCCTGTCAAAATTTTTAAAAGAGAGTTTGGACTATTTAAATGAATATAAATAATCAAATGTTATATTTTACTTAAAAGAATCTTAGATAGTTTTTACAGTTAACATTTACAGACAGTCTGGGATTAGATTTTTTTGACATGTCATGATGACAATTGTCATAAATTTATATACCTTTATGGATTGTTATTATACATTTGTACTTAGACACAAGCTAATCTTCACCCCCAGTTTTCAGTGGGGTTTGTGTTGCTCAGTCATAAGTTTTCTATGGTGTGTATTGTGTACTCTTGTTTGTCTGTTGGTCTTTTTTCTTTTTTGGCCATGGCGTTGTCAGTTTATTTTCGACTTATTAGTTTGAATGTCCCTTTGGTATCTTTCGCCTCTCTTCATGATCAAGAAATACATGTACAAAATATAGCATCTGAAGGGAAAAAAATATTAAATTCTGTATTGTACTGACTCACTTTTTACAGTCAATATGAACTCTTTTACACTGACGGCAGCAATCGCATGTGAGACAGGGTTCCGCAGAACCCTTTACAATTTTTTTCCTAGTAAATTCTTTAAAACAATTTGCTTAAAAATTGTTTAATGTTTGTTGCATTTTTTTGCCAATGAAAACGGGTTAAATTTAGGGTTGGATCTTGTAATATCATTTCTATGGAAAAAAAATTGATATGGTTAACTGTCTTAATAATCTGAATGGAAAATTTATTTTCTTTATAAAATTGTCACATTTTTTATTCAGCCATGCTTTTGAGAGGGTGCAGAATTCTGTTGAAGACATATCATGAAACTAATTTTGTGTTTTTATGGCTTGCAGAAACTTTATACACCATTTTAATCATCTAACATGTCTACTGCTAACTTTTGGCATTTAATTTGCTCTTGAATTTAGAAAATATTGTTTGAACAGCTACTTTATTTTAGAATAGTTCCTTTGTAAAAAAAGAAATTATAATAGATTACTATTTATGAATTAATTTGAAAAAGTAATATATCAAATTTAATCAGTTGATAAGAATATTAAAATATTCTATCAATATCTTCTGCTTGTGTAAGTTATTGAATTAAATTTGGTACAAGATGTGTATTGATATCAAAGTTGTTGAAGCACTTTTTATACGACCACAAAAAATTTTTACGGTCGTATATTGGTCGACACTTGGTTTCCGGACAATAACTTTAGTATTAGTTAATAGAAATCTATGAAATTTAAACACAAGGTTTATAACCACAAAAGGATACATTGTGATACATGTCTGAGAAATGGCTTTGAAGAGATGTAGAAAAGCTGTAATAACACCCTTTAGTTATTACAGGCATATATTTATCTGTAATAACATAGGTGTACTATACATGTACATGATTAGCAAATTATAAATTGTTATATCTTTCTAAAGTTTAGTATACATAAAGACAATAATAATACCAGTAGAACTTGCATACAATTTAACAAAGTAAAGGATGTATATTGCCTCTTTGAAACATGTAACATACATATGTTATCACAGTTTTTTGATATTTTAGCCCATAATAACGACATGTATATTATTTTTCTCTAATAACTTATTTAAGTTAGACCCTTGACTGTCAGTTTTGGACCTCTGCGGTTGTATCCAGCTGCGCTTGGCGAAGCATTTTATTTGAAATGCTATTATTCCAATTCTTTCCTTGGACAAGTAATTATATATATAAAAGTACTGAAACCATATATACAGTTTGATAGACAACTGTCATTATTTACAAACAATACCACTCAAAGGTGTGAGCTTTAATTGGAACACCTACAATGCCAATCTTAATTGACCACAGCTAATATCTTGTATTACAATGTATTACACTATTGAATAGACACTTTATTATTCAGCTCAATTCATATCTTAATACACATTTTATTGTCAATTATTGACAGCAATAGTATACCTATAATAACTTTTGATCTACACTACATTTTGTACATCAAATTATTCTGTTAATTATGTCTCAAAGATGAATGATTAAAAGAATTTAAGGATTAAGAATTAAAAAGATGTATTTTTTTGCAAAAGAAAAAACAAAATCTGTATAAAAAATGCAAGCAGTGTCTATATTGTACTTGTAAAATTAGTGCTATAATCATCTGATATTAGTCAATGATTTAAAGGTTAATTCAAGTTAAAATTCTAATTTGCTGGAATCAATTTTTTTAGTGATATCATGAAAATAAAATAAAACTGATCCTCTTCAATGTCATATGATCAGATGATATTTTATCAAAAATCAATAAGTGATCCTAAGATGAGTTAGAAAAATTGCATACCAATGTTTAAACATAGAAATACTCCCAAAAGCAACCATTTTACAAGTAAATTTTTCCAACCTGTGAGTAGGATTTAAAATTATGCACACAACTCTTCCAGCCTTTCCATCAGTGATTTAGATTACTTCAAGGATCTTACTATACAAATCCTTGATTACTTTGATTGTCGGAAGACCTTAGAAAAAGTACATTTCATGAATTTCATGAGCTGAAAGGGGTGATTTTTAAAAAGAAAAATAACTGGTAATTTTTTATGAAAATGATAACACGTTCTACATAACAATCCTTTGTTGCCTTCTTTTGTCAAGCCTGCGACTTTTGTCGCAAAAGCGAGACATAGGGATCTTGCATTCCGTTGGTCTTCAGCGGTGGCAGCGGCGTCCACAAATATTCACTCTGTGGTTAAAGTTTTTGAAATTAAATAACTTTCTTAAACTATCCTGGATTTTTACCAAACTTAGACAGAAGCTTGTTTATGATCAAAAGCTAGTATCTAGAAGGAAGTTTTGCAAAAATATATTTCCTGTTTTTCCGTATATTACTTATAAATGGACTTAGTTTTTCTTCCAGTTAACATTACATACAGTCTGTAGTTAAAGTTTTTAAACATTTATTAGATTCATAAACCATTCTGGATTTTTACCAAACTTGGACAGAAGCTTCTTACAATTAAAAGATACATGTAGTATCTGTAAGAAAATTTTTAATAATTCTTTCTCCATTTTTATTGAGCCTGTGACATGTGTGACAAGCAGCAAAAGTAGGCGAGACACTGGGTTCCGCGGAACCCTTACAAATTTTTTTTTTAAGTCCCTTGGTTTCTTTCATTGTCTTTTAAAAGTGTTTAAACACAAGTTAACACATTTTGGGCTAAAATTACTTATTCAAAGTTGTGATGGTTGTCTCTTTATAAATGTCTTAGTTACAGAAGCTTGTATAAAGAAAAAAATATTGAAAATGATATAAAATAAAAATGTCTGTCTAACTGTAGCTAAAAAATGGCTGGATCACAGCACCAACGATGCTTCGATTTCCCCATAGCAACAGAATTATTTCCATAGTAACCAAAGGAAATTGTGATTTTATTTGTGTAATAAGGTTTTTACAGTTTTTTTCTGATGACTGTTTTGCATTCAATGTAACCAAGGGAAATGTGGTATTAGACAACTTTTGATTGTAAGTGTAAATATAGAAATGCTTTTGTTGCTATATTCTTCATCTCCAAACCGAGATTGAACACAGACGATGACCTCCTTTTTTTCAACTTAAAGATTTCTTCATGTTTTTACGAAAATTTATTTTTACAGTACACTAACTGAAAATTTATTTAATAAAAAGCTGAAATCAATAATTCACAATGAATATCGTGATCATGACAATGTCAGTGTTCTAAAAACTTATTTGTCAACAAGAACTTAGTATAAAAAAATGGTGACAGCAATTTAAAAAAAATCCTCACAATTAAAGTATTAGCATGATTAGTGCATGGCGAAAAACAAAATAATTCATCAATGAAATTCGATTCAGATATTTCCAAGTAAATTCTTTTTTAAATTGGATACAAAATTTATTAAGTCTGACACAATTTTTTTGAAGGCAAAATGTTTCAACAAAGGTACCACATAGAGGCATCATTATGGAGTAAAGGGGAAGGCGTCAAAAGGCATCATTGATTATGGATGAAAAGGTTAAATGTTGCTAAATTTGCATGACCATGATGACCTCAAGCCTCACCACACCGGGTGAATTGGTTCCAGAAGTTGCCTTTCAAATGCTGATGTCGCCCTAAGGTTACCCTAAAACAGAATTTGAGGTCAACCTATAATTGACAGCCTGTCAAATTTAAGTTTCTGATTCTTTTTTATCAAATTATCAAGTCAAGTAAGGAAACAAATGTATTGATACTATCAGAACAAATAGTACATGTAACCAAATTAATATAAAGCAAAGTAGGAACACAATTAACAGGTTTACATTTTTATTTAGGAGCCAGCTGAAGCCCACCTCCGGATGTGGGATTTTCTTGCTGTGTTGAAGACTTATTGGTGGCCTTCAGCTGTTTTCTGCTCTTTGGTCGGGTTGTTGTCTCTTTGAGACATATTCCCCATTTCCATTCTCAATTTTATTTTAATCCAAAAATCTGCATTTATTTTACAATTGTAAACATTGTAACAGTAACACAATTGGATCACCTCCATTTTTAGCTCACCGGAGCCCGAAGGGCCCCATCACTTGGCGTCCATCGTCGTCTGTCGTCTGTTGTCATTTATCTGTCGTCGTCTGTCATCATAAACTATTTCAAAAATCTCCACCTCTGAAACTACTGGGCCAAATACCTTCAAACTTTAACTAAATGTTCCTTAGGGTATCTTGTTTATAAATTGTATCCGAAGTTTGTATCCATCAACCAACATGGCCGCCACGGCTAAAAATAGAACATAAGGGTCAAATGCAGTTTTTGGCTTATATCTCAAAAACTAAATCTTTTAGAGCAAATGTGACATGGGGTAAAATTGTTTAATTGGTCAAGATCTATCGGCCTTGAAATTATCAGACGAATACAACAACCCATTGTTGGGTTGCTGCCACCAAATTGGTAGTTTTAACAAAATTTTGCAGTTTTTTGTTATTATTTTGAATATTATTATAGATATATATATAAACTGTAAGCAGCAATAATGTTCAGCAAAGTAAGATCTACAAAAAAGTTAATATGACCAAAATTGTCAATTGACCCCTTAAATTTAAGCTCAGATATATTTTGCATAACCTGAATAACATCTGACATGTCTGATTATTGTTATTATTGAAATAAGATAACAAGAGTTGACATTAGATCTTAGCAATATTTAATTCTGACAGGCATTGCTGCATGACATGTTGTTAAATCTATTTCTCTTATATATATATGGTAAAAAAAGTTCCTCGTGTTAAATAGATTCCGCAAAATATTTTTCATGTCTTTGGCAGTGGCCTAACAATTTTTTGCTATAGGTCCCCATTGGTGTCAAATGTTGACATTGGTCATTTTAAAGCTTTTTGTACACTTCAGAATGGAATCAAATTTGAAAAAAAGACCATTTTTGGGTGAGAAATGCGAGTGTTTGTATGTTGTTGGAAGAAATCATATCTGTGAACATTGCCACAAAGAAAAAGTAGTCTGTTGTGACCTTTGAAAGTGAATGTTGACCTAATTTATACAGTTTATGATATATTTATATTATCCAATTGTACATGTACTAAAACTACGGTTGCAACATTATGATGATTAAATTTTTCAGTAAAAATTCACTGTGGAATTTGACCATGCAGTGTACGATTTCACTGAATAGTCATGTGTGTATTGTTTACAAGGTTATGATGGTATAACATGCATAATTACACCTTATGTAAGAATCCTGGGTTTTGATTGGTTGATAGCCAGTGTATTTTTCACCAATTTACTGTTATCAAATGAATATCGTTCATTTTTTAACGCCGCCGGGGTATTTGCAAAAAGGATATGCCTTTTTTACCCTCTCTGCCATGGTATTTGCCAAAAAATACTCTATCCGACTGAACGCTTGTAACTTCTCGATCATCAATGCGTTTTTGAACGTTAACATTCGGTGTAATTAAACAGATATAGCATGTTCTTGAGGGGTATTTGCGAAAAATACCAGTCTTGAGAATGAATTTCCCTCGCCTTACGGCTCGCGAAATTTAACATTCTCTCAACTGGTATTTTTCGCAAATACCCCTCCTTAACATGATATATCTGTTCAAAAGTTCATCTTACCTTGCCAGATTGCCAATTAAACATGTCTTTAAATAAGACCCAAGGGTTGACACATGTTTACACATGTCATGCATGTACTTACATCTTCTTTTGTCTGCTGTCATTTTCAAGCTTTAACTAAACAGACAGAGAAATTAGATTTCCTGCAAGGAATAATTAATAATTTATTGATTAGTTATCAAGATATAGAAACAATTGTTTAAATCAATTTGTCACCTTAATTGATTGTTTTAAGATTAAATCTTAATGGAGAGAGTTGTGAATTAGACAATAAATCATTTAGGTTATGTAACCAGAGGATTTTAGTCGGATTGGTATGGTTCTCAGAGAGATAAGTTACAATGATTAAAAACCTAAGATTACCCATATTTTGTATGGTTATTGATTTAAAGACTTGTACTTACATGTGCATGTAATTAAGACAGCAGATAATGAAAGCAAACAATAATATATGATTTAAAATTCCCAATTAGAAATTTTACCAGTGCATGACTAATGGCTGCATGAACAGGATGAAGACTTGTCTTCACAATGGAGATTTTCAGATTTTCATGATTTTGGATAAGAACTTCCTGAGACTTTCAATAATATTTTGAGAGTTGATTGATTGATTATCGGTGTTTAACAACACTTTCATCTGGAGTACCGTTACATCATTATTGCTAGTATGGCTAATTATAGTCCATAAGATCAAGATGTATTACCAACTTCATGTCATAGTTGCTAGGGTTAATTATTGTCAATAAACATGTATGTCACAATGAACAATGATTATATAAATGTACATTGTATACAGTTAAAGGGGTTGATAATTTTAAAGTCATTAAGTCACATGAACATGTTATAGTTGTAAGGGGTTGATGATGTTGGTAGACATGTCAAAGTCCTAAGGGTTGATAACGTCAATGAACATGTGATAGTTGTAAGGGGTTGATTATGTCGGTAGACATGTCAATCCTTAGGGTTGATATTGTCAATGAACATGTGATAGTTGTAAGGGGTTGATGATGTTGGTAGACATGTCAAAGTCCTAAGGGTTGATAATGTCAATGAACATGTGATAGTTGTAAGGGGTTGATAATATCGGTAGACATGTCAAAGTCCTAAGGGTTGATAATGTCAATGAGCATGTTATAGTCATACTACTGTAAATTCAGAAATTATTGCGTGCATTTATTATTGCGATTTTTTCAATTTAGACTAAAATGCGATTCTAATTTTTGCGATATTGAGAAAAATCCTGTTTAATTCATACAAAAAATTTCAAAATGCAAGTTTAAATTATTGCGATTATAACCCAGTCGCATTTTTCGCAATAATAAAAACATCGCAATAATTTCTGAATTTACAGTATATGATTTCAAGAGTTGATAATGTCAGTGGGGTGATTATGTTAGTAGCGTTGACATGTCATAGATTAAAACACACCTAAATTTAGCACACATATTTATATAGGACGAATGACAAATTTGAAAAAAATAGATTTCAATATTTTTATTTAAAATATGCCATTTCCCTCCACCCCATTTCAAATTCTGGATTCATATCTGATGAATTAAAAATGTCTTTGGTACATTTAAACTACTGCCTTTTAAATTTGCAATGTCAGCCATTGTCAGTTTTAAATCAGATTTAACTTTATTGAATGATCAATTTTGATTTGAATGGATGTTTACCCTGGGCTTACTTTTCATTTTTCTTTAACAACATACTATTATATGTAATTAGTGACCCTTCCATGAAATAGACAACATTATTTATTTATCTACTTTAAGAAAGGTGATCGTAACTTATTTTTTGTAACATGTAGAAGGAGAACAAGATTTGTATTTTATGTTTTGACTGAAATAAGAACAATTGTACTTATAAAAATTTCTTTTTTACTGCCTGGTGGGTTTTAAATTATATTTTTGCTAGATAAGGTAAGTGAGTTGATATCTTTATAATGACATAACATATGAAAACTATAAAATATTTTATTGTATAAGGGTCTAGTTCTGGGCCTGTATTCTTTAATTCTTCAGGCCAGTTTTGTCTATTCTTTCTTTATGCCCATTATTTTTTATTCTTTATTTTTGAGCATTCCATTATTATCTATTCTTTATTTTCTAGCCTCCCATTATCATGATTATTCTCTATTTATTATTTTGTTCGTGTTGTTTAGCCATTCTTTCCAGCTGATGATTTACCTAATCAAGACTCTCATTTATCCACACCAGAAATATGTCAACTTTTTTATTTTTGTAGATATAGAGTTTACAAGTGGCATTAGTTAAGAATGGCAATAGGAACCTCTTGAGAAATCTGCAAATGGGAAGTTCACAACCAGTAATACTATTGGTGCTTCTTATTCAACAAGGTATTATAATCTTCTACTGTTTCTTATGTACACACAATATGCACACCTGGCACACACACAAGGTGATTCAGACAAATATCGCTTTTCCATGTGACTTTTTACAGTGAATACTAGTGTTTTATAGTGATCCAATTTGTGAATTCAATATGTACAGAAACTATGTCAGTTTGGTCATAGGCACTTGTCTAAAATACTTTTATACATATACCCTAATGTGTTATATTAGGGTTACGATATAATTATACATTTTTGTATAAGTGATTTATAAGAGACTAGTGCCTGAGAATTTGGTATAGCAATATTATCCTTTCAAATCTCAAGAAATCACCCTATTTGACAGTAATTATATTAACACCATTTGGAGTATATATTTAAGCTGAAACACCCTAAATATAAGTACTGCATATATATATATGTATTGTTAAGTTTAAAGAAGTGGATATTGTACTTACTTTATGATATTAAAATGTCATCAAGTGTTTTACAACTGTCAGGAAAGAAGTGACGATGGGAATTTCCTTTTAACATATGGTAAAGACAGTACTAATTGGTTCTATATTGTTTCTTAAGGAGTTTTAAAAGTGTTAAGACGGAAATCTAATATTAAAATCTAAACTTAGTCAGTTAGATATTGGTTTTCCTTATTTTATAGGGGCATTAGCCATTATTAGCTTCCAAATTCATGTCAACCAAGTTGACTCAAATGCTCAACTTGATTTATATAAGTTCCATATAGGAAACAATGTACAGTGCATGAATTGTTGTAAATTATGACCTCTGAAGATTGATCCCTATATAAATTTATATAAATATATACACATTAAAAGAGATATTATCTGCATTAGACTCGTCAATGACACTTGTATCACATACAACATGTACAAGTAGAAAGATAAAATGACATTTTCTATTTTTGTTGTACATTTTTGTCGAGCCTTCGACTTTTGTCAAAAAAGCGAGACATACCCTAGAGAAAAAGATCAGTGGAATTGCACTGGAATACCACTGATATTCCATTGTAATTTCCACTGGAATTCCAGTGATTTTCAGTGGAATAATTTGGCTGGAATTCCACTGGAACTACATTGGCTTTCCAATGGAATTACAGTGGAAAATCCAGTGTTTTTCCACTGGTATTCCAGTGGAATTCAAGCCAAAATATTCCACTGCATCACTGGAATTCCAGTGGAAATTACAGTGTTATTTCCCTGGTATTCCAGTGGAATTCCAGCCAAATTATTCCAGTGGAATGCAAATGTAATTCCAGTGGTATTTTGCACACACAAACTGATTAACTAATATAAAAATTATGTGTCAGATATAAACTTCTCTTCCTTTCTGTAATTTAAAACTTGCTGTCTCTGTACTTCCAACTAGAATTGCCGAATAAAGGTACTCAAATGGAGTCTGCATAAAATCTGTTTCATATCATTGCTGGCAGCTCATATTTAATCCCCTAAAAGTACAAAAATATCCACAAAGAATCAATTGTTCAAGAGGTATTAATGATTCTATGAAGCAATTAATTCAATAGAAACAGTATTATGCATATATATTATATATATCATAATCTTACATTCATTGGAAGCCTAAACTCAAATTAAGTACCCCCCTTTTTTATCCCTTGAAGATAAAACTGGCGACTTATAATTTTCACCAAGTTAATTTACACAATTTAATTTCTACATATCAGATTATCATATACCATTTACATGTCAGATTTATGTCTGTTATGAATGTGACAACAATATATATATATTCATTCCATTAATTGTCTGTCAAAACTTTCTGATGTTTTGCTCAGATTAAAATCCTAAATGTTTTATAGTGCCTCAACAAATTGTATTTTATAATTATCATATGTAAAATCAAATACTTATCTGAAAACATTTGCGTTTGGATTCTCCATTTTGTTTATCCAGCGTAATCATATTTTGATGACGTATGTAAGTGCGTTTACGTCAAGGTGTCAATCTCACCCCATATAATATCGGCCCGAAGTTGATTCGTCCCCGTAACGGTATTCCAGTAAAACTTCCCAATACCGGTGGCCCGTTGGACCACGAAAAACGGCTTAATTGCGGGGGTTGCCATTTTGTTGAAATTTGAAATCACCAAGAGTTACTTCCCTTTAATATGGGTGTTTGAGAATATTTGAAAATGTATTTTACCTTAATCAAAATATACGTTTTCCTTTGGCTTTGTGAATTTGAGTTTTGTAAATAATATCTATCGTAAAATACAGCTACAACTTCTATTTCACTTATTTAAAAAAAAAATATTTTGCAGGAATAAAAAATAAAAATACCATACATTAATGATATTTCACAAATAATTAGTTAAAATCTTCTACTGATCCACAATTAAGCGACTGTGCAAGGGCTGTATAGCCAGTCTAGGTCGTTAAAAACTTCCATTTGTTGTTGACCCACAATCTAATCAGTACTCACGATACTGTTTCATAATTACCTGTACGTAAGTGTGCTGTAAGTGTAATTGTTACAAACTGTCATAACACAATGAAAGAAGGTATTGAAACTAAATTGACAGGTGAACAGTAATCACAGCCTCGGAGTATTCAGTTGTCCTGATTGACCGGACGATCTGAAGGTTACATTACAAATGATACGTACTGATCAGTGATTTCAGATGACAAGGCCCGTTTTATGAGGATGAATTTTATTGATTTTAATTATTTTAATTATTTAAATTCAAAAATACCCGCCGGTTCCAGATTTCAAGGAATAACCATTTAATTAAACGCAAATCTCCTGGGTCTTCTTGATTTGGCCAGTATGGTGGGAGAACTGTATTCAGATCGAGAAATTTCAATGTATAAGAAACAAATTAGGGTGTTGCATTAACTTTTTTCAACAGAATGGCAATTTTATTTTTTGGCTTTGCACGTTGCTGCAGAAGGTGTCAAAGCAACAATTAAATAGCCTTTCAAGACATCATAATTATTTGGACTAGGTACAAATGAATTGTACTGATAATAGCTATTAGAATTTAATATAAGTACTTTTTTTCTACCAAAAATAATGCCCATCAGTATCTTAATGATAAATCACGCAACCCTGCTTTAATTTTTGAAAACAATCTTTTAAAGTGCACTCAAGTTTTTGTTCATGGTTTTTCATCACTAAATAATCAAACTACTCATGAGCTTTTTTTATGTACACTTGGTTTTCTAAGGTATTTTAATATCATGAAAATACTTATAAATGCATGTATATATTTAAATCAAGGAACAATGTATTCCAGTGGAATTACAGTGGTAAAATTTTCCAATGTCATTATTACAGTGGAGTTACAGTGGTAAAATATTCCAATGTCATTCCAGTGGAATCACCAATCAAATTCCCCACTGGAATTTTTAGTTTTATATGATTTACCAGTGGAATTCCAATGAGTCTTTGGAATCCAGTGGAATTCCAGTGGAATCAACTGATATTCCACTGGAATTCCATTGACATTTTCTATGGGGTAGCGATCCTACATTCCATCGACGGCGTCGTCATTGTCGTCGTCTTTGGCGTCCACAAATATTCACTCTGTGGTTAAAGTTTTTGAAATTTTAATAACTTTCTTAAACTATCCTGGATTTGTACCAAACTTGGAAAGAAGCTTGTTTATGATCATAAGATAGTATCCCGAAGTAAATTTAAAAAAAAAATTCCATTTTTTCCGTATTTTACTTATAAATGGACTTAGTTTTTCTGCCAGTTAACATTACATTCACTCTGTGGTTAAAGTTTTTGAAATTTTAATAACTTTCTTAAACTATCCTGGATTTGTACCAAACTTGGAAAGAAGTTTGTTTATGATCATAAGATAGTATCCAGAAGTAAATTTTGTAAAAAAAAAATTCCATTTTTTCCGTATTTTACTTATAAATGGACTTAGTTTTTCTGCCAGTTAACATTACATACAGTCTGCAGTTTAAGTTTTTAAAACATTTATTAGATTCATAAACTATCCTGGATTTTTACCAAACTTGGACAGAAGCTTCTTACAATCAAAAGATAGTACAGAGAGGAATATTTTTATTATTTTTTTTCCTCATTTTTGCTGAGCCTGCGATTAACAGCAAAAGTAGGCGAGACACTGGGTTCCACGGAACCCTTACGAATTTTTAGATCAGTTGTTGAAAGTTGAAAGGCCAGATCAAGATCAAGTTGAAGAGCATTAAAAAAACGAAAATTCTGAAAAATGTACAATTAAATACAACTGAGGCAATCTATGCCTTGATTGGAAGAAAACCCCTTAGTATTTTGAGTCATTTAACATTTTATAAACATTAAATTTACAGAAATAACTTAAGTTCTCAGTTTTGATTTCAGATCGTGAACTTGATTAGGTTTATTAATATTTATATTTTTCAGTATACTCAGTATGTCAGAATGGAGACTGTGGATGGAAAGCTTCTTGTGTGAACAATAGTTGTGAATGTCCTGTCAATTATACATTATACTCAAACCAGTATGATTGTGTTCAAAGTAAGAATAATTTAAAGATATAAGTGAAATTGAAATGTGGATGCTGACAAAATATAAACATGACCATGTTAAAAAAACAACATCACAAAACACTGAATTAAACACAAGTTTGAATATTTAGTCAGGGAGGTGCCTGGAAGAGTAATCACTTTCTGTTGCTATGGTTATACAACATGTTCATGATATTGTCGTGTTATGGAAGAGAAAATGGTCTGTGATACTGAAGTCATAACAAAGAAAGCACTTTGTATGTTCTGAAATAATGCAAAGCCTTTTATGAACTGTGCATTTTGATTGATTGATTGTTGTTTAATTAAAGTCCCAACCTTTAAGAAGGTTGTAGTGATCACTAGCCCATGTAGCTCCTCACTATGGTGGTGAGTTCAAACCTGATCGTGGCCTGATGGTAGGTAAGTTGGACTCCATTCTAAATTGACTAGGATTGCCCGTATTCCTGCTGAAGGTCAGTGGTTCTCCCTGGGAATTCTGGTTTCCTCTGCCCATATTCCTGCTGAAGGTCAGTGGTTCTCCCTGGGAATTCTGGTTTCCTCCGCCCATAAAAACTGGCTGCCATGATATACTCAAGAGAATTTGAAGTGGCAATAAACATCAAAAAATAATTTAATTGTTTAGAAGGTGTTTTAATTTCACAAAATTGAAATAAAATACTTAAAAATCTTATTTAATTATTTAGTAAGTTCTGTTTCAGTTGGATTAAATGGTTCAAAAATATATATCCTCCTTATACATGTTATACAGGCAATTTATTTGAATGAAAAGATTCAAAGGGATTTGAAAATATTCCCTTGTACAGTGGATTCATTACCAGTTTTCATGAATATCTTTGGTGAACCACAAATTTAAGTGTTCAAAAGAACTGTGAATTTTTGGAAAGTCTTGTGGGCTGAATTTGTCAAAATCTGGAAATCGCATAACCATGAATTTTTCCTTAATTCACGAAAAATCACAATTGGTCATCAACGAAATTAATTTAACCAACAAATCTAATAAATCTAATTTAGAAAATATCTAGAATCATGAAAATTTTTACGATTGATTCTTTATGCAGCAGCAATGTGCCAAAAGGAACTGTGTTTGTTGATTTGTTTTACTGTTTTAAAAATAACATAAAAGGATAGAGGTATTTTGCACTAAATGAAATTGATTGCCTTTTTCGAAATTGTTGAAAAAGTTTGAACTTGCAGTTTTTGTATTGCAGATGGTTGCACACATGATGATTGTTTAGAATGTGATTCACAGTTAAGATGTATCAGGTAATATAATATGGCATAAACATTTCTGATAAGTTGTTTAAAAAGGGGGAGGGGTTTTTGTACTCCACAATGAATGCAGATTACTCTTACAAAGTGTCAAGTTTTTAAAATGGGTAAGGGTATTTTATAATGTGTTTTCTACAATACGTGTAAATGTCTCTTACAAACTACCTTATATCCAGTAAGAAATAATTCAGCTTTTTATAAAAAGATTATATTTATACAAATGTATGAAAAGTAGGTACTGGGTGTGCATCAATGAGAGACAGCAATTGATCAACAAAAAAAGGTAAAATCTTCAAATAAGAAATATATGAAAGAAAAACTTTGTAGACTGCAATCCAAAAATAAAAAAAAAACAATCAAACTAAAAGACCTGGAGGTAAGTATAATGGCTTACTGTATTATTTTAGTTGTGTTATTTCATTTCAGGTGTTCAAAGTTTATAGATGAATTGACGAGGGCATGTTTAGATAAGTGTGTAGGTGAAACAAAAGTTATTAGTGATGGTCTGCTGCAAGGAAATGTTTGTAAACGTAAGTTGGGAAAGTACATTGTTTTCTCTCTGGCATATGCATGTTACATGTATCAAAATTTAAAACTTAAAGAATAAGAGTAGACATGGTAGATATGGGGTAAATGTCTTTGCGAAAGTAACAAAAGAATATGTTTTCCAAAAAAAGACATTTTGAAGTAACAATGTTACCGTGATAACCAAATGCCTAAACACATGGAAAGTTTTAAATTCTGATCTAGATAAGTTGCAAATAAATTCAGCAGAGATTGTAAAATATTTTTTCTGAATTCCAAATTCTGTAAATGCCAAAAATGGATAGGAAAATAAAAAAAAAATTGGTTCCATTCATAGAATGTGGGATATTTGAGCTAAAAGAGTTTGAATTAAGATGCCTTTAACTGATCAGATTACTATCCATATAACTAAAACATAACAAATTCATTATTATTCGCATTGAACATGGGGGAAATCCTGTTCATTCTTGGGAAAAATGTAATTCTATTTTATCTTGAAAAAATTTTTAGAAATCCAGGCTAAGCATTGTTCTTGTAGACTTTTATTAGAAATTTAGGTTAAATACATTATGTCTACAGATAAGTGGGAACAAAATTTCTTGATGTATAAATTCCAGCATATGGATATACAGTCAACATAAGGTATTTTTGTTGAGGCCACACTTAAAAATATTTTGGTTTGCCTAAACCCTACCCAAAGCTTACTAAGAGACAGTGGGTAGGTAGGTAGGTAGGCATTTTCTTTTTTTTAGCAAAGAGAAGTTGAAGTGTCAGATGTTTTTTAGTATTCATGACTATCTGATTAAAAAAAAACTTTTTCACACCAGGGCAATAAAAGATTTATTATTATTATAGGCAGCTATTTTCTGGGTAGGTAGGGTTAGGGCAAACAAACATATTCTTTTTTATGGCCTGAAAAAACTCTCTTGGTGGTGATTTTACAGTGAATTCTTGTGGGGTTTGTGATTCACTTTGAAATATCTCTCTGTATACATGGTATATTGAATATAAGTACATGGTCTTAAAACAAAGTGTTATCATTCCAATTCACAAGGAAAAACACTCTTTCACAGTGAACAATTAAACGTGATGCATGTCTCTTTAACAAAATCAATAGACAGTACACATTTGATTAAATCATCCAAGTGTGGTGATGATGTGAAGTTGATGCTTGATGTGTATACATTGTACAGATAGATCAGCATGTGATTCAAAGGAATCAACTATATAATTTGTGTAATAGATATGATATATTAGGTTTGATTCAGAGTATCATCAAATAGTCCAATTTATAGAAAATTCAGACCCTATAGCTATCTGTGTCGTAGTCAGACATGAATATGTGTAATTTAAAAGTGATATTGCTTATTTCAGAGACAGGATTTACAGACAATACAGAGTAAATAAAAGCTGTAGCATGCTTGAATATAGCATAAATAGGTTTTATATAAATATGATACATTATTTATTTCAGAGACAGAATCTACGGACAGTACAGAGTTAATAATAGCTGTGGCATGTGGTGTGGCTGGAGGTGTTATACTTTGTATAGTTGTAACATTAATATTCTACTGTCATTATAAACATACAAGGTAATGGCTGACCCATTTAAAACATACATGGTACCCCGGGAAGGCACTTTCTAAATGGGTTTACCATCTATAGTGGAAATTTTAGAATTTTTATTACACTTTTGGTGTACCGTACACAAAACCAACCGACCAATAGTTGAGTTTGGAATTGCTGTGTCTGAGTCCCATAAAATTAAGAATGGAAACGGGGAATGCGTCAAAGAGACAACAACCCGACCAAAGAGCAGAAAACAGCCCAAGGCCTTCAATGGGTCATCAACACAGCAAGAAAATCCGGCACCCGGAGGCAGTCTTCAGCTGGCCCCCTAAACAATGATGTATACTGGTTCAGTGAAAATAGAAATACTAATAAACTCCGAAACATATAAATGAACCAAAATTAAAAAACACAAGACTAACAAAGGCCAGAGGTTCCTGACTTGGGACAGGTGCAAAAATGCGGCGGGGTTAAATGTTTTGTGAGATCTCAACCTTCCCACTATACCAATGTGGAATAAACAAACATACAGCAATATGCACATGTATGTTTTAATGGAACAATATTAAATAGCTACTCAAAAATATGAGGACTAAAGTTTTATTAGTATGTACAAAGTACTTATATTTGTAGATTTTGTGATTAAAGGTCAAACATGATTTTGAAGTGAGCACAAAAGCAAGTTTTTAATCGGCATGTATGCAGTTTTTGTTGAAACTACAATATCAAATATCCACAAAAATACAATTTTCCTCAATTAAGAAAAATTGGTAACCATGTAAATGAGGGACAACAAGCCAACAATACAACAAAACCAAGAAAGACATAGAGGACAATGTCAAGTGTCTATACCATATGTCAAAATTACCATAATTCTAGACAGTTTGTGAATAAATTTAACAACATCTACCATCTACACCAAATTCCTCATATGACAAAAAGCATGTTGAAAAAGTCAGCCACCACTTGTGAATGCAAGTAACCTTATGGTCAAAAAATTTCTACGCCAATTATTCTGATTTTTACCTGTCTGTTTATTTTAATCCTGGATCCCACACTGACGTTTGTCAGGATTCCTGACATAAAAAAAAACAAGTTTTCTTGGTACATTTTACAAGCTACAGGGTAGACATGGGGCGTTATACACACAGATTTTACTGTTAGGGAAATAGAAGAAAAATGTTTGTATATTAAACCACATAGTTTGGTTATTTGTTTTGATACGTGTATCAAAAATTAAAATTTACTGTTCAGAAAAATTTGTCCAACTTTTATCCATGCTTTTTAATATGCCATGTATTTGACTTCCACAGAAAGAAGATAAACCTACAGCAACAGAAGTATAAACCACAAAATATGCAATTAGGAAATCTAACACAGGTATGAGACACTATTCCATTAAATAAACTTTAAATTTGGAGACAATTTTGATGTTTGCATTTTTGGAAAAAATGGGCCAGGATTGATTGTGCAAAAATAAAAACCAGCAATTTTGATAGTATCATTTGTATGCAGAATTTATTGAAATCATAAAAATGGATTTTGCCTTTCAACAATTGCAATAATAAATGCAAACAATGTAAAGTAAAGCATATGATGCCTCTGCTGATATTTGTAGAAAGCAAAACCTGTTCTTGAGATTTTCACTATTAAGTTTCCTACTTATAATTCAGTTCTGCTTTAATTTTGAACAGCTTGTTTCATGATTGATATATTCTTTTATTACCTTGGTTGAAATGAATAACCATGATTTCCAAGTGAAAGAAAAACTGATAATTTCACATGTGAAATAAACTCGGTTATTTCACTCCTCTTTCGTCATACAATAGGTGTTGTCAAGATGTTGTTGATGACGTCATATCAAAGCAAATTGTGAATGCATAGAAAAAGATATAGTTCCTTACATTTTCTTCTTTAATTCCATTAAAAAGCTCATTGTCAATGTTATTAAAAGAATAACTAATCAAAGAATTCAAATATTGAAAAATATTCAACTCGTGACCGAACAACACAGATAATTAGCTCATGCGCTACACGCATTCGTGAATTAATGTGTTGTTCGATCACTCGTTGAATATTTTTCTATATTTGAAAGAAGTATAATATTTAGCTGTTTGTTAAAAAATAATTTAAAAAATCAGCATTAATAGCCTCATTAATAAAGTCATCTGAATGACACTTAGTACTGGATCTTTACTTGCCATTAACAACATGACTGGTGGCAGTAGTGGAGTAGAAACTGCTTACCCTTCCTGAATACCCGAGTTCACACTTGTGGGCTTTGTTTTTCTTGATGTTTGTTTATCTTTGTGTCTTGTTTATTTTTGCCATGATGTTATCTGTCTTTTAACTTCAATTTTTGATTGCCCGGAGGCTCTTTATAAATTCTGCCCATTTATTCAACAACCAGCTTTTATTGATAAATTGTAGGCAGAATAGTGGCATACTTTCTCTGCTATCTATGTTTTAACATAACAGATGACCATGACTTTTTCATGATTATAACTAGTTATTGGTTTCAATTGAAAGTATGTATGTACTAAAAGTATTAAAAAAAAATCATGGTTTATCAATTCATTTCAGATACCAGTGTTTGACAATAAAGGCTTTGGTAAGTTTCAATATTTTTTACTTTGAGGTTCTGTTATCCTTGGAACAGAACATACTGTAGTTATAGTGGTGTTCAAATTTAACTGAATATATCCATATAAAGTGAATTTAATTAGAGAAGATGTAAGTTAATATGGAACTTAAACTTTAGAGAAAGGAGGGGGAGGGTTAGAGGGTTAAAAAAAATCAGTTTCAAAGGTTTTAACATGACTTAAAGTCACATTACATCAGTAATATTTCATAATTTAAAAAAAATTAGCTCAGAAAATTAACAAGATTGTTGGTTATCTTAGTAAACAGTTTTATTAAACATTTGAATGTATTAGTGTGATTATTTTAACAGGAAGGGTAAAGAAAGAGCAAAAAGATGGTATAAAATTCAATTTGACAGTTTTAGCACGCACCAGTTATAATGCTACTTGAATTCCACATGACCCAGTTTTCTAGCATTTCATAATCATTATTTATAATACTTACCATCTGATATTAGGTCATAAATACATCCTTGTAGTTTGTCAAATGTAATATTTAAGGAAAATTATAGTTTACCACACCCATAACTGTTTATCTATTGTTGATTCAATTATTTTGTGAATACAACGTACAATATATAATGTACCAAATTTCCTGAATGGGAAATAATGTATATTCTTAAAGATGTTAAAAACTTAATTTCATAGATTTGACAAATACTGCATACAAGCCTTCATCTATATAGACATTTGTTGTTTGTCAAACACTTAATTTAGTGGTTCATCTTAACCTAAGTTGTCTTTGAAAATGAGTACCCCTTGAATAGTAATGAAACCATAGTATTAATAAAAGCATTTAATTTCCAGATTTTTATTTAGACATGACCTTTCATGTATTACACTTATTGGTAAAGAAATGCATGCTTGAAATCTTTTATGTGTTTGAAAAAAAATATTTTCATTTTTAATCTCATTATCATAGAAAAAATTTAAATTTTAGGCAAAAGATGATATCTGAGGTTTTAAATTTATATTTTTAAGCATTCCTCTTTATGAATTGATAGCTTACATCTGCAGTCTTCCTCTTCTTCCATTTGAAGCAAGCATGTTTGATAAGAATGTTGCTTATTTGTTTTTGTGTGTGTAATATGAAGACTGTTTTCTAAAAAAATAATCACATTAAATTTTATGGTGTTATTCATACATGTACTGACAAAAATTTATAAATAATCAGGATTGCTGGTGATAAAACAGTTTATAGAAAGAAATAACCTTGATAACAAATGTTTAATTTGCGTAAATTTTCATTTCATAATGTAATATTCTGGTTTTAAGACTTAATTTCATACAAGGCTTTTGCAAATACGGTTTTCTAATGCAGTGCTATGATATGTGGAAAGATAATTATGCTAATTTTCTCAAAAACATATTTAATGGGTGCACAGTTTGACGTTAACATATAAATAGCATATTACATGCAATAGCTTTCTAATTCCTAATAAAAAAAAAAGAACTAATGATTGGTCGTTTTATTTTGTACTGGGAGATATCATGTATATTGTAATTTGCATTTTTCTAGTATACATAGTATATATATTTTCCTTGTAAACATACACATGTACCAGTTCACATGTACTCATATGTAGCTTTAATAAACAAGTAATCACTCATATCTTGTAGCATGTTATATCTCATCCATATTCATTATCAACTTTTCTGTCCATTAGATCCTAAATCTTTTGAATGATTTGTATCTTAATTTTTCCTGTTTCTTTATATTGCATGTTTATTAAGAACTGATTTTTTTCCACCAGTTATTACCGGTATATGCTGTGTGCAGTTCTTTAGAAGTAATATTTTTCTGCCCCACCTAGCTAGGGGCGTTATGTTTTTCGGTCTGTGCGTCTGTTCGTTAATCCGTTCGTTCGTTCGTTCGTTCATCCGTCTGTCTGTCCCACTTCAGGTTAAATTTTTTGGTCAAGGTCGTTTTTGATGAAGTTGAAGCCCTATCAACTTGAAATTTAGTACACATGTTCCCTATGATATGATCTTTCTAATTTTAATGCCAAATAAGAATTTTGACCCCAATTTCACGGTCCACTGAACATAGAAAATGATAGTGCGAGTTGGGTATCCGTGTACGATGGACACATTCTTGTTTAGTATTTACTTATAAATAAATAAAACATGATAGATATAGTGCAATGAGACAGCAACAGGAATAACCAAAAGGCAATAGACCTTTTTAATATTACCGACTTTTGACTCCGGAGTTTATATTTTTTCGACAGGTTACCTACTCTGTGATAAGACATCCTGGTACTCGGTCAAGTAAGAGCAACATAAAAAGGTAAAATCAAGCTTTTAATCGATACAATTTATGGGGAAAATTAACTGCTTTATATTTTCTTAACACGATAAAATCATCAGAAAACAGAAAACTTTCCCCTCAAATTGCACGGATTATGTGTTTGAATTTTTTTCTGTTGGTTGCTGTTACTTGGCAGATTTCTAGGATGTCTAACCTGTCAAAAAATTATATAATCCAGAGTCAAAAGTCGATAATATGAAATAGTTGATTTAGTAATAGCTCATATTATATTATAATCTGTTTATTACCATGGTATTTGGAGGTTATATTTGCATGATTTTGACAGAGGTTGCTTGAACATTGTCGTGAATTAGTGTTTTTTATCAGATCTTTACAAAATTTCCTTTCATATAATATACCATGCTGAGTATTGTAAATTGAATTTAAAAAAAGGAAGGTTGTATCAACACTGGCTGTGAAAGCAAGAAATTAAAAATATTTGGGGAGTTATAATATTACAAAAAGGGTCTAAACTAAATAGTCTCAAGTCTCAAAGGGAGAAGATAGAAGCTACCATGAAGGGAAAAATAAAAAAATAAAAAAAATTGGCAAAATTTTTTAACAGTCCACAAAACGCTATACATTAACCTAAAGATAGAGGCACACAAATTCCAACCATAAACTGAGGTTGAACTCAGGTCCATACCATATTTCATGGTTGACTGAACATGGCAATGTGCTAGTATGAGGGTTGTAATGGGGGTACCTTCATGACAGACAACGGTAAAAATTCTTGCCAAATGACGTTAACGGTAATTTTTGGTTCATGACAATAAAATGTACACTTTCCTTTAGACGATAAAAATATCGACTATTTTTGACGAATCACGTTAATTTTTTTCCAATAATAACGGTAACGGTAATTTTTTGAGACCTCTGACGAATCACGATAAAGATATTATGACGAATCACGTTAAAATTTTAACCAGCTTAACGCTAACGGTAGCCGAAAATGACCGTTTGACGCCTGACGATAAAGGGCATTCCTACCCTCTAGTATGAGCAGGATATAGTGCCCTATGAACATATATTCTTGTTTTAATTTCAATTTTCATTTATTCAGAAAAAAAATAGAACTAGCATATGAACATGATGAATATATTTTAGTTTTTTGTATTTGAACTGCATGGTTACTTTTGTACTGTAATATCTATCTATTTTTAGAGAATGATGTTTTGATGGGATCCAGTGCAATAGATAATGAAAACTACCACAAAGAACTACAAAAACTGATGCCACAAGCACCAACCTTATTAGCTATACTTAACAATATCAGATCTCGACTCCGATCCATGGATTTGAATGATCCACGTGTTCCTACCTACAGGTAAAAATTAGTCCAGTCAGCTAAAGGCACATTTTATTCTAACCACACATCGACATAATGTATAGCAAATCAGACATTTAATAAAAAAGGAAAGCATTTAAGATACAAATGGAACAAACAAAATTTATAAAGGGTTCCACAGAACACTGTGTCTAAGTGTCTTGCCTATGATTGTTGCTGTCAGTGTAAAATTGTATTATTGTCTGCCAACAAATAATATAAAAATAAGGAGATGTGGTATGATTGCCAATGAGACAATTATCCACCAAAGTTCAAATAAAGTGGATGTAAGCAACTATTGGCAACTGTACAGCCTTCAACAATGAGAAAAACCCATACCTTATAGTCGGCTATAAAAGACCCTGACATGAAAAACAATTCAATTGAGAAAACTAACAGCCTAATTAATAACAAAACAATAAACTAAAAACAAATATGACAGACATGAACCTACGACAACCACTGAACTACAGGCTCCTGACTTGGGACAGGCACATAAAGAATGTTGCAGGTTTAAACATGTTTGTGAGTGGGACAGTGGTGTAACAGCACAACAAACTATAAAAATCAGTTGGAAAAGGCTCAACTCATCAGGTCGATACAAATCAGAATAATCAAACAAAAACACAGACCGGACATGGCAGGGTATTTATCCATCCCTCATCCCTAACAACAAAAATGACACTTTAGTACAGATCTGAGAGTACTCACAGTTACTGACAGCTCGTTCAAAGTCAATAACAATTAACGAAAAAAAAATCATGTATCTAAGACTAAAATATCAATCAGTACATATCCAACATCCAATGGATTTAGTAAAAGGCATCATTAACAGTCAGAGAAAAACATGATCTTGTGCAATGCCAAAATAAAGGTATCGACAGATTGTAGTACCGTTAAAGTGCATATGTTTATAACAAAACTATTTAGTATGATTTTAATTTACTGATAACAAAATCAATATTTATACCAATAAAAACAACATTCAAAGATCTGATTACAGTGTTGAATTGGTAACATTTTAGAATAAGATTATTTAAAGGATTGATAAGTTTACCTGGATCGTATATAAATTTCTGTGCTGCCAACATCACCGTAAAATTAAGGATGTGCAATTCGGTCTGAAATAAGTATTTTACAGGTACAACCAAACTTGCAAACCAAATCTTTGTATCTATGGAAGAATTTAGTAAAGGTTTTTAAGTAATTTGTTGAAATGAAATCCCTGACTTAATAATTTACCAGTAATACATAGATTACACTCATTGAAATCCAAAACATCACTACAGACACCGGCATAAGGAACGAATTGGGATATATAAACACCGTAAGATGGTGCCAGAGGAACTTCACCGTCCAAACAAGGAAAATTAACAATTGGGAAAGAAAATTCGACCTTTTTGTCGTAAATGTTTGTGTAGAGTTTCTGGTGTAAAACTGAAATGTCTAAATCTAGGAAAGGACACTCCTTGCTGTAAGTCCATTTATCAGTAAAATATGAAAAGAATTTTAAAAAATTGGAATTTTTTCTACAGATGCTATTACTTAAACTTTAGAAGCTTCTGTCCAAGTAACATGACATGCAAGTTTAACAAAGTTAATGACGTTTAAAACTATTAATCCTAGTCCATTTATGATTAAAATGCAGAAAAAATGAAGAAAAAAAAAACATTTTGAAAATTTTGCTTGAGAAATTATCTCTTTGTCAAGAGAAAAAGGATAGTGAGAAAAATAGTCTATATGGATGGAGAGTCATCTCATTGGCAGTCATACCACATCTTCTTATATCTATATAAAACACTTCACGGAAAACTATTGATAGAGCAACATATAATCTGCCAAGAAAACGGTGATAAAAATGAGTTGCTGTGTAAGGATAAGGAGTTTCTGCTCCTTTAGTTGTACCTATCATGTTACAAGTAAAGATGTGTCACCATTGCTGATGTTAAATTAAAAAAGGAGTGTGGGTGTGGCTATGACAGGAACACATCCTTGGTAATGTAATCTATGTAGATTGCAACATTTGGTATATGATGTGACTGATAATTAAAATTTTATTTTTAGAGTGACTGATCTTTTTTATCTATTTTACATATATATAGAGGTGTAATTCACCAGCTGTGTAGAGTATTGGTGCTATTAAACAAAACAGACCCTAGAGCCAGTATTCCTTCAGATGCCCCAGGACTGCTTCAATGGGCACAACAAATGTTAGAAGATTACCAGATGGATGTACAGGTATCATATTCGTTTGCTTAAGAAGAAACATAAAAATGTTGATACAAAAACAGTCTGAAGGATTTTAATAATAAAAGATCTGTGGAATTTTTCCCAACTTTTTTACAAGAAACATCAGTATTAAAAAATGGGGGGGGGGGGGGGGGGGGGGGGGGGAAATGCCAAAGTCAAAGACTAGCAACACCATAGCCAAAAGAAAAAAGCTCAAACAAACAGCTAAGGTGATATACAACTGCTAACATCAAAGTCATTTTAACTGTGATGGATAGTTGGCAATCATACCACATCTCCTTAATTTTATAATAATAAAAAAAAAACGGCTCAGAAAGTTATAGCAATCACATGTTCAATTTAATGAAAGAGATTCCTTATACTATTTTTCTGGAATATCTTAACTTTGACAGTTGAAATAACTAAAGGTTTGATACTATAAATTCAGAAATTATTGCAAGGTTTCTATTAATGCGCCAATTATATATATTTATTAATTGCAATATTATGAATTTACATTCTGATATCTGATACATATATCTTAATGCAGATTTTCCTGAAATCGCAATAATTAATCTCCCATTTTGGTAAATTCTTCACAAATTGCATAATTGGTATACATAATAATTACTGTGTACAGTATTTTGGGAGATATGATATAATATAAAATGACAGACATTGTCAGTGAATTCCCTAACAGATAATCCAGTGAATCAAAAAGAGTTTCACCAATAAGAACATGTAGTTAAAATTATTGGAACAACACTTGCGTGGAGGGACATCTGAGGCCGAGTGGTCTAAGTAGTCGAACTACTGCATCACTAGCCTGTCAACACTGCGGTTGTGACTTCCAAATCCTGCACGTGGCAGGTGCGCTCTACTCCAATCTTAATTGACTGGGATTGTTAGTTTTGCTCTGAAAGTCGGTATTTCTCTCTGGCCACTCCAGCTTCCTCCATTAATAAAAACTGACCACCACAAAAAAGCACAATAGTGCTGAAAGTGGTGCTAAAAACCAATCAATGAATCAATCAATTACTTGCCTGAAGGGTCGGAAACGCCACTTGTCTGTAAATTCTCATTATTTTATATGCAGGATCAACCACTGTCTCAAGGCTCTGATGTTTCACCTGTAAGTAAATTCTCTTATTTTGTTTGTAGGATCATCACCTGTCTGGAGGGTCAGATGAGACACCCGTCAGCAAAATCTCTTACATAGATGTTCCTGTTGAGCAACAGAAATCTCACCAATATGCCGTGCCCCAACTCAACAACATAACAAAGGAAGAGGAACGGCCTGTCCATCATCATCAACCATTTCATCATAGTCAACAAAGTTCCCTGTCTCACCACTCTGATACTGGGTATTATAGCAGTACTCCCGTCCCTGTGGAATATCGCAGCACCACTCTACCGCATGCACAGATCAATTCATCATTCACCACATTCACTTCCAAAAAACAGAAAAAGCATGATCCTCGGCTTGTTCGTAGCTCTACTAATATTGCGCAATACCCCAGGGACAATTCACAGGGTTATTTTGCTAATGGACGGTATTATGATCCTTCACCGAAACCTGAAGTTTATGCACCTGCAAGTTCTTACAGTGACCGTGACAATAAAGTCATGTCCACATTTCTTTCAGATCTTCCACCGGACCCAGGTTCTAGTGCCTCATCTTCAGACAGCTCATTATATGTTGAGTATGTTGCTTGTTTATGTCTACAATTTAATTTTTTAAATAGATATTTTAAACTATTTTATCTCAGAAAATTAGCTTGTTTTTTTTTTAGGTAACTTATACAGTAAATTAATTTATTTTCACAATACTTTATTTCCCGCTAAGCCCTTTTTATTTGACGTCACAGCAATTTATTTTCAAGATTTTCTTGGATGTATTTATATATGGAAATTTATAACGATTTACATTCGCATTATTTTTCTACTCTCGAAAAATAAATTAGGTCTTTGAGTTAACAGTATCTTGAAAAATGTTAGCTTATCTCAATGCCAAAAATGATTTCATCATAGATATCATATTCATCAGTGTGGGTTATAGTTGAAGCTTTAATATTGTGTTTGGTTTGGTCACACTAATGTTTGCGGTGTGTTTGCATTCCTCAATTCCTTATTTTAATACTATTAACATGATTAATAGTACTAAGAAATTGTGCAATATGTGAGCAAATAAAATAGAATAGTTTTTTTTTCATCATGACAAATTAAAAAGAATCAGCAGCCTTACAAATTTGAATTTCTTTGAAACTTTAGCAATCTTGTCCTTCAAGAATTTTTTACTTGATGATAATTTTAATGTATTTAATATTTTTTAAAATTTAGGTAATTAGAGGAAACAAAACACTTACAAGTAAAATTGTTCTAAATCAGCAAAATGTTTTAACAGTGTTGTTAACTTAAGGCATCTCAATGATACTGACTTACATTTTCTAAAGCATCTACTGTCATGACTTTTTCAGCTATTGAATATTTTGTGTGAAATATATATAAATGAAATATTAATAAAGGATTGTTGAATTTTAAAATATTTCTCACACAGAAAATAGAATATGATGAATAAAAGGAATACTTTTGATAATATGGTTGGGTAATACCTATATTACCAAAAAAAGGGCAAATATTCTGACTCCAAAAATTACCTGATCCACAAAATAACAATTATTTTCTTCTTAAAATATAATTTTGCTTGAAGAAAACTTGGACATTCATGAAGGAATAAGATTTTGTTTGATTATTATTAAGGTTCACTGGTAATTTTTTCTTTAATTCTATACAAGACATAAAATTTTGAGTCTTCAGTGGGGTGGAAAGTTGTTTCCAAAAATGAAACAGGGACTGCTAGTTCTACTTCAATTTTGAAGAATAGACCAAAGAAAAATGTTCAAATGTTCTTAGATTAATAAATCGTGCTTCAACAAGATTTCACAAGACACGAGTCTGTATCATTACCATTAGAGATCTGCAATCCAGAACTCTTAAACCTGAGTTTTAACTTTCATTTTGAAAAGATGTGATTTTCCTTTCCAGTGCTGAAGAAAATGATAACAATGAGCTTGACAGTTTACCAGAAGACGAGGTGTTACCTTTTAATCCTGAGGAAGCAACAGATCCAGTAGAGGTCTAATATCAGAGTCATCAATCAAACTGTCTTCTGCTGAAAATTTACATTTTTATCTAGCTGCAAATTGTGATATACAGATCTTTTCAGAGAGATTATTGGTGCAAATTTTTCAGGGATTTTATTTTTGTAGCAAAAAGCTTTGACTGTGTACAAATATGATTAAACCTAGATCTTTGTTTACTCTCATTCACCAATTCATGCTAGGCTATGTTTTAAGAAAGAAGGGTGTTTGGAGATTAGGTTTATTAGATTGAATGTCTGCTGTACTTGTCATTGTTCTTAATATAACAATTGAATGACATTATTGTATTGTATCAGTCTTATTAAAATGACATTTTAGCTTGCCGTTCACTACACCTCAGGCACAAAGATCCCATATTGACTGGGTCACATTTCAATTACTCTAGGTCATGAATATTTGTTACAAAACATTAATTCAATCAAAACCCAGCTCTTAAATGAAAGTTCCACAAAATAATAAAGTTGATACTGTACCAGTAATTTCCCTTTTATAATCATATTTCCAAAAAGCTGGAAGCAGGAATATGATTGGCCAGTAAAGGTTCATTACCAGGAGTTGACATGTGACCCCCAGGAGGTTGTTGTAAGATGTTTGTGCTGATAGCCTTGTGAACAGTTTGTAATAAGATTGATATTATATAGTAAAGAAATTTCATACTGTAAAAGATCATTGAGGCTATTTTTAATGATTTGTGCAAATACCTTGTTCTCATGGATACTTTTAAGGTTTTAGGTTTTGATGTATCTATCAAATTAGGACGAAATAACATTTTATTGAATATCTACATAGTGTAGTCCTAGTAATCCACAAATGTACTGTAAATTCAGAAATTATTGTGTACGTTTATTATTGCGATTATTGAAGAATGAACAAAAATGCAAGTTTAATTATTGCAATTTTAGATAAAGCTTCATACATATTTATGTATCATATATCAGAATGCAAGTTATTATAGCAATACTCAAGGAGTTGCATTACTCACAGAAATAAAAACGTTGCAATAATTTCTGAATTTACAGTTTTAAAGTATTTCCTTAGAATACCAATTAGGCTGTATATCTTACTCATAAATAGTTAAATAATAACAATTCAGTGTGTCTTGCTGATATATATAACAGCTTAGCATCATATTCCATTTTCATCATGTTCGTCTGATATTTTATAACTATTCCCATCTACTTAATACTGACCATGTGCAGACACTTACCTTGCAAGGATCAAACAACTATCCTTTCTACTTTCAGTTTTGATAATTATTATGTTGTCAACTAATGAAACTTCAGCCTCCAAATTTTTGAAGGAGTTCACCATTATACTATTACTAACTGCTGAGGGATCCGAAAAAGGTCTTTACAACAGAAAGTGGCTTCCTAGACCAATTAAGGTGGTACATAACACTACAGGGAGATAACTCTGTAAAAATCAGCTGAACGTTTTAATCACGTTCTATTGTTAAGGAAATATTAAGCTTCTCAATGATCAAAATTAGGGTTTGTCAAACTGCTATATAACCAAAGAAATTTTTCTGATAAAGTGGTTGGTTCAAATTTTTTGAAATTTTTATATTTTTGTCAAAGGGTCAAAGTAAACATTTTGTCAAAATTTTAGGAAAATTAAACGAGCCAAATTAATGTTAGTCAAGGTGTTTGGTACCACCTTAAATATGGCTCCCATAGTATAGCCAAATTACATGAAAGTGGCATTAAATACCAACATGAGCAATCAATCACAACTGAAATTAAATAGAGCGTTATTAGATCCTTGTAAGCAAAGCTTGAATGCATATTAGTATTTTAATCAGATTGTTTTATATGAACTTTTTTCTTATAAGTTCAGCATGGATGAATCTCATCACTTTGTATCAAAGTACAACATTTTTGTTTTGTAGAAAAAAGATTTTTTTTAGAACTGACCGTATAAGAAATATTTTAGAAATGAGATAGTTATGTCTTTCATCAGAAGCCTAAGATGTTTCAGTTGTAAGAGTATTTTGTACATATATCTAGGGAAAAAAGGGTTTGACAAATAAAATAAATTTGCGCAAAATCATGGGTTTGTAGCTGTTAGTTACCTAAGTGTTTCTGACATGAAGACAATAATTCTAATTTTTGCCTGTCACCAATCATTTGATTTTCAATCTAAACTTTTTGTAAATCACAATTGTGATCAATGAAGTGTGCATGCCTCTTTATTTTGGGAGGGAACCCACCAAACTTTATTTTAAAGGGAGGATGGGAGAATTGGAAGGGGAGTTACACCTAGTAGAAAAAGGAGTTTGGATGGTATTAACACTAATTAGCTGACATTGAAATAACTTTTACAAAATTTTCTGATAAAAAGGATGTTTATGATTGTTTTGGGGGTCCAGGAACCATCCCTGTTTATTACAAAGTTGATATAGCATATCTATACATTAACAGTGGCGGATCCAGGGGTTGGGACCCCCCTTTTTTTTGACGATCAGTGCATTTGAATGGGGACATATAGTTGGAACCCCCCCTCCCTTTATCCTGGGTTAGGAACCCCCCCCCCCTTCCTTTTATAAATGGCTGGATCTGCCCCTGATTAATATTGTAGCTGATTAAATGAGCTCAATATTTATTTCACCATAGCTGTTTTCCAAAACTGTTTTAAAACTTTTAATCAATTTAAAGAAAATATTAATATGCTACCTAGTATTATTAGGTCTTTGTGATAAGAATATTAAAATGATATTTATACATTTTTAGGAAAATATATAATGAATTCATGGCATCATCTGGTGTCTTTAATGTTTTGTTGTGATAGATCAGTATTTTAGTAGATTTTAGTCGGTGAAACATTATAAGTGTCTTTTTATAAATTCATGTAAATAACAAGATTGTCATTTGAGAACATATTTTATATATTAGAGTCTATCTTATATTCATTTACATATCTGAAATTGAATGTGTATCCTGATTTTTTCAACGTTGAATTTGAATACACAAATTTTGTACATTTTTTTGCAATCTCCATGTAATATTACCATTTATAATAATATGATCAATTATTGTAATGTTACTTGTTGAAGTAGAATATAAGTACAATGAAATACTTTTATGAATATGCAAGAGGAAGCATAATAAATGCATGAATAATGTAAAGATGTTAAAAACATTGAAAAGACCAAGAAAACACTGATTGCCAATAGCAAAAATATTTGATTCTATACACATGAGAAAATCAGGATATCAGTTCAAATTATTAAAATCAAAATGTCAGATCTTATGAATTTTATTTTTGTGTATGTCTACAAAATTGTAAAACTTTACATGTGTACATACATTTTGCTAGCTTGTTTTTTTATGGTATTGGTTGTGTTTTTTAAAGGGTATATTTAAATGAAATACATACGCAATATTGTCAAGATATATTTTTAAGTTTTTCATGACATTCCATTACAGGAATCTAAACCAGAATTAATCATGTGATTATTTTTAAAGACCCAAATGTTCACTATGCAAGAAAAACATTAAAAAACTTCATAAATCTTCAATGTTGTAAAAAAAATTAAACAAATTCTGAAAGGCTTTTCCTTCTGGTGCCCAAGTATTTTCTAGTAACACCAAAGCAGTTTCCCTATGATAAATGCACCTCGTTGAAAACTAATTTTATTTAAAAAACCTATTCAGAATGCTCCATGGTACAATATATAAGGGTCTGCAGGGAATTTCAATAATGATATTTGTTCAACAGTTTGTCAGTTTCAATTTTTTTACTTGCAAATATTTGACTGCAATTTGATTATGGTCTGGCTAATTATTAATGCAGATTAAAGGTAAACTGATATTTTGCTTTGACCTATTTTCTATAAAAAGTTTAATTATAACATTGAAAAATTATTATCAAATTCCTGATCATTTTTGTATGATTGTATTATTATCACTCTTTCTCTCTAAAATTGAACCAGTAACAGATACAAAGTTGTTTTATTGAGATCAATTTTAGTGGCCAGGTGTTACAACATCTGCTAAACAATTATGTAAAACAGAAATTATCTCAATCTTATACTGAGTAGCCAAGAGTTTTAGTCTGTAATTCTGATTTTTAGGGGTATTTGTATTCAAAATGTAACTATCGCTTTTAATCTAACAAATGCACTTGCTGCTATAACCAGTTCTGATTTTTAATTGTAACTTAGTGTTTAAATCATATACAAAAAGAAAGATAATTGTTGTTGCTTATGTAACATCCAGTGTAAAAAAAGATAGAAATATAGCAATACTTTACTAGATACCACTGCTGGCACATAGCCCTCAAAAAAGCTTTTGTTCCCATTTAACTGTCCAGGTGCGGATCTAGGATTTTGAAAAAAGGGAGGCTCTGGCAAGACAGCTTGTTTAAAGGCTTTGCATTTATCTCATATAAAGGTCTATAAGTGTGAGGGGAAAACACCCCATCTTAAATCCACCTCTGCTGTAAATTCATAAATTTTACATTTATTATTGCTAATGTTGAACAATGTTAAAAAGATGCAAGATTAAGGGATCAACCATTTAACTTCCAAGGGGGTTTATGTTTTTTTTGTCTGATTCAGAATATTTTTTTTGTCATCTGCTTGACCACAATATTTTTTTTCATCAAATTGGGGATCAGAATATTTTTTTAGGAAAAAACCATAACACGTTTTTATAGTTGAGACACCTATCCCATTGCAATTCTCACAATAATAAAAACAATACAAATGTTTCTGAATTTACAATACTTGTTTTTCACTATGCATTTTGTTATCGAGTTACTTCACACTTCAGGGATTTCTTCTTGTTTTATAAATTGTTGTACATGTACGTTTTTAAATGAATGTTTAAAGGTTGTGTTATTTTTACATGGTTTTCTTTTACTTGTTTACATTATCAGGTAAAACATTTTAAAACCTTAACTTTTACATATCAATACTTGTTCTCTATCTTTGTGCAACAGTGGTGCTAAATTTGATTTTTTATTCTGTAAACCATAACTTTCATAAACAGCTGTCAGCTTTGCAATAATAAAATGTGTAACCAAATAATATTGGCAATTAACAATTTCTTTTTTTGGAAACACCTTGTATTGTTTCAAACTTTTATGTATGTCATACTTCCAGCAAAATGGTCCAACCTTAGGAAGCTACCATTTTATTTTTAGGGGGGGGGGGGGGGGGGGGGGGGGGGGGGGGGGGCTAGGATGAAATTTGAAAAAAAAAGGCAGGATAGTTTTGAGTAAAAAAAAAGGCAGGATGAGCATCTTCAAAAAAAAAAGCAGGATAACAATTTAGGTAAAAAAAGGCAGGACCGAATAGAGTGAAAAACAAAAAGGCAGGACAGATTACAACTTAAAAAAAAATGCAGGACAAAATTTTTCATCCTAGCCCCCATAAAAATCAAATGGTAGCTCCCTTATATAAATTGTATTGCAAATAGGTCAGATGAATTTTTAATTCATTAAGTCAGAGCAAAGGTAGTTGCTGATCTTGAAACTGCTGGTGAAAATTTTACCTATATTTTTATCCATTCGACTAATGTTGGTGTCATAAACTTATCATAAAAACTTTACACAAAATATACTTTTATAATGACGAGTTCAAAGGAAATATTTATAACAGTTATAATTGATTTTATTGTAAATATTTATGAAGTTATGTTGCTTAAGAGTACTGACTGAATCTCTTATTTCAATATTATGAATAAAAGGTGATGTGGGGTATGCATCAATGAGACAGCAACCCAGTGACAAAAACATACCATCTTCAACAATAGACTGAGGTCTGTACAATGTACAATATCACATAAAAAGGGCAACAGGAATTACCAATGAAATTGGACAGTTCAACACACCACACCTACCATCAATCCTCAACTCATCTGAAAAAATAGTTGTTCTAACAAAAACAATAAATTGCTTCACCGAGCGCAGCTGGATACGACCGCAGAGGTCCAACCCTGAACAGTTGGGGCAAAAATGGACACAATATTCGTGCTTGATACAGGTCTGAATTTGGATTGTAATTCAATATTTGACACATAATAGGTTTCTGACACAGAATAACTGTAATCAAAGAACTTAGAATTGGTTATGATTTGAATTTATATTCAATTTTTTGCTTTTGTGCAATACACTATGCTGTTGCGAATTCCTAATTCCTAAACGGTTTGAGCCAAAACACCCCAAAGCCAATCCTAACCATCCCTTTGTGGTATAATTTGAGAGAGATCCATACACCGTTCCACAAGTTATTGTCTGGAAAGTAGAAAAATGCTTATTTGGGCCCCTAATTCCTAAACTGTTGGGACCATAACCCCCAAAATCAATCCCAACCTTCCTTTTGTGCTTATAAACCTTGTGTTTAAATTTCATAGATTTCTATTTACAAATACTAAAGTTATTGTCTGGAAACCAAATGTCTTCGGACGACGACATTATACCAATATACGACCGCAAAATTTTTTGAGGTCGTATAAAAAGCAACGAACACACATTCCCAATAGCCTGACTTGGTACATGCACAAAATTTGTCTTTCTGAAAATAAAATAAAAATCGTATTCCCATAGCAACATTTCAAACCCAATCGGATTAGAATACAGATCTGACACAGGATTTATATTTCAATTAAAGTTTCAAACACAATTTTACACAAAACTCCCATACACTCTTGTTCTCATCGCTTGCCAAATTAAGAGGGAAAAAAGAACATTGTATGGTCATACTGTTTTTTATTTGTTTCATTATAGATATAAACCAGAATATTTTCCTGTGAATTTATAATTACCGGTAGTAGCATCCTTGTGGAGAACTTGCCGAACATAGAAGTTTTTCTCAGTGTTTAAAGCCTTCAAGGGGAGGTAAATTTTTGCCTCTAGATTCAGCATAACTATAATTAATGCAACACCAACTAAATATTAAAAGGAAACTGTAACCTTCAGCAAATCAGATGAGCAGCACAATTTATTAAAAATTAAAGAACAAAAGGAGATTATTTAGTTTTATCTTACATTTGCACAACAATGGACAAAGATTAAATATTGAAAATTGGGGTTGATACCAACATGTATCGCTTTGTTGTACATTGATTGATGAACATTAAAGTAAGTCCTATTTTACCAAAAAGGAGACTCCCAGTCCATTGCCTCACTTCTTCAGTGAAAGCTATGCCACTGTTTCCATTTCATCTTTGTTCAATCATTTATTTATCTCTTATCCTAACAGCAAGGCTTTTTTGCCAAAAAAAATCCAGGAATTCACCAGGACATTAATCTATTTTTAATGGTGGCCGTGGATATCCCAAGACATACTCTAAGTTATCCATAAAAATTTGGAAGTTATGAATTGTTTTTCTTACATTACAATCCAAAGAATTCGGTCATGGTCCAATAGTAACTTTGTAAGTTAATCATACAAAAAAATTCCCAACCGTCACTAAATTTCTAAGTCTTCTCATACAGGCAATATTCTGAATTAGACTCTGAATTGCTAAAGAAAAGCTTGAATTTTAGAACAAGCTTAAATGAATAAATGGTTTAATAAATCAAATTTAATGCACTTTAGTATTATTGATAAACATTATTTTGCTATACCTTATTTACGCCTTTCTGAGCCATTTTGGATTTATTTATTTTCCAATTTTTAGCAGTTGGCTGTTAAATTATGAACACAATAGGAACTCCATTAATAAGTGTAAATGCAAAAAGGAGCTGCAAAAGATGTATCCAACCTGAAAATTGGAGAAAAATTTGTTTCCCTTTTGAGTAATAATGCCCCTGAAAAAAAAATGTTTTCCAATTTTGGCATTTTGGGCTGTTATTTTGAAAACTATAGGAGCTAAAGTGTCAACTGCAAAAATTGTCAGCATGAAAAGATCTATCTACCAATACTCAGTTTTTGGCTGTTATTGTGAAAGATATAAGAGCTAGGTTAAAAGTTTTAATGCAAAAATTATCAGCACAAGAAGACCTATTATAACCTTGAAAGTTTTGGAGAAAATGTCCCTGAAATGATGATTTTTGTCTCGCCTGTGACTTGTCACAGAAAGTGAGACGTATTTAGAGATATTGATCTGCCGGCAGTGTGAACTAATTACTTAAAGCTTAATTTTTCACAAGGTAGCTCTAAGACCTGGAAGCTTCATACTTTGTATATAGATGCCTTATGTTATGAAAGTTCTGTCTGTCATAAGTCCATTGTTCTTGACCTCATTTTCATGGTTCAGTGACTACTTGAAACAAAAGTTAAGATTTATAATAAGCAATAGGTCTACTAAATTTAGTGTATATGATTGTAAAGTGAACATTTCCAACTAGCAGGTCTCATCTGACCTTGACCTCTTTCTCATGGTTCATTGGTCAATGATAAGTTTTCGTTAAGACTATAAGGGAGCTAGCATTTGATTTTTATGGGGGGGGGGGGGGGGGGGCAGAAAAAAAGGCAGAACAGGAGTTTTGAGTAAAAAAAAGGCAGGATGAGCAACTAGGCAAAATAAAAAGTAGGATGACAATTTATGTAAAAAAAAGTCAGGATAAACTAATAAAAAAAAAAGGCAGGACTGAATAGAGTGAAAAATAAAATGGCAGGACAGAGATTACAACTAAAAAAAATGCAAGACAAAATTTTTCATCCTAGCTGCCCACCATAAAAATCAAATGGTAGCTCCCTAAAGTATCAATGTTAATCATAAATTGCAAAAAGGATCAGCAACACAAAGAGCAGTGGCGGGGGTTTCCAACCTCCCTTTTTTTACGATCAATACTTTTGAATGGGGACATATGAATGGAAACCGCCTTTTTTTATGGTTGGAACCCCCCCCCCCTTTTTTAAAAATGGCTGAATCCTCCCCTGAAGAGTAACATGTATGTGCATATAAAAGTCAAAATAAGCAAACAGTTGCAGAAGATTTTTCACACAAGGTGAGCACGACCGGGGGGGGGGGGGGGGGGGGGGGGGGGGTTGGGGAGGATTTTGAAAATAAATATCCTAGAGTGGTAGGAGCTCACTTCATACAAAATACTGTCAAAAATAGTAATCTTTATTTCTTTTTCAATGCTACATGTTTGTATTGTTTAATGTCTATCGTTTTGTCATTTATGTGTCTGTCTGTCTGTTTGTTTTTGTTTGGTTTTTTTTATTTAGTAACAATCCTTTTATTTGGATTTAAAACTAATGAAATTCTTATTCTTACAAAAGGGCAAAGTGTTGGCGGCACAGCTGAGGAAAAATTAAATAAGCACATATAGCAACAAATGAAAAGTCAATCTGCAAAAAATCATCTTGCCCTCTGACCGGAGTATCAAATGGTTGTCCCCTATTAAAAACAGACAACACAATTGTCAAATATAGTTTAATAAAAGAAAGAAAAATACTAAGAAACCAAAAGATTGAATGAGAAGGATGAATTCAAATCAAAAGCTTTATTTAAAGTCGGCATGTCACAAAACAAAAGCTCGTTGAACTTTTACAGTTAAGATAGTGGGAACTCTGTAGCCTTGAAAATAGAACTTGGATTTAGCGAATACTTTCTCAGACAAGGGTGTACGATCATTCAGTACAGAGGTACTCATTCTATTCCACAAAACACGAGAGCCCGTCAAAAGACTGGGAAGCATTTTGTGCAACAGAACAATAGTCTGCCCATCGCATTCGCCTTATTGTCATCATTGCAAGATAGATAGGAAACTAGGCAATGATTCCATTCTTCCAGAAACTTCTCAGTTTGAAAACTATTTGTAATCATGGCATGAAGTTGCACCCCACGAAGTGAAGTTTTAACCTTGCAACAACACAACTCAATCGCGCCGTTTTGTCCTCACCGAAGCTGTACACCAGAAGTATTTCCACATTGCTTAGTTCCTGTGAAATTAAAGAAGAATAAGGAAAGGATTAGGAAAGGGAATTTAGGAAGAAACAGAAGAGACAAATGTAGAAAAGATTCAAGAAAACAGCGAGAATACAGAGCAGCATGTTTCCATGCCAGATGAGAGGAAAAGGAATGATGTGCCGCATTTGCGCATGTGCTTGGTCGATCACATCCGGTGATCATAGAAAATGTATCTAGATTATTTTACCTGGAAGTTATTTTAACTCCTCCGCATGAACGAAACACTTTTCTGGATTGGCCACCAGGAACACCCAAACCCACACATTTGATATCCAAGGATGTGAAGGACACACAAAGAGCTAAATGACAATAATAAAATAACCAAATTCATCCGTATGGTCAGACATGTATTATATGTCTGAGGGGGTGGACAGCTTTTGAGGGAGGTGGGAGGAGGAATGTGGGAGACAAAAATAGGTGGGAGAGAAAAAACGATTCTAAAAGTGGGAGGTGGGGGATAGGGGCGGGAGTTGAGAGAAGGGTACCCCCTGTCCACCCCTCATGTCTCTGGTATCATATAGTCAAGGGTTTGTATAGTGAGACTATACAGATCCTTGGTATGGTCAACTTTGCCTGAGTGACAAGGAGGTTGCATGGATCCTTAATTTCTTAATAAAGTTGTTTTTTTAGTATGGATTGTAATATAAATGAGGGATGAAACATATGTCCAAATACTGTACCCAAGTGCCTGTGTCAAGGATGGCATGATTAGACCTAAACACGCGCGAAGAGCTGTCAAAAGGGACATACAAATACTGCCCCCTCGGAGTCAAATTCATCTTGGGTCAGCCTTGTTTTAGGGAGTTGAAATCTTTGTTACTTAATAATTTCTTAATTTATCAACGGAGATATTTATAAATAACTTGTTAAAATTCACGTAAAAAAAAACAAGCATTCATTACTGAGTTGACTCAATATGTTTACGTTGAACTGACCCTCGGGGACTAACAGTACACCAGCAGTGTTATCGCCGCCGGACCTAGTGCTAGTAAATATTAATTCTAATTAATTGATAAAAAACAAATAAAAGTAATAGACAGCGTCTTCCATAAGCAAGATTCCGGATAATTTTAAAACAAAAAAAAAATCGAAGAAAGAAAGAAACAAATAAAGACTAAACGGAAACTGCCTCAGAAAATGATAAAGTTGCCAATTAAAATGACAAGTCGAAAAAAAAAACAGCAAAGAAACTACATCCCGACGTTGAAAGGCCAGTCTCCACTGAAAACTAAAGTATGAATTAAGCAACACAAACCAGAGGACCACCAAATGTTGGGTTTAAACAAGAGGCGCAAGATATCACGGGGACATTAAAATAAAGGAATTCACTATGGTGCAACGGAATTGGTTACCGGTTCCTGCTCCATCTATCAAAAATATAAATTCGGTATGACATTTTTGCATGTTCAATCTCCTTATGGAAATGTCCGAGATTAGAAAATACAGATTTCGTTTGATTTCAGTATCTAATTTTCAGTTTTCTTTAAATCTAAAGTAGTATTAAAGAACTGGAATTGGCCGAGCCAAGGATTTGTATAGTCTTACTATACATATTTTGGCGGAGCATAAATTACAACTAGATTAAGAGTTTAAGTGGGCATCTTTTCTATGTCATTTGGTCTCTTGTATAGAGATTTGTCTCAAAGGCAATCATACCATATCTTCTTATTTTAACATAAGTATTTATATAAATGTACATTAAAACCTGTCTTAACATTGGCGTTTGGGTGAGCGAATACCGTCTGGAAACTACTGTTGCTGCGTTTGATGCACAATTCTGAATTAACCATCAATTACCCGTAACGCCAGCCCGTAAACAATTCCCGTTCTTAAATAGTTACAAAATAGTTCTAAGGACAGAAACTAACCGGACGAATGTAAAAATTAATAATGACAAAAGTCACAATTATTTTTTTTACATAGGAACAATTTTTGAAATAATTTCTTTTTTTTTATAAATTTATGCTTCTCGGTTGAGGCAGTTGTTGATTACCATTGTTAATTGATCTAAAATGAAGATTTTCCAAATTTCAATACGACTTTTCTTTAATTTTTGTCTGTGACTATTAATTTTGGCCAGCGACTTTCTCTCCTACATTCATAAATATCACATTCTTCATGTGCTTGTCACAACGCAATGAACCTGTAGTCCAGAGGTTGTAGTCTGGCTGCCATGATTGTTTTTAGCTTTATGTTGTTTGCAGTGGCGGATCCAGAAATGTTCATAAGAGGGGGCCCACTGACTGTCTAAGTGGGGCCCGCTCAAGTCATGCTTCAGTGATTTCCTATATATTCAACCAAATTTTTCCCACAAAAGGGGGGGGGGGGGCGGCCCCCCTGTGCCCCCTAAATCCGCCTCTGGTTTGCTGAATATGGACCGTTGTTTTTTTTTTTTATTTTACACATGTTATTAAATTCTGGGACCACGTTTAATAAATAAATGATAATATAAAATATAATAGTTTTATTATAACGCACCCCTCCAAAAAAATAATTACAAAAGAACAGAAACGAAAGACATAGTGTTTTACCGATTTACCGATGTTCTTAATTTGTCAATCCATTTGAATATATACAAACCATTGCCTAGAATGAAATAGAAGTCTTGTTCTTTTATAAGTGGGAAATCTAGTAACAAAAAATTACCTCTCCTGTAAACAACGAAACCTAGACCTTTTCAATGTTTCAACGGTCACAGTTAAGCAAGGACGCTATCAGTTATAAATTCACGGGAAAACGTTCTGGTATATAGTAAAATAGAAGTAAGTTGAAATAAAAACGAAATTTCATTTAATGTTATCATTTCCCTCCGTAAGTAGCAAACGACAAGTACAGCAGGCTATCGGAGCTTGATGTAAAACTGGTTTAAAATGTTGCTATATGCGAATAAATTCCTGGAGTACCAACTTCAATTTATTGTTCTACTGGCTGTATATATACCTCTCTGGAACATGCTAATTATCCGCATATATATATGCAGCTAGATCAGAGAAAGTCCAGGTAAAAATTCCAATGGAATCGATTAATACGCAGCAAAGATTAACACTCTTGAAATTGAGTTACTAAGCAAATTCAAACGGACCTTATCCTGATGTGAACATTAAATGTGAACAGATTGAGAAGACCGCAAATACATGTACAAAAATCGAGACGGAACTTTTCTTAAAATTGTATAAAAAATTGCAAAAAAGATACCTACTTTATAAAAATATTTAACTTTATTATTTTTAACCTGCACAGACAAACTTTTAAATTGTTATTTTCACGAAAAGACAATATTTCTATATTGATTGAATGTTCATGTGACAATGGCAGACAGGGGTACTCGAAAAATACGATGTTAAAAATAAATTTATTTCGGGAAATTGTATTAAACATGCTAAGAACTTTGTGGAACACTCCGAAAATTGGTGACCTGAAAGATCTTTAGATTTTGTATGTTCATAATGAGTCCATAATGTTTTCAATTTTTTTTATCAATATGCAGCAAAAATTAACATTTTTTAGATTGCAGTTTCACAAGCTTCTAATGCTATCATCTCGATAAATACTTCAAACATAAAACGTCGTGCATTTGCATGTATATTTCTAATAACACAGTTTAACAAATAGTTTCTTTAAAATGTACAATTGTTATCTAGAAATAACTTTTGATCAGTATTGTTTTATTATTGGTTTTCTCGACTCTATCATAAGAAGAGTGAGTTTTTTCTTTTGTTCTTGTTCACTAGATTTCCCTCTGCTATGTTTAATGTTTAGTGGATTAAATGCTTTCATAGCTCGGACGTCGTCGAAGACACTAGGGATAATTTGTCTGTAGTTATTTTCTGTTTTCACCGCAAATAACCTCTTGTGAATTAACCTTGGCATTGATTGGTCATTAAAAGGTCATAGGTAAGATCACAAACCAATCAAAACAATAAACCCACAGTCTTATTGAGACGATGTGCAAAATGGCAGTCAGTATAAATACAAATGCCGCGGAGACGAGCAGAGTGGACATTAAAGCGGAAATAATTATTATTCATTTATTATTTTTGTTGCAAAGTTGCTTTTACCCCTTCTGTAGTAATTTCCACGCTTCAAGCGTTGATGTCAGCTTTCGATTTTCAACTTTGAAAGTTTTTAAAACTAAGGATTTGTGTATATTTTGGAAAAGTTTGAAGCTTGTGAAGAAAACCTATTATCTGTTTCTTCGCCATATTTGTCTGCATGGCAAAGCAAAACGAAGGAATATGAATAATGAAAGAAATTGAGATCAATTGAAAATGACAACCAGGTAAAATAAACACATATGCAATGAAATATGGGAAAGGGGGGACGTTAACTACATCGTAAAGGAGATATATATATAAACAAGTGCATACAAAATCTGGATCAGCTGACTACACACATTTCCCACATAATGCAATGCTTATATCATTAAAGTAGCAAAATGAGTTCAGCCCTACAAGCTCAACTGTTGTAAATTTAGCTCAATAGGGTCTAGAACACTTGTGTGGCAAGGAAGAGGGTTGTGAAGGGAGGTATATGCACAGACAAACAGGAAAACTAGTGAATGTAAAGTTTGATAAATAGCTTACACTATTATGTTTTGTTAACAAATTAAATTGCACGAAACACCATGAAGAAAGAATTTCAAGCACAAAAACACGTCAAATTAAAATTGCAAATATGTTGCACAAATTATCCCATTACCACAGGTCTCACTAATTAGCCGCTAGCAGCAGGGAGCATAAATTAATGACAAGAAGACTAATTTAGCGCCAAGAAATGTTAATATTAATTATTTTTAAATAAATAAATATAGAAACCTGCATTAAAGGCTGGCTTTTTTTTAATTTAGTGTATTTTCATAACTTTACTAATCTGAGGAGTTGGCAGGGTTGACAAATTAAAGATAATCTTATCTTTATTTATTTCAGACACAAAAGGACCATATATATGCATGACACAAATTATTCTGTGTATTCTTATCTTGAAATAATGTAACATATTTTTTCACTAAAATTCCATTACTGTAGCTGCTACTAAGTAAAACAAAATTTGAAACTTTATGAAACAACAATAATCAGCTGTAATTAATTATCTTTTTCAATTAATTGATTGCTTTGATCATGTTGATAGTAAATAAACTTTCTTGTCGCTAAAATTGTTTTTTCTTGCTAATTTTTTCTTCTTGTCGCTATTTTTTTCCTTCTACATTTTTTTTCTTAAAGCTTCTTGACACTTTCTGTCCCTTTTTTTTTTTTTTTTTTCTAATTAGCGAGACTGCATTACCGACAAGCTAGGAATTGAGCCTTCATTACAAAGCTCTAGATAACTCTCCGGAAAGGCATTTAACACGGACAATACAACAAATATGTAACGGCAATGTATAATGATAATATTGCCACATGCCTTGAATACAAAGATCTCGTATCGGGTGTGGGTCAATGTATATGTTAAAATATGTATAATTTATATACATTACAGTACTGAATAACAATTTACAAAATGTTGGTAAACAATGAGACACTTTTAAAAAGCTTTTTTATTCATACAAAATGGTTTTAATAACTTGTTCCAGATTAGATCGGTTGTTCCTACTCTTGGATACTGGATCAACACCTTTGATAAGAAAATCAGCTGCTGAACAGCTTGGTGAGGTCCAGAAATTACACCCTTATGAACTGAACAATCTTTTATCAAAGGTAATTTTATTCTATGAAAGATTTCTGTATTTGATAACCAAGTTCCACAGCCACTTGTCTCTGATTTTTTTTACCTTTAAACATTTAATAGGTACCTTAAAGTACCTTAATATATTTTTTCAGAGACAAGTGCCTGTGTCAAATTCTTTAAATTATGCAACTATAAATACACTTGTAATAGATGGTTTTGAAGCTAGATGTATGAAACGATACATGAGAGAAGGATATTTAAGTCAATATAATTTTATTAGAGTAGTGTCCCTTTGGACTAAACATTTTTGACATTCAGGGATGCTTGTAGGTGGTCATTGTGTAAAGAAATATTTATTGACTAAACTTTTGGCTAGTAATTACAAGACTTTTCCCAGAAACTGAATATGTTTCTAGGTTGATGTATTTGAAAACTTTGTATACATATTTCCATGTTGGTAGGATGATCAGCACAGTTAAAAATTTCAGATTTATTTCTCCTTTAGCTTTAAAGTTTGACCATCTTTAGACCTAACTTTGTAATTGCATCTCCACTTACTGGTCAAAGGTTGGTCAACTTGAAATTTAGTATGAGTTCTGACCTCACTTTGTAATTGCATCTCCACTTACTGGTCAAAGGTTATTGAATCAACTTGAAATTTTGTATGAATTCCATTTGTAACCATGGTATCCTAAATATGTTGATTGGATATTCCAGTCTGTAGTATTTATCAACTTTTATGTCACATTTGGTAAGGAAACCTTAAAATTGAAAAAATAAAATAAACCAGTCCCAATTTATTTTGATGTGATTTTGACAGGAAGTTTTCAAAATCACCAGTAACAGATGCTTCTTCAACCTGTATTTTTCTTAACATAAAACAAGATATAAAGATATCACAATTTTTCTGGGTATAGTACATGTATGTGCCACTAGTTGGGTGTTGACTGATAATGTGGAAAAAGTCTTGAGAAGTGTAAAAAAATTAAAAGATGGACTTCTTCGAACTGTTTTATAATTCTTTTGCCAAAGTTTTTCTCCAATGATGATTTTTTTTGGCTAGAATTTTATTTTTTCTCAAAAATGCGAAAATGGTGACCATCACCGCGAACCCTGCTTTCCTGTCATAGATTGAGCCTTATCATGTATATATCTTTGATCCCTTTTTAATCAAAATGTTCATGTTAACAATGATAATGAGAAACATGTATCAATCTAAAAACTTTCAAATGACTTTGGAAACTGTTTTGACATTAGTAGGAAAAACTCAAAATGTAAATATATATGTAGCCTTTGTTAGTCTTGTATGTTTTTGTTAATTTTAGTTCATTTATATGATTCATAGTTTATTGTGACGTCCATTTTCACTGAACTAGTACACATTTTTGTTAAGGGATCAGCTGAAGCCTGCCTCCGGGTGCAGGATTTTCTTGCTGTGTTGAAGACCCATTGGTGGCCTTGGGCTGTTTTCTGCTCTTTGGTCGAGTTGTTGTCTCTTTGACACACTTCCCATTTCCATTCTCAATTTTATATTCCTGTAATTTGAGTATTTTCATGAACGTTTTAATTCTTTTTTACTCCCAATTTTTAGGTTCATGGATACTTATGTAGCCAAAGTTGGGAAACCAGAATTGCCGCAGGGCAGGCAGTTGAAGCAATATGTAGGAATGTGCCAAAATTTGAACCCAAAATATGTATTAAGCAAGGTGAGGGCTATTCCATTATCATGATTATGATCATTGATAATGGGTGTCAGAGGGTAAAAGGGAAGTTAAATTTTTGGACATGGGATGATGATAATTAATGGTAAAAGCAAGTATGTTGTTTGTGCCTAATCCTACCCGGCCACATTTACTTTAGTGGAATATTTATTAAGTTATAGGTCACCATACTTGTCATTGTAAAAATAAGATGTGGTATAATTGACAATGAGACAACTCTCCACCAAAGACCAAATGACCTAGAAGTTAATAACTATAGGTCACAGCACGGCCTTTAACAATGAGCAAAAACCATACAGCATGGCAAGCTATACAAGGCCCTGAAATGAAAAATGTAAATTAGAATGGTTAAATGAAGATTTGAGTCAAAAAAAAGTTTTATAGCTTTAGAATCTCTACAAAATTATATCATGTTAAATATAGCTTAATTTACTTTTGTAAAAACTATTTTTTTATATTTATTTTAGAGTCCTTAGAACCTGCCACTTCAGAAGTTACAGGGAAGTTGCTGTTTTCTCAGTTTGATCTCAGGAAAGTTCTTGTTCATGGAACTTCATTACTTAGCACCGAAGAAAAACAGTTTGAACTTGGAGAAGAATTTTCTGGTATGATTAAGAGTCTGTCTTCCTAAATGACAGTATAGTAGTGTTGTGAAGAGGAAGAGGGACAAACAGGCTATTGGGAGATAAAAAAGGGGGAAATATAAAAGAGAAAAGTTTTGTTGTAAAAATGAAGATTCACAGAATAATAGATTGATGGAGTATAGGTGACAAAGGGGTAGACAAAAGAAAGAAGCAGAGTCGAATTTGGATCTGGTTGACACTTTTTGAAATTTTATACAGAGTAAACAACATTTAATTTTTTCATGTTGGAAGTTGTACTCATGTAAGAAGTATACTTCCCCACAAAATATGGGAGATAACTTGCTTAATTTTTATATACAAATTGCAAAACATTCTTTACAACAAATTTAGTTTGGATAAAACATAAGGCCTGCAAAACTAGTGTTCATATTATTTGTTATCTCAGGTAATATTGTTGCTTAGTTAAGTATATTTATTTTAACCTTATTTATAAAACTTTTACTAGATTTTTCTTAAACTAACACAAAATGAAGACTTTAATTGGCAAAAATCCTTTATACAGAAATATGTAAGACTGCCCTACTTAAAATTTAGCTCGCATAATTTTGGTGAGTCTCATAATTTATAGATTGAAACTTGGTTGGAAAATGTGGTAAGTTTTACCATTGTGAGAATCTTTTTTTGAAAGTTAGGATGAATCGGGAAAGCCTTGTATTAAAACAGTAATGAAATTACAAAACTGAAAAATTTGGAAAATAAAATTGAGAATGGAAATGGAGAATATGTCAAAGAGACAACAACCTGACCAAAGAGCAGACAACAGTCGAAGGCCACCAATGGGTCTTCAACGCAGCGAGAAAATCACATCTCATTGAACATGTTGAAGCAAGCTGAATGGATATTTATGCATCCATTTCAACAGTAGCAATGATTTAATGACTAATGTATTGATATATTATTATATGATAATTATAGTTTAATATTTGAATATGTATTCCATTAAATTGAATGTTTTCTATTGATTTTACTTTAGGATTAGATGATAAAGAGAAACTAAGTAGACAACGACAGATGTTAAACAAGAAACTAGGTTTAGATATGGCGGGAAGCTTGAAATTAGGTCTTGATGGGGATTTATTTTCGGACGAGGATCTTAAATCTGGATTAAGCACATCTTGTGACAATACAATTAAACAAGAAAAGGTATTTATAAACAGTTTTTAAGTAGATAATGGTCATTTTGGTATTGATTTATTGAACACAATTCTGCAACATGAAAAGCTTATGATTTTTATATGACCGCAAAATTTTTTTTGCGGTCGTATATTGGTATGACGTTGGCGTCGTCGTCCAAAGACACATTGGTTTTCGCACTCTAACTTAAGTTTAAGTGAATGGATCTCTATGAAATTTTACCATAAGGTTCAATACCACAAAAGGAAGGTTGGGATTGATTTTGGGGGTTATGGTACCAACAGTTAAGGAATTAGGGGCCAAAAATAAGCATTTTTGTAACTTCCAGACAATAACTTGTGTGTAAGTGTTTGGATATTTCTGAAATTGTACTTCAAGGTTCCATATCACAAAGGGAAAGCTGGAATTGAGTTTGGGGGTAATTGCCCGAAACATTTAGGAATTGGGGGCCATAAAGGGGCCAAAAATAAGCATTTTTCTAGTTTCCAGACAATAACTTGTGTTCAAGTGTATGGATCTCTCTGAAATTGTACTGCAAGGTACCATACCACAAAGGGAAGGCTGGGATTGAGTTTGGGGGTAATGAATCATAAGGGGGTTCAAAAAATCTGGGGGGGGGATTTTTTTTTTTTTTCCTTTTTTTTTCTTTTAAAATTTTCCATTTTAAGTTGGTTATTTCTGATTTATATTTAAAAGCAAATAATAATGATATGGTAGGAGATACACACCAAACAGGATGTGTAAATTATTATATAATAAGTATTGTGCAATAGCAAGAAATTTTCAATTGCACAGTATTGCGCAATAGCAAGAAATATCCAATAGCACAATATTGCGCAATAGCAAGAAATTGTCAATTGTACAGTATTGCGCAATAGCAAGAAATATTCAATTGCACAGTATTGTGCAAAAGATGATACTTTGTATAAATTGCTTATTTCTTGACCAATTTCAATGAATTCTTGGGGTTCTTTAATATGCTGAATCTAACCGTGTATTAAGTTTTTGGATTTTGGGCCCTGTTTTTAAATTGGTCCACATTGAGGTCCAAAGGGTCCAAAATTAAACTTTGTTTGATTTCATCAAAAATTGAATTATTGGGGTTCTTTGATATGCCGAATCTAACCGTGTATTTAGATTCTTAATTTTTGGTTCCGTTTTCAAATTGGTCTACATTAAGGTCCAAAGGGTCCAAAATTAAACTTAGTTTGATTTTAACAAAAATTGAATTCTTAGGGTTCTTTGATAGGCTGAATCTAAACATGTATTTAGATTTTTTATTATGGGCCCAGTTTTCAAGTTTGTCCAAATCGGGGTCCAAAATTAAACTTTGTTTGATTTCAACAAAAATTGAATATATGGGGTTCTTTGATATGCTGAATCTAACCATGTATTTAGATTTTTGATTTTTGGGCCCCGTTATCTACTTTGTCCACATTGAGGTCAAAAGGGTCCAAAATTAAACTTTGTTTGATTTCATCAAAAATTGAATTCTTGGGGTTCTTTGATATGCTGAATCTAACCATGTATTTAGATTTTGGATATTGGACCATAATAGGTGAATGTCCAATTTAAAATTTTTAAGTTCTTAGACCACATTCTTTCTGTGTCAGAAACCTATGCTGTGTCAAATATTTAATCACAATCCAAATTCAGAGCTGTATCAAGCTTGAATGTTGTGTCCATACTTACCCCAACTGTTCAGGGTTCGACCTCTGCGTTCGAATCAAGCTGTGCCCTGCGGAGCATTTTATTTATTAATGATAGCAGTTAATGCACTTTTATTTATTATACTTGAGACTCAGAGCAAATAGGATAAATTGCTTTGACTGCATGTGTGTCTGAAACAAATGTTCTGGATGATAACTTTTGCTTTCTTTCTTTGCTTGATTGATATGCAATTTATAAAGAAGGAAGATGTAGGAAAGCGGAAAGCGCATATTGCTTGTATTGGTTTGGGGTCAAAGGTCAAAATCACAGTTAATAGAATGGAAAAGTTTAGAAATATGCTCTCCAGATGGTAGCTTATGTTTCCCTTGCTTCTACAGATGGAAGATATATTAAAGGGGAATAAGATAGTTGATTCTGGGATCAAAAGTCAAGGTCACAGTTACTAAAATTTAAGAGAAAACTTGCTTTTTATCCAGTGAAAAATATTTTATGCTTATTTTTTATGCCCCACCTATGATAGTAGAGGGGCATTATGTTATTCGGTCTGTGCATCCTTTCGTCCATCGGTTTGTCTGTCTGTCTGTGCCGCTTCAGGTTAGAGTTTTTGGTCAAGGTAGTTTTTGATGAAGTTGAAGTCCAATTAACTTGAAATTTAGTACTAATGTTCCCTATGATAAGATCTTTCTAATTTTTATGCCAAATTTGAGTTTTGACCCCAATTTCACGGTCCACTGCACATAGAAAATGATAGTGCGAGTGGAGCATCTGTGTACTATGCACATAGAAAATGATAGTGCGAGTGGGGCATCTGTGTACCATGCACACATTCTTGTTTATGATAAATTGCATTTCTGCATAAAGATTTGCTAATTACGATAAAAATCTAGACAGATCATTTGCAATCCCAAGAATTGCCTAAGGTTTTCATTAAGAAAAATTAAATATATAGAATTACCTGGGTGTTATCACTGGTTATCAGATTATTATAAACTACCAGCAGTCAGCATGGTAAATATTGATTCACTAAACACCAACCCAGCACCTTTACTTATGTTAGTTGCAGATTCAGGTTGAGATGTAGAAGACAAAAGCCTCTTTTGATAGGAAAACATATTATTTTTGACCCTAAGGCCAAATAAATATATATCTGTGGTTCCAGTTACCCAACCGACCCTAGTTTAAACCCCCTGATCCTAGAACTTTTTTTCCATTTCTGAAAAATAAACTGTGAGAGATCCAATTTTGTGGAATGTGAATTTCAATAATTAAATTCACAGACTTCTGTCATCTGAATTTCGATTTATAAAAGTATCCACTACGGATAAAAATGCGACAGATTCTTAACAGAATGCAACGAAATTAACTAAAAACTTAACATGTGTGTTTGTTTTACAACAAAACGTATACATGATATAGAAAATGGTGAACTTCCGGTAGGGGCGTGTATAACACCGGAATCAAACGCGGTGAACATACAATTTATTGGTTTGTGATTAGGTCTAGTTTATGGTGAACCCCTAGAAGTAGGTCAATGATATTTGGTATGCAGTTGTATTAGCATTGGCATATCTCATTACCATGGAGATTATTTGGCCATGCGCCTCAGTCATGGTTTATTGACTTTGAGACTTTGCTTAGTTTACATGTATTAGTTTGTGATTAGGTCTGTTTATGGGGAACCACTAGTGGTAGGTCAGTGATATTTGGTATGCAGTTGTAGAAGCATTGGCATATCTCATTTCCGTGGAGATAATTTGTCCCCTCCCACTCAGTCATGATCTGTTGACTTTGAAGCTTTTGCTTAGTTTTCATGTATTAGTTTGTGATTAGGTCAGTTTAAGGGGAACCATTAGAGGTAGGTTAATGATAATTGGTATGCAGTTGTATAAGCATTAGGACATCTCATTTCCATGGAGAATATTTAGTCCTTACCCCTCAGTCATGGTCTATTGATTTTGAAGCTTTTGCTTAGTTTTCATGTATTAGTTTGTGATAAGTTCAGTTTAAGATGAACCACTAATGTTAAGTCAATGACATTTGGTATGTATGCAAATGTATTGGCATTTGCAAGTTTCATTTCCATGGAGATTATATAACCCCACCCCCTCATTATGGTTCATGGACTCTGAAACCTTTACATAGTTTACAAGTTAATGTTTGTGTTTAGGTCAGTTTAAAGGGAACAACTTATGAAAAGTCAATGGTATTTGGTATGCAGTTGTATTAACATTGGCACATTAATCTCATTTCCATGGAGATTGTTTAGCCCTGTACCTTCAGTCATGGTTCAATGACTTTGAATATTTGCATAACTTACACGTTAAAGTATTGCTATTTTAATTTCAACATTTGCATTATCAAAATAACATATAGATGAGACATATCTCTGTGTTAACAGTTTATTTACCATTATAGACATTCACCTCCTTTCTTTTCTCTAACCCTGAATCTGGCCGTGACGATAGGTCTTTACCATGTTTACATGTGTTAATGCATACTATATTTTGCTTAAATCTAATGTTGAATAATGACTTTGTTACCAACGTTTTGATGATTGTATATTAAATGTTGACAGACATGTGTATCAGAGATAATAAAACAACAACTAATGGATGTTACCAGTGGAATGAGTGCCAGAGAAAGAAACAGAGCCAAGCGTAGAACTAAATTGTTAGCTAAACAGAGGTCAAGGGATGTCCAAAGGTTAGCAATAAATAATTATTTGAAAGCTAGGTTCTGAGTATTTGTAGATCTTTGTGACTTGTACATGTTGTAAGTCTGAAATGTACTTGTAATGATTTCAGAAAGTTATTGACTACAGAAACGCAACACCACAATCTAAAACCTCTCAAAGTTCAGCAATTATGGGTTTTCATCAGTCCTTAAAACTACCAGATTCAAGGTGCAAAATCAGTTAATCTGGGTGAAAGATATATTTTCTTTTTTTTTACAGGCCTTATATTTGATTGTTGTCACCCAAGCCAACTACTGACACCCTCTTTATGCCTAGAGTGGGAAATGTTATCTTTTCAATTATTGCAAATTACAATAAAAGTACATTGATTATTAATTTGTATTAGAACTATCATACTTGATTTTACATACATGTATTATTATTATAATTTTTTTTTTGTGGATTTTAATTATGATCTAATTTTAATTGTAAAATACAGAAAAAAATAACCAGTAATACTGTATACAGTATTGATATTTTTTTCCTAAAATGTACCAGTAAACATGGTAAATCCTTCAGTGAAAAGATAAGTTGCACATTAAGTCAAAACTACTGTAAATAAGTGCTGTGTATAAATTCATTAAATCAAAAAGTCAGGATTCATTTGTACTGAAGAGAAGGATTTCAATCAGAACATAGAAACCAGCTTATGTCCTAATTACCATGATTCCTGATGATTTCTTGAATAAAAATTGTTTTCTTGGCAGTTGTGATTTTTGTTGAGCTTGCGAACTTTATTTTGCGAAAAGCGAGACATAGCAATATTCCTAGAATCCGTCATCGGCAGCAGCGTCAACATTTAGGTTCAAGTCTGTGGTTTCTTTGACATATTCCCCATTTCCATTTCCATTCTCAATTTTATTTTATAGAATTTTATGAAATTTGGACAGAAGCTTGTTTATGACCAAAATACAGTATCCAGAGCAAAATTTTGAAAATATTTATTTTCGTTTTTCCATAATTTACTGATACATGTGATAAATGGACTTATTTTTTTTTACAGTTAAAAATCAGATTCAGTCTGAGGTTAAAGTTTTTCAGTCATCAATAACTTTGTCTAACCTTCATGGAATTTTATGAAATTTGGACAGAAGCTTGTTTATGACCAAAATACAATATCCAGAGCAAAATTTTGAAAATATTTATTTTCATTTTTCCGTATTTTACTGATAAATGTACTTGGTTTTTTACAGTAAACATTCAGATTCAGTCTAAGTTTAATGTTTTTCAGTCGTCAATAACTTTGTCAAACCTTCATGGAATTTTATGAAATTTGGACAGAAGCTAGTTTATGACCAAAATACACTATCCAGAGCAAAATTTTGAATATATTTATTTTCATTTTCCTTATTTTACTGATAAATGGACTTAGTTTATTTTACAGTTAACAAGTAGATACAGTCTGGGGTTAAAGTTTGTTGCACATCAAATACTTTGTGAAACCTTCATAGAATTTTATGAAACTTTGGAAACTTTTTTATGATTAAGAGATAATATCTGAAGCAAACTTTTGAAAAAAAACATTTATTTTTTCAGTATTTTTCTCATAGATGGACTTAGATTTTTACAGACAGTCTGGGATTCAACTATTTTGACATGATAAATTTGTTAACCTTCATAGATTGTTCTGAAACTTGGACAGAAGCTACTCTTTAAAACCAAGGAAAAATTGTGAATTTTTTTTAAATTCGGTATGTTACTGATAGACGGACTCACTTTTAAAGTCAACATTGCACTTTTACACTGACAGCAGCAATCATAGGCGAGACACAGGGTTCTGCGGAACCCCTTACAAATTTTAAAGATTTTTTTTTTTTTTATTGAAAGTTGAAAAATCTTTGTACACACTAAAATAAAACTGTTATTTACCATTCTTGAAGATAGATATACATGTATTGCGCTTTTCATGTTTCAAGTTTGCATTGTAAAAATTTTGATTGTTGCTTGTAGTGAGCAGCTTTCATTCGATGCAGAACCTCCATTGAAAAAGTCAAGGTCATTGGCTGAAGGTGACACTAACAGTAATGGGAAATTAAATGTTGAGATTAAAGAAGAGAAACTCATCATAGAAAACAATGCTGATAATACTCTAAATATGGAAGAGGTACGATTTCATTGACCAGGAACCTAGAAATATAGATTCCACCACTGCAACAAGTGTGTTACGATATTTCTCCACTCGAGACAGTTAAATTTTAATATTTAAAGCGCAAGGCTTGCCGAGCTTTTTAAATAATTAAAATTTAACTGTTGAGAGTGGAGAAATATCGTAATACACGAGTTATAGTGGTGGAATCTGTTTCTCTTATGATTTTTATCCTTCCTTTTCAAAGATTTGCAGAAAGTTGTGTGATTATATGTGACGTCAGCAGGCATGGTCGCCTTTTTTTATGACGTCACAATGGGAAATTCGGAGGAAACCAAGACAAATTTGACGTCATAAATAAATTTCAACCAATCATTTGCAGAGAACAGATATTTCACTAGTGAGGTGAAATATTTTTCTAACACCGATCAAGAAATGTGAAAATAGTACAAACATTAGAGAAATGCTCATCTAAAACTAGACATATTTTTCTTGCAAATTGTCAATTCTATTCAGTTTTCAACCAAGCTTTTTTTAAAAGCCAATATTGTTGAAATCAAATTCTTGTACAATAGAATTATTAATACCAGATGCAGTATTGATATCAACAATACTTTCAAACAAATAAAACAATATAGAGCATATTCATATTTTGTGGGTTCTATGATTAAAAGAAAAAAAACTTATATAGGTATGAACTGCTTAGGATTGCTCTAGAAAATATCTTTTGGGAATTAAGAAACTTCTACAGGAATAAAATATAAACTTATGTGTCAGTGGTTGAGTGCCTTCTGAGATTCATACAGATTTTTGTCTCGCCTTGGCGGAGTCAAAAAGCGAGACATAGGTATGCTGTTTCTGGCGTCGGCGGCAGCGTCAACAATGTATTAGTTTGTGATTAGGTCTAGTTCATGGTGAACCACTAGTGGTAGATCAATGATATTTGGTATGCAGTTGTATTAGCATTGGCATATCTCATTACCATGGAGATTATTTGGCCCTGCCCCCTCAGTCAAGGTCTATTGACTTTGAAACTTTTCATAGTTTACATGTATTAGTTTGTCAATTTATTGGGAACCACTTGTGGTAGGTCAATGATATTTGGTATGCAGTTGTATAAGCATTGGCATATCTCATTTCCATGGATATAATTTGGCTCTGCTCCCTTAGTCATGGTCTGTTGACTTTGAAAATTTTACTAAGTTAACATGTATTAGTTTGTGATTAGGTCAGTTCAAGGGGAACCATTAGTGGTCGGCCAATGTTAATTGGTGTTCAGTTGTGTAAGCATTAGCACATCTCATTTCCATGGAGAACATTTGGCCCCGCCCCCTCAGTCATGGTCTATTTACTTTGAAACTTTTGCTTAGTTTACATGTATTGGTTTGTGATTAGATCAGTTTAAGATGAACTGCTAATGTTAAGTCAATGATATTTGGTATGCAAATTTATTGTCATTTGCAAGTATTGTTTCCATGGAGATTATATAGCCCCACCCCTGATCATGGTTCATTGACATTGAAACTTTTACATAGTTTACAAGTTAATGTTTGTGTTTAGGTTTGTTTAAAGGGAACGACTTATAATAAGTCAATGGTATTTGGTATGCAGTTGTATTAGCATTGGCACATCTCATTCCATGGAGATTGTTTAGCCATGTACCTTCAGTCATAGTTCATTGACTTTGAATATTTGCATAACTTACATGTTAAAGTATTGCTATTTTAATTTCAACATTTGCATTATCAATTTTACAAAAAGGCGAGACATATCACTGTGATAACAGTTTATTTATCTAGGCCAGCCCTCCTGAAGAATATACAATAAACAATTAATACTGGCATAAATATGTGCAGGATTTGTTTAATTTATGTGTATCTATGTGTTTTATGTAGGTAGAAGAATGGCCATTTGAATCCTTCAGTGAGATGTTGATGAACGACCTCTTCCATAGTTCATGGGAAACCAGGCATGGTGCTGCAACTGGTCTGAGGGATGTTATAAAATACCATGGCAACACAGCAGGAATGTCAGTGGATACACCTCAGGATCAAGTAAGTTATTCTTTGTTATGCGCCTTTATAAATGAAATTTATACATGGTCACAAATAAGAGTTAATACGGTAAATTCAGAAATTTTTGTATGCATTTATTATCAAGAGTGTTGAAAAATGCACAAAATAATGGCTTGAAATATTGCAATTTTCAGGAAATGCTGTATACAAATAATGCTATAAAAATTTGTGAGTCTACGTTTTTGCAAGACCTGTCCTGCTGCAATTTTCACAATGACATCATGAAAATATTCTGATTTTACCGTACATGATGGACTACAAAAGCCCATCTAGTCCACTTGCCTGTGATCACAACTTTCTTATAAAGCCTACCACTTAATTCTATATATTTCATAAAATCATTATTCAAGAATAATCTGCTTTGTTTTTGTAAAAAGGCTATTTTAATAGTTCCTATTTAAGAAAAAGAAAAAAGAAAAAAGAAATAGAATTGAAAATGGGAAATGATTTTACATGTATCAAGTTTTCATTTAATGTCAAAATAATTATTCTCCAAAGAATAAGATCTTTGTTGATTAACAATTTGTTGATTAACAACTTGTTGATTAACAACTTGTTGATTAACAATTTGAAAATTATAAGTTATATATATAAGTTTAATGGGGCATATATTATCACAATAATCGCAAGCATTCACCATGTTTCAAATTGATTTACTCTTCACATGGCCAGCAATACCAAATTTTTTTTTTAACAGAATAATTCATGCAAGCCATAGATTTGTTGGAAATTTTCACATGGCCTGGGCCGTTATATTTCTAATTTTATCTCGAGCATAAACGAGGGATAAAATTAACGAATATTATGGCCCAGGCCATGTGAAAATGATAAATCTATGGCTTGAATGAATTATTTCAATTCTAATAGGACAAATACGGTAATTTGAAAAACTGAAGCGAAGATAAGATTGCTGTGTGTATGGCTGTTCTATTTTACCCCCTGTAAGATAAAAGCTACAAATTTTAAATAAATCGAAGGCTTGCGTGAATCATTTCTTAAATAACCACTAGAAAAAATGTGTTCAATCTTTAAAATTCTTAACCCAAAATTTTTTCTTCATTGGCTACTATTTACTGTCAAATCCACAGTAAACATGTCGTAACTAAGGAGTGAGCCGCCATGTTGACTTGCTGAAATCCATGAATGTGTGAATGATGCAATAGAATAGAAAATGAAACAACACCACCACAAAACTCCATTCTAATGCAATATTACCTGAATTTAGAGCGTACACGTAACGGAATAATCTTCAGCTTGAGAGTTTTCATTTGTATGTTTTGACATGACGTTAGTGCGCCAAGATCATTCATGAAATTTCGCGGAATTTTATTTTATTTTGATTTTATACATTTTATAAGAGTTTATGCATTAATTCTTTTTGTTATGCATTAGAATAGGAATAATGGTTCTGTAGTTTCTTTTTCAATTTCAATTTGAACACAATGAAAACCACATACATAGTGTATGCACATAGTTTACAATACATGTGGATTTACGTGGGAGGTAAATAGTAACAGCCATTAATATGTACATCTCTGAGTCTGCGCTGAGTATATAGGTATATCAAGAATTTTATCACACTGTTGTTTACAAAGTGAAAGAAGCATGTCATATTAGAATACTCCTTAAATATATATTTGATATTGCAGCTTACAGGAATAAACCAGTTCTGGCTTTCAGATGTATCCCTCAGACTGTTATGTGTAATGGCTCTGGATAGATTTGGAGATTTTGTGTCAGATGAGGTATAATGTATTGTTTTCTTGTATTTGTGATAATACTGTGGCTTCATTTCTTTTTGATGTTTAATACCAATTTTTGTTGATTGAGGAAGATTTGTATTTTTGTGGATACTTAAATTCATGGTTTTGACCAATTCTGCTTACAAGCAAGCCTATAGAATCAATGATATTTTGTTGAATACTTGAATTCATGGTTCACCTCTACCAAAGAAATCTCAAAGAATAGCCATAAGAATTGGACAGTACAACAGACCACAATAACCACCAACAACGGACTCCTAAAAAAAATAATTATACAAACAATATTTAGGGTTATTCCATTAAAATGTATGTGGGAGGGTAGGAAGGGAAGTTTAATTATTGAATGGGGGTCATGGGTCCTTTTTCAGTATGCGTCTATTACCATTATGCAAAATTATCTAAAAAATGGTTCTTGGTTGTAGGGATGTTTTGAAAGTCCCTTCCTACCCTCCCACATACATTTTAATGGAATAGCCCTTATCACATCGTCCAGTAGTGCAAAAAACAACAAACAACATGTGATCCACATAGCCTGATTTTGTTCAGGCACAAAAGAAAATCATCAAACTGGTATTGATTAAAAGTTGATTATTATATTTGGATTCAGTTTCTGCTACCACGAATGAAAATATTAGTTAATTCTTAGTTAACTTAGCATATTTAGATTAGTTTAATTACTTAAAATCTTACAGGTATATGTTGGATGACAAAAAGAAATTAAAAAAGAATTGTATACCTTAAAGAAAATATGCTGTTAGAATTATTGATAGACAAAAAGTAACAACAAAAGTATACAGAGAAGTCACCATACAACCTTGTGGCTTGATTCATTTAATTATTTGTGGATAGGACTACTATTTATGCAATCAAACCCCCTATGACCAATAGCCAAAAATTAAGATATGACTGAAAAATGGTTTTGTTGTTCTTACCAGCAGATAAAGTGTTAAAGCATGAAAATTTAAAACAATCTGAAGAGAACAACTGTTAAAGCAGAATTGTTTTGAATTTTTTGAATTTTATTTTGTTTGTGAATAGATATTATCCACGAAATTAAAACTCTTAACTAAATTTTAAAGACGAAAAAAAATACAATCACATACTGGAAAACATGAAAATTAATGCCCATGAAACTAAAGACAAAACACAATATTATAGACCATGAAAAGAAATGTTTCTACAGTACTTGCAAGGAAATTGTCAGTTGTGTAAATGTCTATTTTCAGGTGGTAGCTCCAGTGCGAGAATCATGTGCTCAATGTTTAGGTGTTCTAATCAAGTTTTTAAATGCTCCAGAGGTAGAAGGTGTTGTCATGGTATTACTGCAGCTGTTAAGTCAGAGTCAGTGGGAAGTCCGACATGGTGGCCTTCTTGGATTTAAGTATCTTTTGGCAGTTAGACAGGTAATACTACTGTGGATTCACTTAAATATTTGTTCCCATCAATTTTTCGTGGATTGAGGAAAAATTGCATTTCCATGAATACTTGATTTAATGGGTTCAACAAGTTTTGCATACATTTCTATATAAAATTTGTACTACTTTGAAGCCTTAAATTTATGGCTCACTTAAGGTAGTACATAACACTACAGGGAGATAACTCTGCAAAAATCACATGAACGTGTTTAATCACGTTCTATTGTTAAGGAAATATATAGCTTCTCAATGATCAAAATAAGTGTTTGTCAAACTGCTATATAACCAACGAAATTTTTCTGATAAAGTGGTTGGTTCAAATTCTTTGAAATTTTTATATTTTTGTCAAAGGGTCAAAGTAAACATTATGTCAAAATTTTAGGAAAATTAAACGAGCCAAATTAATTTTAGTCAAGGTGTTGGGTACCACCTTAAACCCATGTAAACCTAAACTTCAATTTGTGGATCACTTATACCCATGAAATCCACTAAATGAGTACCCCACAAATAATATTGATTTGGCAGTATGCTTCAAAATAAATTATTGGTTTACAGCATAAAAAATAAAGAAATGAGGTGTATGATTGCCAACAATCAAATTGCAAGTTGATTGGACGAAATAAATAGCATAAAATGACTGACAGCTCAACATACAAAAGGACAAGGTACGATAAGGCCTGTTTTTGGCCCCCCTATTTTCTCATTTTTCAAATTCTGTTTTGGAAAGCTACTTATTATGTTAAAATATTCCCTGAGGTTTGAAGTTTTTTTGGATGAACTTCAAAACCACTAATTTTAGCAACTGGGTGAGGTGAGGGGGGTAAACTTTAGGTTAATTATTCAAATATTGTAATTATTATTCACTTTGCAGGTGTTCCGTACAACTAATTTTTAGTTTTTTAGTGCCTGTGCCACGTGACCCAGGAATTTTATTATTCCAATGTCATGAGAACTGTTTTTGCTGTCTAAATCGCCATAATTTTCTCCGGGTCACGTAGGCGCACGCTATTAAATCTTAAGAAACATTGGCCAAAAATCGTACTTTTTCCTTCTTTTGACGTTTTTGATGCCCTTTTATCCCCCTCACCTCACCCATTTTCTGAAATTAATGGTTTTGAAGTTCATTCAAACAAACTTCAAACTTAAGGGAATATTTTATCGTGATAAGTAGCTTTCCAAAACAAAATTTAAAAAATGAGAAAATAGGGGGGCCAAAAAACGAGCCTTAAGCTTATCGTACCTTGTCCTTTAAGAGACTTATTACTTGAGTTAGTAGGATTAATTTTCTTAAGCAAAGTAAACAATATTTGTTATATATACTGTACATTCATTTATTTTGGTCGGTACCAATTTTCCTGGATCAAGATCTAGAACAAATTGTATTTTCGTAGATATTTAAATTCCATGTTTTGCCAACGTTTGCATATAAGTCTATAGAAAATGTGTACTTTGTTAAACATTCAAATTTGATTTACGTATACCCACAAAATCCATGAAAACTTATATCCCACAAATAATTAATAATCCACATTATAGCGTTAATTTTATTAAGAATGAAGTTATGAAGACTATCAATGTTTTACAGGAAAGGGTGATTTGTTTAAAAAAAAGTAGGAAAGATACCATGGGGACAAAACCCATAAGACGAAAAAAAATAAACAACACCATTCCAAAAGAAACAAGCCAAGCAGACAAACAACAGTTCTTTGAAAATTACAAAGAAAAGTAAACATGAATTTCACTTTAATCTGTGGATGAACTTGGGTACTTAATAAAGATCTGTAATTCTGACTCTACCAGTGACACTTATAAAAACTATTTATTAAGTATATGTGTTGGACTCAGAGGTGCGATGGGGACGCTGAAGCACTTCAGTGTTAAACCATCGAACATCAGCATGACCATCGCGGATCCAAGTCCTACATATGTAAAAGAAATAATTTTATTATAATTGTTGATGACAGCTATTTGTATACACCTTTTACATGTATATTTATAGGATATGACAGAGATAATATTGCCAACCATTCTGCCTTCCTTGTTCTGTGGCATCCAGGATATAAGTGATGACGTCAGAGCTGTGGCAGCTGCAGCTTTAGTACCAGTGGCAAACAGTCTCATTACCCTTATGCCATTACAGGTAATTGATGAATTAATTAAAAACAAACATATTGGAGTTAATGCACTCAAAACATCTTTGTGGATTAATTCTCACATGGAAAGGCTTTGAAAGAAAGAGATGCATAAATTCATGAGTAGCTGCGAAACAAAAATTCATGGGTATCTGCAAACAAAAATTCATTGGTAGCTGCAAAAAAAAATTCATGGGTATCTGCAAACAAAAATTCATGGGTAGCTGCAAACAAAAATTCATGGGTAGCTGCAAACAAAAATTTATTGGTAGCTGCAAACAAAAAAAATCATTGGTAGCTGCAAACAAAAGTTTATGGGTAGCTTCAAACAAAAAGGGTTAAAAATAGGAGCCAGAATTGTTTTTGGTCATTTTGTCAAAGGAAGTTGGAACATGTACAGAATTATCAATGTACAGAATTATCATCTGAGAAGTTGTGCAAAAAGAATGTAATAAAACTTATTTGTACCAAAAGTGGGCTGAATGTCATCTCTACTTGCTGAGGTATCTGCCAAGTGGCAGTATATTAAATGTACTAATCTGGTCAATCTTCACTTGAATCAAATGCATGAATTCTCCTTTTACTGTAAGTGAGTTACTATATTATCAAATTATTTAAAGAAAGAGGTTATTATATTTATGACCCAAGCAGCCATTAACATGGCCTTAACTGTAACTATATATCGATAAAATATTTTAGCCTACTTTGTCTCACATCATCAGCCATATTGTTTTTCTTTTTATATTGCAGGTGCCACTAATAGTATCATGTTTGTGGGAGACATTACTTGACCTGGATGACCTCACATCATCAACCAATAGCATCATGACATTGCTATCAACAATGTTATCTCATCCTCAATCATCTATACTAAACTGGTAATGATCTTGTTGATTTCCATTTTGAAGAACTTAATACACATAAAAGAAATGTCTATATAAAAATAAGAAAATGTGGTATGATTGGTAGTGAGACAACTCTCCACCAGAGACCAAATGGTGTAGAAGTAAGCAACTATAGTCACTGTACTGCCTTCAACAATAAGCAAAACCCATACCGCACAGCAAGCCATGAAAGGGCCAGAAATGACTCATGTAAAACAATTCAAGCAAGAAAACTAACAGCCTGATTCACGAATCTAATTCAGTAAGAGCTACTAGAAATATAAATATAAGAAGATGAGGTATGATTGCCAATGAGACAACTATTGACCAAAGTTCAAATAAAATGGATGTAAAAATTATAGGCAACCGTACGGCCTTCAACAATGAGAAAAACCCAAACCGTATTGTCAGCTATAGAAAGAATATTTATAAGTTATTTCCTGGCTCAGTGTATATGAATATTTTGAAAGTTTTGCACAACTTTGAAAGCATGGCCAGCTCTTTTAAAGCTTTAGCATTACATGCCAAAATATAAATTCTGGCAAAATTGCTGATTTTAAAATCTTCTAGAAAGCATATAATGTTTAACATGTTTAATGTGTTAGAATTAAGACTTGTAAAGTTTTGAAATAGAAATAATTTTTAAAATGTTTGTTTCTTACTAATTTACAGGTTAACAACCCCGCTTACAGAATTGGTGCCAAGATTATGGCCATTTCTAAGACACAACATAACTTCTGTCAGAAAGTCAGCCCTAGAAACATTTTATACGTTATTAACTGTCGAAACACCACAAGTAAGTTTATTTAGCAAAAATTTAGGAATTGTCAATTTGATCAAAACTTTTAGTTTGTAATGTGCAGTTTAAATATCAGAAAAACAGAAATATAAAGTTTTCATTACTCAAGACACCAAAAATGTATCTATTGGTTTACACGTTGTTTACTGTTTCATTATATGACACATTTTTATTCCCACAATTTGAAGGGCCAGAGGTTATATAGTCTGTCAATTTGTCAAACTTTTGATTTACCAGATGATGAATTATGGCTTGAACAAAATCAAAATATCAGAACAATTCTTTAAAATTTTTAACACTAATTAATGGACCATAAAATACAGGACAAATTTGATTTTGACATTAACTGTTCAAGAGTTATGCCCCTTGGTAATCTTGAAAATGGAGATATTTGTTGTTTCTAGATGATAATTATAAAGTACCACTTAACAAAATCTATTAATATTTAAAAATAATGTTTATGATTTGCAAGATGCATGTCAAGTTTGATTTTGACAGTTTTGTCATTTAACATAAGGAAATATGCCCCTCAATTTAATGTCTTTAAAATAAGGACCTTTTTTTAGATTTCAGCATTGTAACTAAAGTATGACTTGACATAATCTTTTTAAATTCCTTCATAATGTCATGGACCATTATTAACTACTTGGACTTATTAAAAATTTAATGGTCCTGAGTTCCGCACGTGATTTCAAACCATTTTTGTCTTGCCTACAATGAAAGCGAGACATAAGTTTTACTTTTCCGGCGACGGTGTCAATAATTGTTAAGTTTTCTGCCTAAGTAAGTTGGATAGGAACTACTTGTGATAGAACATTGATATATAAAGTTGCATTTCTGTCAGTACAAATCAGTTTGACGACTATTTTGAGGCCCTGCCCCCTAGGTCATGGTCCAGTGACTTTGAATTAATTAGCAATTTTCAATGTTAAGTTGTCTGCTTAAGTTAGTTTGATAGGAAGTACTTGTGAAAGATCAATGATATTTTGTATAAAGTGGCATTATTATCAGTTCATATCAGTTTGACATCATTTTGAGGCCCTGCCCGAAAGGTCATGGTCCAGCCACTTTCAATTTAAAAGCAATTTTTAATGTTAAGTTTTCAGCTTCAGTCAGTTTGATAGGAAGTACTTGTGATAGATCAATGATATTTTGTATAAAGTTGCATTAATATCGGTACTTATCAGTTTGACGACTATTTTAAGGCCCTGCCCCCTAGGACATGGTCCAGTGTCTATGAATTAATTAGCAATTTTCAATGTTAAGTTTTCTGCTTAAGTTAGATTGATAGGAACTACTTACAATCGACAAAAATATTTTCTATAAAGTTATTGGCTGTACATCTCAGTTTGTCAACCATTTTCAGGCTCTGCCCACTAAATCATGGTCCAGGGATTGAATTAATAAGCAATGTTGCTGTCCATCAGATTGTCTTTTTCTGAATTTTATGCCGACATGCAAGACATATCTCTGTGTCAACAGTTTATTTTTTTTTTTTTTTTTGTTTCTGGATGATTTTAATTTGGTGTTAAACTTTATTTAGAATTATTTTAATCCTCATGATTTTTTTAGCATCCAACATCAGCATGGCTGCCATTTATCTTAAGTGATGCCCTTCGTCACATTTATCAGAGGAGCCTCCTGGAAGAGAATTTAGACGTATTATCTGTTGTAATAAAAGTATGGTCCAAGTTACTTATGAAAGTGCCCCTGGAACATCTGTTATCGCAGGCAACACCCTGGTTAGGAGTCTGGTTGTCACAGTGTATGCAGCCTTCCAACATCCCGTTTGATCCGGTTTACATGCTGTCTGCTAAACATCGTGTTCGGGTAAGAACTTTGTTGATATGATGTCTGAAAAAGGAAACAGACATTTAATAAAGTCCAAAACTAAAACTTATGTTTAATTACACAAACAAATATGCCTGTAGAATTGATTGTGTGAAATTGCTGGTGTTTGGGGCTCTGTATATCACAGATGTAGATATAGGCTTGTGATTTAACTGTGTATATTCTATACCTTTTCAGTGTAAAACTTGTCGCACTGTATAAGGGCTATTCCATTAAAATAAATCTAGGATTTAGAAGGGGACTGTTTAAAAAAAAAACTAAATTCCAACTTATTCGCTTTAAGTAATTTTGCACACATGAAATAGTCATGAACAATAAAATTACCCTCAACCCGTGTCCAAGAAAAAGAATTATCTTCCTAATCTCCCACAAAAATTTACATAGATTAGCCATGAAAAGAAAGGAGATGTTTATAGAAACTATATCACGATTTTAATTTATTGTCTCCTGATGTTATAGGGAAATAAACATGTATCATTGTTCAACTGTTGAAGGATGTGTTTGGATAATGCCAAGTTTTAAATATAAATATACAAGAAATATTTGAATAATAAATTGGATATTTTTAGATCATAAAAAACATCTTATTCTATATTAAAATGAATGTCTATTATACCCAACTCTAGGAATGGGGGCTACATTGCAATCACCTTGTCTGGCCGTCTTTTTGTCCAACAAATATTTTCATCACACTATTCTCCAAAATTACAAAACAGATCATGATAATAACTTTATATTTGGTCAGCAGCTTGACAGTGATGAGTTGTAATGTGGGAGCACTTTTTGGATCTTTCAGATACCTACTTCCTGTTTTCCCAAGCTTTGAATAACAAGACGAACAACCTATACATTCTTGTATTTTTTTCAGTATATTAAGCTAAATACATGTACTGTAAATTCAGAAATTCAGGAATCCTTGACTACTGACAAAAATGCAAAATCTACTAAATGTGATTGAAAAAAAATTATGTAGGAAAATAGCTACTTAAATTATGATTGCAATTTTTTATTATTGCGAACCTGATACCGTCACATTTTTTTTGCATTTATTAAAACATTGCAATAATTTCTGAATTCATAGTATTTGAAAAGAATGCTGTTTATTTTTTCAGCCTGAAGGAGCCCGTAACCAGATGTGTCAGATTCCTCAACCGTCCCCTAGAACAGACATCAATAAAGATTACATAGCTGGAATGTTAACACTGAATGCATCAGTCCTAGAAAGAGATACAGCTGTACTGAAAGCCAGAATGACATCAGCAAAGTAAGTTTAATCTGTTGAACTGCATCAGTATTCGGTTAGGCCAATTAAAATTAATTGATAGATTTTCATCCCTGTCCGCCCCTCTGAAATCGTCCAGCCCCGGTTTTTTTTTATTTTTGAAAATTTACGATTTCTGTATTTTGTTCATTTCTTTTACCAGTAACCACCGATAATTACGTTTCATTCAAAACTTCTTGTTGGAAATTTCGGTTTTCGTATTTCTTTGAGTAATTTAACCAAAATAATTAAGTAGACATATTCTGCTGCTCTATGATGACAATAATATCTTCCGAGAATAGAGATTGAATACAGAAAGGGCATGAAATATTCGGTGTTACAGGTAATAGGTGGTGTTCAAGAACACAAATCGCGGTATGTCACAAATTTCAGTGATTAGAAAACCGTGGATTTTTTAATTTATACAATGACTTTGTGTCAGGAAATTTGGACTGTGAATAATATCCAAAGGCAAGAGTCGTGGAACACATTGGTACAAAAGCATGACTGGAATAAAGAAATTGACACAAGCATGAACTTGTGCGATTTATAACTGTATATTGAGAACAAAAAGTCGGCCAACGAAAAAACAAAATGTATTACAGCAAGCCCTTAGATTTACCCAAAGGCCGTCGTTTTTTGTTGACCCTCTGGCCTCAGCCCCTCAATAAAGTCATTTAACAACTTCTTCCTTTTGGTCAAGTTCATGTTTTACATTGTAATTATATTTGCACCTTGCAAAAGAATCTTAAAAGCATCAACCCTAGTATTTTCAACACAGTTTGAGTTTTTATTTCACTCTGTACTGATAATACTTGTGTTGCATACGCTTCATTTAATGGGCACTGCAAACCATAGCTTAGAAAGCAAAATAAATTTGATGTTGGTAGTCTAAAAGAGAGCATTTCTCAACGTTTTTGCTATTAAAATAAAAATAAGAAAATAAAATCCTCCCACCCACCCCATTTAAAAAAAAAAACTGGATGAAAATCTACTAATTAATTTTAGTTGGCCTTAGCATTCTCGCCTTGAGTTTGAGTGATATTTAATTCAATCCAAGGCAAGTTCAAACAAAGGACTTGAAAATTGTTATATCTTAATTGTTTAGCTTCTCTGCTAATGCTTTAATAATGCTATTAGTACCATTAAGATGGGTTTTGATAGCTCTTTGGTTAATAGAGTTTAAAGTTTATTGTCTCTTTGTTAAAGTTGAGTTTGTGTTATGGAAAATGAATATGGCAACACTCAGTTTGACTTTCTGTTCTTAAGAGCTTTTAGGCATCCTCAGGATTTGTTATACAAATACAAACCTTAAAAATTTAGAGGCAGGAATTTCTTTGATCGGCATTATGTAATTATCAAATAGGGAGTAGAACAGATGGTTGTCATTTTCTTGTAAGTGAAGTATTCCTGTCAACATATCCTATATTTCAGTCAGATTGTTGTGATGTGGAGTTCAAAAGCAACTTGTTGTCCATGTAAATTAATGCATTGAAAACATACTGTGGATTCAGTTACATGAATACAATGTACCACTTTTGGTGGATTGGTGAAATATTGCCATTTCGTGGATATTTGATTGCTTTGCCAAACTTTGTATACAAGTTTGCATACAATACTAAAGAACAGCAATACACGTGCTGTTCCTTTGCTTTTTGTGTTTTTTACAGTATGTACTGATATTGTGTTATGGATGGATACCCCATATCCTTTCTTTTCTATTATACAAGTCTATAGAAAATGTGTACTTCTTTGAACATTTGTATTCCTGGTTTACCTATACCCATGACATCCACAATGTTGGTATCCCACAAATAATAAAGAATCCACACTGTATATCTTATTTATAGATTACTGGGTATGCTTTGCGATTTTATAACCAGAGATGTACCAGATTTCCCTTCAGGACCAGAGAAACCTGTGGACTCTATTGCCAAACTGTTTATATTTCATCTGAATAACAAGTCAGCAGTCCAAAGATTTGTCATAGGCCAGGTTACATATGAATGGGCCAATGCCAGTCAGGTGAGGGATTTATTAGACTCTTTTCTTTACACATCCTATTACTGACTATCTGTACTGCAGATGCAATAGGTAACACACATCAAAATCTGCTTTTCAGGATTGAAAAATCTGTTGTATTTCAATGGCATTTGAAACTGCAGACAAAAATCTGCTATAAACAGGATAGCAAAAACAATTGTTTTGAATGACAATTGGGAACATATATCCTATTGTATCTGTTGTAGTGATAGCCGATAATTGGGTGTTTTATTTTCGATACATTTAGGAGATGCAGTTTTAGGGGAGATGACTAGGAATGTTACGATGAATTTTCAATGTCTTGTTACTAATGTTTGTTTTGTTTATAATGATGTCTTTACAGTGGAATCTGATCACATGCAATCTGATCACTTGGCAGAAAGTCTGAAAAAACAATTAATCACACAAAATTACCTGTTCTGTATCTACCCTTAATAACACTACAGCGCTAATTTTCATAGTCTATTTGAATTGAAAAATGGCCACTGATCCAGAAACTTGTGTGATAGATGAATATGATATATAACGCAGGTTAGGCACAATTTGTTTTTCCAACATAAGATGACTATATATAGCTAAATGTAAATCTCTGTATTTCAGAATTGTACCTGTCCTGAAAGTGTGACTACCAAATTAATGGAATGTTTATGTGAATCTCTGTATTATGATGAGATAGCAGTTTCCTTCACACACATGCAGTCTGACTGTAAAGATTTTATATCAGCTCTTAAACAACAAGGTGTAGATTTAGATGTGTATTATCCACCTGGGTAAGTGTAATAGAGCATGTCTTCATAAATATTATATTCATTGATTGAGATATTGTGTATACCATAATGACCAGATTATATTGACGGAGGAAGCTGGAGTACCAGGAGAGAAACGCTGACCTTAGGTAGGAACACTGGCAATATTAGGGATTGGAGTTATTCACATCTTGCATCAAGAGAGGCTAGTGACCAATGAAGATGATCAAATTACATCATTTAGCCACTGAACTCCCCCCTCCTAAGCAACAAATAGAACATAGTTGAATGCTATGGAATATTGTGAAATGCTGATACCTGAATTCAATTCATTAAGTTTAACCCTTGCACAGTCAGGGGACTTACTTAAATGAGTGATTTTCTAAATCACTGATTCAAGTAACATTATGTCCATAAAGGTTGGAAGTAAGAATTGTCTTTCTTTAATAATCACCTATTTAAGTAGTACAAATTAATCACTAGACTAAGTGATTTAATTTTATTGTAGCTTTAGATATAGAATACTAATGATCCAGGAACTAATTATGTTGCTAAAATTATCAGAACCAACACCTGTGTTGATAGGATGACCGGGTTATGTCAGGTGATGACCTTGTACTAAATCTAGGATAATGACATAAAAATCACTTGTTTAAGTATCATACCTCAATTTCCTTCCAAAAAATCACTTCCTTAAGTATCATTATTTTAATAACCCCCACTAATTTCAACACCCCCGAACAGTGAAATTTTGATCGCAAACAGTAGAATTGTATTACATAATCTATAAGATGAAACCTTGAATTTTACAGGAAAAATACTCCCAACTGCTGGGAAAAATCTGTTAAGAAAGTATCAGTTCATTATGTAAAGCCATTTTTATAGCATTTTTTCAAGTAAAATAGAATTTGCAGCTAAATGATTGCATCAAAGGCATAAACCTTTATGCTTATTTTAAAAGAAGCCAAAAGTTCATTTTTTTTCAATTTTCTAATGAAAAGATTTTATCTAAACCTATGTGTTTAAAATTTTGGTAAAACTACAAAATCCCAAATTTGTGACAAAACTTCGAATTTGCTACTTAAATAAGTGATTTAAAAATCACTTATTTCAATAAGTCCCCAGACTGTTGCATAGAATAAATAAAATCATATCACACAGGTCGCAAAATAGTCGTCCTTGTTCATGATAGTAACAAAAGTTTATTTTGAAGGACTGTATGGTAAAATTGAGAGACATACAATAAGTTATCAATAAGCTCTGTAAGAATAATTTTTATTCAAATATATTTCTATAGTTTAATTGACACTTGAATTGAAAAGAACATGAAATTGTTATTTAAAGTTTCAACCTTTAGGAACCTTTTTGTTGGAGGAAGTCTTTAACCAGACAATTTTATGTCTGGTTTCTAATCCAAAAGTTATATACACTTGGTACTGCAGAAGCTCTAAACATAGGTCCCGTCGCTAGACACCAAGCTTTGGAGGCGTGGTTGCTTATAGCATGTCTTACTTCAGGAATTCCATCTAGGATGGATGTCCTGGGAATAAATGTTGTCTTCTGTATTATCAAGTGTACTCAACGTCTAGCCAGAGCAGTGGTTAAATCTTTTGTATAAATTCAAATCTTTATTTCTAAAGTAGTGTCTAATATAGAAAAAAGGGCAAATAATCTGAAAAAAACATAGAAATTTTAGAAATTACCTTTGTTTGTTCTGATATAATCTTGTTCATTTTGGATCATTTATTTAAATTTTCATTTTTAAGAGTAATATAAGTGTACTATTTTAAAAAAGTTATAATTGTTGTTAACTGCCAAGGGAGACAATAGTGATATTATCACTTTGGTTTGTCTTGGTTTAAGGGCATACGATACAGTTTAAAAGAATATAGATAGGAACTACAAAAAAATATTTGACAGAACAACAGACCAAAGCATCCACCAACACCTGAGAAAAGATGGATGTACTCATTATATGAGATTATTAGATAGTAAAGGACTATTCAATTAAAAAATGTAGGGGTTGAGGGTTGGAAAGTACTTTATATGGTAAAACATTGGTGATGTGGCTCTGATTAGTTTTTACGAGATAATTTTTTTTTTAATTCACATATATTTTTTTTCCCCAGTAATATATTAACAGTAGAACAAGCCTCTGCTCTAACCACCTCAGTTTATGAAGAGATTAGGTCCAATCTCCGTCCAAAGGTTCATCAGACTTTTGAAGATAGAAGAAAACAGTTACAGAAAATGGTCGAGCAGACAACTAAAGAACTACAAACTCTTACCCTCAGGTTTGTCATTTCATAAATTAACTAAAGAACTACAAACTCTTACCCTCAGGTTTGTCATTTCATAAAACAACTAAAGAACTACAAACTCTTACCCTCAGGTTTGTCATTTCATAAAACAACTAAAGAACTACAAACTCTTACCCTCAGGTTTGTCATTTCATAAAACAACTAAAGAACAAACTCTTACCCTCAGGTTTGTCATTTCATAAAACAACTAAAGAACAAACTCTTACCCTCAGGTTTGTCATTTCATAAAACAACTAAAGAACTACAAACTCTTGCACTCAGGTTTGTCGTCTCATAAAACAACTAATGAACTACAAACTCTTACCCTCGGGTTTGTCATCTCATAAAACAACTAAAGAACTACAAACTCTTACCCTCGGGTTTGTCGTCTCATACACTTCATATTGCCCTTTTTTTAAAAAGAGGAAGAATATACCAAGGGGACAATCAAAATTCCTCAAAGAAAAGTTAACAACACCTTGGCACAAAATGAAAAACGATGTTAGGACAGTCTACAGAAAAATCAGAGACTGAGAAACACAAACCACTCCAAAAAAGGAGTGAACTTATGTGCTCAGGAAGGTTAACAAATTCTGCTCCACACGTGGCACCTTGTTGTGTTGCTCGTGGCATGTACAAATTTGGTGCTAAGTCTCATTGAGGATTAATTTTAGTGTATTGCTTTTAAAAGCATACATACAAAAATTTGTTTCAATATACATGTACAACAGAAAAACATCAGAATAAAAACAGAGGAAGAAAGAAAAACAAAAACAATTGACACCTTAGAAATTGCATCAATCTAAATATTATGCATATAATACTTTTGGCTCAACTGTATGTGAAAGAGGAAAATTTGCACACCTCTGTTCAAAGTATACTGCTTTTACTCTGTTAGTCTGTCTGTGTTTCTGTCTATCCAATGAAATTTGTTTTTAATTTTCTCAGTAATTACAAGTCAGAGTTTTCTGCATTTCTTGAGGGGATTACAAAGCTAAGCTTTTGCACAAAAATGCTTAGAAAGCAGTTTCTAATAAATTCAAATCTTACACAGTTACTTTTTTGCAATATTAGAAAAAAATCATAAAATTATTAAATATGAAGTTTGAAGCAGTAAAGTAAGTTTTAATTATGTGTGTATGATGTCAAATAAATTTAGGCAGTAACTTTTCATGTTTATAAAACTTGCAGAGTGCAGTGTTCATTATCCAAAGCAGTTGTAGAATTGAACAATTTACCAGAAAAAATGAATCCAGTTGTTAGGCCACTGATGGAATGTATGAAGAAAGAAGAAAATATTGATCTCCAGGTAATATTAGAAATTTCTAGTGGCCATATTCTTTTTTTTTCCTTGTTTGTGAAGTTTTCACCCAATATCCCTTGTTACCAGAGTTTACCGTGAGTAACATGAAAAGTTTTGGATAAGGAGCAAAATTATCTATTCTTTAAAAGTACTGAAGTTCTACCCAAAGTTTTTGTGTTTTTTTAACATCACATTGGTGGTCTTGTAGTGATGTGCTCCTTGCAGTGGAGGATCCCATGGTTAAAAGATTGTTCTTTGATTTTTATGCCCCACCTACGATAGTAAAGGGGCATATGTTTTTCGGTCTGTGTGTCTGTTCGTTTGTTCCTCTGTCCGTTCATCTGTTTGTCCGTCTGTCCCACTTCAGGTTAAAGTTTTTGGTAAAGGTAGTTTTTGATGAAGTTGAAGTCCAATCAACTTGAAACTTAGTACACATGTTCCCTATGATATGATCTTTCTAATTTTAATGCCAAATTGGAGTTTTGACCCCAGTTTCACGGTCCACTGAACATAGAAAATGATAGTGTGAGTGGGGCATCCATGTACTATGGACACATTCTTGTTTGCTGTGGTATTGGCAGATTTAGTTTCAAGATACATAAACTTGGTTTTGTTCAATTTTCCTGATAACAAGGTTCTGTTCTGAGCTCACAATACTACCATATAACAATCACTGAATTTGAAATTTGTGCATTGGAGTTTTGTAGTTGCCATTATTCAGACATTCTTGCAGTGCATCAGATTTCATTATGTGGTTCTTGTAACATTTTAACTATACACCTGCTGTAACAATTGATAAGGGTAAAATATAATTACATTTCCTTTTCAAAGTTTGTATTGAATATGTATGAAGTATAGGCTGCTGGAACCAATATTCAGTTTTTTTCTTAGATCTACTGATCAAGTTGAAGGATCAATTTACTTTAATCTTTTATTAAAAAATCCATTTGCATGTAATCTTTATTTTAGTTTGAGGCAGCTGAAAGTTTGTGTCACCTGATTAAGAAATGTCTTACACGAAATCCCAATCCCAGTGTCAAGGTAGTCAAGAATCTACATGGATTTCTGTGCTGTGATCCAACTTTCACTCCTCTGGTAGAAAATCCTCAGGCTGATATCACAGGTATGTATACTGTGTCCAATGGAATATATTTTACTTGCTTGAAATTATGTATTTTTTTATATCTTTGTGACCAGATCATAGGGCAGTTCCACTGAATTATTGAATTTATGTTGGAAGCGGCTAATTGTTTAATTTATTTTAGCACGAATAAAAAAAGAGATACAGGATATGAATCTGTGAGACAACTACCCATCAACACTCAAGACCAACAAATGTTTATATATGTTGCATATGTGATTGAAAGCAACTGTGTAAAGGGTATTCAAAATCAAAATCAAGGGGAAAATGCAATGATTAGACAGAATAAAAATATCTAACTATGTTTAATGTGAAAATCTTTTTTAAAACTCAATTTATTTCTCTTTCATAATTCTATGTCTGATTCATAATAAATTTTATGGTCTTTGAAACAATTGTGAGAGGTGGGAATATATCCTATGATTAAAGTACTTGATTATTGAACATGACTTTAACAAGTCTTTGGAGTGTTTTTGCAATAAAGGCAATTCGTAAAACTGTACCTATAATTAATGTCTTAAATCGAATCAAATCAAATCAAATAATTTTATTGGTGTAAATTCCAATACAGGAAGGATACCAGCTGACATTTACAAAATACAAATACAAAAATAAACAAAGACAAATATACAGATGTTTTCTCGAGAATAAGAGACACACAATTTATATGTACTTGGAAGGAGTTTTCATCCATACTATATTAACAAGATATTACAATATTAAAGCTTTAATACAGTTCTTAACAACATTATGTTTGCTTTAAATCAATGTTCGTATCATACTGATATCTGGTATTCCAGCTATAGATACATTACAAATGTCAGTATCATTACTTTTCAAAATGAAACTATTTTTTTCTTGTTCAGACATATCAACAAATGTATTACAGTCAACAGAATGTTATTGTTTCTTCATCTTTTACTCCGTAATCTGTTGACCTGAAAAAATCCTGGCAAAAGCCTGGAATTTTTTGTAGCAAAAAGAATGAGAACCCTGTATTTATTATTTTGATAATTCATGTTATGCTAAAATTGTAAACATCTGTTCATGTTTATATTTTTTTTCCAGATGGAGTTGAAGTGAAATGTACAAAGACCTCAGGAATTTTAACTTTAACAAAACACCAAAAGGTAAATCCCAAAGTAATAAGTAAATGAATTAAGAGCAAATCTCACAAAATTTCTACCCATTTTCCCAATGGGTATAGATATAGTGAAAGAGGAATTGTGGATACAAAAAGTGGATTGGCAATTGAACATACAAATGAATGCCAAACAAACAAATGTTAATGAGCCTGTCCAAACTTATGAACCTTGTCAGTGATCACATCAACTTGAAAGTTGGTACACTTGTTCATTATAATGTACACTTTGTAAAATATATGCCAAATTAGAGTTTTTACCTAGTGTTCAATGAACTTGAAAATGTGATAGTGATCGTGTGGCATGGTGTCCACAATCAACAAATGTTCTTATTCACAGGGTTAGACAAAATTAAAAAACATAAATATTTCTTCATTTCAACCATAAGTCTTATTAGGAACATCTGAATGCTATTTGTTTACTGATTGATAACATTTTTTGTGCCCTACCTATCATATTTTGGGAGCAATTATGTTTTCTGGTGTGTTCTGTATAAAAATAAGGAGATGTGGTATGATTTCCAATGAGACAACTATCCACCAAAGTTCAAATGAAGTGGATATAAGCAATTATAGGCAACCGTTTGGCCTTCAACAACGAGAAAAACACATACCGTATAGTCAGCTATAAAAGGCCCCGACATGAAGAATATGAAACAATTCAATTGAGAAACTAACAGCCTAATTTATAACAAAATAATTTACAAAAAACAAATATGACAGACAAGAACCAACTACAACCACTGAACTACAGGCTCCTGACTCGGGACAGGCACATAAAGAATGTGGTGGGGTTAAACCTTTTTGTGAGCACTCAACCCTCCCCTAACCTGGGATAGTGGTGTAACAGTACAACATAAGAACAAACTATAAAACTCTGTTTGTTCATCCATTTAGTATCAGGTTAGAATTTTAATTTAAGGTAGTTTACATGAAATTGTGGAACTTACAGTCTTATGATTTTTTATAGCAGATACTTTTTTTTTATTATTATTTTCAAGTAACAAATGTACCCATAACATTAAATTTATGTGAAAACTTAATGCCATAAGATTGCATCAATACCAATAAAATTACCACAAAATTAAAAAAAAATATGAACATAAAAAATGTTAAACAAAACAATACATGTACATTATTATATAAATTGCTGTGTAAAGAAATTTTCATCTTTTTTATATTTAGGCAACCGATGTTGGGAGGAGATGGCTCAGGAAAACTCCAAGTGTCAAGTTAGATCTTGGTGTTTCACCTGAATTAGCAGAAGACAAAGCAGAGGTAAAATTACATTACAGAATAATCTCCCTTGAAATAAGAGTAAATTGTCCAGAAACATATGTTACTTTTGCCAAAGGAAAACAGAAAAGTAACAAAATAATTCCATTTGTAGAGTTATCCTCCTTGATTTTTTTAGACTTTATGTACTGTAGATTCTTTTATTTTTGTGGGTACCAATTTTCTTGGATTGAGTAAAACTTGCATTTTCATGGATATTTTATTTCGTGGTTTTGCCATATTCTGCATATAAGACTAGAAAATTTGTGGTTCACCTGTACCAGCAAAATCCACGAAAATTGATATCGCACAAATTATTATGAATCCACAGTAATTTGCTAGAAATAATTGTTACTATGATGAGAGCAGAGGTTTCATTTGCACAGTTATCTTCCTTGATATCAGTGAAAAAATGAAGTTATGTGACAGAACAATTTATGTCTTTGATAGAATTAAAAGTTGCATAATTATTTCATTACTCTAGATATCAAACTTGTTTCTGTACATAACTCTTTTATTACAAAATTTGACTTTATGCATTGGCAGTTTTTCTGTGTAAAACATACTTCTTCCAAAGAAAACTTTATTCATATAGTGACTTAAATCTTATGGTCAAGAGGATTGGATATCCTGTGCCTGTGATAATATTGAAGACGCCTTGAGCAATTCATATTCCAAGGGTTGCCCCCACAGGGCAACCCATGTTGTCAAATGGATTGCAATTGATTTTGCTTCAGTAGTATCAGAGAGCACATAACTTTTGAATATAAACTAGACATATGTCTAGTATTTTTTATATTATATCAAAGGGTTGAGTAAGATTCATTATCTTTCTTCCTTTGCAACAATAATGAAATTAAAACAAAAACTTTCAAATTTGGTAAGATTGTCTTGTGTAGCTGTCCATGCTATATGGTCATTTAGGTTTTGCAATTTCTGCTTATAAAGTTCTGGGACTTTGTGAGTATCCTCAGCTTACTGCAGCATGCACCTTGTGAGCGTATTCCATTGTTAAGTGAGAGAATAATGTGGTAATATTATTAAGTCTCCCAAACGAAGTTTGGGAAGACTTATTGTTTTTGCTCAGTTCTTATTATTATTATTATTCTTCTTCTTCTTCCGCCGCTTTTAAATTTGAACTTGTCCGCACCCGTTCTCCAAAACCGCTTGTCGGATTAACTTAGGGTTTCACAATATGTTAGACTAACATGTCTAGTGGTGCAATCAGGGTTTTGTTTTTGCAATGGGGTTTATAAAGGGGTACTTTGAGGGGCAAAAAGAAAAGAGGGTTTTACTATAGAACCCTATGGGATTTTATTTTTTTAAATTTTCAAATAATTATAAATTGAAAACAGTTCGTGATAAACACAAACTTTTTAATTGAAAATGTTCTAAATGATAAAGCCCATTAAATGAAATACAGGGTTAGTCCCCAGGGGTCACCCCCACCCCCTGCCATTTAAGAAAGTTCTAATACCTTGTAAGTGGTCAAGATCCCCACCCCTAAACCATATATATTCTGGTTTGTCATGCTAAGATGGTTTGATTGATATACAGGGTTAGTCCCCAGGGGTCATCCCCACCCCCTGTCATTTGAGAAAGTTCTAATATCTTGTAAATGGTCTAGATCCCCACCCCTAAACCATATATATTCCTGGTTTGTCATGATAAAGCACATCAAATGTAATACAGGGTTAGTCCCCAGGGGTCACCCCCACCCCCTGCCATTTAAGAAAGTGCTAATATCTTCTAAGTGGTCAAGATCCCCACCCCTAAACCATATATATTCTGGTTTGTCATGCTAAGATGGTTTGAGTGATATACAGGGTTAGTCCCCAGGGGTCATCCCGACTCCCTGCCATTTCAGAAAGTTCTATTATCTTGTAAATGGTCGAGATCCCCACCCCTAAACCATATATATTCTGGTTTGTCATGATAAAGCACATCAAATGAAATACAGGGTTAGTCCCCAGGGGTTACCCCCACCCCCTGCCATTTAAGAAAGTTCTAATATCTTGAAAGTGGTCAAGATCCCCACCCCTAAACCATATATATTCTGGTTTGTCATGCTAAGATGGTTTGAATGATATACAGGGTTAGTCCCCAGGGGTCATCCCGACCCCCTGCCATTTAAGAAAGTTCTAATATCTTGTAAATGGTCGAGATCCCCACCCCTAAACCATATATATTCTGGTTTGTCATGATAAAGCACATCAAATGTTTTACAGGGTAAGTCCCCAGGGGTCACCCCCACCCCCTGCCATTTAAGAAAGTTCTTATTCTTCTAAGTGGTCAAGATCCCCACCCCTAAACCATATATATTCTGGTTTGTCATGCTGAGATGGTTTGAATGATATACAGGGTAAGTCCCCAGGGGTCATCCCGACCCCCTGCCATTTGAGAAAGTTCTAATATCTTGTAAATGGTCGAGATCCCCACCCTAAACCATATATATTCTGGTTTGTCATGATAAAGCACATCAAATGTTATACAGGGTTAGTCCCCAGCGGTCACCCCCACCCTTTGCCATTTGAGAAAGTTCTAATATCTTGTAAATGGTCGAGATCCCCACCCCTAAACTATATATATTCTGGTTTGTCATGATAAAGCACATCAAATGAAATACAGGGTTAGTCTCCAGGGGTCACCCCCACCCCCTGCCATTTAAGAAAGTTCTAATATCTTCTAAGTGGTCAAGATCCCCACCCCTAAACCATATATATTCTGGTTTGTCATGCGAAGATGGTTTGAATGATATACAGGGTTAGTCCCCAGGGGTCATCCCGACCCCCTGCCATTTGAAAAAGTTCTAATATCTTGTAAATGGTTGAGATCCCCACCCCTTAACCATATATATTCCTATTTGTCATGTCTCAAACATTTGAATGACGTATAGGGCCAGTCCCCAGGGGTTCCTCCCCACCCCCAATATTCTAGTATCTTGTAAATGGTCGAGATCCCCACCCCTAAACCATATAGATTCTGGTTTGTCATGCCAAGATGATTTGAATGATATACAAGGTTAGTCCCCAGGCATCACTAATGCATATAACTTTACTGGACCAAACCAATTTTCACTGGACGTTGCCCAATGTCAGGCGACCCTGGAAATTACGAATTATGGGAGCTTCGTTTGGGAGACTTCGTAACAGCATCCTGTTACAATCATTTCTTGTTCTTTGTAATTTTAATTGATTTCAAAATTTTTTGACTCACCTGTTACTTTAATATGTAGATGGGGGCACAAACTATTTGCATTCAGAAAGTAGAAAGCTTGGATGCTTCATATCTTTTGTTCAGACCCCTCATGTTCTGGAGTTTCTGTTTGGCATATATCTGTTCACCTTGACCTCATTTTCGTGGTTCAGTGACTACACAGATTTTTTATCACATTATTCTCGCACTTAATTTGAGTAAGAGGATGACTATTTGGCATATGGAATCATTACAAGGTCTACATGTCTGTCAGACAGGGTTCATCTGATCTTGACCTCATTTTCAGGTAAACATTGGTCAAAGATAAATTTTCATGGTTAGGTCTGTTTCTCAGATACTAATACTGTAAGATATTGATAACACACTTGTTTCTGTACATTAAATCTTTGAAACAAAGTTTGTCTGTATGTATCAGCTGTTTTTCTATGTAAGATATAACTCTTTTGTAGAAAACTTTACTTGTATAATTAATGAAAACAAAGAGATAATGTTATTGGTGATTTAGTGCCTGATACTTTATGGATTTAAACATTAATCTATACCAAACTTCTTTTATTTTTTATATATGACATATAAAAAATTAATGTAGAGTATAAAAAACAAAAATTTCACATGATATAATGTTTTACAAAAATGAAATCAAAAAAGGATTTGATACCCTTCATATTTTATCTCCCATCTTATCCGTAAATAATTTACCAGAAACAATGATGCCTTTGCCAAAATGAAAAACAGAGGTTTCAATGGAATTTTATTGAAAGAGTTATCCTCCTTGATTCATGTGAGACAGAAGTATTTAACCAGTAATAATTGTTACTTATGACTTATTGATAGCGGAGGCTGAAATATAATTTAATAACCACAGATATCGTTCTTGATATTTGTTAAAAAAATAGGTAATATGCCAGGAACAAAATTTTGTTTTCATTACTCAGTTATCTACCTTGATATCAAGGGGAAATTTAAGAAATGTTACAAAAACAATTAATATCATTGATGGAATTTAAAGCTGCATATAATTCTTACATTCATATAGATATCAAATCTGCCTCTTAACATGAAATCTTTTAAATGGAATTTGACAATAAGTATTGGCAGATTTTCTTTATTAAACATACTTTTTCTATATAAAAAATATAATCTTTTTATAACTAGTGGGGGTTGTTGATGGCTTCTTAGTGCCTGTGATAATATTGAAGACAGCATTAGTTTCATATCTTCAGGGGAGCCCTATCCCGGGCTGCTCTGGTGCCCAGTGGAATAGAAGTGCTTTTGCTTCAATAGTACCAGAGTGCATGTAATATTTTGCCATTTACTAGACACATGTCTAGTACACAACATGAAATGGACCACAGTGTGATTGAGATGTGTAATTTCTTTGTCTTGCAACAAGTTATGTTAAGATCAATATAATAATTTTTATTATACTTCATGTCAAAATGCCTGATTTTGATTGGTTAATACGAGGGAGACAATTTACTCTATCTCATGGCAAATACTCTATTACCCTTCACGGAGACGCTTGCTCAAGTGTGCACTTTAAGAAATACGGATGATTGTTATATACAAGACGTCATAGTTTATTACTTTGAAATTAAAATTTAATAGACAGTAATAACAGAACATTCAGTATAATAAATTAAATAACACATATCTGAGATATTGATAGAGCAGATTGTTACCCCTCGAAAAGACATTGTCAACCTTGGCTTCGCCTCAGTTGACAATGTTTTCTCGGGGTAACAATCTGCTCTATCACCCTCTCAGCTATGTGTTATTTATATAATATCAAATTAGTAATTCATGCTCTTTGGAACCTCTAGTTAAAAAGAAAGGCATGCTGAAAGCTTTCATACTTTGTAAGATTGTTTGTAATCATGTATAAATATCAATTCAAAACACTTATATGGATTAGACAATTTCTTTCTGGAGTTATCGGACTTTAACTTTTATTGGGTTTTTACAGCATACTTTCATCTTCATTGTGACAGTATTCCAGTGACAAATCAGTGGGGGATACTTTACTATGGCATAGTTAAGTGAATCAAGCAAAAGGATACGCAAGTCCTTATTTGATATGCTGCCCATGGATGTGTTATATGACTGTCAATTTTTAAATAACATCCATTTGTGATTAAAACATGATTTCTGACAAGTCAAGACCCTTTATCTCTTGATTTTAATTAAGAAAAGATAAATAAAAGACAACAAATTCTAAATATTCCTCTAAACTTTAGTGTGGTGGCATCAGGTTTGGGACGAACAGGGACAGACTATTTTATGAATAATAATCAAGACACAGCCTTATGTTTGTTAAAATTATGGTGTTAAGTGGAGTTTCTGAATCTAAAATCCTATCCACACTTAAAAAGTCATAACATTAGGACAGATTTTTATGCCCCCGCTGTAGCGGAGGGGGCATTAAGATTTACCCTTGTCCGTCTGTACGTACGTACGTACGTCCCAAAATTGGTTTCCGTTCTCTAACTTTAGTTTGCCTCAACCAAATGTTATGAAACTTATACACAATGCTTATTACCACAAAACACAGATCAAGTTTGAATTTTGGTGGCGTCACTTTTACCGTTCTAGAGTTATGCCCCTTTACAAATTGAAAAATTGCTGAATTTCTCGTTTCCATTCTCTAACTTTAGTTTGCCTCAACCAAACGTTATGAAACTTATACACAATGCTTATTACCACATAACACAGATCAAGTTTGAATTTTGGTGGCGTCACTTTTACCGTTCTAGAGTTATGTCCCTTTACAAATGGAAAAATTGCTGAATTTTTCGTTTCCGTTCTGTAATTTTAGTTTGCCTCAACCAAATGTTATGAAACTTCTACACAATGCTTATTATCACAAAACACAGATCAAGTTTGAATTTTTGTGGTGTCACTTTAACCGTTCTAGAGTTATGCCCCTTTATTAATGGAAAAATTGCAAAATTTTTATTTTCTAAATATCAAGTAATTTTTAAAATTGGAGTTATCTTCCTTTGTCCATGATTGTAGTTGAATCAATCAATGCTTTATACAATGCAATGTTTAATTTTGACTTCCACTGATAAAACACAGATCAATTTTAATTTGGGTAGTGTCACCTTAACCATTATTGAGTTATGCTGAATTTTTAGTTTCTGTTCTCTACTTAAGTTAGCCTCAACCAAATGTTATGAGACTTACACACAATGCTTATCACCACAAAACTCAGATCAAGTTCAAATTTGGGTAGCGTCACTTTTACCGTTCTTCAGTTATGTCCCTTTATAACTATATGATATGCAAGCTGGGGCATCATCTGTGTCCACATGTGGACACTATCCACATTTATTTTAAATAAGAAAAAACAGTGAAATGGTTGGACGAACAAGGACAGACTTTTTATGGCAATGGCGACAAAACCAGAGTAGGTTTCAGATTCCTGAATTGATCAATTGGAAGAATTCATATATTTGAAATAAAAATTCAATTTTCCAAATGATAGGAACTAGCTTACAAGTTGCTAAAAAAGAAAATAAATATCAGGTTTTTGTGTTGGACGAACAGTAGACAGACATGATCTGTGTTGGGACAAACAAAAGACAGACAAGAACTTTGATGGGACAAACAAAAGACAGACACCTCCAGTGTAGACAGAAAAATATGATGAACTTACATTGCATTACCTTCTTTTAAGTTATAAGGAATGAACCTTTGTCAATCAATATAGTGACAACAAACAGATGCTATCCCAGTCATTTTGAATAGTTTATTCACCAAATCTGTATGTTGCAAGGCTACTAAAAAAAGTCCATACTCCTTGGACGTACCCATTATTATTCTGTGCATTTCCAGATATACATTCTTTGAAATACAAATGTAAGATTCTGTGTATTTCCAGATATACATCCTTGAAATACAAATGTTATATTCTGTGTATTTCCAGATATATCTCTCGAAATACAAATGTTATATTCTGTGTATTTCCAGATATACATTCTTGAAATACAAATGTTATAGTCTCTGTATTTCCAGATATACATCCTTGAAATACAAATGTTATATTCTGTGTATTTCCAGATATACATTCTTTGAAATACAAATGTTATATTCTGTGTATTTCCAGATATACATTCTTTGAAATACAAATGTTATATTCTGTGTATTTCCAGATATACATTCTTTGAAATACAAATGTTATATTCTGTGTATTTCCAGATATACATTCTTGAAATACAAATGTTATATTCTGTGTATTTCCAGATATACATTCCTTGAAATACAAATTTTATATTCTCTGTATTTCCAGATATACATTCCTTGAAATACAAATGTTATATTCTGTATATTTCCAGTTATACATTCCTAGAAATACAAATGTTATGTACATTTTATATTTGTATATTCAGTTTTGAATATTTATTCTATATTGACGCCAGTAGCATATTTGATTAACTGTTTGATCCATTTTTGGTAATATCCTTTTGGCGTGGCTCGGTACTTATACATTCCGCCATTGTGTTGTTGTACTGTTGTCATTTTTTGTATTCTTGTGTTTCAATGTTGCGTATGTGCTTGGTCTATAAGCCATTTTGTTTTTCTTTGTTGACATATTTGTTTGTTTTTATAGTAATTGAGGTTATAACACAATGTTGACTGCTGTACCCCTATTTTTGACATTTTTACCTGTTATGTCTGTTTGTTTTGTTCACACATTGTTGTCAATATAATGGATTTTTTTGAAGATTTTTTCCTGCTCTTACATCGTTTTCTTGTTTTCTTGTCTAAAACATGTAACTTATGTTGTTGACCCAAAAAATAATATAACCCCTACCTACCTACCCAACCATAGAAGGCATGGGTAGGCAACATCAAACAAAGAATTTTTTAAGGGTGGCCCAAGAATTGTGTTCAACCTCACAACCAGGTAGTGATCATTGAACATGAAATACTTAGACCACTCAGTCATCATGGCCCCAATTCAACTAATCAAGCTTTGTGTCTATAAAACATAATTATATTTTACAGATACAAAAACAGCATCAGATACAAAGAAGAGGAGGTGATGTGGCTCTCAGTAAAATGTGTCGACTCTTTGGAGATCATTTGGGAACTGAGTTACCTACCTTGTGGGAAGCTATTACTAGTCCTTTAGAAAAGTTAGAAAAAGGTATGTTGAAAATCTCTGTACATAAATCAAGCTAATAAAATATACTAAAATAAAACTGGCCATAAAATGTGTTAAGGTAGACTGACATTATGATACTGTTCCTGAATTGTTTGCAAAGCAAGTTGATCAGAAATCAGTATTTTCAACAACAGAAAATGTATATTATATAAATGTGCATTTTAAAATTATACTGTAAAGCCTCCCTCTTTATATCCTCTCTCACAGGTTAGTTGTACACTGCAGTCACTGACCTTGTTACTGTTTATCAGTCCATTGGTGTATCTGTAAAATTTCATGTCTTATTACTCAGCAGCTGTCCCTGTTTGATGATACTTTAAAATTTTAAATTTACAACTGGGCATGAAATTTGTTTTTCATTTTCCAATAGCCACTTGAGATATACTTTGCCTGACTCTGTTGAAAAGAGGCAGAAGATTCAAAAAGGATATTTAAAACGTCAGTTGATGAGAAACTTACAATGCCTTAGCAAAGATAAGAAAAATGACAAGAAGACAAACAACAATCTACAAACCACTACATAAAGGTTGCTCTTTGTAGATACAGCTGTTTCACAAGCCACGCCTCTTTTGGGGAGATATATAATATTCATAGATATGTTAATTTGTTAACAGATATGATCTCTGTGTTTCATCTCATAGAGACATAACTTGGGAATGTTACCAGTATTGAAAAACATGGTAGCGCCTAAAATTTAATTCTTAGGAGGTCCAAAAATGGAGGTAGGAGTAGTATAGAATTTTAGTATACCTGTAAGTTTAAACTCTTAGAAGTTCAGGGCATATAAATTTTAGAAATATGCCACACAGCCCTATATTTTGACCTTTGAATAAAATAGTAGTGCATATCAACTTTCCGTTCTGGGATATAATTTTTCAAGAAACTTCACAGTAAAAGTGGCACAGTTTAGCCGCAAAGGGAGTTCCTATGGGAAATTGCATTGTCTATATTTACAGAATTGCAACCTATAAAAACTAAAAAATGAGCAACTCAAACATCACAAAAAACTCGGGGTGATCCAGAGTGGAAAGCTTAGCAGAAATTACTCCACATATCATCTTGTAAGCAACTGCTTGTTTGATTTCAGATATTACAGAAGAAATTCCAACAGATATTGCTCAGGAGACTGTTAATTCATTACAGTTAATAGAAGCTGTCGGATCCTCATTAGACTCATCACTCATAGAACAGGTATTTAACCTCACCACATGTTTATGTGTCCACGTCTCACAAAACAGGTAATAACTGTTTATCCTCATAACATGTTTATTTGTCCACTTCAATTCAGGAACATGTCAGTAGTGGTCTTGTGTCATATCTTTATGTTTTTGTATTTTTGAGAATATGGTGCTTATAAAAGATAAACAATAGTCTTTGTTTTCAGTTTGATTTACAGTAGAATTAAATGTACACATTATGTAACATCTTCTAAAAATATTTTCATGGCAAAAATCACAAATTCCTGACATCTCAAAGTAAATTGTTTTTGGACGATGCGTTTGTGGCATACAAATGATTAAGGGAGATTAACAAACCCAATGATGCTATTACATTGATAAATGCACTGAGTCAACACCTATTCTGTCTTATTGAAAACATGTCAAGTATGTTGACCTTGATGCCTTGAAGTGGTGGATTGCTGTCACATTGGCATATATATATATATATATTTTTTGTTTTCAATTTAGACTTGTTTATATTTTTTCGTTTGGGCTTGTATTATATTTGCCTTCGGGTTTATATGATCCGTTCATCCTATTTTGACTCCTCAAAATTCAAGAGCCTATCCTAAATTGAGGTAAATTGTATGGCTTTCCAAATACCGTTTCGATTCCTAACATCACTGAAGAGACATTAATTGTCGAAATCCGGATATGGTGTACAAAAACCTTTGCACCTTTTGTTTGCAGTATATCATCTTTTCCGCAAGTTTATTGTTTTCTGTTTAGTATTAAATTTATAATTAAGATCCATTTATTACATCGGTGATCCGTTTATTTGCCAATCGCCAATGGCAGTCAGCAGGGTTTAAGAACATTTGTTGTTCGACCTGTTAGTCAAATGCGTTTTGTTTAAATATACTTTTTCACTTTTTTGGTCTTTTGGAAAATGTTGTTTGTGCTGTATTTAGACCCCTCTAACAAGAAATTTGTTTTGCATGCACACGTATAAAAAATGCGGTTTTTATCCAACGCAATCATAGGTTTGAACGTCGTTTTCAATTTAGACTTGTTTATATTTTTTCGTTTGGGCTTGTATTATATTTGCCTTCGGGTTTATATGATCCCTTCATCCTATTTTGACTCCTCAAAATTCAAGAGTCTATCCTAAATTGAGGTAAATTGTATGGCTTTCCAAATACCGTTTCGATTCCTAACATCACTGAAGAGACATTAATTGTCGAAATCCGGATATGGTGTACAAAAACCTTTGCACCTTTTGTTTGCGGTATATCATCTTTTCCGCAAGTTTATTGTTTTCTGTTTAGTATTAAATTTATAATTAAGATCCATTTATTACATCGGTGATCCGTTTATTTGGCAATCGCCAATGGCAGTCAGCAGGGTTTAAGAACATTTGTTGTTCGACCTGTTAGTCAAATGCGTTTTGTTAAAATATACTTTTTCACTTTTTTGGTCTTTTGGAAAATGTTGTTTGTGCTGTATTTAGACCCCTCTAACAAGAAATTTGTTTTGCATGCACACGTATAAAAATTGCGGTTTTTATCCAACGCAATCATAGGTTTGAATGTTGTTTTCAATTTAGACTTGTTTATATCCTTTTATATATGTACTGTAGTAAGTTTTTTAGTTTATTGAGAAATAGTGTTGAAGCCAAATAGCCAAAAGAATTCAATTAAAGAGACATAGAACTTTAGAATTAGAAAAATTTCAGATTTGATACATTGTTGTATACATAATAAACGTGAAATTTTTCCAAAGTATTTAATTTGTAATAAAAATTTTGCTCATACTGAAAATTAAGAAATTTTTCGAGTTGTTATTATGCCCAAAATTGCGACATTATAGGTATTGCAAAAAATAAAAACTTGCATTCATATTATGATAGCATTAATTGTATGCAGCAGTTACTGTAATTGCAATATTGAATCTCACAATTTTGTTCATTCTTTAAAAATCGCAATGATAAATGCACACAAACATTTCTGAATTAATTGTATTCATATATATCATCTATAATGGATTAAATTCATTCTAAATATTTGTGTTTCGTATGTGTAAAAATATATTGCAAAATGCATGTATTTTCCAGATTTAATAATTATTTTCTTGTTCATTTTCAGATAAAACAGAAACTTTCCTCCATTTTGAATGGATTAAAGAATTCATACACAGCAATTAGACACATGTCAGCACGAAGTGTGGGCATGATGGCCCAGATATTAACCTCACACACCTTATCATTTATTATGGATAAAATCCTGCCATTAATGGGAGACATGGAACATGAAAAACATAGACAAGGAGCTTGTGAAGCTTTAGCCTGTATCTTTTTAATACTAACAGATATTTGAGTGTGGCAGCATATAGATTAGAAAAAAAAGAAAATGTGTCCATAGGACACTATAACCCTGTTCACACTATCACATTTCCAAGTTCTGTGAACCGTGAAATCAGGGTCAAAAACGAAATGTGGTTTATAATTTAAAAAGATGGCATCATAATTAACATGTTTACTAAGTTTCAAATTGATGTGACTACACCTATAATGTAAACATCAAATGGATGAAATAACAGATAGAAGGATGAACCCACAGACCATAAAACATTATGTGCCTTCAAATGTAGGCTGAGAATAAAATGGACAAGTGGTATGATTATCAACTAGACAAATATCCTCCAAAGACCAAAGGATGTGATGTAAACCACTACACCTCACCATACAGCATTCAACAATAAGCAAATCATATCCTATAGTAAGGTATAAAAGGCCCCAGAATAATTTATATCAAAATTTATGTATTCATGTCCCTCTCAATATCTATCAGTTCAGCTTAAATAATAGGCGCTACAATGTATTTCTTTGGTATACTAATGTCCTTATTATAAAATTCCATTTGCAAAACACCAACCAACAGAAAATGTGGAGGAAATCTTAGCCGAACAGCTTAAGGGCATACGATACAGTTACAGGGGAGATAATGACGTTGCTAACGTAAAATGTTATTTTTGCGACATCAAACTGTGACATATAGGGAAAAGATGCATTTTTCTACTAATTTTTATCATTCAGACTGATTTAACTTGAAAACGAGTTCATGGACCCCTCTTTTTAAATATGACACTTGGCTTGATTATGTATGAAGATTATGTGTGCCAGTTTTTATGAACATTTCACCGATGAAATTTTTTTAAAATTAGATAAATATACAGCCAAAAATGCCGTTTTATTTTACTGAAATCATGAAAATGTGCTAAAATGAGCTATTTCCATAGAATTTATACACAAATTCAAAACACACTTATGTAGAGAAGATATACCAGATGTTTTTACAAAAATACGCTTGTGTTTATCTTTTGAAATAAAAAAGTTAGGTCTGATTTTTAAAAGGACAGAAATGTCCAAGAAACCGAAATGTCCAGTAAATGTCTTAAATTTCGACCCCATTTATATCTAAAAGTAGCACATGAAGGTATATTTTTTATTACATTTTTGAATTGCCTAAGTGAAAAATAGCTTGTATGCAAACTTTCGTCAAAAATTCACCGTGGGATCAAAACTGTATCGTATGCCCTTAAACAAACTGACTGCTCAACCCTCCCCCTTAGCTTGGACAGTGGTGTAACAGCACAACATAAGAAAATATCTGTTTCTAATTCCTTTACTCAATAAATCGATACAAAGCACAAATAAACCAGCTAACATAAACACAAAGTACTGATATAAGAGTTACTGAAAGCTATTTTAAAGCCAATTACAACTAATAAATAAATCATGTTTTCCCAGACTAAAGTATTTATCAGTACACATCCAACTGATTTAGTGTAAGGCTGTCATATCAGTCTGACAAACTCATGACCTTGTGCGATGCCAAAATATATGTAAACAGTATCGACAGTATGTAACCTCTACCCTGGTATTTACTAAAGTAAACAATGTTATCCTTAACACTACATAGGTGTAATAGACGTGATGGGAATGGATCTCTTGCCATACATAGTATTACTGGTAGTACCCATTTTAGGGAGAATGAGTGATCAGAATGAGGCTGTCAGACTCATGGCCACACACTGTTTTGCCACACTGATTCGACTAATGCCACTCGAGGTTAGTATAAAACAATAATAGTTGTATCTGTTCTGGGTACAATAAGTGATCAGAACAAAGGCTGTCAAAATTTAATATTATTGTGAAAACAAATACATTTTTCCTTTTTTTATTTTTTTTAGATCGCTCAATGCATTTATTAGCATTTATAATTGTTTGAATTTTATAACACATTTATTTTAGGTTTTTTCAATTGTTTTTTTTAATGATTTATCAGTTTAATTTAGCTATATTATTTTGAAGAACAAAAATCCTATTTTCTTATATCCTGTAATGGGTTTATTTGCTTTTAAATTTTTTTGATTTTTAGAAAACATTTATTTCAGTTTTTTTCTGTCAGTTTTGTATGATTTGTTATGAGACATTTATGGTCGAAATGCGCATCTGGTGCAGTAAAATTGGTACCCTTAATGTTATTATCAGTTAAGGTTTGGTAATACTATTCTGAAGCATGAAGAGGTAAATGTCCAATGTTTTTATTTTGAAATTTAATTTCTGTAAGTATACCAGGTGGTTTTTTTTATGACTGAATACAAGAAACTAGTCATTGTGAATTCAGATGCCTGTTATGTATCTTATTTATTTTATATTTTCAATGCATATTTTCATACATACACATACTAGCAGACCAACTTCTGCTTGTCATTGTAGCAAGAATTAAACTTGTAAATGGTGATCTATACTTATAGATTATCAACAAGTTCATAGTCTATTCTTTCAATAAAACATCAAATTATAGATTATGAAGATCCAATGTTGAGAGCTCGTCATACAAGGCATCAAGTGTATGTTTTGATTTTCTTAATATTGTTTTTTACAGGCCGGGGTTCCAGACCCACCTGAAATGGAGGCTAGGCTGACAGCAGAGAAAGAAAAGCAACGTCAGTTTTTGGAACAGTTGATGGATAGCTCAAAATTGGAGAGTTACAAAGTGGCTATACCAGTAGATGCAGAGCTCAGAAAATATCAACAGGTACAGGGGTTCAAATTAGTGTGGGTCTGAGGTTTGGGATATTTTCTGACTTTGGAATTTCATTTTTGAATTACAAAAGATGACCTCACTTTCTTTGCACTGATGCATACAGGACCTTTGACTTTTTACAGTTGGACCTTTTACATAAAAATTCAACTGGTCCTGGACCTTGACACTGAGTTATGTGTTTGATTATTTTATTAGTTACAGTTTTGTTGTTTTAATTTTGAGAAGACTTTAGACCTGAAAAAATGTTGAAGCTGAATTGAACTAATGAACTGAAAGAATTTTGCTTACTTTTTTACAAAAATATGTTTGACACCTTTTTAAACGGATTTCCAAAGGAAAATATCGGTTATTAATTCGGTAATGTACGGTGGTCGGCGGTACAGCTGATCGGGTGGCTGCAAAACAGTGTCTGTGCAATAAATTGAAAATGCTTTGACGAAATCTTTTCAAATTTAGTTATCTTGTTTCCTGTGACTAAATGAAGGTCAAGTTCAATTTCCATGATTTTAGCTTTTATCGTTGTTGAGATGTAGACCTTTAAGTAGCGAAAAGTGATACTTAGATTGATTTTGGCCTTTCTATTTCTAAACCATACAAAAATTTAGTATTTTAATTGATCCAGATTTATAAATATCATTTTCATGCAGGAAAATCTGGTTTGCTGTTAATCTCTCAGCCTCTTGTTTTAAATACTGTGGATTCATTATTTTTCGTGGATTTCATTTCTATAGGAAAACTTGAATTTAAGTGGTCAACGTATAAATTTTCTAAAGGCTTGTATGCAGACTTTTGCAAATCTATGAAACACATGTATTCCTTAATCTACGATAGATAAGTACCCATGAAATTAAATAAATCAACAGTATACAGTCAACAGAATGACATTCTTTATATAAAACTTCTACAGTTAGATACATTTTACAGTATTTATAGTCAATTTGAATATCAAACATGGTGTGTATGTTTATAAATAAGCTTCTACCTCAAATAGATTTTCATTGTCCATTTTTCCTGTGTTTAAAAAAAGGATACAATATTAGAGGATTAATGACACTGCTCTTTTTCTAATAATAAGGCTGGAAGCACAGGATAATTGTGACTAATTTCTAAATTTATCTGAATACTTCCATTGAAAATAGTTCTTTGATTTTCTGCTTGCAATTGAGTTAATGTTTACTTGTTACAGTTTTGATCTTGATAAAATATATGTACCATTGAAAAACTTTATTCACTTGTTTTTTCTCAACAATCTTTTTCCCTATTACAACAGGATGGTGTAAATTGGTTAGCATTTCTAAACAAGTACAGTTTACATGGAATACTGTGTGATGACATGGGATTAGGGAAGACTTTGCAGTCTATCTGTATCTTAGCTAGTGACCATTTTCTGAGAGATCAAAAGTACCAGGTATGTTTAAAGAAGTGAGACTTTTTGTTGTATGTTTTTTTTATTATGCCCCTGCCGTAGCAGAGGGGACATTAAGTTTTACCCTTGTCCGTCTATACGTACGTACGTAGGTCCCAAAATTGGTTTCCGTTCTCTAACTTGAGTTTACCTCAACCAAACATTATGAAACCTATACACAATATTCATTACCACAAAACTAAGATCAAGTACAAATTTTTTGTTTCCGTTTTCTAACCAGTTTGCCTCAACCAAATGTTATGAAACTTATACACAATGCTTATTACTACATAATACAGATTAAGTACGAAATTTGGTGAGAGCACTTTTACCATTCTTGAGTTATGTCCCTTTATAAACATAAAAATTGCTGAATTTTTCGTTTCCTTTCTCTAACTTTAGTTTGTCTCAACCAAATGTTATAAAACTTATACACAACCGTTCTAGAGTTATGCGTGTTTACAAATAGAAAAATTGCTGAATTTTTTTAGTTTCTGTTCTCTACTTAAGTTAGCCTCAACCAAATGTTATGAGACTTACACACACTGCTTATTACCACAAAACTCAGATCAAGTTCAAATTTGGGTAGCGTCACTTTTATCGTTCTTCAGTTATGTCCCTTTATAACTATATGATATGCAAGCAGGGGCATCATCTGTGTCCACATGTGGACACAATCCACATTTATTTGTTTCATATTCTGACATAATCATGATAATGGTAATGGCTTTGATACCATTGGTAATAAGATATAGATACTATTAAAGAGACTTACCTGAAAGAAAATATATGAATGATACTGTTAAATCGAAATTATTTGCAACTGTCATGGAAATAGAAATATATGCACAAAAAAAAAAAATATCTTGCAAATAACAATCTCTGATGTAGGATTTTGTCAAACACTATTGTTTGAAAATTGATATTTATATTCATTATTTAGTGCATCATTAAGACTTATATTGTATTATGATGATGATGGATGGCTGTTTAAAGTCCAGTGGCATGTTAAAAGCTGGGTCAATATCCCTAATGCGCCTCAAAATGAGGAACTCAAAAGTTGTGTGTAAACAAAAAATCTCTGTGTAGTGATATTTGACATGTATCTATGATAAACAAGTGACTGAGCTTAACCATTTGTGCTTATTTAGAAAGTACATAGAATAAATGTGTAAAAACTATGGAGCTATTAAATGTGTTCAAAGTATTAAATTTTCAAAGAACTTATTGTGTTAAAAAAGGGATTTTTTAAAGGCAGTGCTTTAATGCCTTTCTAGTTGCCGGGTTAATCCTTCCTTCCGCGATATCCATCTTATCTACGTGGGGGGTCGTTAGGCTCCAAGTAGATCCGGAAATGTTGAATTCTCTCCTCTTCTTATTGCGATATAAAATGTTTTTTGTTTCATTTCATTTACATTGGGAAATAGAGAAACGATCATTGTGTTTTGTTAGTTTTAAAAACTTTAAATATATTTGTATTTTGCATTATAAGCAGTCAACCGATTGACAAACTAGAATTATTTGAATTCCGTGTGGAAAGAGCTCGGGTTAATTTCGAGTGTTATCTGCAATCTATATGTTTATAAATCATTTCAGTCGTTGATATAATAATTAAAGGTCGACTGAACATGAATTATATTATACAATTTAAAGCGCATTTCTGTTTATGCACGTGAACCCGTCTAACGTTATTGTTATTTCGCAGTTATATAAAGTAGCAAATTATCGTTCCTGAATAGGTGGCGCCGTGGTAGCCGATCCTGTTCCTCAATTTCCGGTTTCTGCACTGTGCAACGATTTCAGTTACATTTTTAATTAACGATGCCAAGTACTTGTTGTTGTGTACCTGGGTGTCATTTAAGAGGAGGACATGCATTTCCAAATGACTTAAAAAGAAGGAAAAGTTGGATCAACGCCATGGCCCATACGCAGATTGGACGAGAACACGATGAAATCGTGGAGTCCATCTCAATCAGCTGTTGTTTGCAAGGCACATTTTACTGAAAAAGACTACGTGCAGGAAACTATTCATGGTAAAACTCTATTTTCTTTTTGAAATATATAGTTATATATTTAATCGCCATGCGAATAAACCAAAGTCTGTTTACAACCGCAATTATCGTTTTAGAATAAAAGGGGGTGGTTAATTCAAGACGTCATAATTTTTTGGATTACGATTCAATATGATCTGTTTGAGATTTTTTGGTGATTGCTACAATTATAATGATTTCTTACAAGAGGTATATCATACTGAGAATTATTTTAGCAGTAATTATGCTAATGTAGTAACAGGTCAGGAATAACTACCAATTGGTGGATTATACCTCAATTGACGTATAATCCACCAATTGACATATATTGGTATAGACCAATTGACGTATAATGCAAGTTTATTTGTTATAAAATGCTAGTGTGAGATAGGAGCATCATTTTGCAACTTACAACCTATTTTATGACCATTATTGAGTTCTCCGAAAGTTTCAGTTTTGACAAAGGCTGCTGCATCTCTTGAGAATGCATGTGTACAACAATTCTTTTGTTGAAACATCTGTACTATTGACCATGATTGACTTTTAATAATGAAAGTCAAGTATTAACAAAGAGCTCCATTCACCTGTGGAGTTGTACTCATAATCACATGACTGCAGACAGTATTCAGTCAGAGCTCTGACATAAACAAGTCAGAATAAAATGACTTCCATAGGTCAGATATAATTTGATGTAAGTGTTGTCTCCCTTCTTGCACTCAACAGAATATGACTTGTACAGGTCAGTTTATGTCAGACTTTAATTTATCATAAAATGACTTCCACAGGTCAGCTTTTGCACAAAATATTGTGACTTAATATCTCCATATTCTAATAAGATTTATGCCCCTTTTTAATGCATTTTGACTTCGAGAGGTCATTTTTGTTCTGATTTGAAGCAGTCATTACTACCACTTTGTTATCAATCTCCATAAAAATATGGTGATTACTAGTTTCGAATTAAAGAGTTTTAAAAAGTGGGGCTCATCTGACATCATACCTTCTCCTTTCCAGAATCTAAACATAATATATTTATCTCATCACTTTCAATTATTTCAAAATACAAAGAAAAACCAGGTGAGAAAAAATGGATCATACAATTTTCTGAATATCAAAAGATTTACAAATTACAATATTGGATACATTTACTAGTACCATGACAATACTTCAAATCTTCCAAGGAAAAACAAGACACTTATTCATGATAAGACTATGTTAATAAAAGATATATTCTCATCCACTTTAAGCTAAATGTATTAAGAGCAAAACATTTATTATCTTAATATTTCATTGAGGTAAATACTGTTGTGCAAACTGACTCAAACAAGTCACATTATGTTCTGACTTACTAAACGTATTACAACTTTTAAGTCTAGTATTGTCATATTGATTTAAAAATGTATAGGTAAGCCAGATAAAAGACTGAGGAAATTAGGTCGCCATAAGTCACAATAATGAGGACTATAAAAAAGTTTATTTGGTATATTCAATATTAAATATATTTTGTTTTAAACAGGTCAAATCATGTTCTGACTTAAAAGAGTCAGTCCAAAACTAAAATAAATTTATTGAAATATTTAAGCCGGGCATTGCCATATGATATTAAATGAATGTATGGGAACGTCAGATAAAAGACACTGGAAATATATGTTAAGATTTCCTAAAATAAATAACCATTTGACTTAATTGTTTCTAAAAAATTATCATTTAATAAACTCGAAAATGGCAGATTCAGAAGCATTCTGAAAGCAAGGACTTTCTTGGAATAAAGAAAGTACACCTAGTTTTGATTGGAAATTTTGTTCTGTAAACTGACTTTAACAGGTCAAATCATGTTCTGACCTCAAAGAGTCAGTCAAAACTAAACTTATTCCAACTTTTAAGTCTAGTATTGTCATATTGATTTAAAAATGTATGGGAGAGCCAGATAAAAAACAGAGGAAATAAGGTCCCCTAAAGTCACAATAATGAGGATTATATAAAAAAGTTTATTTGGTATATTCAATATTTAAATGTATTTTGTTTTAAACAGGTCAAATTATGTTCTGACTTCAAAGAGTCAGTCAAAAACTATACTTTAACTAATTATTGCAACTTCTAAGTCTGGCATTGTCATATGCATTTAAGAATGTATGGGAAAAACAGATAAAAGACACCCAATAATAAAGTCACAATAATGAGGACTATAAAAAAGTTTGTTTGGTATATGTAATATTCAAATGTATTTTGTTTACAAGTTTCATCAAATTATCTTAAAATTTTATTCTATATCGTATTTTCATGACTTTTTCTTTTCTGTTAAGTTAACCCATGGAACTTTTGGTTGTAAAAAATATTATTTTAAAGACCATTTGACTGAATTGTTTCTAAAAAAACTTATCAATTAACATGATTAATTAACTCAACAGTAGCAGATTCAGATAAAGGGAAAAAAGGGGGGGGGCTTAGAGGAAGAAGACCTAGTTTTGATTGGAAATTTTGTTCTGTAAACTGACTTTAACAGGTCAAATCATGTTCTGACTTCAAAGAGTCAAACAAAACTAAACTTATTTCAACTTTTAAGTCTACATGGTCTAGGATTTTCATAATGATTTTAAAATGTATGGGAAAGCCAGATAAAAGCTAGATGAAATAAGGTCCCCTTACGTCACAATAATGAGGACTATAAAAAAGTTTATTTGGTATATTCAATATCAAATGCATTTTGTTTTTAAAGATTTTCATCAAATTATCTTAAAATTTTATTTTATTTCTGTATTTTCATGACTTTTCTTTTCTGTTAAGTTTACACATAGAACTTGTGGTTGCCAAAAAAAATAATATTTTAATAACCATTTGGCTGAATTGTTTCTAAAAAAACTTATCAATTAATTAACTCAACAGTAGCAGATTCATATTTAGGAGGGGGGGCTTAGAGGAAGAACACCTAGCTTTGATTGGAAATTTTGTTCTGTAAACTGACTCAAGCAGGTCAAATCATGTTCTGACTTATAAGAGTCTGTCAAACACTAAATGGATTGCAACTGTAACAGTCGGGCATTGTCATGATTGTGATGTGATTGTTAGAATGTATGGATACAAGTAGGAAAAAAGATCACAAATATTAAGTCACAATTTTTAGAACTATATAAAAGTTTATTTGGTATATATTTGATATCTTAATATTTCATTGAGGTAAATCCTGTTGTGCAAACTGACTTGAACAAGTCACATTATGTTCTGACTTCAAAGAGTCAGTCAAAAACTATACTTTTACTAATTATTGCAACTTTTAAGTCTGGAATTGTCATATGCATTATAGAATGTATGGGAAAATCAGATAAAAGACACCCAATAATAAAGTCACAATAATGAGGACTATAAAAAAGTTTATTTGGTATATTTAATATTCAAATGTATTTTGTTTACAAATTTCATCAAATTATCTTAAAATTTTATTCTATTTCTGCATTTTCATGACTTTTTTTTCTGTTAAGTTAACATATGGAAATTTTGGTTATAAAAAATATTATTTTAAAAACCATTTGACTGAATTGTTTCTAAACAAACTTATCAATTAATTAACTCAACAGTAGCAGATTCAGATTAGGGGGGGGGGGGGGGGGGGCTTAGAGGTAAAGACCAGTTTTGATTAAAAATTTTGTTCTGTAAACTGACTTTAACAGGTCAAATCATGTTCTGACTTCAAAGAGTCAAATAAAACTTAACTTATTACAACTTTTAAGTCTAGTATTGTCATATTGATTTAAAAATATATAGGTGAGCCAGATAAAAGACAGAGGAAATAAGGTCGCCATAAGTCACAATAATGAGGACTATAAAAAAGTTTATTTGGTATATTCAATATTAAATGTATTTTGTTTTAAACAGGTCAAATCATGTTCTGACTTAAAAGAGTCAGTCCAAAACATAAATAAATTTTATGAAATATATAAGCTGGGCATTGCCATATGTTATTTAATGAATGTATGGGAACGTCAGATAAAAGACACAGGAAATATATGTAAGATCCCCTAAAATAAATAACCATTTGACTTAATTGTTTCTAAAAAAGAATCAAATAATAAACTTGAAAATGGCAGATTCAGAAGCAGGGCTTAAAGGAAGTACACCTAGCTTTGATTGGAAATTTTGTTCTGTAAACTGACTTTAACAGGTCAAATCATGTTCTGACTTCAAAGAGTCAAACAAAACTAAACTTATTACAACGTTTAAGTATAGTATTGTCATATTGATATAAAAATGTATGGGTGAGCCAGATAAAAGACAGAGAGAATAAAGTCCCCATAAGTCACAATAATGAGGACTATAAAAAAGTTTATTTGGTATATTCAATATTAAATGTATTTTGTTTTAAACAGGTCAAATCATGTTCTGACTTAAAAGAGTCAGTCCAAAACTAAAATAAATTTATTGAAATATTTAAGCCGGGCATTGCAGGGCTTAAAGGAAGTACACCTAGCTTTGATTGGAAATTTTGTTCTGCAAATTGACTTAAACAGGTCAAGTCATGTTCTGACTTTAAAAAATCAGTCAAAAACTAAATTTATTGAAATTATTAAGTCAGGCATTGCCATTTGATATAAATGATAATGTATGGAAAAATCAATTAATAAACTCAACAGTGGCAGATTCAGAAGGGGGCTAAGAGGAAGAACACATAGCTTTGATTGGAAATTTTGTTCTGCAAATTGACTCAAACAGGTCAAATCATGTTCTGACTTAAAAGAGTCCGTCAAAAACTATATGGATATGCATAAAATCTGGTTCATAATTTTTGAAAAGATGGAGAGATTAATGAGTCTATATTTTGTTATTCCGACTCACAAATGTCACTATGTGACGAATTTCGGGAATTTTTCTCTCCTTTTGACTGATTCCTACATGTTGTATGGGTGCCATAACTATCACTACAATTCATGTACAAAGTCAGCACATTCTAAGGGATGCCATCAAAAGACCAATGTAAGATAAAAAAACTTAAATCAAATAGTTTGGGGGTGGGGGTGGGGTTAAAGTTGCTGCAAGTTTTGTTTATCCAAAATCGATTTTACATAAATCCATATTGGTCAATCAATCTTTCCCAAATTAAGTTAAGAGGGGGGTAGGTGAGTCAGTGAAAAAACTATGTGATGTGAATTAAGTTTTTTATCCTACATTGAACTTTTGATGTCGTCCCTAATGACTTGACCTATTACAGTATTTCTGTCTGAATTTTGTATGAATATTCTGTATTTACTAATTTAACTACATGTATGTGATTGCAAGTGTATTAATTAGCTTTGTTTATTACTTATATTAAACTAAACCTCTATTAATCAATTATCTTTACTCTGGTTATTGATTATATAAGAAAAACTCTGCCTATTACTATATGACTGTAATCTAAACTCTGATTGTTAACATCCTGGATTGCATATCTGCATGACCATTAAACTCATGGTATGCCCATTTTATTTGAGGATATAAAAGTATTGTTTTTTCAATATAACATTTTCAGACACATTGAATCTGTGAAGACAACTTTCAATTTGACTTTAGAAATTAAAGAGTTTGTAAGCAAAATGTTGGGGAAATTTAATTATAGTTAAGAATGTTTAAAATTAGTTAAGAAAAAAGTCGACATTATTAATGTTAAAAAAATTTTGAGGAGAAAAAACATACAAATTCAGACCAAATATGGTGACTTTGTTGTCCTTCAAGAAGCCATACATATAATCCATAATATTTTCACTGTTTTTTAAATACATGTAAAAGTTGAAAGATAACTATCTATTGATTTTTTTTTTTAAATAGCTTTTTTCACAACACTTATAACTTTGTAATTTATGTTCCATTGTACAGTTGTTATTCTTAATATCTTTAAAAACTGTTGTTTGGGAACAAAATCTTGTCAGGGTTTCTTATGGTACTAGCATGACAAGTGCATTCATAGTCTAAAATACTCTAAACATTAAAACAAGTCAGTATTTTCAGATCATTCTGAGTCTTTCTGACCTTATTAAGTCAGAACATTCTGACTTCCAATGTTCTTCTCACTTCTGTAGAAACAAAGACTATCTATTTCTTAAATAAGAGGTAAATGCTTCATGTGGCTAAGCAACTGGGGTAAGAATTATAGATGTGTAATTTCAGAAGAAAACAAATATGCCAAAATTTTTTTTTTATATAGATTAGACCGTTGGTTTTTCCGTTTGAATGGTTTTACACTTGTAATTTTTTTAGGCCCTTTATAGCTTGCTGTTCGGTGTGAGCCAATGCTCCGTGTTGAAGGCCGTACCTTGACCTATAATGGTTTACTTTTATAAATTGTAACTTGGATGGAGAGTTGTCTCATTGGCACTCATATCACATCTTCCTATATCCATGTAATTAATAAGATGTGATGCATGTGAGAGGAAAATAATACTGAATAGACAATTCTGTTTGCACAAACACTGATAAATATAATATGTAAAGGTGGTCTCTCAGCAGATTAAATTAAACAAGAAATAATTGTAACAGGATGCTGTTACGAAGTCTCCCAAACAAAGCTCCCATAATTCGTCATTCCCATTGTTGCCTGACATTGGGCAAGTTCCAGTACAAATTGGTTTTGTCTAGTAAAGTGATATGCGTAAGTGACGCCTAGGGTTTGACCCTGCATGTCATTCAAATCTTCTTGAAATGACGAACAGGAATATCATATGGTTTACCTTTAGGGGTGGTGATCCAGAACATTTCAAAAAGGGGGATGGGGATGACCCCAATGGACTTCCCCTATATTTCATTTGATTTTTTTTATTGTCCTGTGCAAGAATGTATATGGTTTAGGGGTGGGGATCTCGACCGTTTACAAGTTTTCAAACATGAGGGGGTGGGGTGACCCTCAGGGACTTCACCTTTATTTCATTTGATTTGTCTTATTGACCCTTACAAGAATATATATGGTTAAGGGGTGGGGATCCCGACCGTTAAAAAGTTTTAACACAGGAGGGGGTGGGGGTGACCCCAAGGGACTTCCCCTATATTTCATTTGATTTGTTTTATTGTCCTATTCAAGAAAATATATGGTTTAGGGGTGGGGATCTCGACCGTTTACAAGTTTTAAACAGGAGGGGTAGGGGTGACCCCCAGGGACCTCCCCAACATATCATTTGATTTGTTAAATTGTCCCATACAAGAATATATATGGTTTAGGGGTGGGGATCTCTACCGTTTACAAAATATAAGAACATTTGCAAATGGCAGGGGTGGGGGTAAACCTGGAGACTAGCCCGGTATATTTCATTCAAATCAATTTGACATTATAAAGAGGAATAGAGAAATGACAGGGATGGGGGTGATCCCTGGAGACTTGCCCTACATTTCATTTGTTTTATCATGTCCCATGATCATAAATGAAGACCAGGTGTGTGCATCACTTATTGTTCTTAAGTTATAACTTTAAAAATAAAAAAAAAATTCTTTAGTTAAACCCCTCCCTTCCTTTTTCTTTTATTAAATTTTTTTCCATTTTCATTTCATTTTCATCATATCAATATTCACAATGATCGTTTTTCTCATAGGGAGAAACGAAAAATCAATTCGTGATTGAGTTTAAAAATAGAAAAATCACGTGACGATGTTCAGCTCGAAGCAATACTTTTACTTTTTAAATTGCACTGACTGGTTAATAATGTTAATATTGTTTAAGACAACACGAGTTATCTCCCGAAAATAACAATTCATTATCATAACAACATTTTCTGACCTGAACAAGTCAGAATTGTCAAACACCAGGTCATCTCAAAGACCACGCGTCCGTATTTACAGGTCGCGCGCCTTCATGAAACAGCAAAAAAATCACTTGCAAGGAACTTCTTTATAGGCAAAAAATATAAAAATGCCCATGAAAATACGGAGGTAATATGAATTACCTTTCTAAAAATGCCCACAATGACCTAGATTTTCACTAAAAATCGTAAATAATCAATATAATACTCAATGACTTCTCGTTCGAGACACTTCCAAAACAACGACTCTCAAACACGTGATCTCTTGCAAAAAACCACGTGATCGTATGTGTCGTAGATCGGCGGCAAATTCAAAATAACTTCTGGTTTGACGGACTCGAGTGAAAACTACGCAAAACAAAAATTGACGCGTACAGGTCAGAATTTCAAAACACTTTCTGACTTTAAGAAGTCATTTTATTCTGACTTATTTATGTCAGAGCTCTGACTGGTATTGATGTCCATTGACAGGTGATTAGTGATAAATTTGCCAATCAAGAATTGACAAGATAACAATAGAAGAAACTGCAAATACAATTGTTGATTAAATGCAATATGTTATGTCACTATACTAAACTAGGAATGTTTGACATGTTTTCATACAATAATATGGTTTTAAGAAAACAATGCTCCATTTTGGTTGAATAATTTGCTTTGAAAAACAATTATACCATTATATGTCAATAATGACAATTGGTGGATTATACCTCAATTGAGGTATAATCCACCAATTGGTGGTTATTCCTGACCTGAGTAATGACAGGAATGCATAAGCTATGCCTCATAGACTTTCTTGAAAAATATCAATGACAATGTTAACAGGAACAAAACAATGACATGCTCTCATCTATATTATAGTTATTAAGGTATAAACAATGTACGTTTGTTGCATAAGTCTCTCATTGTTTGTCCTTTGGATTTACATAACATACATTGAATCAGGCAAACATAGTTTTATCCAGATTGTAATGAATAAATCTAGTTAATATTTCGCCAGGTAATACAAAGTATACATTGCTAATGGAAGTTCATTTAATTATCAAAAAACTAATGTTTTATAACCTTTTTCAGGGCGCAAACCCACCATTCAGAGACTTAAGTCTACTGCCATTCCCAGCCTATTTTCCTGGACCAAGCAAGAGACTGAATCGTCCGCAAAAAGAAAAATCAGGGCAGTTTCCTGTGAAAACAAAAGAACCAAACTTGATGAATATTGTAGTAGAAATCTAGAGGAAAGTTTTGATTGTAAAGTTGGTTTTCCTGAAGAAGTCATTCAACCTGCAGAAAGGATTTATGACTGTCCACCACCAACTGCCGAGCTAATGTTGAGCTTCACAGATGGAATTATGCAAACACCATCAATGCCTATGTTTTCAGCAGAGAATTTTGAAATGAAGACATGTGACACAGCCATGCATTTTTATACCGGTTTAGAGTTGTATACTAAATTTTTATTTGTTTTGACCACACTTGGTCCAGCAGCACATTGTTTGAGATACATATATTTTCAAATTGATAGGGTGTCAGTTGAAAATCAGTTTTTTTATGACTTTGATGAAATTGAGGCATTATACAACCAACTTTGAACTTTCTAGATTCTAGATTGAATCTAGTGTTAAGAATATTGTGTATACATGGATTGTTTTTATGTCTAAACAGTGGTGTGAGGCTAACACTTGGCCATCTAGTGGTTTAGTCAGGTATTTTTCACCATCCAACTTCAAATTAAAGTTTCCTACGACTTGGATTATTATTGACAGCACAGAATATCCCGTGATAAAACCTAAAGCTCCTAGAGCTCAGGCAACCTTTTCATCATATAAAAACAGAAACACTGAAAATACTTGTATGTTCGACACCTGGTGGTTTAGTCAACGATGTCTCTAATGCATATGTTGGTTCTACCAGTGACTATGAAATAGTTGAAAGATGTAGAATAGTTCAATTATGTGATCCAGGTGACAGTGTGATGGCAGACAAAGGTTTAAATGTGCAAGATTTGTTTGCTAACATTTTTCAAAAAAAGAAACAGAATTAGTTCCAAAACTCTTATACGGGATAGAAAAGTCTCCAATTAACATGTGCACATAGAGCGAATTATTGGACTTGGCAAAACATACAAAATTCTAATAAATCCTATGAATGGAACTGAAACAAAACTTTCATCTGAAATAACATTTAGTTGTACTATGTTGTGTAATTTTAGAACTTGTATTGTGCCAAAGGATGCATAAATAAAAGTGACGCAATGAATTTTGTTCTGATATATATATATATTTATAATTACATGCACATGTAAATTGTAATGCATATAAAAATAAGGAGATGTGGTATGATATTCAGTGAGTTTATCGAACTAAAGTGCATAAGAAATGGGTTTAAGCAGTTACAGGTGTTACTGTCACCGTACAATCTCCAACAATGAGAAAAACTTGTACCATGTAAAACATTTCAGAGATCTTACCACTAAGTTTTGTTGTCTCACCTTGACTTTGGTGAATTGTTTATATCTGTTGATGTAAATATAAAAAAGAAGATGTGGTATGATTGCCAATGAGACAACTCTCCACAAGAGACCAAATGACACAGAAATTAACAGCTATAGGTCACAGTACGGCCTTCAACAATGAACAAAGCCCATACCGCACTGTCAGCTATAAAAGGCCCCGAAATGACAATGTAAAACAATTTAAACAAGAAAACTTGCGGCCTAATTTATGTACAAAAAATGAACGAATATAACAAATATGCAACACATAAACAAACAACAACCACTGAATTACAGGCTCCTGACTTGGGACAGGCACGCCACATACATGTACATACAGAATGTGTCGGGGTTAAACATGTTAGCGGGATCCCAACCCTCCCACTAACCTGGGACAGTGGTGTAACAGTACAATATAAGAACGAACTATAAAAATCAGTTGAAAGAGGCTTAACTCATCAGATGGATAAATACAAATACAAGTGGACGTGGTCGGGTAGTTGTAAATCCAAACAACAAAAAGACACTAAGTACAGATCTGAGAGTACTCAAAGTTACTGACAGCTAGTTCAAAGCCACTAACAACTGATAAAAAAATCTTGCATCTAAGACTAAATTATCAATCCGTAAGCTCCCTTTAGAATTTTATAAATTTTAGATTTTACATTTCTGAGTTATGGGGTTTTATTCAGGGGGGATTTTCCAGTTTTTGTCGAGCCTGCGACTTTTGTCGCAGAAAGCTCGACATTGGGATAGTGATGTGGCGGCGGCGTTAGCTAACTTCTTAAAAGCTTTATATTTTAGAAGGTGGAAGACCTAGATGCTTCATACTTTGTGTATGGATGCCTCATGTTACGAAGTTTCCGTCAGCCACATGTCCAATGTCCTTGACCTCATTTTCATGGTTCAGTGACTACTTGAAAAAAAAGTTAACATTTTTTGTAATGTTAAATTCTCTCTTATTATAAGTAGTAGGATAACTATATTTGGTATGTGCGTACCTTGCAAGGTCCTCATGTCCGTCAGACAGTTTTCACTTGACCTCGACCTCATGTCATGGATCAGTGAACAAGGTTAAGTTTTGGTGGTCAAGTCCATATCTCAGATACTATAAGCAATAGGTCAAGTATATATTTGGTGTATGGAAGGACTGTAAGGCGTACATGTCCAACTGGCAGGTGTCATCTGACCTTGACCTCATTTTCATGGTTCAGTGGTTATAGTTAAGTTTTTGTGTTTTGGTCTGTTTTCTTATACTGTATGCAACAGGTCTACTATATTTGGTGTATGGAATGATTGTAAGGTGTACATGTCTAGCTGGCAGGTCTCATTTGACCTTGACCTCATTTTCATGGTTCAGTGGTCAAAGTTAAGATTTTGAGTTTTGGTCTTTTTTTCTAATACTATATGCAATAGGTCAACTATATTTGGTGTATGGAAATATTTTATGATCTATATGTCAGTCGTGCAGGTTTTATTTGACCTTGACCTCATTTTCACAGTTCATTGCTCAGTGTTAAGTTTTTGTGTTTTGGTCTGTTTTTCTTAAACTATAAGCAATAGGTCAACTATATTTGTTGTATGGAAGAATTGTTAGCTGTACATGTCTGCCTGGCATGGTTCATCTGACCTTGACCTCATTTTCATGGTTCATTGGTCAATGTTTAGTTTTCTTGGTTAATGTTAAGTTTATGTGACAGTTGTAATAAAGCTTTATATTAAGGACTATCAACATGATATCAGTGATTAGTAAAGAAGGCGAGACATTTCAGCGTGTGCACTCTTGTTGGACAACAACTCAAAAATGCTTTAAGCAGTTCGCATGAAACTTTGGTGAATTATTTATAGCTATTGATGTAATCTCCCTATAGATTTTCATAAATTTCAAATATGACATTGAGAAGAAATTGAACTTTATTTGTTTATAGTCTGGCAACAGATTCATTAAGTATTGCGCAACAGCACAGTGTATTGCACAACAGCAAGAAATCTTTAATTGAATATAAATTCAATTCATATAACCGATTTCAAGTTCTTTGACTACATTTATTCAGAAACTATAATATGTCAAATATTTAATTACAATCCAAATTCAGACCTGTATCAAGCTTGAATATTGTGTCCATTTTTGCCCCAACTGTTCAGGGTTGGACCTCTGCGGGTGTATCCAGCTGCCCTCAGCGAATCAGTTTATTTCTTAATTAAGAACTCCTTTTTTCATTCATAAATTACTTTAAACTTGGAAATATAATTTTGCTTGGAGTTATAGTTTCTTAAAAAAGTATTGTCATTGAAAGAGTTGACATATTGGAATGTACATTTATTCTACATAGTTCTATGGTACCAAATCAAAAGTTTATATAAAAGAAAGAAGTCAAAGGTTTCCCATCATAGTTAAGTTACATACATTTTTTTTGTACCTGAGGTCGTTGAATATAGATCATTATATAAATAAGGAGATGTGTTATGATTGCCAATGAAACAACTATCATCCATACTTAACAGTAACAAACCACATTTGCAGAGTTGAATAAAATACAGTTGATAACATTTACTTATTACTAAAAAGAAAATGCCTAACTATTTTAAACAGTATTTGAATATCAATTATATGGTCATTTTTATAAACTTCCTGTTACAAAACTTTGAATTTTTCGAAAAACTAAAATTTTTCTTATCCAAGAATAAATTACCTTAGCCGTATTTGGCACAACTTTTTGGAATTTTGGGTCCTCAATGCTCTTCAACTTTGTACTTGTTTGGCTTTATAACCATTTTGATCTGAGCGTCACTGATGAGTCTTATGTAGATGAAACGCGCGTCTGGCGTATTAAATTATAATCCTGGTACCTTTGATAACTAATTTGACTATAAACATAGATAAAAAAAGGTACAAACTGGACATAATGCACTAGTTCATAAACAAGTGAGAACAATCACCTTCATATAGTGCTCAGAATATGACATTCATATAACTTGTTCAATATCATTAGAGAACTCTAAATCTTAAATACTGAAAGCCACCTCTGATAAGTACACCTGTAATTAACTGCCTTTACAGCGCTTTCGCGCTTTGATTACCACGAGGAGCCGCATCACAAAAGGATTCTCGGGGTTTGCTAATATACGGAAAAAGTAATCTCACTTCGTACCCCGAAAATTTAACCACATATGTGAAAATGTCTCAGCTTCGAAACGAGCCATCATACATATCCAAGTTAACGATATGGACTGAGCAACAGAAGAAAACGTTGCCATTACCGCCTATGGAGAAACAATTGAGAACATTGACCCAGCTGGACATGAACATGCTAATGTGATGTAAATATGAACCCTTAGTACTAGACGGACATGCTGACAGGGATTTATAATCAAGACACATGTTCAGACTCCAAACTGCCCAGTCTTTTGCTCTTACTCCTGCTGCATGCTTAGCTGTACAATCTCTGCATGGTAACGAACCCTTGAATAACAGAGATCTGTATATTATCATTGAAGGCAAAATTTCTGATCCTTATTTACATATGTATATAATAAGGAGAAGTGGTAGGATTGCTAATGAGACAACCTTACCTGATATATGGTTAATTTTGTTTTGCCCTGAATCTGCATGAAATATTAGCCGCAAGATATTAAACAATCTGCAATCAATCAATCAAATACTAATCTTATAATTTCAGAATACAAAAGGTCCTGATTGTGTACCAATGCCATCTATTGTTGTGTGTCCACCCACACTGATTGGTCACTGGGTATATGAAGTTAACAAGTTTGTGGATGTGAAATATCTGAATCCTCTGATGTATGCTGGACCCCCAGGGGAGAGAACTAGGTTTGTAATATTGTCATTTATGTTATATATTTATTAATGATATAGATGGGTTACTCTGATGTATGCTGGACCCCCAGGGGAGAGAACTAGGTTTGTAATATTGTCATTTATGTTATATATTTATTAATGATATAGATGGGTTACTCTGATGTATGCTGGACCCCCAGGGGAGAGAACTAGGTTTGTAATATTGTCATTTATGTTATATATTTATTAATGATATAGATGGGTTACTCTGATGTATGCTGGACCCCCAGGGGAGAGAACTAGGTTTGTAATATTGTCATTTATGTTATATATTTATTGATGATATAGATGGGTTTCGAATGACGTAATTTGAGTTTGAGTTATTTCCCTTGGCAGCCATTTTGAAGGGATAAATGGTTGATTTTATTATTTGATTAACCATAGTAAAACATGTGATACATACAAGTCTGATAAGAGATCATTACTAGATCGTAGTGATGAATTGAGCAAGGGTAAATGAAATAAAAACTGTTCAGGAAAACCCTTTTTCTCAAGTCTAATGGTCAGTATAACAAGTTGAATTTTGCTGATTTATGAAGGATCTAAACCTCCAGAATGGCAACAAAAGGGTAGGAACTCTTGCTCAAATTGTGTCAATCGAAACCTTTCTATAGCAGAAGACTATACTTACATATACATATACTAAATAGTTGGGTACGTATTCAATGTATCTTATAGTTCAATTTAACAGTCATATATTTGTATTGGTCATCTTTTCCATTCGTCTGTGCAAAATTTGCATGTACCTTTACTGAAAGAGAAAGGCAAAAATTATTTGAAAGCCATTCATGGCAAAATTCACGTTTAGACTCCATTTTGTGATGATCTTACTTTAAATAACCACAACAGATATTTTTTGTTTAGTCAGGTGCCATATTTTGCACAAGAAACAAACACTGGCGAAAACGCTGACAAATACAAAAATAACATATTTTCTATTGGTTTTTTTTTTCTTCAGATTACAGAAGAAAGTAAAGAAGCACAACTTGATAGTGGCATCATATGATGTTGTAAGGAATGACATTGATTTCTTTGGGTTAGTATTCTGTATCTGGGGCTCTGATTAAAATTTATAAAATGTTACCGGGTATATTGAAATGGTCTCACTATTTTTTTTTCTTGTCATATTATTTGTGAAATTAGCTGGTATTCTTTAGGTTATGAACTTAGCAACTTTTTCAAAACTGCTGTTTTTTGTTGTTGTCAAATAATGATGTTACTGCCATGTGTCCATGATTTGTGAATTAATTTTTTTGTTTGTGTATATTTTGCAAGTCATAAATATTTATCAACTTTGATAGTTGAAGATTTCTACAAAGAATTTCAAATAATTTTTATGCCCCTGTCGAAGCGGAGGGGGCATTAAGGTTTACCTTTATCCGTCTGTTCATCCGTCTGTCCTTAATTGTAGCTATGTACTTAATATATGTTTTAATTTTGTTTAAAAAAAAATGTCCATGGAAAGTGAGGCACACAGTATTCACACTTGTATTAAAATGGCTGAAATTTTTTTTTAAAAACAAACAAATACAGATTGGATTTAAACTTAGCTTTAAATCTGAATGGGAAAGTCAAAATTCATTTAGTGAAATTAACACATATTTTTGTAATTTCAGGTCAATAAAATGGAATTATTGTGTACTGGATGAGGGACATGTTATTAAAAATGGTAAAACAAAGGTATGTTTTACTTTAAGATCATATAAACAGAGAAGAGGTCCAATTATCAAAAGAGACAAAAATTCACATGAAAATGTAAAAATTTAATCAGTATGTAAAATTACTATGGACATGATGGACAGTGCAATAAAGATTTGGAAGCATATTGAAAATTATAGCAAAGCTTGTTTGAACATTTAGTAAGATGTATTTATTGACAGTTTACTGAAATATACCTATCCTACATTGATGCTGAAATCTTGTAATTACATCCTGAACACTGTTGTTTAACTTCTACCTGTACATATATCTGGTTTAATTTGTTTTACCGATGGCTAATTAACCAACTCTGTAGTTCATCAGCTTTATATAAAGATAGGAAGATGTGGTATGATTGCCAATGAGACTTCTCTCCACAATTCCCTAGATTATGTAAATAATAATTAAATTTTAACAATTTTTTTAATTTTTCAAATTTAAGACTTCATCAAGCACACGCAAGTAGTAGCATTTGACATACGCCAGTTGAAATGTGGATAAATTAACAAAGGAACCTATAGAATAATTTTGACCCTCTTTAACTTAATTGCCTTAGCTGATAAGGAATTGATTGTTCATCCAACAAATTTCCAAACCTAAATTCTGTATACTAACTACAGTCTGACATAATTTAGCTTACCAGAGTTTTTTTTATTCTGTTTCAGTTATCAAAAGCTGTAAAACAGCTGACCTGTAACCACAGACTGATATTGTCAGGGACCCCTATCCAGAACAATGTCTTGGACTTGTGGTCCCTGTTTGATTTCCTGATGCCTGGATTCCTGGGTACTGAGAAACAATTCCAGGCCAGATATGGCAAACCCATTCTACAAAGTAGGGATGCCAAGAGCACGTCTAAGGAACAAGAAGCAGGTAGATATATAAATGTTTCAGTGAAATTCACTATTTCAGAAGCTAATGCATTCTGGGTAATATTTTTAAAATTGTACACCAAGATGTTGTGATTGGTTAACTATCCTAAATAATGAATATCCAACTAATGGTACGAAATAATATTCATTTTGATATTCATCCAATACCGGTATTCTTAAGATTCTGAAATGGTAAAATGCAGTAGGCATTGTTAGCCTCTGATTTTGATTTTCCTGTTGACTTTAGGCTATGATTTGATCTTATTAAAAGGCAAGATCTAACATTAGAAAAGGTTAAGAGGTGTCCAAATGCCCCCAAAATACTATTTATAAACCCTATTATAACAATCCATCGAAGTTCGTAGCTGTTTTTCCTAATACAATTCATGCTGGTTTTTATCTTTTACTTAAAATAATTGATTTAAGACAATGTTATATTACATCATTTGTGCTTTTGTTTGGCATATAATCTTCATTATTTTGAGCAAAGGGCAAACTTTCTGTACAGAGGGTCAAGTTACTTCATAAGAATACAGTCAATTGCTTTAAAAATGACAAGCAGACAAGATCAGTTGACTGATGCAGCGATCCAGTTTATCCATCAAACATTTAGATTAGTCAGAAATTAGTGTTGAGTAAAAAGTTTTTACTGCTAATAAAAATGATTAAAACAAAATGTATTCAATACTGTAAATTCAGAAATTATTGTGTGCATTTATTATTGCGATTTTTGAAGAATGGACAAAAATGCGAGTCTAATTATTGCGATTTCAGGAATATCTGCATACTGATGTATGTATCAGATATCAGAATGCCAGTTCTAATTATTGCGATACTCATCTAATCGCATTATTCGCAATAATAAAAACCTCGCAATAATTTCTGAATTTACAGTATATAGGAATATATAATATGATTTTTATCTTCATTAGGTAAATAAACTCATCCTAGATACGAGGATTAAAATTTTGTACGCCTGATGCTTGTTTTGTCTACTAAAAGACTCATCAGTGACACTCGAATCAAAAAAGTTAAAATGCCAAATAAAGTACGAAGTTGAAGAGCATTTAGGACCCAAAATTACGAAAGGTTTTCCGAATACGGCTAAGGTTATCTATTAGAAAGAAATCTCATATTCTAGAAAATAGACTAAATATATATAAGATTAATACATATAGAACTAAACTGTGTTAATCATGCTTTTACAGGAGCATTAGCTATGGAATCTCTTCACAGACAAGTCTTACCGTTCATCCTAAGAAGATTAAAGGAGGATGTATTACAGGACTTACCCCCTAAAATCATACAGGATTATTACTGTGATCTCAGTCCATTACAGGTAAGTCAAATACAGGATTATTACTGTGATCTCAGTCCATTACAGGTAAGTCAAATACAGGATTATTACTGTGATCTCAGTCCATTACAGGTAAGCCCATTGTTTTATTAAGTCTCCCAAACGAAGTTTGGGAAGACTTATTGTTTTTGCTCAGTTATTATTATTATTATTATTCTTCTTCTTCTTTTTCTTCTTCTTCTTCTTCTTCTTCTTCTTCTTCTTCCTCTTCTTCTTCTTCTTCTTCCGCCGCTTTTAAATTTGAACTTGTCCGCACCTGTTCTCCAAAACCGCTTGTAACGAAGTTTGGGAAGACTTATTGTTTTTGCTCAGTTCTTATTATTATTATTATTATTCTTCTTCTTTTTCTTCTTCTTCTTCTTCTTCTTTATTCTTCTTCTTCTTCTTCTTCTTCTTCTTCTTCTTCTTCTTCTTCTTCTTCTTCTTCTTCTTCTTCTTCTTCTTTTAAATTTGAACTTGTCCGCACCTGTTCTCCAAAACCGCTTGTCAGATTAACTTAGGGTTTCACAATATGTTAGACTAACATGTCTAGTGGTGCAATCAGGGTTTTGTTTGTGCAATGGGGTTTATAAAGGGGTACTTTGAGGGGCAAAAAGAAAAGAGGGTTTTACTATAGAACCCTAAGGGATTTTATTTTTTTAAATTTTCAAATGATTATAAATTGAAAACCGTTTGTGATAGACACAATCTTTTTAATTGAAAATGTTCTAAATGATAAAGCCCATTAAATGATATACAGGGTTAGTCCCCAGGGGTCACCCCCACCCCCTGCCATTTAAGAAAGTTCTAATATCTTCTAAGTGGTCAAGATCCCCACCCCTAAACCATATATATTCTGGTTTGTCATGCTAAGATGGTTTGAATGATATACAGGGTTAGTCCCCAGGGGTCATCCCGACCCCCTGCCATTTGAGAAAGTTCTAATATCTTGTAAATGGTCGAGATCCCACCCCTAAACCATATATATTCTGGTTTGTCATGATAAAGCACATCAAATGTTATACAGGGTTAGTCCCCAGGGGTCACCCCCACCCCCTGCCATTTAAGAAAGTTCTAATATCTTTTAAGTGGTCGAGATCCCCACCCCTAAACCATATATATTCTGGTTTGTCATACCAAGATGGTTTGAATGATATACAGGGTTAGTCCCCAGGGGTCATCCCGACCCCCTGTCATTTGAGAAAGTTCTAATATCTTGTAAATGGTCAAGATCCCCACCCCTAAACCATATATATTCTGGTTTGTCATACCAAGATGGTTTGAATGATATACAGGGTTAGTCCCCAGGGGTCATCCCGACCTCCTGTCATTTGAGAAAGTTCTAATATCTTGTAAATGGTAGAGATCCCCACCCATAAACCATATATATTCCTGTTAATCATGTCTAGAACATTTGAATGACGTATACGGTCAGTCCCCAGGGGTTCCCCCCACCCCCAATGTTCTAATATCTTGTAAATGGTCGTGATCCCCACCCCTAAACCATATATATTCCTGTTCGTCATGTCTCGAACATTTGAATGACGTTTAGGGTCAGTCCCTAGGGGTTCCCCCCACCCCCAATGTTCTTGTATCTTGTAAATGGTTGAGATCCCCACCCCTAAACCATATATATTCTGGTTTGTCATGCCAAGATGATTTGAATGATATACAGGGTTAGTCCCCAGGCATCACTAATGCATATAACTTTACTGGACCAAACCAATTTTCACAGGACTTTGTCCAATGTCAGGCGACCCTGGGAATTACGAATTATGGGAGCTTCGTTTGGGAGACTTCGTAACAGCATCCTGTTACAATCATTTCTTGTTAGTAATGCTTTTCTATGGTTTGGTTCTAAGTGTATAAGCTTCTTTGAGTTATGACATACTGTGTGAAATGTTTTCTGTTACTTTGGTGTTCTACTTTTTGTTTGAAGAAACACTTTTATATGCAATATGTCATGCATAAATTATATATGATTTTTATACGCAAAAATTAAAAATGTTTGGTCGTATATTGGTATCACGTTGTCGTCGTCGTCAGCGTCGTCCCAGTTATGTCATTTAATTGTTTTAGTTTTGCAGCATACGTTGTTGGATATAATACTCCTGTATTTCAATTTACCATTATAATCTGCATGTCCAAACAGCTGATTTTTTATCCAGAGGTCTGATTGATCTCTAACAATTACAGTATTACAATAAATAAACCTTATTTTGCAGGTTCAGTTGTATGAAGATTTTGCCAAGTCGAGGGCAAAGCAAGGTTTGGATGATGTTGTCACTCAATTAGGAGGAGAGGAAGATACACAGAAACAGAGTCCATCAATCGGTCACGTGTTCCAGGTAAAATATCAAGTTTTAGGGTACAATCATTACTGTATTTTCAAGTTCCCTGATAAACTGATTATTTTATGAAAAGTAAATATCGTGTGTGTAGTTTGTTTTAAAGTTTCAAAACTGTATATTAAATCCTAAAGAAGCACAAAAAGGTTTTTAATCAACAACTTGCATTGTATGGTAATGTGATCAGCATTCCTGCTGATATTATTCTTTTTAACAAAAATATCAAAATTTACATGCTGAAAGCAAAAATATGTATTTGAAAATTATTAGAAAAATTTTAGGCCCTTGTAAAGGGTACATATACTCTCAAAGAAATGTTATGAAACTTATACACAATGCTTATTACCACAAAACTCGGATCAATTTTCGAATATGGGTGTCGTCAATTGTATCGTTCTCAATTTATGCTCCTTTATAAATGGACAAATTGCAAGCAGGGGTATCATCTGACTCATGGACACATTTTCCATTCCTTTTATCAAATGTTTATGCTAATATTAAATGTTGAATGATTAATATTTTTGCAGGCATTACAATACCTAAAGAAAGTCTGTAATCACCCATCTCTGGTACTGACGCCAAACCATCCTAAATATAAAGAGATTACTCTCCAGCTCAAACAACAGAATTCCAATCTGCGTGATCTCCAACATACTCCTAAACTAATGGCTCTCAGGTATGTACATAAGAGAGTGTGGATACTCTGACTACTGTAAACTGGGAAATTTAAACTCTGTCTTTTATTTGAGATTTGTCGACTGAATTTAAATTGGTGCCACTTTGAATATGTGATTTCATGTTTGTATTTATTTGTGTGCAGTCTTAGTCCAATGTATCTAGTTCCAATAAAATATTTACGGTTGTTTAGTTTTCGCATATTAACTCTAACCCCGAAAAAGCGAAAATAAAACTGTGAAAATATTCCATTTTTGTCTCGCCTTGACGGAATCAAAAAGCGAGACATAGGTATGCTGTTTCCGGCGGCGGCGGCAGCGTCAACAATGTATTAGTTTGTGATTAGGTCTAGTTCATGGTGAACCACTAGTGGTAGGTCAATGATATTTGGTATGCAGTTGTATTAGCATTGGCACATCTCATTACCATGGAGATTTTTTGGCCTCGCCCCCTCAGTCATGCGCTATTGACTCTGAAACTTTGCTTAGTTTACATGTATTAGTTTGTGATTAGGTCAGTTTATGGGGAACCACTAGTGGTAGGTCAATGATATTTAGTATGCATTTGTATAAACATTGGCATATCTCATTTCCATGGAGATTATTTGGCCCTGCCCCCTCAGTCATACTCTATTGACTTCGAAACTTTTGCTTAGTTTTCATTTATTATTTTGTGATTAGGTCAGTTTAAGGGGAACTGTTAGTGGTCAATGATAATTGGTATGCAGTTGTATAAGCATTAGCACATCTCATTTCCATGGAGAATATTTGGTCCTTACCCCTCAGTCATGGTCTATTGACTTTGAAACTTTAGCTTAGTTTACATGTATTAGTTTGTGATTAGGTCAGTTAAAGATGAACCTCTAATGTTAAGTCAATGATATTTGATATGCAAATGTATTGGAATTTTGCAAGTTTCATTTCCATGGAGATTATATAACCCCACCCCCTCATTATGGTTCATCGACTTTTACATAGTTTACAAGTTAATGTTTGTGTTTACATGTAGCTTTGTTTAAAGGGAACAACTTATGAAAAGTCAATGGTATTTGGTATGCATTTGTATTAGCATTGACACATCTCATTTCTATGGAGATGGTTTAGCCCTGTAACTTCAGTCATGGTTCATTGACTTTGAATATTTGCATAACTTACATGTTAAAGTTTGCTATTTTAAATTCAACATTTGCATTATCAAAATAACATATTAGCGAGACATATCTCTGTGTCAACAGTTTATAATGGATTTCGTGGATACAGATGAACAAAGAATTTAAATGTTAAACAAGTAACAAACTTTCTATTTTGAATGCAGACTTTTTAGCTCACCTGACCTGAAAGGTCAAGTGAGCTTTTCTCATCACTTTGCGTCCGTCGTCCTGCGTCCGTCGTCCGTCGTCCGTAAACTTTTACAAAAATCTTCTCCTCTGAAACTACTGGGCCAAATTTGACCAAACTTGGCCACAATCATCATTGGGGTATCTAGTTTAAAAAATGTGTCCGGTGACCCGGCCAACCAACCAAGATGGCCGCCATGGCTAAAAATAGAACATAGGGGTAAAATGTAGATTTTGGCTTATATCTCTGAAACCAAAGCATTTAGAGCAAATCTGACATGGGGTAAAATTGTTTATTAGGTCAAGATCTATCTGCCCTGAAATTTTCAGATGAATCGGACAACCTGTTGTTGGGTTGCTGCCCCTGAATTGGTAATTTTAAGGACATTTTGCCGTTTTTGGTTATCATCTTGAATATTATTATAGATAGAGATAAACTGTAAACAGCAATAATGTTCAGCAAAGTAAGATCTACAAATAAGTCAACTTGACCAAAATGGTCAGTTGACCCCTTAAGGAGTTATTGCCCTTTATAGTCAATTTTTAACCATTTTTCATAAATTTTTGTAATCTTTTACAAAAATCTTCTCCTCTGAAACTACTAAGACAAATTTAACCAAACTTGTCCACAATCATCATTAGGGTATCTTGTTTAAAAAATATGTCCGATGACCCCGCCCGCAAACCAAGATGGCCGACTTGGCTAAAAAATAGTACATAGGGTAAAATGCAGTTTTTGGCTCATATCTCTGAAACCAAAGCATTTAGAGCAAATCTGACATGTGGGTAAAATTGTTCATTAGGTCAAGATCTATCTGCCCTGAAATTTTCAGACCAATCAGGCAACACATTGTTGGGTTGCTGCCCCTGAATTGGTAATTTTAAGAAAATTTTGCAGCTTTTGGTTATTATCTTGAATATTATTATAGATAGAGATAAACTGTAAACAGCAATAATGTACAGCAAAGTTAGATCTACAAATAAGGCAACATGACCAAAATTGTCAATTGACTCCTTCAGGAGTTATTGCCCTTTATAGTCAATTTTTTACAATTTTCATAAATTTTGTAAATTTTTGTAAATTTTTACAAAGTATTTTCCACTGTATCTACCGGGCCAAGTTCATTATAGATAGAGATAATAGTAAGGAGCAAGAATGTTCAGTAAAGTAAGATCTACAAACACATCACCATCACCAAAACACATCACCATCACCAAAACACAATTTTGTCATGAATCCATCTGTGTCCTTTGTTTAATATGCACATAGACCAAGGTGAGCGACACAGGCTCTTTAGAGCCTCTAGTTTAGGCAAAACCACAAAATCAAATATCAACAAAAGTACAAGTTTCCCTTTATCCACGAAAATTGATACCCACGAAAATAATAAGTGAATCCACAGTATTCAAGAAGGTTACCTCATCAGGTTTTGTTGCACAATTTTAACATTCTAAAACACTATAAAAATGAAAAGAAAATTACAAATTTAAGCAAAATGTTATTACTAAGCACAGAAAAATGTTTCTCTTCTTCATACAATTTATTTTCCCCCCGGTTAATTGTTGTTTTATTTCTATTACAGACAATTGTTAAATGATTGTGGTATAGGGGTGTCCAGTTTCAGTGGTACCAGTGGTCAGGCAGCTTTGAGTGAAGGTCCAGTTGTTGGTCAGCACAGGGTCTTGCTCTTCTGTCAGCTCAAAAGTATGCTGGAAATCGTAGAAAATGATCTGCTCAAGTAAGTAATATATGAACATTATTTATGTTGGGATTTCTTTGTCACAAATTATATAAAACATTAATAAAATTCTTTCAAAGATTGTTTTGTAAGTTTTGCTGTACTGGTAGAAACCTTTTTACTATAAACAGGATATCACATCCTAATTTTTGATGTGGTTTATAAAGCCCTTAAATGTATATACCATCCATGTTTTAAACTTTTTAATCCTTTGAATAAACATATTATTATTATCAATTTAAAACTGTAGTAAGATCTTTGAATATTGTCTTCATTGGTACTAACTATTATTGATTTTGATAAGTAAAGGCATAACTTAAGGTGGTACCCAACACCTTGACTAATATTAATTTGGCTTGTTTAATTTTCATAAAATTTTGACAAAATGTTTACTTTGACCCTTTGACAAAAATATAAAAATTTCAAAAAATTTGAACCAACCACTTTATCAGAAAAATTTCATTGGTTAAATAGCAGTTTGACAAACACTAATTTTGATCATTGAGAAGCTTAATATTTCCTTAACAATACAACGTGATTAAAACGTTTAGCTGCTTTTTACAGAGTTATCTCCCTGTAGTGTTAGGTACCACCTTAATATGTATGGTTATACAGTTATACACACTTTTTGGTCCTACATCTTGTGGATACTTACACTATGGCAAAGCATAAGATCATATTCTTCTCAGACTGGTTATTATGTCCATACACCAAATCCATTGGATGTGTACTGATTGATACTTTAGTTTGGGAAAACATGATTTATTTATCAGTTTGAAATGATTTTGAAGTAGCTTTCAGTATCTTGTTAACAGTTGGGTCCATGTGTATAAAGCTTACACTATGATTACATCTTTGATGGTGAGAAATTATTTTAATTTTCTTAAAATTGTTTTGTTTTCAGAACTCACATGCCAAGTGTTACTTACCTCAGGTTAGATGGAAGTGTACCTGCCAATAACAGACATAATATTGTTAACAGGTATGTAAACATAAACAGTGAATGACATTGGTATATATTATTTTGTAACTGGTTTCATTTATTTTTTTGTGGCCGAGTGGTCTAAGTAGTTACTACTGTAATCACTAGCCAGCCAACACTGAGGTTGTGAGTTCGAACCCCGCTCGTGCAGGTGCACTCGACTCCAATCTTAATTGACTAGGATTGTCAGTTTTCCTATCGAAGGTCGGTGGTTTTCTCCGGGCACTCCGGCTTCCTCCACCAATAAAAACTGGCCACCACATAATAGCCCAAAAGCGGTGCTTAAAAGTGGCGTTAAAACACCAAAAATCAAAATCAAATCATTTATTTTCGTGGGTTACAGAAAAATTATATTTTCCTGGATATTTGATTTCGTGTATTTGCTTAAGTCTATATACATGTACAAGAAAATGTGTACTTAGTTGAAAATTAGAAAAATCGTGGATTACCTATACCCATAAAATCCATGGAAAATGGGTATCCCACAAATAATATTGAATCCACAGTAGGTCAAGAATAATGGAGATAACTGATTGACCCATGGTAGTAACTGGTCAGGTTTTTAATTCACAATTCTATCAAATCTAATTTAAATTTCAAAAGAGGTTATCATGGTAAGTGTCTATCATTTGTAATCCATGAACTCTGAATGGTACTGATAGTGAAATTAGAGTTTTGACCCCAATTTCAAGGTCCACTGAACATAGAAAATGATAGTGCAAGTGGGGCATCCGTGTTCTATGGACACATTTTTGTTTATGAATAATTTTTTTGTGGATTTTCAAAGGGACCATATTAAAATTAAATTTACTGAAGTTTATGCAGTAGTAGACAGGGCAGTTTGAATTGCCATTTTATAATAATGCTATTACTTTGTGACCAGTGAAGGTTGTTATTGTGAAAAACTACGCAATTATATGATAAACTAGCTACCTTAATGAATGACATCATAAATGTATTTTTTCTTCTAATTAAAGGTTCAACAATGATCCATCTATTGATATTTTATTATTGACTACTCACGTTGGAGGACTTGGATTAAATTTGACTGGTGCTGATACTGTCATCTTTGTGGAACACGATTGGAATCCAATGAAAGATTTACAGGTATTTGAGCAGGCTGTTGCTAGGGAACACTTCTATTGTCCTGTGTAGTCTGCTGCATCACATTAACTGTTAATCCTCAACTACTTAAAAATAGCAGGACGGAATTAATTTATAATTATCACACAGATTCTACTACCGTAGAAAGGCTTGTATAGATCGCACTGGTACATAGTCCGCACCCCCTTCTCCCCACGAAATTTTAGGTAAAAAAACTTTTTGTAACTGTTAGAAAAGGTCTAATGAAACTCCGGTAATTTCAAATCCTGTGCAGTCGTTTGCGGTATTTTCTTGGAAAAACCTGTTTTCCATCATCAAACAGAAGCTGAAACTGCTTGTAAATGATTCTTGAACGCTTCATGATTGTTAAAATAAGTTTAATTCACTTAAAAAACAATTTAGAAACTTGTGTATGTTTAAACAGGAAGTTTAAAAAGCACGCGTAAAAGAAGAAATTAACCGGTGAGAGTCGAAATCCGTACATAACAGATATCACTATAATACGACTTTGAAAGTAAAACAGTTCCATCCTTTTGTAAAACAGTCTTTAATATATCTATCACATTAATGTTTGAAGGGTCTTAAGCTAATACAAACCATATTAGTCAGTATGAAACACCAAAACGGAACGAACAATAACCGATTACGTTTTGTAGTTTACAAGTTCTAAGCTGGTTTACGGTTGTCTTTTTCACTATGTTTGTATCGTTTCAATCAAGCAGATACCAGTTTATTTAAACCAATGCATTGAAAAGAAACGAGAAATTTGTAATGAAAGGTTTAATTTTTATATTTATCAGTATTAATTTGATATTGAATAGAAATAACTTATTAATATGGATGAGTTAAAATTATTAGTTTGAAAAATGATAAGAGCGCCCTCTACAATATAAATAACAAAGATGGCGGAACGTAAACAAACACTTGCCCGCGAAATTGAAATTTTTCTCTTATTTCTTGCTTATTGTACTCTATAGTCCGCACCCCGTCTGGAAGGTCCAATTTTGGAGAATAAAACCGCGGACTATACAAGCCTTTCTACGGTACAGGACAAACAGTTTTGCACTTGTTTTTTTTTTTTTATCAGTGATTTTTGGGATTTCCCATACCAAAACATGGAATTTATAATCTCTGCTTATATCAGTTTGTTAATCAAAAACTTCTTGAAGACAGCTTGACAGAATTCAATATAACACAAGTTTTTCCACAGTGCATGAAGTTGTAAACCAACTATTTCAATTTTTGATCTGGGCAATTTTTTCGGTTTCACATGATATATCATGGACATAGTCATTTCAGCTTATGTTAGTGTATATGTACATTTTTTACGCTGTGTTTATTTTCATGTATTTAGTGGTAGCTAGGTACAGACAAATTCAAATGCAGCTTACATGCATATACAAATCATTGAATAAATATCCCCAGGATTTACAACTGTACATGCATGGTTATCTTGTTTGCCTTACATTACATCAATTGAACTGTGAAACAACAGTTATCCATACAGAAAACCAATGAAGGAAAAAAGGACAAAATGTAACAAATAAAGCCAAAAGCCAAATAAGACAGCCTTATTTCATAACTAACAACTTGATTGAATAAAAACCTCTGGGAACTGTTTTGATGATTAAATAATCTAAGTTCATTTTGTTTTGTATTCTTTACATTGTTAAACTAGCAAAGACTTAATGAAATTTAAATAAATATTTCAGGTCGGCGATTTATGTTTTGATATTTTTGGAAAAAACTCTGAAAACTTATACATGCGAATTTATCTAAAAAAACAAAAACCTGACCAACTCTTTTTTATGGCTGGATAGGACACATAGTTACATATTATATTTTTTTTTGGGGGGGGGGGGGGGGGGGGGCAGAACCATTTTGTTACAAGATTCTGTAGCAATATAAATTAACTTTTCTTGATTACTAAACATTTCATGGATTCATTAATACAAGTAACTTTTATGCAAAAAAAAAATCTTTTTAAGAACAGCTGCCTTAATTTGAATTGCTACAATATGTTTCCAATACAAACTTTATTGTCTCTTTTCATAGGCCATGGACAGAGCACACAGAATTGGACAGAAGAAAGTTGTCAATGTATATAGGCTGATTACAAGAGGAACACTTGAGGAAAAGATCATGGGGTGAGTTTATACTGCTTCTAAGATTGGTGGGCCCTTCTATGCTCAACCAGATGATAACGAATGGTTTAAGCAAAATGTGGAAAGACTGAAAAAAAACCATTGGGAAATGATAAATATTTCACAGAAACAGCAGTTTTATTGCTGTTTTTATTTTGGGATTGCTAAAATATCTTCTATGAATAAACATCATAATAAACTTTATTGCAAAACATGAAACCCTGGCGGGTTAAAATGCAAACATAGTACATTGTATACACAAGTGACAAGAAACATAATACATGATAAATGTTTTAAACAAGTCAAGTTGATATTAATAATATATATATATATATATAATAATTGACCAATGTGGACCCTATTTTCACAATTCCATAGATTGCTTTATATAGTCTACAACACTAGACAAAATATCTTTATTGGGATCTAGAATAGTTTTAAGTTTAGAGTTTGAGTCAAGCTGGTTAAAATTAGGATAATGGGTTTTAATTGCATTTATAAGGGAATGTCTTACATTACTGTTAATTTGGCAATGAAGGAAAAAGTGTTCCTCATCATCTAAAATTTTACAAACTTTGCACAGTCTGTGTTCTCTTTGAATTTTTTTATAACGTCCTAATTCAATTTCCAAATTATGATCACTTACACGTAATTTTGTTACAAGTTGACGACTATTAAAATTGTTTAGATCCCATACACCTAACAGAAAGACCTACTATTTATTTAAAAAAAACTTCACTCAAAAATGCATTAAAATTTCAATTCAACTAACTTAGTATTTACTGATTCATTTTAATTTTTCAGTCTTCAAAAGTTCAAAATGACAATTGCTAACACAGTTATCAGCCAAGAAAATGCCAGCTTACAAAGCATGGGAACTGATCAGTTGTTAGACCTGTTTTCATTGGATGAGAAGAACAAAGGAGAAAAGATTGCAGGCTCATCACAGGGAGACAAATGGAATAGAAAGGAAAGCATGCAAACTGTTATCGAAAGTCTAGGGGAATTATGGGATGAATCACAATATGAAAAGGAATACAGTCTGGACAATTTTATGGAATCTCTTAAATGAAGCATTGTATGTGGGGTTTAAACTATTACAAAATACAAACCTAATCAGATAAGTAATTAGAAAATAGCCAGCAGTCATAGATTTAACTATTTATAATGACCTGGAATTTATTTTTGGACTTTTAGATTATGGTTTGTTGATGTAGTGTTTCCTACGTCCTGAACATGCATGAAATATTCGTCACTGGACGTTAAGCAAAACCAACAATCAATTGTGTAATGTTTCCTCGTGTCTGTTTTGAAACTTCTGAATAAAAACTTGTTCTTAGCGTCAGTGAAAAGGTCAAACATTGCAGGGTTATATAATTGCTCAGTTGTACACCATAACAACACATTCCTTCCTTTTTTTGTCGTAATTCCAAAAGCCATTGTCCTGTCTTTTAATTTGTTGAGGATAGGTGGACATTGCCGATTTTTTTTAACTGGTGATAAGAGTAATTTTCAAATATTGATGAGGAATTCTATAAAACAAGTACAATTTCTAGTTAAGTTGATGTAAATTTCTAAATATTTAAGGTAGCACTACAGTCAGAATTTTCTGACTCCAACCAACAGTCTTTAAAGATTAATTTCTCCAAAACTACTCGATGGATTTTTAAAATCTTTAACTCATTTTAAAGCTGAAATATAACTCTTTCTAAATCTATAGATAAATTTATTTTTGGTATGATTAATCTCAAAATATAGCTCATTAATTGCCAAAAAAGTGGTCTTCCAACTTGGATGAAAATGGCACATTCAGGTCAAATGGTAGTAAAAATTTGTTTTCATCCCTTTAATCAACCATTCACTATCTACAAAACTGTGTCTCAGATTTTTGATATATGCCTCCAGTAATAAGATATATTATTTTTACTGCTGGATGCCAAACCTCATTTCACCTTTCATCTTTGGAGACCTATAAATTCATTTAGAAACAAATTATCCAAAAACTGGGACACAGTATTGTAGAAAATACTCCCTTCAATCACATATATCAAAGTCAAGCCAAAGGGGGTACCCATAAAGTTTCTATTTTCATTTTTTCCTTACAATTCTCATGAAAAAATTGTTCTGAGAAATGACCTTAAAACTGAATTTCCTCTTAAGAACCCCTATAAATGCCACATAAATACAAAAATTCCACTGGGAACACCCCAGGAGTGTTCTGACACCATTACTTTATCAATAGAACCACACACATTGTGTCTTTGATGCTCTAATGCTGTAAAATTTGCATTTTGTGTGCACTGTATAACACTAACTTGGCATTTGGCGGGAGTTTGACGTCACAGATTTGACCAACATCTGTGATGTAGTAATTAAATAAAGACAAAGCTCCGCCTCTGTCCAGACAGTCTAAGATAAGAGAATAACAGGATTGGCCAGCTGCATCATAATTAATATTTAACATCATTATTCTCACTATAAAGAATAATTTTCATTTGAATTTTAAAAAGAAATATAATATGACCATGATGACTGAAATTAGCTAATATATCAAAATTAAAATACATGTCCATAAAAAGATCAAGACCATCCCCTTCTTGAAAATAGACTGTCCAACATGATTTATGAGTTTCATGGAATTAAAAAATTTCACATAAACTTAAAATTAGTTAAAATGCCTAAAATTATTTTTAAATGTAGAAGACCAAAGACGAGAAATTTATACAGGCAGTCAGAGGCTTTCAAAGATATTTTCACACTCTTTTCCATATTTTTTTTTCATTTTGGTAGATTTTTTCCCTTTAAATTTTTTCCTATTCATATCTTTTTCTTTTTGTCTGTTCTAAACTTCCATGTTTTATAAATTAGTTTTGTTGCAATGCAATGAGATATTTTTATCTTGTGGTCAGGGATTAACAGCTGGACACTGGTATCAACAGATGATTGACATATTAGCCCCTCCCAAATGCCTATATATTTAGATTAATTACATGTGCTTTTATTTACAAAAGTTCATTATCAATTTACTCCCTGTTGTGATATGATAATGACTTTGGGATTTTTACAAACTGTGCAGAATAATACTTACTTCAAAATTATGTGATAAAAAAAATATCTTCAAAAAATCATTGTTAGACTGTAGTGCTACCTTAAGTAAATAAACTAGATTCCTATATATAAAACTAAGGACAGGCTTGATATATTTCCTGTTTGCCAAAATGTGTAATTTGTGTTTTTTTTTGTGTTTTTCACAAACTTTCTGCTATTTAGTTAAAATGAATTGAAATTGAATATAAAAAAGATATGTCTGAAAGAGAGGTAACTCTTACTGGCCTTGAATTATGAAAATAAGGAATAACTAATATTCTCATAAACTTTCATTGTAAATATCCTACGGGGACAAAACTTCAAGAAAAATGTTTTCGAGGCTTTTCATCTTTGACATCCTCAAGTTTGAAAGACCATTGATACTCTGTTTATCTTCATTTTCCTAGGAAACAACAATTGCATAGGCTGATGATGTCATTCATTGTCTTTTTACTCGACTGGGAAAATCCCATATCACTCCAGTAGCGTGATATGGAGAATATGTGAAAATAGATTATATTTATATGTTTTCTCTATTAAAAAAAAACAAGGATATTATTCTTCGTATTTAATAAAGAAAAGCATGTGGAATAATTGTCACTTTTTTTTAAATAATTGTGAAATTATATTTGTATGGAACATGCCTGATAGTGCTTGAAAAATAGATTTATTTGGGATTGTCTTGAAATCATGAATATTGATGTAATATTTACATTTTATTCATATTTTATGTTTTTATAAAAATGTATCAATATACAGATTTTTTGTTGCTTGTTCTATCTCTAATTCCTCCTCGTTTTATTCTGTATTTTGTCAAAATAATCCTTTTCTTACAAAATGTAAAGATTTTAAAAGATGCTAGAATGGAAACTACAAGCCTTATGCTCCTTTCATAGTAAATTTGTTTATCTCAAGTTATTTATGAAAACTTCCTCTGAAAGCAGTCCTTTGGAATTCAACTATCATTTCATCTTTTTATTAAATGTTTATTAACATAGAAAACTGCCAGATAGACGGATGTCCAATAATTCTTACTATAAAAATAGACACACAGTACCCATTGAAAATTTTAAATGAATTTTTTTTTTTTTCATTTTTCATTGTACATATTAATATGTTTATTTCTGTCACAAAATTAATGATAAACCAGAGTTACCAGTTTTTAGTTCACCGGGGCCAAAAGGGCCACATGTGAGCTTATGCCATCACTTGGCGTCCGTCCTCGTTGTGGTCTGTCGTCGTAAACTATTTCAAAAATCTTCTCCTCTGAAACTACTGGGCCAAATACCTTCAAACTTAAACTAAATGTTCCTTAGGGTATCTAGTTTATAAATTTTATCCGAAGTTTTGATCCATCAACAAACATGGCCGCCATGGCTAAAAATAGAACATAGGGGTCAAATGCAGTTTTTGGCTTATATCTCAAAAACTAAAGCTTTTAGAGCAAATCTGACACGGGGGTAAAATAGTTCAATTGGTCAAGATCTATCAGCTCTGAAATTTTCAGACGAATCGAACAACCCATTGTTGGGTTGCTGCCACCGAATTGGTAGTTTTAACAAAATTTTGCAGTTTTTTGTTATTATTTTGAATATTATTATAGATATATATAAACTGTGAGCAGCAATAATGTTCAGCAAAGTAAGATCTACAAAAAAGTTAATATGACCATAATTGTCAATTGACTCCTTAAGGAGTTATTGCCCTTTAAAGACAATTTTACACAATTTGTTCATCAAGTTTGCTAACATTTAAAAATCTTCTCCTCTGAAACTTCTGGGCCAATTACCTTCAAACTTTAACCAAATGTTCCTTAGGGTATCTTGTTTATAAATTGTATCCTAAGTTTGTATCCATCGACAAACATGGCCCCCATGGCTAAAAATAGAACATAAGGGTCAAATGCAGTTTTTGGCTTATATCTCAAAAACTAAATCTTTTAGAGCAAATGTGACAGGGGTAAAATTGTTTAATTGGTCAAGATCTATTGGCCCTGAAATTTTCAGACGAATTGAACAACCCATTGTTGGGTTGCTGCCACCGAATTGGTAGTTTTAACAAAATTTTGCAGTTTTTTGTTATTATTTTGAATATTATTATAGATATATATAAACTGTAAGCAGCAATAATGTTCAGCAAAGTAAGATCTACAAAAAAGTTAATATGACCATAATTGTCAATTGACCCCTTAAGGAGTTATTGCCCTTTAAAGACAATTTTACACAATTTGTTCATCAAGTTTGCTAACATTTAAAAATCTTCTCCTCTGAAACTTCTGGGCCAATTACCTTCAAACTTTAACCAAATGTTCCTTAGGGTATCTTGTTTATAAATTGTATCCTAAGTTTGTATCCATCGACAAACATGGCCCCCATGGCTAAAAATAGAACATAAGGGTCAAATGCAGTTTTTGGCTTATATCTCAAAAACTAAATCTTTTAGAGCAAATGTGACAGGGGTAAAATTGTTTAATTGGTCAAGATCTATTGGCCCTGAAATTTTCAGACGAATTGAACAACCCATTGTTGGGTTGCTGCCACCGAATTGGTAGTTTTAACAAAATTTTGCAGTTTTTTGTTATTATTTTGAATATTATTATAGATATATATAAACTGTAAGCAGCAATAATGTTCAGCAAAGTAAGATCTACAAAAAAGTTAATATGACCAAAATTGTTAATTGACCCCTTAAGGAGTTATTACCCTTTAAAGACAATTTTACACAATTTGTTCATCAAGTTTGCTAACATTTAAAAATCTTCTCCTCTGAAATACAGGTTAGCGATCAGGCTCTTGAGAGCCTCTTGTTTCACAAAGTCACAAAGATTTTTTTTATCGGATATGCATACTAAAAATAGTAAACTCTTTATAAATGGTTTATCCAATAGAAATAACAATGAAAATTATTCATTACTTAAAGTCTTTGACAACATGTTTAGCACTTGTGTTAAAAAAATAATTATGAAGGAACATGTTTTGTACTTAAATGCGGAAGATCAGATATTCAATATAACATAAGGAGATGACAACTATCCAACAAAGTTTAAATAAGATGTTTACTGCAATTATTGCTGTTAAGTGAACTATTTTAAGACAGACTTTGTTGTAGGAGTAGAAATCAGTACTGTCAGGAACATTTTAAAACACAAGATTGGAAACATTTTAAAGGGCCTTTAAAAATACACTGCACTTAAATATACTATTGAAAGTTCCAAAATTCGATAAATAATCATCATACATAACAGATACTAACATCTTTATTTGAGTTTGTTATTACAGTAAGATGAGATGCATTTGAATTTATTACTGTAAACGAACTACTTTTTGCAACGACTTGTTTTCGTGACTTATATGAAAGTAGATGCATACCATGAATTTAAGTCAGCCTGAATTTGTCAACCTTGAATCTTATCTCATAAGAAAACACAAATAAAGTTAGAAAGTACTGAAAAATGCTAGAAAGGGCTAAACACGTAAATGAGTATCAGTGAAAATAAGTTAGCTTACTCTACCCAATGTAAATGACCATTATCTTGTGTAACACCTTACATATATATCACTTCTAGAAATTACTTTTTTCTAAATATATAAGAATTAAATATCAGTACAACCTACTATTTTTTCATACTTGATCATCCTGCTACTTTTTTTAATCAAATAGTAAAATTGCTAATGAAGAACAGGAATGAAAATGCTGTTCTTTTGGTTAGGTTTTGTTAAGTGTGTTTTGACCTATAGTTGTTAATTTCTGTGTCATTTTGTCTCTTGTTGAGAGTTGTCTCATTGGCAATCATACCACATCTTCTTTTTTATATTTGAGATTTGTTGTTATACATGCATATTTGATTTCCATTCTTTTTCTTTTCAAAGTTTTTGGTAAGTTGTGTTTCCGTATGATTTAATGCTGAATCCTTTTTTTGAAAGTACATAGCGGGTTTCCTGTCTGATATTGTAGAGTTTGTGTATTTATTATAAGTTAAGCATCAACCAATAGATATTTTTGAGTAATGTATACAGTATGAAAAAAACTAAATGTTAACAAAAATGTGAAATATATTAATGTTTATACCTTGAATAAACAAAATTTACAGTTTATACTAATAAATTGATTGTCGTTTTAAAAGTTATGAAGATAGCCATGCATGAATTAATTCCATTCAGTTTAACAAAATGATTTCACAAAGCATTGTACTTACTACAGATTTGTACACAACACAATATTATAAGTGTATTTGTTCCAAAATGTGTTATTTATGAGTAAAAATTCTGTTAATTTTTATTCAATCACTTTAAATTTTAGTGATCCTTTAGATATTTACAATGTATGTAGTTAGAAAGATAACACATGTTTAGTTGTCACATTTCCAAGATACTCATGAAAATTAACCCTGGAAAAGAAGTCTGGTAGAACATAAACACTTATACTGTATACATGTACATGTACTTCATACTGTGGATTCATTATTAGTGGGACACTGATTTTCATTTGGTTTGATGTGTACAGGTAAACTGTGAATTGGGGTTTATCAACATATATGTAAATTTCCTATAGACTTTTATGCGTAATCTATCAAAACACTGAAATCGAGTAATCCAAAAAGATTCAATTTTTCTCCAAACCATGAAAATTGATGCTCATGAAAATAAATGTCTTCACAGTATGTACTTCAGATTATAATTATGTTATTGTTTTTGACTGTTATTGTTACCGTTCATATTGAATTTGGTCTCAAATTTTGTTTACAAAGCAATAAAGATTAGCGCTGTGGTTGCATCTAGTGTTGTTTTGATTTTTTTAATGTTATATGTTTTAACCCCAAAATGTCTTCCACCAATATATGCATTTTAAAAAACAGTCAGATTTAGTTTTGCATGTTTGATGGGAGTTTGAGCTTATTTCAGTAGACGTAATTTTATCTGTTCAATAGCATTTATGATAGAACTTCTTTTGTTTATATTGGTCAGTTTAGTTTGAACAAAAGGAGATGTAAGGTGGATATTAATGAGACAGAAACCAGACAAGATGAATAACCCAGAATAATAAAATACTGTCTTCAATTAAGAAAGGGGGGCCTCGGTGGCCGAGTGGTCTAAGAAGTTACTACTGTAATCACTAGCCAGTCAACACTGAGGTTGTGAGTTCGAACCCCGCTCGTGCGGGTGCACTCGACTCCAATCTTAATTGACTAGGATTGTCAGTTTTCCTATCGAAGGTCAGTGGTTTTCTCCGGGTACTCCGTTTCCTCCACCAATAAAAACTGGCCGCCACGAAATAGCCCAAAAGCGGTGCTTAAAAGTGGCGTTAAACACCAAAAATCAAATCAAATCAAATCAATTAAGAAAGGTGTCTGCTCAAATATGTCTAAGAGAATTAGAAGATACCAAAAGAATATTCAAACTCATAAGTTGATGACAAACTGGCAACACCATGGCAAAAAAAAACAAATAAGCGACCAAAAGTATACAAATCACAACTTAAAAAAACTAAAGAGTGAGCAACACAAACCACACTAAAATAAGGTGATCTTAGGTGCTCTCGTAGGGTAAGCAGATCCTACACAACATAAAGCACCCGTTGTCACAAGCACATCCTTTACTAGACTGTGCAAAAGAATTGGGATGGTCGGCTTCTTGATGGCGTGATATTTTCAATACCAAATTTGAAGCTGAAAATTAAAATATTTATGCAGACATTGAAGAAAGTATACTCGTCATTCGAAAAACGTGTTGTACTATTTAAAACGGGTGCAAGCTAGAGCTAGCGATGAACCCGAATCCATCTATGCCTTGTGTGGTGTTTGCAAGACAAAGTGGTTAATTGCAATTTAAAACATAATTATGGCTTTTTTAAACAATGTTAGAAACACTTTAAAAGGAGGTGTTGATAGAAGTAGAATGGAATCAACTAATAATATGAATTTGAACACCTTAAAGGAAATTTGTGATAGTAATAAAATAAATATGAATTCTAATATAATTGATGACGAAGAAATGATTTGTCCATCTGGGCTAACATCAAAATTTATACCATTTGAAAACGGTGTTGCTAAATTTGTTTAAGTTTTTTCGGCGCATACTGAAAAGGAAAAACGGGTTTTGTAAGAGTAAACCTGGAACAGACGGACTGTGCTGGAGACATAGAAAACAACCATCCAATCAGGATGATAAAAATGTTGATATTGGAGGAAAGATGCAGGTAAAAAAGACCATGAAGGAACTCCGTCCAATAGCTAAGGATGGGGGTTCTAAGGAGGTACATTAAAATTTTAAAAGAGAAGTTGATAAAGCTTATTGAAGAGAAAACCAACCGACAATTTACCTGCGAAGAGGTTTTTACCAAGAAGGAGCTGAAAACACACTCAAAGAGACACAACATTACTAAGTACTCTCGGCTAAAGAGACGATCTACTCCAATTGTAAAGAAATGACATTGAAAACGCACCGGTTGAAGGGTAACACGAATCACCAAATAACACCGTTATTAGCCAAATAACACTTGTAATCACCGAATAACACTTGAAATTTTAATATTAGCACATATTGGTGACATTTAAACATTGATAATTAAATAATATTGTATTATAAGTGTATTTTATAACTTAAAAATGATTTATAGAAGGCAGCTGGGAACAGTATATATATGTTCCTGAAGGCAGGTAAGTTCATAAAGATCGCATTAAATATAGTGTGTACATCCAACATGGCGACCAAGGAAAACACAATGGGATGAATAAAAGAATGATTGCATACAATCCCTCAACGTGTTCATTTTAGACCAAAGTGGAGCCCTCACGCCACGTCAAGGCAATGAACAATGTGAGGGTGGGATATTTAACTTATACAATAATAAAAAAAAATTTATAGTTATTAAAAAAATAATATTATAATCAAAAATTTCTACTTTTAAATAAAATATCTGTGTATTATTTATTTTTTTTTAATTTAAAAATGGAGAGTAACCAAGCCGTTTTAAAACTACTAAGATATCCTGCACAAGGCACGGGCTTATCTGTCATAGTCCGCGAAAACAATTTATCTAGAAATTATTGTAAAAAATTAAAACTACTAAGATATCCTGCACAAGGCACGGGCTTATCTGTCATAGTCCGCGAAAACAATTTATTTAGAATTTTATTGTGAAAAATTAAAACTACTAAGATATCCTGCACAAGGCACGGGCTTATCGGGGAATGCCGTTTTACTTGTAAAAACATTAATATTTGCCAATGAAAATCTTTAATTTCTTTTTGAGAAAATACACACATACGAATCATCATTCAGCTGCTTTGTTTTTATTATAAAACAATCAAGTATAATTAATTTTTTGATTAAATTTAAATTAAATATGTGAACATTCTTAATTACGTTTCAATCAATATTGAGTAAATCGTTAAGAAAACTAATTGGTGATTGGAGTAATTGCATGGCTTTGATGTACTTGTTAACTTTTCGAAACCTTACTGAAAAACAATTATTGGACAATACTCTGTATATACAGTACATTATTTAATATTTTATTTTCATAGCTTTTCCCTTTGTATGCATATGCAATCATTCTTTTATTCTTCCCATTGTGTTTTCCTTGGTCGCCATGTTGGATGTACACACTAATATTTATAATGATCTTTATGAACTTACCTGCTTTCTATAAATCATTTTTAAGTTATAAAATACACTTATAATACAATATTATTTAATTATCAATGTTTAAATGTCACCAATATGTGCTAATATTAAAATTTCAAGTGTTATTCGGTGATTACAAGTGTTATTTGGCTAATAACGCTGTTATTCGGTGATTCGAGATACCGCCGGTTGAAGATGAGATCAAAGTAACTGATAGAAGCGCTGAATGGTGTATTTGGTATGGTGACCATTGAATCTTTAAAGCAACATGATTCAGATACGTTTTTTAAGGTAAGTGGAAGCACCATTTCCAGTAAAATTTCAGATGCACTTACCAAAAAGAAGGGTTTAAAGGTGCAAATAGTGGTTCATGTGGAGTTGGTGAAAACGAACCCAGCGACTGGATAGTGTACCTACGTTACTTCGATATGGTAAGGCCAACAACCCATATATAAACGACTATGAACAATTGAACAATTTGGATGGGCTATGGCACAACCCTTACCTACAGGAGAGTTCGAGTGGGTGAAACCAGAGGAAATTGACAACATCGTTAACTATCCAGACGATCACAATGGATGCATGGTGCGATCTCGAGTATCCTCAGGAACTTTATGATGACCATAACAACTATCCATTGGCACCTGAGAATGTAGAGATTAATCAGGTGTGTAAATTAGTGCCACATTTGAAGAAGCGAATCAAGTATACACGTAATGATAGAAATCCTTATCAATACCTATCATTTGGGGTAAAACTAACAAAGGTACACCACATTCGTGCCAAGGTTAAGACCAACTCTGAGAAGAAATTCTTCAAACTTCAAACATGTTTGGTAAGACCATGCCGGAGAATATCCGCAAGAAAGTTGGTGTTAAACTGGTAACATCAAAGAAACGGGCACTGAAGCTTGTAGTCAAATCTAACTTTGATCGTCGGGTTGTCTACTGAAAACTGAGTAGCGGTTCACATGAAAATGACCAATGAAACTTGAATTTATTAAATCCGTCTACTTAGGAAGTTGCATCTTGGATTTTTCAAAAACGTTGATGCCTGTATGACTTTCATTACAATTTTATACGTAAGATGTATGATAACAACGCAAAGCTCTTATTTACCGATACAGCTGACAGCTTGGCTTATTAGATTGAAACCGCCGATTTTACAAAGACATTACACCACATGTTCAGTACAAGTGTGAAACTTCTAATTATGCAGGCGAACACTCTTCAGGAATTACAACCGGTGTGAATAAGAAAATCATTGGAAAATTTAAGAATGAGTGTGGGGGTGAAATCACGAAAGAATTTGTAGGTCTTCGAGCAAAAGAGTACGCCTATAAGGTAAATGAAAAAATCACCAAGAAAGCAAAGGGAGTTAAACAAAATGTGATCAATTGTAACATCGTCTTTGATGATTACAAGAAATGTCTCAAAACGCAGCAGGAGATATACAGACCCATGAATATCTTCCGCAGCCATCTTCATCGAGGAGATTAACAAGATCGTACTTTCAGACAAACGTTACATCCTACCAGACGCAATCCACACCCTTGCACATGGACATTACAAAATTGAAAAAAAGACCTTTAAGAAGGGTGATGATAGAAGTAAGAATGAAGGGATAAAACAAACCTAGTAAATGTCATAGCAATTCAGTATACAAAACAAAAACGTTTCAACACATATAAACGGTGGATGAATGCTGTCCAAAGACGATTGCAACTTCCTGCTCGTTTGGAGAATAGAAGACTTCACGAATATAAACATATTTCGAATGTTTTCTTCAAATCTATTTAAAATATTAAAACAGAAAGAAGTTTATGATATTAATTAAGTACATATATATAAAGATATTTATCGTCCATGCAGTGCGTAAGCCATATATATTTCGACGTCAAACTCCTTGCTTAATGTTTATGTTAAAATCATTGTTTAATTTTTGCTGAACAAAATAAAATATTGTCAAAAGAAATTTTTCAACCATTTTTTTTTTTAGATTTGTGATTGATTGTTTAATTGGTGTTTGCCTAACGTCCAGTGGAAATCTTTCACGCTTATTTAATTATTTAAGCGAGAAATAGATAACTAATTCAATAGGTAGGTCAGACCGGGGTGAAATATACTTTTTCTTCGTGTTACAATTTTCACTAAGTGAAAGAGATAGTTCGATGGAATCAAGAGAAATATTTGCAAAGCCATGAAATCACGAGAAATATTTGCATAGTCATTATTAAGTTGTTTAAATCATACGGTTTCTGTCACTATGACCTGTTTATGAATCTACATAGATCAGATTGGGTGTCTTTTTCTGAGCATGTATTCTACACATGTTGCAAAAATACTTAAAAAATATTTTACCATGATCATTTAATATACAACAGAAACATCTAAAACTTGAAATTAAACTATCTAAAAATTAAGGTTCGTTACGTGTATCAAGATATTTCGGAAAAAAATCCTTTTACAATAAATCAAGAGCAGATGATTATATTGAATTCTGAAAGGACATTTTTTTTTTTAATTTTTCAAAAAGATAAAGCCTGTAACCCCCTTTTGTATTTAATATTGCGGATGGATGGGATTGTGAAAAACAGTTCTCCCATTGATTTATCCATTTATATCGTTTAGCGACTCCTCAATAAAGAAAAGTTATGGTTTTCCCTATATATATAACGCATAGAAAAAAAACTTTGATTTCGTTAATTGCAGTGTATTCTAACGAAAAAACAAGGTTAGTGACCCCAGTTTTTAAATTGAAATTTGAAAGAACATTGACCCAGAAGCCTTTCACAGAAGTTTAAGAAAAATCTATCGTCGAACATTTAGACACCCTAGCTACCTTAAATTCTGTTATGTATATGGAAAATACTAAAATTTGAGGATGTGTTAAATTAATGTTTATTGATATATGGAATATGATTTAAAAAATACTTTGCATCAAAAATATTTCACTGAATGTACATGTACCTGGAAGATAAAACAAAAATCCCAAAGTTCACCTGAAACGATGTTTGGCAATATATTGAATAATCATCAAAAGGTTTCAGGAAATAAGATTATTGTCTGAAAATTGCAGGCAGTAACTTAATGTCTAGGCGTTAACTTATTGCCTAGGATTTAAGCTTAATGCCTAATTTTACTTATAACATGTACAAAGACAGTGACCGGTTGGCAAGTTTTTCTTGAAACAATTGTTTTAACTGAGATGACTGCTTTCTAGCTTAAAACTGATGTGCAGCAAAAAGTATTTATTGCATCAATAAATATTTGACAATGAACATTTCAACCGTTGAAGTGTTCCTTCATGACAAGCGACAATTTTTTTTTATGCTTTACATGTTGATGTGAATATAATAAATTTCGTACTTTGACCATGTTACCTGCAGAGCTTCATTTTTTCGTAAGAAGGTTAACTTGTTTATTCCGCATTTAGAACCATTTGTAGACTTGACGGCTCTCATGTATCTGATTTTTCCGTGAGAAGGTTAACTTGTTTATTCCGCATTTAAAACCATTTGTAGACTTGACGGCTCCTGGACAAGGTGTACATTTAATGACATTGTTTAAAGAGTCATAAACATGATAATTTTCTCTTTCAGTAAAAATGTCTATAATTTGGTTTTGAAATTTGATCCATGAATTAAAGAAAGTTTAAGTTTCATTATGGTACCGACAACCAAATATTGGTCTGTTTGATTGAACATAATATGGTTTGCACCTTACAAAAGTTCTTTTTGACATTTTAATGAATGGATGAGATTTTGTAAATTTTTAGATACATTGAATAGAATTTTCCATGAATATGTATCACATGAGAACTATAGTTCGGCCTAATATCTCATTCATTTCGTATCTGATTTATTACCCGTAGGTCTCTAGTTTTGAGGAAGCAGTAAACAATTACAAACTAGTTTTCGTGCGTTTCACATACAGCGTAAAGCCGTTTTTGTTTTATGATTTGCTATGTCCAAAAGGATTTTTCTGACCGGAAACATTTACTCTTCTACCAGTGCAAAGAACGTAGAGAATACTAAAGATTTGACCACTTTACATTTCATTGTATTTGAGACAACAGTTTCGCTACTGACTGCGACTGTAATGACATGCTCAGCGGCTCTAGCATAATCGGATTGCCTTATTTTTTTTCTCTTTTATGAAATTTTAAATAGAATGAACAACTATCAACAAAAATGTATGGCAATATCAAGGGACTGAGCTTCGCAGACGTGACATTATTGCATGTTACGCATTTAGCCAACAGTAGACTGTGGCAAAAGTATACTGTATGCCTATAATATATGCCAATCTATAATATAAACAGTCACTTCTCGGATGTTTTCGGTAAACTCTCCCTAAATTTCGTAACTGTCCTAATTTTTTACCATTATATTTTTGAAATCAGATTTTATATTTTGGCTGTCAACGACATTATTTTGTATTGTGTTTTTGTCTTTGTATGTTATTTTACACTCGGTTAAACATTAACTTAAAAGTAGGGATCAATTTATGATCTCGTGTTTTCTCTTTGTTTTTCCTTCCATATGGATTTCTCTGTGTCACAGTTGTTCTTTTTTTTTAATTTAACAATAATGCTCTTGTTAAATTTCTTTCGGTGAAAGGCTGATGCTCCCTCTGAATGCATGAATATAAGTTAGCAACTGTAGATTTAATAAACAGTGATGTTGAAGTAGAACTTGAAAATATTGTGTCTGTGCGACACATTTGAAACCCCCGTTTTATTTAGTTCATATCGAAGGACAATTGTGTTGCTGTGTGTTTCAAACTTTTAAAAATCTTAACTTTTTCAAAGTTAAAAGGGAGGGGAATAAAATTGACCTAGTTCAACATCTTCACATTTGTAAAAAATGTCAAGAAAAAAGCAATCCTGGCAATCGGCACATTCTAGTTAGTAAAAGTTCTATCATCCAGCATTTTATTATAAAATTGCGAACTTGAAAACTGTTAGCATGCATAATTTTACTCCAAAATGACAACGTTTAATATTCTTTCGTGTGTGGGATTTAAGAAAGGAAAAAATCAAAATCCAAGTTTTATGCACCCCTTAATATATGCACTTACACCATCCATGTCATAAAAGTTCTAGTTTGCAAACTGAAGGAGAATGTAAAATAAACCATGCATCATATGGGACGAATGGACGGACGGACAGACTGGGGCATAAAACAATACACGTATACAGCAGTACTGTTACTTAAAAACAAGGAAACACTTGGTGATTGCAATTTATCTTCCTATCTGATTGATGTGTCGATTAAAAGCATATAGAAAAGAAATCCTGTGGTTTGTCTACTTAGAAGAATAGTATTTGTCTGAAATCAAACTTATTTTTAACATTTCTTAAACTTTCAGGAAATGCTATGTCATTTTTGTTTTTGCATTTTAAAAATAGTAACCTACTCATTATATCAACTAGTTATAGCACAAGTTAAGTCAAACTTATACAAAGACGATATTTTGTTATTCTTCATGACAATGGATTCTTGTATACGAAAGAAAATTTCAAGGTGGGAGGGTAATCACGATCCATCATTTTGTCAAAGAAAGACAGACAGGAAACAAGAAATAAATACAAGCAATAGCTTTTTATTGTGAATTTGTTTTGCAATAAATGGACTAAAAATTTGCACTTGTTCCAAATCAGGATATCTAGATTGTCTACCGATTTCCTGAATTTTGCATGTTGTTTCAGACGATGGTGCGTGATGTTGTACTATAACGCATTTTTGTCTTTCGTCGTCTTTGGTTTTTTTTTTTTTTTTTGCTCTGGTTTTGTCGGTTTTTCTTGGGTTTCTTTGAGGTTTGAATCTACCTTTGGTATTTGGGTCTCTTTTGTATTAAACTGAGCAGTTTAGCACTCGCATAATGGGATGCTTTGACATTACAACTTATCTGAAACATTAATTGTAATAATTTATTTCCTTTATTTAATCTGTAGACAAATAATTATGTATGTAGAGTAGGTAATTTAAAAAAAAAAATGCTTTCAAATATGATCACTTCAGCCGGTATCGTTTGTACATTTATCACAATAGTATTCAAGGAGGGCGAGACTGAATAAAAAAAAATAAAAATACTGTATTAAAGAATGCTCACAGTTCCAGAAACAAATTCAACAGTAAATTAACTGTTGTAACTGAGATAATGTCCTACACTCTTATCGAAGTAAATTTCAAAATAAAAATTCACGAACAGTGTTAGAAAATACAATCAGATGCAATTTTCCAGCTAAATTAGTGCACCGTTTTAAAACAAAACAGAAAACATCTTAATGAAGATTTGTTTTACAATATAGATATGCGAAAATAAATACAAAAAAAAATAATAACTTGATACCAGACGCAGAATTTATTCACCAATAACAGTCTAATTATAACTTTTGTCGATAAATTTAGATAGTTTTAAGAAGACCATTTCTACTGTAAACAACTTATCAACTTTATTGCAAGCAAACACTTAATATAACATTCACGGTACCAATTTTACTACACAATATGTGCATTTCGACAATATTTTTTGTCATTAGACGGATATGGTTTGTTCAAAATTTACTGTTATAGAATTAAGGAAATGTTTTTAAATTAAGGAATATATCTCCTTTGAGCAAAGCTCTAATTCCTTGTCCGGATTTGGCTATACGTTAGGTCCTTTTAGGTTTTATCCGCACTTCCTTCCACATTTGTATTAGAATTTAGGTATTCAAATATTTTGACCTCGAGCATCACTGAAGAAACATTTATTGTCGAAATGCACATCTGGAGCAATGCTCTGATTTCTTGTCCGGATTTTGCTTAATTTTAGGTCCTTTTTTATTTGATCCGCTTTTCACCATTTGTAATAGATTTGGGTATTCAAATATTTTGGCCTAGAGCATCAACGAAGAAACATAAATTGTCGAAATGCGCATCTAGTTCATTAGAATTGGTACCGTTTATATTATCAAAGTAACAGTTACAGACAATCGTCTGTTTCCGTGTTGGTATGTGCAGATAACATTGTTTTCATATCGAATAATCAAAAGTGGCAATTGCGTAAATAGAAATATAAAGAACTTTGATTATGATTTGTATTCAAATGTATTCAAATTTGATAATTTTAATTGAGAAAACATAGAAGCTTATGTTGATTTTGGAACAATAAAAAGTATTAATTGAATCACTCTTCTTTACTGCTACTTTTTTTTCTGCTTGTAGCCTACAACAATGAAAAAATATATGTATATAGTATATGCAAATAAAAAAAAAATCTGTTCGACACCTAGACAAGCTTTATCGAGGTATTAGTACTACGGCTGGATATATACATGAGAGTTTGAAAAAATATATGCTGCCCAGTAGAAGATTTTTTTTATTTCTGTTATCTACTAACCGTATTATCAACTTATAGTTAAAAAAAATCTTTTTATTCATACATTTGATATTTTGATAATTATTGTTTTGGTTGCTGAGCGTTTAATCTCACTTCTTTTGCATCAATATACAGCTAATTCTTTGCCTTCTATAATTGCGCCCATGTTTTTACTTTTGCAACTGTTATTATAGGATCTGCTTACCCTTCCGGAGCACCTGCGATCACCCCAAGTTTTTGGTAGGTTTCGTGTTGCTCAGTCTTTAGTTTTCTATGTTGTGTTTTGTGAACTATTGTTTGTCTGTTTGTCTTTTTCTTTTTTAGCCATGGCGTTGTTAGTTTATTTTCGACTTATGAGTTTGAATGTCCCACTGGTATCTTTCGCCTCTCTTTTATTAAGTTGTTTTCTCATTCTCAATAAACATAGATTACAATGAAGTATGAGTTACTAAGCGGGTATCTACATAGTGTTTGATCATTGTAAATAAACAGTGATTACCTAAATATCAAGTGGTGTTATTCAAACAGTGTGACACCGAACAACAAAAACATGCATATCCGAATGTGTGCTCCGAATTAAGGGTAACAAGTATGAAGTTAAATTTTCACTATGTGTGCTTTTTAAAATTATTAAATATCTTGAAGAGCAACAACCCAAAAAAACTATGCAAAATTGTTGTTTTTTTGTGTAAGTGTTTTCATTATCAATATTAGAGACAGTACTGTATAATAATATCTTACCAGATGCATATGTAGTTCTCTGTTTAATTATAAATCCAAATTCCCCTTACACACTGTGTACCGCAACCAATTGAACAGCAAAGATATCCTCTAGTACACCCTCCAGGTCGACATAAAATACCACAATGACTGACATGATCTGGATTAATTGGTGGACACTGCAGACTATAACCTGTGTAATATAATGCAATTGAATATCTGTTAGGCAAATAGTGAAAAAAAAAACTGTTTCGTATATACATATATAAGTACGTTTAAACAAGTGACAACTCTACGACGGATCCATCCATTGGATCAACAGTGAAGGTGATACACGGCCGAAAACACATATTATATTCATAACTACTCTAAATATCAGCACAACAATGTTAAATCTGCAAATTTGTGGAAGGAAATTTGTGTTCTTCCCTCGCCGGGATTCGAACTCATGCTAATGGGATATCGAAACAACACCGTCTGCACTGTGTCCAGCGCTCTAGATCATTCGGCCACCTAGACTAAACTAAAAATTCAGATTTCGGTGGCCTAGTGTTACTTTTCCTCGTCAGTAGAATCTAGAGTTGTAAAACAGTACATGATATATTAGGCATGAAGATGGAATTGATTGCAGATTAGCTAAACTATCTATGATAAGGATCGTAAGATGCAGTCACAGAAATAATTATTTGATAAGTACGTCTAAACAACTCTACGCTCTACTCTGATATATTAGATATGAAGATGGAATTAATTACAGATTAGCTAAATTATCTATCGTAAAGGATCGTAAGATACAGTCACAGAAATAATTATTCGATTCCTAACATCACTGAAGAGACATTAATTGTCGAAATCCGGATATGGTGTACAAAAAATCTTTGCACCTTTGTTTGCGGTATACCATCTTTGCCGCAAGTTTTTTAGTTTTCTGTTTGGTATCAAATTTATACTTAAGATCCATTATTACACCTTGTGATCCGTTTATTTGGCAATCGCCAATGGCAGTCAGCAGGATTTAAGAACATTTGTTGTTCGACCTGTTAGTCAAATGCGTTTTGTTAAAATATTCTTTTTCACTTTTTTGGTCTTTTGGAAAATGTTATATATATATATATATATATATATATATATATATATAAACGCCTAAAAAGTGTACACAACAACACCAATAACAAAAAAAGGAACTATAAATGTAATTATTTATAAATATTTCGGCTAACAGATATCCTTCATCAGTATATATGATTGTGATGTTGAATGAATCATATATCAGTCTACTTAGATTAAACTATAACAATCTTGAAATTTATACAATAAAAAAGTCAAACCGAACATCAGGTAAAACGCTTGCACAATTCTAAATATGTGTTAAACACGACATAGGTTACATGACTAATTACAAAAGAGAGTTTAAATATATGCTTTAAATAAAAATAATAAGCTTTAACGGTGACGACAGTTATGATGTTACAAGAACGATTGCGTCAATAAGAATTCCAAATAAACAGCACTGAACGATCTAAATTTGTAAATATTTCAAATTTGACAACGGTAGAGTAGTTACAACAGAGTCTGCGTATTTAAACATCGCAAACAAACGGCCGTTAAAATATAATAATAAATTTTGACTACGGTTAACTAGTTGAACGTGGCTTGGTACTTTTACATCCCTCAAAAAATTAAGCAATTTAAATTGGTATATTCAACAGACTTATTTTAGAGATGAGTAAGGTACAGACATAGAAACAGAGACTGTAACAATAAATAATATCACACTAATGTGAAGCACTGCATGGAGTCGAACTACATCTTTTTATTTATCCCATTTGGTGCCAAAGTTGTTAATTTTCTTATCCAAAATCTTTCCCGAGTGAGTCTATCCTCCCTAGACCAAGCAGAGTTGTGGTCAATGATTTTAATGGTCAGTCGATTGCGATATTCCTTAGTGTGGCCAGGGGATCTCAAATGTCGACTGAGAGGGAGGTCTGGCTTGCACTGGTAGTCGCTACGATGACCGTTCATTCGTTTGTGAAACGGCTTTTCTGACTCGCCAACATACTGTTAACCACATTTACACTGTAGGAGATACACAACATTTGTAGTCTTGCAATTAACATTGCAAAATATGGTGTATTCTGTACCAGTGGATAGACTGTTAAAAGTCTGGGTAACCAGTATTTGTTTGCAAGTCATCGTTTGTTTCCTCAACCCTTGCAAGAGCCCACAGACGAAGAGCCTGCTTGAGAGGATAAATCAGCTCTCACCAGCAAGTCTTTAAGGCTTTTGGGCCTACGGAAAGCCAGTACAGGTGGCTCGGGAAAGATCTTGGATGGTTTAGGATGTTTTTCGATTTCTTTCCAATTTTCGCGGATAAGGTGAGATAAGTTGTCAAATTTTGGATGGTAAGTCAACACAAAAGGCACCCTCCTGTTGACCTTTTTGACTTTATATTGTAAAGTCTCAGCTGATGTTGTTAGCACGAGAAAAACTTTATCAATGTCTTTTCTTTTGTAGCCCCGATGTTTTAGGTGACCGCGAAGTTCTTGTAGTCGTTTTTTTGCAATATCGTTGGTGGAGCAAATCCTTTTTATTTGTATGGCCTGGCTGTAGGGAATGCTGTTGGTGCAATGTTTAGGGTGACAACTTAAAGGAGATAGATATTGATGTTTGTCTGTGGGCTTGCAATACAGATCTGTAAATATGTTTCCATCTCTCACTTGCGTTGGAGTGTCAAGAAATGTGATCTTAGAGCCAGAGATTTCATATGTGAATTTTATTGAGGGATGGGCATCGTTGGCATGTTGAATGAACAAATTTAGTTCTTGTTCAGTATTATCCCACTTCATGTCAATATCATCGATAAATCGGAACCAAGAGAGGGGTTGATAAAGAGAAGAATTGAGAATTCTCTGTTCTAATTTCCCCATAAAAATATTGGCATAATACGGGGCCATCTTTGTTCCCATTGCTGTTCCATTAACTTGGAGAAAGTGTTCACCATTGAATGTGAAGTTATTGCATTGTAATACCAAAGTTAGAAGCTGGATGAGACATTCAGTCGGTGGATGTAAGGTGTTACGAGAGTTCAGGACTTTCCTACAGGCTTCAATACCATCGTCATGGGGGATGTTAGGATAGAGGGAGGTAACATCAAGCGAGACAAGGATAGTTTCAGGTGGGAGAGGGTTTGAAGATTCCATTTTCTTAAGATAATGTGTTGTGTCTTGTATATAGGATGGTAAATTTTCCACATGTGGTCTCAGATGAAAGTCAATAAATTCTGATATTTTCTCTGTAGGGTGGTCATTGGCGGAAACAATTGGTCTACCTGGATTATTGACTTTATGTATTTTGGGCAGAAGATAGAAACGCCCCGGCTTTGATTTTTCAGGTTTTAGATATTAAAATGAGTTTTCATCAATATGTCCCTGTTCACACATGTTTTTCAGGTTTGTGGTGATCTCTTTGTTGAATTGAGGGGTGGGGTCAGAGTCTAATTTCTTATAAAGTTTTTAAGTAACCGCACAGCTTCATTTTCTTCAGACGATAAATTGTTGAATGTTTGGGAAGTGGCAGTGGACAGATGTGTTACGTCGGATTTAATTTTGTCAATAATATGTTCTAAAGTAGCACATTTACTGGGTTTAGAAATCCATGAACTTTTTTTCCTGAATCTGGGAATTCGACATCTTCTTGGTCGTCATCTGAGTCGAGATCACTTGTGTCACTATCAGTGGTACTTTTTGTGGTGTCCTTAGAAAAATATTCCTTGATTCTGAGGGATCTTGCTAACTTGTCTAGGTCATCTTCCAAAAGTATAGAATCTATTTTGCCCGGCGTGGGACAAAATTTAAGACCTTTTGACCGTACCTTAGTCTCGGTCTCCGACAAAGCAACTGAAGACAAATTGACTACAGTGTTTGTAGAGTTCATGCAACTTTGTTTTTTTCTCCTGAATCGGCGATTCCGGGATTTTTTTTTCCGGTTATGATGGTACGATTGAGAGTTAAGGTGGTCTGCTCTCTATATATATATATACAAAACAAAATAGGGTCTTAATATTGATCAAAATCATTCGTTCATACCTAACAATTCTATTACAAATATTTAAATAAGCTGTTGAAATTTTAAACTGTAATTAAGGTAATTTGTCTGCCTACAATCTCATGTTTATGTCAATAAAACAGCTATTTTACATCATCTGAAGCGTTAATTAGATTTAATGAAATGTCAGATAAAAATAGAATATTGCATGTTTTAAAGCAATTTGCACATATGCGCTATAGAACTATGCTTCAGAATAGTAGCTGTTTACCAGACAACAATTTAACAAATATTCTGTCATAATGAATGTTGATTAACTAATATTAAAAATAAACTGATCAAAGACACCAGGCATATATTTTTGTACGCCAGACTAGACAAGACTCTGAGTCTCATGAATGATGGCCGAAAGGTTTTGCTAAATACAGCTAATGTAATTTATTTCTGGAGTAGAAAATCCTAGTTTTTCAAACAATTCAAACTTCTGCGTTTCTCAGTCTTTTTTCAATGTGCTTTGTATACAGTAGTTTATCTTTTGGTCTCTTGGTCTTTTTCTTATTTTGCAATGGCTTTGTCAGTTTATTTTCGACTTATCATTTTAAATGACACTTTGGTTTCTTTCACTTTTTTTTGTAAACTGTTTATTTATGATATGGCTACATCTATAATATGTCATGTCATCACAGAAATAATGAGTATGAAATATCAAACATATTGAACAGTAACCCAAACAACACCTACATCCCCGAACCGTAAGACCAAAAAGAAAAATATAACGTCAAGACAGAACGGCATCGCATATGCAATGAAAATAGACATGTTGAACAGGTATGATACGCGCTCAAACCATCCTTTTCATACGTAGAAGCTACGTGACAAAGTAAAACATAATTTGGAAATTAATTGTTGACAAAACTTTGATTTTAAAAAAAAACTAAGCATTACGATTTTCTTTCCAACGAAATAGATTACCGAATTGTTGTATTATCTGATTGAAAGAATGTTAGTTTAGTGCCATATTATCTCCATTATCTTTCGAAGGTTTGATTGGTTGATCATAAGGTGCCTAACATCCAGTCAACGTGTCATTTTGATTCAATGTGTATCATATATCAAGACAACACTAGTTTACCAATATGCAATTCTAATAAATCGATAATGTTTCCTGCTGGATGATGTTTTATGGACTTTGTTTCGTCGCTTTATACTTTTGGCATGGCGGTGTCTGTTTTTATTAGACTTGTCTTTTGTATGGCCACCTTAGTATGTGTATCGGCCCCCGCTTGTTGACAAACTATAATAAGGTAGATCATACATGTAGGTATATATTTCCTCAGATAAATTTTTTTTATACTTTGCCAAAATAAAGATTTTTCTATGCTTTTTCCAAAAATATAATAATAAGTATGGGTCACCGTGTGATATTTCAAGCTACGGGTCGTACGAAATTGCCCAAATTTGCTTAGATTGTTCATGAAAAAACACATTTTTGTGCATAAAAAGAAATCTATGAGATATAATTTTGAAATAAAATATGAGAAGATAGGTTTTATAATATGCTTTGGGAAAATAAAAAGAAAAAATGGTGTCACCGAACTTGTTTTCTTGCTACAAGTAAAAAATTAAAATTTCCCTATCAATCCAGTATAATTTTTTTTACTAAAAGAGTTATCTCCCCTTAAATGGCCAAGTTGGAAAAATTATTCTAAAAACACAAATATTTGGTATTTATTTAAACATTATGAATAATGCAATATATCACCAAGTTTTCTTTCATCAAATAAACAGTCTAACCTATAAATTGCCTATCTGTCTCCAAATTTGCAGATTTGGGCAAAGATCTAGACCGATTGTATACTGCGATTGTACAATCCAAGATGGCGGTATACCATGAATCTACCTTAAAACTATATGGGGAAATTGAATTCATTTAGTACTGTTAAAAGAGGCATTCAGACCTCATGAATTTTGACGAACATACAGTTCCGAAAGCATGAAATAAAGACTGATAATTAATAAGCATTCCAAAAAAAGTTATCAGTGAAATCATGTGCTCGTGATGGATAAGAAGTTCACCCTCTACTAGATGAACTCTTGCTGTTCCATATAGGTTAGTGAAATCTGTCCAAGATAAGTTTCATCCGGTGATTTCATAATCAGGGAAAAAAGACATGATTGTAGCGGAGACAGTTTTTTCCCCAGACTGAACAAGTGATTCAATATCTTCTTGTGTGCAGCAACCATCATTCAAGTTAAAACATTGTTGTGACGTCATTCTATTGTTGTACCTGTTCTTTATTTTAGTGATTGAACTATCATTTACTTGTACGAAACCATTTTGTTACCTTTAACTGTCCAATATTTTTAAGAATAACTTTTCTCTTTCTTAAAAATATTTGACAGCTGAAGGTAGCATAATTGATTCTTACAGGTAAATTAAAGTTCAGGAGCTGAAAAAACCCCAATAATTTCACACAATTTGTTTCTTCATTAAACATTACAACAAAAGCAATATAATAATCCATGTGAAATCCATTTTTGTTTCAAGGTGTTTAACTTAAACACAAAAAATAGCGTCCAAAGTGGCGCTTTATTGGCAATATATCATCTTGGCCTTTATTAGACTTTACGTAAATTTCAAAGGTTTCAAGGCCACAAACCGCCACAACATTTCTGAGAAAAATGAAAAATACTGTTCGTACGTAATACAATAATTTCAACAGATTTTAGAATTTACACTAAACACACGGACATCGGTAACCACATACAGTTTCGTATTGTGAATACCTACAAACCGCAGTTGGTTCATGACCACAACCGTTTTGTTATACATTGTTGGAGAGATATAAATACATTGATTTGAAATTAGAATGCCAGATCACCCTTTTCTTAAAAAGATTTTTTTTTATGTGACTGTTTATGCGTTTAATATATTTTACGAAATGTTCCGTTGTATATCCGTTTAAATAAATGCAAATTTGAACATATCAAAATGGTGATATGACCTTAATGGAGAGGTAGGAATTTAACAAACAAACGTACCTGCTTCGCTTTTATCTATCGTCGAGATGCTTATCAGAAAAATAGCTATAATAACTATTTTGCACATTCCCATTTTTCTGTAAAATAAAAATGGTTAATTTAAAGATTGTACACAGCAATTTAATATTTTTAATATCAACATAAAATTGAGAATGGAAATGGGGAATATGTCAAAGAGACAACAACCCGACCAAAGAGCAGACAACAGCCGAAGGCCACCAATGGGTCTTCAACGAAGCGAGAAAATCCCGCACCCGGAGGTGTTTAAACATGTTTGTGAATTCTACTTGACTTTTTAATCTGTCAATATCGGGTGTACATTTTGTGAAAGAAGAAAGTTATTCTAGAAACATGTGTTGTACGTTCGAGCTTATCATCAGGACTATATGAATGAAAACAGTCGTTTCGTAGATACTCAGTGCTGGAAAGGTCGTTCACCAAATAGCTAGTAATTTGGTCATAGAAACAATGCTTTTGTATTTTCACTGTACAACTTTAAGCGCAGACATTATGAAATTAAAAAAAACTAAGGTTGCAATTCTCGTTTCTGTTACTGGTTTATGTCCGTTCATTCTGTAATTTACGAAGAGAACGTCAAAAGAATTATACTAACATTTACAAAAGCACAATGTAATTTTAGTTTCAATATAACATTATGAAGTATCTATGGTCAGATTCCCATACTATAATTGCCTAAAGACAACTCAAAACTTTATTTAAAACACTAAAATGTACAACGGGTGTCTTCTATTAAATAAGCGGACAAAACAATATATTATTTGATATCATGTAATTTGATCGATCAGATTTTATTTCAGTACTTATTTGAAAAAGGAATTACAACCAAAACCCAAAGTTTATCGAAAGTAACTTATGTTTGTCCCTAAAATACAAATTTCTCATTGTGGTTCCACAATTCTTCCGTTCTACAATGTTTGAAAAAAAATCCCAATAAAGACAGCTTTCAGATTAATCCTTTCCGTACATGTATGTGCACAACAACATGAACAATATGTCCATTTAAAAGTTATGTCAGGTTATAGTGACATAAACGTGTTATTATATTAAATTAATCCGGATTTCCAGTCAATCATTGCTCGGAAACAACCAGCAAACAGGACTTTTTTTTAAATGTTTTTAAGTTGATTACAAAAGAGATTTAGCATTTGCTTCATATTTTTTTATTATCAAATGGTAACCGGATCGTTAAATAATCAATGTACAAACTTGTTCACAATTGAACTAGCTGATATTCCTATTTGTATTCCATAGATTTAGAATTTGTTATAAATAAATATTATAATGTTGGAAGAAAGTGGCTATAAAATTTGTAAGAATAATCCTTGACAATAAGAATTCGAAATTTTTGCTTATATTTCAATAAATTATTTCGCGTTATTCATTTAAGAGTATGTTAAGTGAGGAGCCGATGACAGGCGCAATAGCAATCTGCATCTTGATAACGCTTTACGAAAGGAATCCTTTCAGAACAAATAAGCATTTTCTTCTGCTTGTATAATACATTTGAAAATGTTTTGTGTTCTTCCATTCATCCTTTAGTACAAATAATGAACACTTTAAGAATTCTTATGCTATTTTATTTAAAAATGACAGTCCATATAATATTATTCATTAATAGATATTAAGAGCAATTGAAACTAGAAAAACTGTAGAAAGAAAAGTCATCGTTTCAAATGCGTATACAATTATTTTTCTGTTCAATATCTTATTCCAAATATCTAAATCACATCTTGGGGAAATAAAAAAAACAATGAGCAAAACCCATACCGTGTAGCATTCTATTAAAGGCATCGAAATGACAAACTTATGAAACTGAACAATAATAAAAAAAAACTGATAAGATATACAGCAACACTAACTGATTTACCTCTGACTTTGGACGTGTACGTACAGAATGCGTCAGGGTGTAAACATGTTTGCAGACATCGAATATTCTCCCTAACAGTGGTACAACAGAACAACATACGAACAAACTATTGAATGTATAAATAGTATTTGGAAAAGGCTGGACTCATCAGCTCGACACAGTGTCGGAACTATCAAAAAGACTTAAAAACAAACTACCGGTCTTAGAGTACTTAAAATTACTAGTTCAAAGCAAAGTGGTGCAATATTAGAGGCAAATAAAACCCAAGAAGGGTAAACACATAGTGATACTTCGAAAGGAAGAAAAACGTGGACTGCTCCATGTGCGGTATGGGTTTTGCTAATTGTTCAAAGCCGTACGCTGACCTATAGTTGCTTACTTCGAGATCATTTTGTCTCTGGCAGATAGTTGTCTTATTTGCAATTTTACCAAATCTTCTTATTTCATGCAGGTGTTCCTTGCTTATTTGGAAAGCCTTTAAAACAAAAAAGGAACGAAAAGTTGAACTCTTAACTTCTAATGCAAAGAAATGTATGAATTTCAAAGTAATTCCTTACTTATTTTTCCATATTCGATTTTTGACGCTTTATCAGTAATGAAAATTACAATTGCTTTACCTTACTTGGCTATTCCAGCATATGATGTTCTACATATGATATTCAACACATAAACGCACAGGATATTTATACTCTCCTTGGAAAAAAATAGAAATGTCTTTCTTCTTATCGGCGAAACATGTTGCTGCATTTATATTCAACTCATGTCGTTAAAAATAAAAATAGAAATTGAGTCTACATATGCATTATGTCATAGGATTTGGGTTTTTGTTTAATATCAATGTTCATATTTAATGATTCAAATATAATCTATCTTAAAATACATATGTGACGTAAATCTTTTGTTCAAACTCTCCATTATTTTTCAGGAATGGAGAGTTATTTTCTATTGCTCATTTTTATTCATCCGGATATTTTGCTCTTTGAATATTTCCTTGGACACTTTCTTAAAAAGTGTTCACCTATGGAAATAAATCTAAAGGAAGTTACACGATATTGAAAGAAGTTGAAGCAGTTAGACATAGTAGAATAAAGATGTTACTTAGCTTCTCATAACATTGGGAATCTATTGTTCACAATTCAACAATATATTCAAAATAACTCAAATCGATGTTACATCTTTATTCTAATATGTCTAAAGAATGACAAAATGACAAGCAATACAAACACGTGCATAACAAACTAAATATTTTTGTCCACACTCTTATCGTGTAATTCTGAATTCCAAAGTCATGTGTTTCATATCAAAATAGGTTGAAATAGTGATACTTAACATCATTTTTATACTTTTAACTAGGTGACTGGTCATTTTCTGTCATTGGGGGGATGGGAGGAATTTTGGAAATTTCTCTTATTTTTTTCAAGTCCCCACCCTGAGGAAGGAAAATAAATTCACGACACCCTTTTCCAAAGACATACAAATTTCACCACTCCTAACAGCTCTCAATACTTTTATTCTTTATATCAAAAATAAATGCATACACTTTCTATTTATATCAATATTATCGTTCAATAAAATATTGCACCAGTAATGGATTAAGAGCTTAAAGGGGGAAAGGGGGGGGGGGGATATTATATATTATATAAAAATAATATGCTCTGCAGGGCGCAGTATGATACGACCGCATAGGTTGAACCCTGAACAGCTGGGGCAAGTATGGACACAACATTGAAGATTGATACAGCTCAGACGCCCAGAATTTGGATTCGTGAATTAGTATTTGACACATTATAGGTTTTTGACATAGAATGAATGTGGTCTAAGAACTTAACTATTATGGTCCAATAAATATCCAAAATTTAGCAAATCTGTGAAATCAAACAAAGTTTAATTTTTAACTCTGATTTTACCCAAAATAAAAAATCTGAATACATGTTTAGATTCAGCATATCAAAGAACCCCAAAAATTCATTTTTTGTTAAATTCAAACAAAGTTTAAATCTGGACCCTTTTTGCCTTAATGTGGACCATTTAAAGGGGCATTAGCTGTCAAAATCATGCTCACCGATTTGACTCAAATTTTCACATATTTCATTTATTACATACTAAAACACCTATCCAAATTAAAATAAGTCTGAAATGAACAGTTAAGAATGCATGTAATCGATAATATATATCAGAATTTCGTGTGTATTTTACTCTAGAAGCCATATAATTAACTATCGAGATGACCTCCGAAGACTGCTGACGGTCATATAACCCGATATAAACAGAAACATAAATATAAATAGATAGCGACTTCGTGCAACTGGACTTTTCTATGTCTATTTGATTTCATGTTTTAGGTTAAAAAAATAAGTTAATTATCTGTATAAGAATGATTTTTTTTGTGTGGATCGAAACAGTCAACGAAACGGTTCACCTTTGATTCACTTTCAATGTTGACATTCTTTTCCTTTTAATGGCTGAACACGACTAATACATGCAAAACCAACCCTAGCTAGTGAGTTAAATTGAAGGTCACATGAATACGGATTCAATGAGGTCGAATTATTCACTTGCAAGTGAATAATTCCTCAACTATGTTATTTTGCTTATTTTGACAAAATTGACCCAAATTGGCTGCTAAAAAGCGAATTATTATTTCATTATTTATTTCTTATTAATGATTGAATTAAAATTAAATCATATTCTAATTTTTTTCATATCTCGTAGCTAATGCCCCTTTTAGAATTGTGCCCAAAATCTAAATGCGATGTTAGATTCAGCATACTAAAGAACCCTAAGAATTCAAGACTTTGCATTAAAAACCCATTTATATTAGGAATTTTTGGAAAGTTTTAGTAAATTATTGTTTAAAGCCCCTATTTGGTTCCTAATTCCTAAACGGTAAGGACCATAACCCCTAAAATTAATCCAAATCTTCTTTTTTTTTTTTGGTATGGAACCTTGTGGTACAATTTAATAGAGATCCTTAGACTTATACTTAAGTTTTTGTTCGGAAACCAGAAAATCCTTGTTTTGTGGCTCCCAATTCCTAAACGGTTTGGCCCATTACAATTCAAACAAGAAAACCACTGTACAACAGGCTCCTGACTCCTCAACCAGGACATATCCAACGGATTAACCGTAAAGACGTCATAAACAGTTTGAAAAACGTATGACCTTGTGCAATGCAAAAATATAAGTAAACAGTATATACAGGATGAAGAATAATAAATTATCATAGCTGTACATTTATAGCACATGTAGTCAATTATGTTTTAATTTTTCAAAAACAGAAACAATGTTAGTATTCCTATAAGATCTATATTTGAAAAATTAACTACTGAGTTAAATTGACGACCTTTAAGAATAAGTTTATTTAAAGGATCAATTAGTTTACACGGAATGTGTCTAACTTTAAAGGCTTTATAAACAACATCACCGTAAAAATAAGAATGGGATATCCCGTTTGTAATAAGAATTCTACAGGCACAGCCAAACTTTCTAACTAAATCTTTATATCTCTGAAAGAATTTGGTAAAGGTTTTTATTAATTTGTGATAACAAAATCCCTGCCATTTAAATTACCAGTTATACATGAATACTATTCATTGAAATATAAAACCAACTACAGAGACGGGCATAGCGAGCAAGTTGTGAAATATATTATCATACAGCCAGAAAGGGATGAAGGAATATGCCTGTTATGGTCTCATTGATATTTACCATACCTTCATTCAATTTCAGCACATTGTTCACATGTATTCCTTATTAACGAAATTGTTTAATTGACTTGAGATTACAATACATTCCTGGAGGAAGATGTTGAAGCTAAGTATCTGAATCTTAACAATTGAGCCGATTGGAGCGAGGCGAAAAACAAAAATGATGTGCCAAAATTTTTATTGTATGGGGAAGATACAGTGGTGGGTATGGATCGTCAATATTTTTTTCGATTTACAAATTGCCAGTTAAGGGGTATCTATCCATGAGACACAATCAGTACATGTAAAGCAAACAACACAAAAAAAAAAGCAACGGAACACAGCTTTTAATATCATTCTAAATCCAAAAGTCAGTGAGGCCTTCAACACGTACAGAGCTTAAATGCTCTCACCACACTGCAAGTTTAAGACGGCCCCTAGCACCGGGCCGGGTTTATCTATTTTTTTTTGCAAACTGACGATCACGCCACAACGATGAATTGAATAACAAAGCCATAGAGTAATAAAGTTTACATATCAGAACCATCTAAATGGATAACTAAAAAGAATGTTTATTGTTTAAAACAAACTTTCCTTTAAATGAAGACTATATTTTATTAAATAATTTTATTAAATAAAATTCATTGGAATTGATTGTGAAATAAATGTCTCAATGGGAAACCCTGTAGAACTCCCCCAACCCTAATAAATAATAAAAACAACAATTAACAACAACAACAACAAAACAAACAAGAAACAATAACAGAACAACCAAAAATAGAAGTAAAAACATAAAAGTAAAAAATAAAAACAACACGTTATAAATATCATGCGTCCGAAGTGCTTTTCTGGCTTTACCTTCATTAGTAACGACCAAAGCCGAATATATGAAAGCCAAGGATTTATAAGGAACGAAAACGTTGAAGAGCTATAAACCAAAAAGGACCTAGAAAAAAATAACCAAATCCATCTAAGGCCAACTTTGCCTGATGGAGTAAAGTAAACACAAGATCAAACAAACAACCGAAAAAAAAGGAAAGAAAGAAAATAACTTAAAAGTAAAATTAACAATCAGGTTTATATGAATATGTGAATTCAAAAATATGACATATCAAAACCAAAACATCACCATCATACAATAGCTTAAATTTATTCCTTCCATTGCAGCATATAGGGAAACAATTTGTGCCTGTACAAATATATTACATTTCTGTTTATTAAAAATAAGTTTGGTTCTATTTGTCTCAGTAGTTGCAGAAATTTTTATATCCCGTAGAGGGAACCTGTATGGTATCACTGTCATCAAGAATGTTGACAAAGCAGTTTACAATAAGTTACTTCAAGAAGAAAGTAACGCAATGTGTATCAAAAACAAACAATTATTATGTTTTGTATCAAATTGTGTGCGCTTTCCTTCTTTTATACACATATCGCATTGGATAGTTGTACGCACAGTATAAACAGATTTCAATTCTTGTAGAATTACTCGGTATTGTAGAGCACAAACTGTGTTTTTACATCACAGCTTAGATTCTCGTATCCATATTTCCAAAGCATCGAAGTAAGAATAAGATTCTTATAACCAACATAAAATGAAAACAACACTTTATAAATTTCATGCGTCCGAAGCCTTTTTTTAAAATGCCTTCACAACGAAGATTCAAAGCCGCATACTTTCAAGCCTATGATATTTAAGAGCCGATACAGTGGAACAGCTATTAAAAAAAAACAACCAAAAAAAAAAAACCAAATTCATCCTAGGTCAATTTTGTGTGATGGAGTTGAAACCTTTTTTTCTATTTTATAAATTCAAAAACGGACAATGTAAGAAACTTTTGATAAATATAGTACTGATTACTGAGCTGATGATATTCTCTATGCTTATCAATCCAAGAGCAGCAGTAGCGACCCAGTGTTTAAAAATTAAAATCAAGTTGTTTTCTTTGAAATAAGAAAAGCAAAACGTGAACCCAAGACCGCTGATAGGTCACCAAATATTTTTTGCTGAATTTATTTTTGCTTTTGAATTGAAATAATTGACTGTTAAATATGTTATTGTGTGTAGATTCTTGCACAATTCAATTAAAATCACTGTTGGATTTTAGTTGCAAATAGAAAATTGTACACAGGTACCATTTGAAATTACCTTTTAAGGCTTTACTATTTTATTTATTACTTGGGAGTGTACATCATTTTTCCTCCGTGTTTTTTGTACAACGACCTGATTTTATTGCAATTCTCAATTTCTGCAAACCGGATGTCTAAAGCAAATTGCACAGACCAATCAAGATGTAAAGTTCAGCACTCAGTTTGTTTCATAATCTGGATGAGTTTATTTAATTTTCATGTCTTCATATTTTGTTTCCTAGATGCTTTAAATTATTCTTATACTCATTGAAGCTGTCTGTACTCATGGAAGAGGAGGTATAGAGAAATTGACAGTCTAATTTCCATTTTTAGTGTAACTCTGTGACACAAATTATAAGAATATTTCGTATTTTGTTCTTGAGAGTAACACACCAGCTTCATTAAGACCTCTTATATACTGACATTTACTTTGGTCAGATAAAACATTTCAAATTTTAAGGATTTCCTGAAGTAACTTAAATCAAATCAAAAATTTGACAGGAAAGCTTTGTTTTGAAAAAAATATCTAGTTTAGTCTTGTGAATACCCGAACATGCACTCAAAAGAACCAATTTATATAAAAAGTTTATATTTGGTAAACATCAATAAACTCATCATGGACACGTGGTCAGGATTAAAGTTTTGTACGCGCGATACGACTACTAAAGACTCATCAGTGACGCTCGAATCAAAACAGTAAAATAGACCAAATATAAAACAAAGTTTAGGAGCAATAAAGACCCAAAATTCCGAAAGGTTTTACCAAATAGAGCCAAGGTAATTTATTCCTCGGGTTATCCTTAGCATTTCGAAAATTTCAAAGTTTATAGTAGGACAGTCACTCAAAAAGAAAAAAAAAAAGATTAGAAAAAACAACTAGATGTCAGAGTGTCTCAGTGATGAGCATGCTTCAAAATCACGTCAAATTCTTACTGCTGTGTCCTAGATTTAGACAAGAAATGCAAAAAATCACCTACCACGAGTGAAATTAATGCTTACGCATGCACGTAGTTTTCTTGCGCAAGAAGTAGTAATTCTGGATAAGACTATGCATTTGCGTCATCCCGTATATTTATTCTAGGTTCAAATCTAATGTTAGTTGAATTCGGGTGTCAAACTGTCTACCTCAAGTGGTCCGAGTACACAGTTATCGTCCTTTGATTTTCGTTGTACAAATATAGTCCCTAGTGTGGACAGTGTGTTACTTGCCAGTTTTTTTTATACCCCTTTCAAATTTATTTCTCCATGTTTTATGCCTCAAATAGCAAGAAGGGGGATGAAATTACACTGTAAAAAAATTTGGGTCATGAATTTTAAAGTAAAGTAGTGATTTGGTCCAGCTGAAAAAGGTTAAAAATTAGCACTTCGGAAGCTGTCAAAAGATTTCAAGACCCCCTTAACATAAAATTGTCCATATTTTGAGTTAGAGCCGATGAAGTTTTCTATAATTTTGATATAATTTGTCCCAAAAGTAGTACAACACACTGTAAAAATATTATTGAGAAAGCGCAGGTGGGATTTTTTTAATTTTCATTTATTGTCTAAAAGAAATGCACTACGAAATAACTGTGTACTCGGACCAAGTGGTTTGACTCCGGATTCTTTGCCATTCAATCCGGAATTTGTGTCAACACAAACCAATATTGTTTTCAAACCAGATTTTAAATCCGACTTTATTTTGTCGTTTGAACACGGTGTAATAATAATAGTAGAATATAATGTAAATAAACGGCAAGACGTTTGTAGAGTAGCTGGTCAACACAATGCATACAATTTTTAAAATCGCACAATCATTGCAAATATTAAGATACTATAAGGTTGAACTATTAAAAACAGAAAAAGAATTAAAATTCAATTAACATACTTTCCTAACTGTTAATAAATCTTTTCCAGAAATTCAAAATATATTATCAATAAACACAAACGTCAAGTATTTACTAATGGCAATTTTTTTATCAAATCAATATCTTCTTCAAGTCTAATTTTCTATTTTATTTCTATACAAAATATAAGCAGAGACTTATCAAACCATACGTAAATTTAGTCCCAGTTTAAACTTTAATAATTTTAATGAATATTCCCTTGGTCTGTTAGTATCATTATTTAGACACAATACGGTGTAAATTTGTTTAATTATCTTTTTGTTTTCCGACCTACTGTGATAAATATTTTTAACAGTAATATCGTTTTGTTCATTTTCTTCTTGCTTTTCGACATTTGCTTTGAAATAATAAGTTTATTCTGGGACATAATTTAATGTCAGTATATTATTCTCATGTTTATTGTTACCATGCACATAACACGTTGTATTAAATACTTCACAAACAACGCGTAAAGAGACCGTCTCAAAACATGAATTATATAGTTGCAATATCATTATACTTCATATTTAACACTTTCAAGTTCTGTCAACAGCAAATATGTTGTAATATATAAATGACTTTTTTACTGCAATCTAATCTTTAATTTTTTATTTTCTGATCTACAAATGAACTTTATGTGCCTGTCCCAAGTCAGGAGCTTGTAATTTAGTGGTTGTCGTTTGTTTATGTGTTACATATTTGTTTTTCGTTCATTTTTTGTACATAAATTAGGCCGTTAGTTTTCTCGTTTGAATTGTTTTACATTGTCATTTCGGGGCCTTTTATAGCTGACTGTGCGGTATGGGATTTGTTCATTGTTGAAGGCCGTACGGTGACCTATAGTTGTTAATTTCTGTGTCATTTGGTCTCTTGTGGAGAGTTGTCTCATTGGCAATCATACCACATCTTCTTTTTTATATTTAATTTGGTTGTCGAAATATTAATACAATGTCACGTGGTAAAATAGAGGGACCGTATCAAAACCATAGGTAACTCCCTGTATAAATGATCGAAAATTTTCGAGATATTCCGAGATCTTGTTTCCGAGGATATCGAATGGCTCATAGAAGCTTTAAAAACTCGCCAATATATAGGCGTGAACCCCTCAGGTGGTTCACGCAACAATACTTTATAAAAGTCATGTGTTCGAAGCGTATTTCATTTCTGGATTTACCTTCATCTGGAACGCTGAAATATTTCATGTTCACCAATATTATAATTCAGTTAAAAAGTATAAACTAGATATATATTCATCAGAAATAGTAACTGTATACACGTATCTATTTAAAACTAAAACCCAAGTGTGCTTTTAATTGACTTGTGAAAAAAAAGTTACACACAATTAAATACGTTCAATAAAGGTGTTTAGACATAATCATTACCTTATTCACAGTCAATTTTTTCAAATGAAAATAAGACAAAATTCGGCATCAATTGTTTGGCAACCAGTCAGCGGTCTCGGTGTACGAATTGCTTTTTTTCAAAGAAAGCATTTTTTTTTAAATTGGTCCAAATGTAATACGCCCCCAAAAATGTATTCTATTCAAAAGTCATCAAGGTACTATGCCCTATTTCCTTATGTAAGTATTATAGTAACAGGTCTGTCTTGCAATTTTGATGGAACAAAGGGAGCATAAAGATAGTGGAAAGTCCAAGGATTTTCAACAACTGAAGTTTTCACAAATACTTGAGAATTTTATCACTAGTGTTCTGTGTAATCATAAGGCTTTTTTTCATTCTAACTACTTTTAAAATCTAATTCTTATAAAAAAGACACAAGGAGGATTTGACAAAATACAAACGAAAATACAGATTTTCTTCCATGCACCAAAATAACGTTTACCTTAAGTAGACATGAATTATCGTTCCAAGATTTATGACATCACTCTCACTAGGTAGAAAGTGAAAGAGCGGAACGATGTGTGGATATATGCATAGGGGTGACTTTGTTGATCTAAGTTTTTGACTATGACTGTCGATGTATAGTTTTCTTCCTTGTACGCGACACACCTTATAGTAGTGGTTAATCATCATGGCAAACTCCAATATGTTTGAAATTGAACAGTGGAAACTCATTTTGTACCTGTGCACAGGAGATACTTAGTTAAACTAAGTCTTTAACCATAACGTTCCCTGTATGGCTTTAGTCCTTGTGCATTACAAACCGGGTGAATAAACATGTAATGTTCCATAACCCAACCCTAAGCTATTTATATGCTAGAAAAGCAGAAACAATTCTTAAGTACTGGGATTATTTGTTACCTTGACCTTCATAACAGGGTTTTCGTCTTTGATCGTGACACATCTTAATAATCGTGTCAAGTTTCAGATTCATCAAATTCCTAGGGGTTTGGAAGTTACAAAGCGGGAACGTTGGACGCACGAACGAACGGACGGAGAGGCCGATAACAATGGGCCTTCCGCCGATCAATCAATCAACCAAGCACTTATTATTATCATTTTAATACTATCTTATTCAAACCCTCATTCAAACCAATACAAACTTACAGCTATCATTTTGGATATTGCAAGTCACAGACTTTTCAAACCAGTTCTCATTGGAAAAGATGAAAAAGAGAAAAGATCTTTTCTTAAACTTTCCTTTGCCAACAAAGGTCTCGATGGCGTCAACTTAGGCAATATCCTTCATCATAAATTAGTTCAGTCAAACATACCTCCTTATTTTAAAGATCAGTCTGTACCAATAACTTCTAATACTTATACTTTACCAATTGCAACTAAAATTTTCAATTACAAACACGTTTTGCAGGATCTCAACATTGACGACTTCAAGTCTAAACCTCCTGATTGCATCTGTGCTAGTTCCAAATTCACATATAATCCGGCTGGCCACGTTATTACCGGAAACCTCAACATTGTCAATAACACTTCCCTGCGAAATTTGTTATCCAAAAGTCCGAAATATCGTGAGCCTAAATCCATCAATTGGAAATACAACTTCAAAATACAGATGGATTCAGTCGAGGATTATGCCAGGCAATGGGCTAAACGCGAGAAAGAAGACGTAGATACTCTTTCCGAATGGATTAAGGCTGTGAGGTCGTTAATACAAATCCGAATTAAGAAACTAAATGGGCCTATCAATACCCACGCTACGTCAATTTTTAAAGACCCAAATGTTGCAAAACACTTGTCCTACCTCCATGACAAATATGTTGTTGTCCCCGCAGATAAAGCCCCAAACAACATCGTTCTTGTGTGTAAATATCATTACATAAACTGCTTGATAAATGAATTAGGTGTTGACAATTCATTTGGAAACTCAACATATACCCTCACGACACTTACCAAAGAGGAAATCCTGGATAACCATAGGTCTGTTCTATGTTCCTTTGAAATTTCAACCAAAGATGAAGAACTGGATCTTCCATCACTGTATTGGATACCTAAACTAGTTTAATATTTGTTTAGGGGCCAGCTGAAGGACGCCTCCGGGTGCGGGAGTTTCTCGCTGCATTGAAGACCCCTTGGTGGCCTTCGGCTGTTGTCTGCTCTATAGTCGGGTTGTTGTCTCTTTGACACATTCCCCATTTCCATTCTCAATTTTACATAAGTGTCCTTACAAACAACGGTATATTGCTGGGTCTTCCAAGTGCTCCACGAAACCTCTTTCTAAATTATTAACATCTATTTTATCAGCAATCAAAGCCGGGCTCCAAAGTTATTGTGAAACTGCCTATTCTAGAGGTGGCGTGAATCAGATGTGGATACTAAAAAAATCCAAAGATCTTTTAGAGTGCATACAACCTAAAACTCTCTCATCTTGCAATAGTATTAAAACATTTGACTTTTTTACACTTTACACAAGTATTCCCCATTCCAAACTAAAAGACAAATTGAAAGAGTTGGTATTACTTAGTTTCATTAAAAAGAATGGCCAACGTAGAAACAAGAATCTTGTCTTGAGGAGGGATAAATCCTACTTTGTAAAGAATCACTCTGATTCAAACAAAAAATTCACTGAAACTGACATTATCAAGATGCTTGATTTCTTGATTGACAACATATTTGTTACGTTTGGAGGACGTGTTTTTCAACAGACTGTCGGAATTCCAATGGGAACCAATTGTGTCCCTCTTCTTGCCCACTTGTTTCTTTATTATTATGAGGCTGACTTCATAAAGGAACTTCTTAGGAAGAAAGATAAGAAGGTAGCAATATCCTTTAACTTTTCGTTCCGCTATATAGATGATGTTCTCTCACTAAATAATACAAAATTTGGTGACTATGTTGAACGAATCTATCCCATCGAACTAGAGATAAAGGATACTACAGATACAGTTCAGTCTGTCTCATATCTTGACTTACATCTAGAAATTGACAATGAGGGTCGGTTGAATACAAAACTTTACGACAAAAGAGATGATTTCAGCTTCCCAATTGTGAACTTTCCATTTCTATGTAGCAACATTCCAGCAGCGCCTGCATACGGAGTATATATCTCCCAATTGATACGATATTTCCGGGCTTGTATTTCCTATCATGATTTCCTTGATAGAGGATTGCTGCTCACAAGGAAGCTATTAAATCAAGAGTTCCAAATGGTGAAGTTGAAATCATCCCTTCGTAAATTTTACGGACGCCATCACGAGTTGGTTGACCATTATGGAATAGCCGTTTCACAGATGATATCGGATATGTTCCTTATGTCGTAACTACTATACCCTCCCCTTTTAACGAATGTGACCTACCGAATTAGACTATTTACCGGATTTGTAATAACATAAGCAACACGACGGGTGCCACATGTGGAGCAGGATCTGCTTACCTTTCCGGATCACCTGAGATCACCCCCAGTTTTTGGTGGGATTCGTGTTGCTTAGACTTTAGTTTTCTATGTTGTGTCATCTGAACTATTATATATCTGTTTGTCTTTTTATTTTTTGCCATGGCGTTGTCAGTTTGTTTTCGATCTATGAATTTGAATGTCCCTCTGGTATCTTTCGTCCCTCTTTTATAAGGCAAAGGAAATCTTTAAAAAAGATTTAAAGTTCGTTACATACTGCTATATTTCTATTTCAGGTCAATCATAATTACTAGAATATATTGTTCTTAGTTATAAATGCTATAAAATATTTTTACTTTCAGAATAATAAATTTGGAAATCATTAAACAATTCACATAATATTATAAATACATGTTTATGGTGCAATTTCTACCATTAATAAGTACGACGAAAACAATCATTATGCAGAATAATCTTATTATTACATTGACATATTTAAATAAATATAGGATTGTTCACAACTGTTGCCAGTGTTTATAAGTACCTGCTTAAAGTTTAGTTAAAACAATAAATCATTATACATTGCAACATGTATGGGTGACCAATAGGGAAAACACATATCATATAAATGTAATGAATAGGGGAAAAGTCACTACTCAGTTTTCACCTGCAGCATGAGACATAAAATAGTTTCATACTCCTATGTAAAACAACGATATCTAGAGTAAATAAGATTTTTAAATGTTGTGATTGTTGTTAAATTGTTAAAGCAAAAAGTTACTGCATCTTTTTAAACGTCAAATAAAGACTGTATTAAAAGCCTATGGCACGTTTTGTTATAATATGCATTTCTTTCGTTTTTTATGGCCGTGTAGATGTAAGGTATTTATTATTTGACAACTCGACATATTACATACACTACGAAAAGAATCGAAAAGCTGAAAACTACTTTTTGTCGTTTATCAGGTTCATTGCTTTTGTTACGGTTCATTGCGATTTCGTAAGCGCCATCGATTGTTACGATAATCAGTGAATTTCAACTTTGGAATTTATAGTTCAAATGGTCAATCTTTTAATAATGTGTAAACAGTTGCATTTAGTATCCATAAATTATACATACAAGCAGAATGCAAGGCCCCGCTTCTTTATCTTGTTGCAGGAACTGAATTTTGTTTTACATAAATCTTGTTTTCTGATTAGACCAAAGTCGTGTTTTCCTTGTTTTGAGCTGAAAAATCAAATTCATGCATCTTAGTTAGGAGTAATTTGTAAGGCTCTGCACTTTTGTTGACGTTCTTTTTTTTTAATTTTTCAAGGCGTCTGATAATAATGGTTAAACATTGCGCTAGTGACCTTAAACGATAGTGATGGGGTCAGAAAATTTCATATGTGACGAGAGAGTGAAGCTCGAGCCCCATATGATATTTACTGACACCGTATATATCATGTTAGGTCACTATGACACTGTGTAACGAATTTATCTAAGCGACTATCTTGATATTAGGAATTAAGACGTACTAGTTTTTAACCTTGATAACACAATTTTATCACACCATTAAACAGAATTTACATTATTTACAGTGAGACTTTTTTTTTGTCTGAAAGCTTAAAACATTATAATTCCATATATTCACAGTGTATGTAATTATGAGAAAACACCTTTTTATTAGACACATATCCCTACTACTAACCGTGTATCCAAAAATAAACCACGCCCACTAACCGTGTATTTACAATAAAACGCGCTCACTAACCTAATGTTAGATGTACACGGTTCCCACGTGTTTATTTTTAATCGATGATATACCTAGAAGTGTATAGGAAGTAACATGAGGTGTGCTTTCAGCCTTGTGGGGGATAATGTTTGACTGCCAACTGCACAATCGTCTGAATGTCTTCTTCAGGCAGAATATAGGGACTTTTGAATATGTAGTCGGTTATATTTTTTAAGTTAAGTTTTCAGACTGGACACATGTTTGCTTTATGTGAAGTGATATCCACTTTCAAATGCATGAGGTTATATGCCAGTCCATCAAAATGTTCAGTTGTATCCTTCTAGAGAGCATTGAAAACATATTTTTCTTTGTTTCTTTGATTTTGCACAGAAATTGTTTTGAATTGTGATTTTCAGTAAAAAAAAATTATGATTTTGGTTTATTTTCCTTGTAGTTATTTTTTTTTTTTAATTTTTGCACTTTAGGCTCTCCATACAACAGCACTGGTGATGCAGAGGATTAAAATAGCATTTACTTGATATATACTTTTTTTCAGCCAGAAATTAAATGTGCTAGATTTATCAGAAGAATTCTTCACTTATGTATTGCATAATATAAATTCTAATCTTAAATGGATTTGCATCTTAATGTCTTTTGTAATGCTCTTATGAGATTAGAAATTCCGAACTATAGACATGAAAAGATTTGATAGCTAGCTATTGTTAAATTTCTCATATTTCTGAGCTGTGTCAATATTGAAAATATTTTCTGTTGAATGAAAATATTGTGAAAATGTCAAAAGTGGCAAATCAAACTTTTCATTGATAACTATAACCCGAACATGTTCAGTCTCCGGTTTGAATGTCAAATAAATTACAAGTACACGTGTGTGTTAACTGAAAAAAGTAAAATAACAAAAATACCAACTCCAAGGAAAACTCAAAACGAAAGGTCCCTTATCAAATGGTAAAATTAAAAGCTCAAACACATCAAACGAATGAAAACAACTGTTATATGTCTGCCTTGGTACATGCTTTAACAAGATTTCAGATAAAAAAAAATTCATACATAATAAAGTTACAATTTAAAGGCCAAGTTATACGGATTAAAAACGTACAAGAAAGTGAAACTATTTGCCAAATATTTATTTTATATCAAAAGGTGGTTATAGCTTCAACCACCACACTTGAATCCACTACTGCTTTTTTTGTTATAACTACTGAAAGGTTATTTTGTATCTAAAAAAATTGAAGCTTTGATCAGAACTCAAGAATGTTTTTTCGATTATATATAATTGTGTGCCATTTGTAGAATTACCAAAACAAAACAAGTTTAGAAGTTAAGATGTTAAGTTCGAAATGCAGCTCATTCGAAAGAAAGCATTCAATATAAAATAAGAAAATGTAAATGGTTGCCAATGAGACAACTTTCCACCAGCCACAAAATGACATAAAAGTTATCAGCGGTATTGAGCAAAACTTATACCTCATAGCAAGTACACAGTTAGTACTATAAATCTATGAACCTAAATACAAATTGTCGAAATCTTTTAGAAATGGCCCTATCTCGTTATGACGAATTACTGTCAATCTTTACACATGGTTCAAATGGTATCAAGTATTGAATTGGATACTCTCTGTCGTCATTCTTTTGTTACAGAAATGAATTATTTCGCAGTTTCGAATTCCTAATCTACTTTTTGTCAGACATTGACCTGCATGGCCAAATGTATGAACAGTTACTCATATAAAACTTCGCTTCAGCTTACATTTTTTTATCAAACATCACCAAACTAATTTATAAATATCAAGAGAGTGAAATCAAGCATCTACATCATTATCATCGAAAAAAAAAACCAACAAATTTTTGAATACATAAAACAATATATATCATTAAGTTATACATGTTAATAAGTTGATGTTAAATACTCTAATGCAATTCGTTTTGAACGATAATTTTCATTGGACGTTGACAAATATTTTGAAGGGTTAGATTCCACGTTCTACCAGTCCGTAACTAAGGAAAGCCACCATTTTGCATTCTGAATTTTTTGGTACGTTAAACTCAATAAGCCACTGTATAATCTTCGTTTTACGAAAGCCAAGCTTAAAATACAATACATTTTTCTCCTAATTTGGTTTGTTCCATATGATTTCAATTATCGAATCGAACAGTTATTGTGGGAAGCGCAACACTGTAGCTTTATAAGAAAGATAGCTTTTAATGGTAAAATATTTGCAAAGATATATGCGTTTAACAATTTGAGATATAACTATCAAGCATTTTGATATGTGACTAATTTACGTTGTTTAGACTTACGGATGTGACAACACAATCAAACTTGTCGAATCTATGTACCACATGAATTGTTTCGTTTCTGTTTAACGTTAGGTTTTTGTTTCTTTATATTGATAAGTAACAATTCAACTAGAACGTATACAAAGGAGTAGGTAAATCATACAGTCTTTAATTTATCATTAACAAATTCTTTATTGCACTATCTGGTTGTTTTACAACTGCCCTTTATAGTACAACCATTCTATATAGGTTTCTCACTGTGTGTTAGTTGTCTGATAAACCAGGGGATTGACTTAGCGAAATTGTGTTTTCTTTGTTAGGGAATAAATAGAATTATTTCAGTTAATATGACTTAGTGGATATCTGTTTTCTTCATTTACGTTAATTATTTACCATAATATGTCTTTCGCAAAATTGGTAGGCAGATTTTTTTTCTTTAACCCGGGTCCAACAAAAATGATGATGCTTATTTTGAAAAATAAACAATTTGCAAGGCATAGAAATGTTACTTTTTAAAATACTTTTTGTTTTTTATTTTGTTTTATGGTTGTTCTTTGGTAATTTCTTATCTTAAGCTTGGCTTCTAAAATTTCCACCACCAGCATTGAACTTGATTTTTTTATAAACACACGAGGTTCTAGATTTGAGGTACCTCATTTCCTTATTCTTCAAATTTTTAGACCATTTTACTTTATTCGTTATATGTGAGCACCCTATCATTCACTATTCTTTTTTTTTACTTGCATATTTTTCTCTACTTTTTGTATTTTTTTGCTCGTTATACTGCACTTTTTACCAATTATTCTCTATATGGTAATGGTAATGATAATGGTAATGATAATGGTAATGATAATGGTAATGATAATGGTAACGACAATGGTAACGATAATGCTAATGGTAATGATCATGATAATTGTAATGATGATGGTAACGATAATCGTAACGATAATGGTAACAAAATGCTTATGATAATGATAATGGTAATAATTATGGTAATGATAGTAGCGAGGATGGTGATGTGCCAACATAATATTCACAACCATACATTTTCACATTTGTGACATGTGCATATTAAACATGTATTTTCATATATTGTGACATGTGCATATCAAACATACATTTTATATATTGTGACATGTATATATCAAACAAACATTTTCATATTTTGTGACATGTGAATATCAAACATGCATTTTCTTATTTTGTAGCATTTGAATATCAAAGTAGTTTCAGACGTTATGGAAATAAATTTGCTTATACATTTTCTGTTTTTGTGAAATTTCTAGTATTGTTTTCTCTTGTTTTCTCTTGTAGTCTAATATAGTGTGAATATTAATGTTACTACCGACTGAAAACAACATTCAAACTCCACAATCTTGAATGATAAATTTATCCAAAGGATCAATACATTTACATTGATCGCAAATTAATTTATGAGCTATAATAACAATATTAACGTGACAATTTAGATGTGGTATACCGTTTATAATAACATAAATAAGGTGTATACGGCTATGTAAGCAATAGGAAAAAGTTGTACGTAATTTGTGTTGACGTGATCTTGAATTTTCCAGTTATACATACAAGATTGCGTTCATTAAAATCTAAAACGTCACTACTGACATATATTTATCCAGAAATACGTTTATGATTATTAAGTACATGTATAAAGACATTCATCGTCCATGCAGTTGGTAAGCCATATATTTCGACGTCAAACTCATTGCCTAATTTGTAATTTAAAATCATTATTTCATGTTTGCCGAACAAAATAGATTATTGTTAAAAGTAATTCCTCAATCATTTTTAGTGGACTTCTTTTGAACTGAGTTTTAATGTGCGTATTGCTATGTGTTTCTTTATTCTACATTGGCTAGAGGTATAGGGGGAGGGTTGAGATCTCACAAAACATGTTTAACCCCGCCGCATTTTTGAGCCTGTCCCAAGTCAGGAGCCTATGGCCTTTTTTAGTCTTGTATGTGTTTTAATTTTAGTTCATTTTAATGTTTTGGAGTTTAGTGTGACGACTAATTTCGCTGAACTAGTACACAATTTTATGTAGGGGCCAGCTGAGGACCACCTCCGGGTGCGGGATTTTCTCGCTGCGTTGAAGACCCATTGGTTGCCTTCGGCTGTTGTCTGCTCTTTGGTCGGGTTGTTGTCTCTTTGACATATTCCCCATTTCCATTCTCAATTTTTTTTAGTGGTTTGTAGTTTTTTGATTGGTAGTTTAATTGGTGTTTGCTTAATGTTCAGTGGAAATATTTCACACTACAGAATAAAAAAATAGATAATTTAATAGGTATGTCAATCAATCCTTATGAACCGGAATGAAAGGGTGATAATTTTGACTGGAAAATAAAGGTAGGTTGAATTAGGCGGAAATTTATGCATCCCTACTCCAAACGGACGTGGTTTTGTATTTCTCTAATTCTAACTCGATTAATCCGACCTGACATATTGATTATTTTTATTAAATCAACGTGTGGCTTGTTTGATCTCAGTTCTTCATTGGTCAAAATTTTCTTGCTTTCCTCTGAAATTCCTATTGTGAATACATGAAAAAGGCGACCATGTCTGATGACGTCACCTAGAGAGAACGCATATTTTTGCAGTCGTTCGAAAAGAAGGATTAAGTTTAACTGTTGGTCGAAAAGAGTCTACATATTGATCATTAATTATTTTGTATATTCACTAGTCAAAATTGCCATTTGGATTTCTGCTGTTGAGTTTTGTCTTATTCGTTTCAAAAATGACAACAACAAAAGGTCTACCCCATATTATGCTACATATGAGTGTATTAAAAGGGGAAAAAACATGAAACCTCGTTATTTTGTTTGAAGAACAAAGAATTGATTTTAAACACATTAAGCATGTATAAACACAAATTCGAAATGTCGTCACGTTGCGTGCAGTGTTGGTGTCATTTGCGAAAAAAACGTTTAGAAAGGCCGTTTTTTTTTATAAAATAAATGGAAATCAACAGAAGTAGATCAATTTAAAATGCAATTACAACTTAATGGATGTGCAAAGATTAATACTTTAGTCTAGATCTGGGGAACATGATTTATTTATTAATTGATTTTGAACAAGATTTCAGTATTTGCGAATACTGTTGTTTCGGTGCTTTGTTTCATTTGTTTTCATATGAGTTGTTTTGTGTCTTGTTCTGATCATTTGAGTTAAGTCAATTGCTGCTTATTTTTTACAGTTTGTTCTTATGTTGTGCTGTTCCACTACTAGGCCGTTTGTTTTCTCGTTTAAATGGTTTCACTTTTTTCATGTCGGGGCCTTTTATAACCGACTACACGGTATGGGTATTTCTAATTGTTGAAGGCTGTATGTATACCCATAATTGCTTCCATCCACTTCATTTGAACTAAAATGGATAATTGTCTCATTGGTAATAATACCTCATTTCCTCATATATATTTTTTCCTCATCTGTTGTATTTTCGTTCTAAGAAAGAGAGTAAGAAGAAATAAAGAATTGCATCTAGTATATAGTTATTTAACATAGTGTTTAAGGATGTTTGATACTTTGTTTCAAAATAACCAGCTTTTAAAAGACTTTCATAAAGTGATAGTATATAAATAAAGGAACTAAAAAAGCAGAAAAAAATGAAGGGTCCGTGTGTTTGTTTTCGAGATATAAGTCATTGAAAATTTTGCAGGAAATAATTCTCTCTAGACGTTTCATACATTTAACATTGGCACCCTTTTCTTTCAAAAATTATGAAAAGATAACAAGGACTTTATAGTATTTTCAAATATGGCTTTGTTTTAACTATTTGTAAGAAAATTATTAATAAAAAGTAGTTGTTAGCGGTAAAAATTTGTTAATAGCACTACATGGATAAAACCAGAGGATTCCGAATATCTTGCAAAAATTCAAAAACAAGAGGAGCGAACATCCTCAACCTCCGAGTCCTCAACGTAGTTCGTTAGGCTTTTTTTAAATTCAAATATAAATTATCACTTCTGATTATAACTGACATTCACCAAGCTATGCAAGTATATCTAAATAATCAATGACACAGATTTTTTTTTAAATAGGCGTCGATAACAGAGCTCCTTGGTTTTTAATAATCCTGGATGAAATTTCAGGAAATCTTCATTAAGTGTTCGTAATCTACAGTAGTCCTAGGATAATATCCGCTCCTTGTTTTAAAGAGATTCCCCAACTGTCTTTTAGTTTTTTTTTATGAACACTGGCTCTGATTTCAATCAGACAAATTAACTGAATACCTAGTTGCTGGGTCAACTGTGTAAATTGCGACTTTGTAGCCTATATGATAAATAAATTAATAAAACTTTCAAATGCAAATTGGTTGCAAAAACACATTTGGTTTGTCAATTCCCTCATTTTGTTATAACAGACAATTTTGTTTGTTGGGATATGAACAAAAGAAATGCAAATTTTTACAAATTTCGATTCATAATGATTTTAAATTGAAGATCATTTGTAAACATACCAAGAAAATAGAAAACCAATCAATCTGCACTTCCTAGTAAGTAAAGATTCTATCACTCAGCATAATATAAAAGTTCTAGCTTGAAACTGTTAGAAAAGTAAGCCAGAGAAAAATTAATTTTAGTTGTATAAATTTCATGATTGTTATAGTTAAATCAAAATAGACTGATATGATTCATTTTACATCATAATCATACTGATGAAGGATATTTGTTATTGTTACTTACACTTTAATGTTTCCTTTTTTTTAATATTGGTGTTGTTTTGTACACTTTTTTGGCGTTTATATAATTTATTTATTGTGTACAGCTATCGTTACTTATAAAGATCCAGCGAACACGAGAGAAAGATCGTTCACTTATATCTAGACGTTATATAATATATAGCCCACAACCGGGTGCGGGATTTTCTCGCTGTGTTGAAGACCCATTGGTGACATTCTGCTGTTTTCTGCTCTTTGTTCGGGTTGTTGTCTCTTTGACACATTCCTCATTTCCATTCTCAATTTTATATATTTATAACAATATTCATAATTACTCTCAATATCAAGACAACAATGTTAAATCTGCAAATTTGCGGAAGCAAATTTTTGTTCTTCCCTATATGTATATATAATATATATACACGTAAAAAAATTACAATTTTATGACAGACATTCTCCATCGGATGACACGTGGTTATACAGGGCTATCACCATATATATATATATATATATATGAACATAATATGTGTTTAAAGCCGTGTATCACCTTCACTTGTGATAAAATGGATTGATATGTCGTAGAGTTGTCACTTTTTTAGGCGTACATATATAATAAATGTGTAGGACTCTAAACCGCGATGGGGACGCTAAAACGCGATGGTGACGCTAAAGTGCGATGGTTCGTTACGCTAAAGTGCGATGGTCTGTGCTATTCAATGGGACACGCAACATACCGATGCCTCAATACGCTAAAATGCGTTTTTCATCGAAAGTGCGATTGTTTACGAAAATAAGGAAGTTAGCTAAGTTTGAAAGCATTTTGACATTTCCCGCCGTTTGTACAAACGCAGTCATTCGCATGCCGGAAAACAAGAATGTTTTTCCAGGGTTTTATTAGACAGCGAAAAAGAAAAAAAAACTAAATGATCCCAATCCGGAACTTTTTTGGTCGGTTCTTGAAGAGGTTAACTTAATTTGGCTAATTTTTGTTTATAAGAGCTTCGAAACGACCAGTTAAAAACAATTCGAACGAGAAAAAAATTGGCCTGATTTATATACAAAACAATAAACGAAAAACAAATAGGAAATACAGCAACAACAAAAACGACTACCACTGAATTACAGCTTTAGGTTTATTGGCTTGAAACAGGTTCATAAAGTTAATACTAGCTACAGCAATGTAATCATTTCACTTTTTTAACAACTATCGTACATTAAATGAAAATAAGAAGATGTAGTATAACTGTCAATGAGACAACTATCCACCCAACACCAAATGTCATTAATGTTGCAACTAATAACCGTACGGCCATCAACGTGGAGTCTTAGCCTACGACGCATAGCAAGTCATTAAGGGCCATACAATGACCAGTAGAAAACATGTCAAAAGAGAAAGACAACGGCATGATTTATAATCCGGCAAAAACAATTAACAAAGAAATTAATAGGAACACAGAAAAAAAGAAAAAAAATTAAAAAAAATAAAAAAAAAAAAAAAACAATTGCCTGAATATCAGCACAACAATGTTAAATCTGCAAATTTGCGGAAGCAAATTTTTTCTTTCGACGCCGGGATTCGAACTCGTGCTATTGGGATATCGAGACAACACCGCCTGCACTGTGTCCAGCACTCTAGACCACTCGGCCACCTAGACTGAACTTATTTCAGCTTTCGGTGGCCAAGTTTTGCATTTCCTCGTCAATAGAATCTTGAGTTGTAACAGAGTACATGATATTTCAGGTATGAAGATGGAATTGATTGCAGATTAGCTAAATATCTATCGTAAAGGATCGTAGAATACACTCAATAGAAGTATGTCTTAACATATGACAACTCTACGTCTAAGAAAGAACTGCCTTTTGGAAGACAAGTACTACTATAAAAAAAAAAAAACCTTGGTTTTCTGGAAATCTTAAATTAGAATACTATGGAGTGCATTAATCCTCAATTTTTAATGCAAACTCATAGACAAGTATAATTTGGCTCAAAATGGTTTAAATATATTTCTCTTTCGATCACTACAGGTTTCATTTCTGCAAATTTGGTGGTAAGTTTAAGTAAACTATGACATCAAAAGCATTATTTTGTGCCAGAGTAGGGCTACTTTTACATACGTTCTAAATTGGAGGGAGTGAATTGGTGGTCTGACACCTAAAGAGCAAAACAAATTGATCAGACGTCTTTTGTTTTACTTTATTCTTAATCCTTGGTCAATTTGTAGCAATAAAAATCCTATCTGAGCATAATGAGACTTATATCGCAAAATTCGCAGCTCAAATTAAACTGACTGTAATGTATGACTTTAATAGAAAATACTTAAAAATTTCATATCAGACTACAGGAACATAAAATTTCAATATGAAGATCAATTTTGGTTGATTTTTCCTTGTTTGTCCGACTGCTCTTAAGACTTTCCACAATTTTTACAATAAGTTTAGTAAACAATCAAAGATATTGAAGTGTCAAGGAATATTGACCCTTTTTTTTTGACCAGATGTCAGTAATGGACTTTTGATTGATCAATAGTGCAGTTATGGTCATGAAACTATTTATATTTACTATCAGTCAATAAAATTTAAGATAGAAAACTTTCATTTGAGAAAATTTATGGGATTGTGGCGAGTTTATGCAGTGTTTACATTTGGCTATGTTAACTGCCAAATACATGGAATGACGCAATGATATAAGGGGTAAAAATCAAATAATTTCATAAAATCTTCATGACGACTGATATGGTGCTTTTTGTCCGACATTTGCTTTTTTGTCCAAAACTTTTGCTTTTTGTCCGATAATTTTGCTTTTGAGCCGACACTTTTGCTTTTTGTCCGTTGCTTTCGGTCCGTTTTGCTTTTTTTTTCGATGATTTGCTTTATGTCCGATTTAGAAATGTGTATAGGTGATATAGTGTAGAACCATCGATTTTCTGCAGCAAAACTGGCAACCCTAGTAAATAATAATTACAGTCGAGCACATCAGCATGAACTTACAACCTCAGTATTGACCCTCTAGTGATTACTAAAGATGACATCTTCAATCAATCGGCCACCAAGGCATCAAACAAAATGTGTGAAGCGTTACACCAATGTTCAAATAAGGGAGAGGGTTTGGTGCCAGAAACATGTTTAACCCCGACGCATATTCTATATGCCTGTCAAAAGTTAGGATCCTGCAATTCAACAATTCAACAGTTGTTGTTTGTCTGTCTATCAAATCGTTTTGAATTGTGGTGCATTTTTGGCCTTTTATACGTACAACAACCTAGCCATGGATGCTTAGTACTTCAACGCCATTTGGTCTCTTGTTTAAAGCTGTCACATTAATATGATTATATACACCTAAAGGCATGTTCTTACAAAGTTTCATGCTTGTATCACCATTTACATGATTTTTGTGGTAAGCTGCTCAGCTATTAGTATATAATCAAATTATTACATGGCATTGTTCATATCAGATGCAGTATCAGCCCTCGGTCAATATGAACTCAAGAGGCGAAGGCTCGAGGGCTGATAATACATCTGATATGAAAATGACATGTTATGATCTTTCTATCATATGCTTCAACAATAGAGAAAAATAACAGTTTAATATATTGATCCTTTTAAGTGGTTCTCAAGTAGAAGTTCAAAAAGTGAAAAGTTTAAGGACGACGGACGCCAAATGTATAACATCCGATATGAAATCTTTCTATTATATGCCTCAACAAAGGATCGAGAAAAACAACATTCTCTTATGTTGTCTTTTTCTTGCATGCAGAGATATTTTTCTTATCACATGACACGGAGTGTGATACGAAAAAGTGATACGAAAACTGCGTTAATTTGATTAGCTTATTTATCATCATGAGAGGATAATATGACATTTCCATTAGCTATTTGTTATGTCACTGATGTCTTTTAAAGGTTACGACGATGTACATTTTGTCTATGGCAACGGACATATGCGATTTCTTCAATGATTCACAAAACACTCACACTTTTTACCTGAAAATCTTCTTTTTGTCATATTTCATTACATTCTGAAGCGTACAAAAAATTTTAAAATGTTATGTCAATTTTGACGCTGGAACAGGACGTATGAAGTCATACTGGTATGTGCAAAAGACTAGATCAAGGATTCTCGGAATTTTTAATTTAACACAATGAGAGTATAGTCATAAGAGAAATAGGTAACCATATTATATTAAAATCAAATAACTCGACTAGATATGAAGCGATATCAAAGTATAATATATTTTTATATTGACGATAAAAAAAACCCCAACAAAACATAATGAACACTGTTTGGAAAAGTCAACATTTGTAAAGTAACTTGCTAAATTATGTTGGAAACTTTGAAATCATTTGTTTTGCATTTTACATAATATTTTTTTCAGGTTTCCTAATATTTGTTCTGTACCTTACTTAGTTATGTTTTTCACTAAAAACGTACCATTGAGGTGTATTTTCCGGAATTTGCCGAGTAACGTCGGAATCAGTGCCATGCGATAACGTTACGGAAAGGCATTCCATAATAGCAGGAAGCAGTTGATAAATTTCTCATATCAGCCCGCTAAGCACCATTTTGGAAAAAATGGAATTTACGTAAATTTAATGGTATTATTATACTGTAAAAATTATAAGATATTTACTCTAAGTATCTGATAAACAAAGTTATCAAAGGTTTGTTTTGAGGCATTTATCTGACATCTGTACGTATGTTTTGCAAAAAGAGTTTGAAATCGTTATTTTCGTTTAATGAATATCAAAAAATGCATTATGAACAATACCATTCATAAGTTATTGTCCTTAAGTTGAGGCAGCAAACCAGTTGTTCGGCCTAGTAGTTTTTCCCTTTTGCCAGGGTTGCTTTTTTAGCTCACCTGGCCCCAATTGACCCCTTAAGGAGTTATTGCCCTTGATAGTCAATTTTTAAAAATTTTTTGTAAATTTTTGTAATCTTTTACAAAAATCTTCTCCCCTGAAACTACTGAGACAAATTTTAACAAACTTTCCCACAATCATCATTAGGGTATATAGTTTAAAAGAGGTGTCCGATGGCCCCGCCTACCAACCAACATGGCCGACATGGCTAAAATAGAACATAGGGGTAAAATACCGTTTTTGGCTTATATCTCTGAAACTAAAGCATTTAGAGCAAATCTGACTGGCGTAAAAATGTTCATTAGGTTAAGATCTATCTGCCATGAAATTTTCAGACAAATCAGACAACCCGTAGTTGGGTTGCTGCCCCTGAATTGGCAATTTTAAGGAAATTTTGCAGTTTTTGGTTATTATCTTGAATAATATTATAGATAGAGATAAACTGTAAACAGCAATAATGTTCAGCAAAGTCAGATCTACAAATAAGTCAAACATGACCAAAATGGTCAATTGACCCCTTAAGGAGTTATATATAGTAAATTTTTAACATTTTTTTGTAAATTTTTGTAATCTTTTACAAAATTCTCCTCTGAAACTACTGAGACAAATTTAACCAAACTTGGCCACAATCATCATTAGGGTATTTTGTTTAAAAAATTGTCCGATGACCCCGCCTATTAACCAACATGGCCGACATGGCTAAAAATAGAACATAGGGGTAAAATGCAAGTTTTGTCTATTATTTTTTGAACCGTTATAAATAGAGAAAATCTGAAAGAAACAAAAATGTTCAGAATAATGAGCTCTACCAATTGTCTGAATACGTCAAAACTGTTAGCCAAATTCTTATAGGAGTTATTGCCTATAAATGACAAATTTTACCATTTGTTTTCATTTTTGCCCTTTTATCATGAAAACTATGATATTAAGAGAGAAACATTTTTTCCCGTTATGTCTTATATGATTTAAATTATAAGAGATAAATAAACACTCTAAATCACACAAATGATCAGCAGGGCAAGATCAGTCTATTAAAAAGTCAAATTTTGCCGATATAGTTAGTAGACTGTCACTCTTCATAGGAGTGATTGCCCTTAAATGAGGATTTTTTTTGCCCTCTTTTATGTTTTGAGCAAAAACTAAAGAAGATAGAGAAAAGTTTAACAAGCTGAAAGATCAGAAATACGTACAAGATCAACAAAAGAGATTTGTGTCATGAAGTCAATTCTCGTCTACAATGTTGGAGAGTGTCCTTTGTTTGATATCCACATACATGTAAACCAAGGTGAGCGACACAGGCTTTTATGAATTTTAACATGTTTTATTTCAAAAAGTTTTAAGTTGCTATTGAAAGTGTTTAATATGATGTCTAAAAATAATAATTTTGTACGAAATTTATTCTATAAAGACTTTTGTAGACGTTATCAGTTTTTTTAAACCCCTTATCATAAGAAGATAAGAGATGTAGAGGGGAAATCAAAATTTTACTAACTTGTAGATGACACCTACCGGTATGTAAAAAGGAATCGAATCTGATACTTGTAAAAACTTAGAATCTTGTGCAAGGTAAAACATGTAAGCTCATCAAATTAATGTTTTTTTTGGTATGCAGCTTTACGCGAAGGATAATACTGTTAGGTTTTAGTGAATAAATCTAGTAACTAAAACATTAATTAGGTCATTGAAATAAGTTCAAATTGGTTCTCCTTGTTAACGAGGGTAGTCGTGAAAGTACTGATTACTTGTACAATTTATTCAAAATTTTTCAGAATTTTCAATTTCTTATCATGTTTTGTATTTCAACATGTTCCATGTATACATGCAAATACCGTAAAGCGGAGAGTTTTACTTACTAATTTACTACAAAAGAAAAAAAAATCAGAAGACATCACAGTTGTCCCGCAAAGCAAATGGATTGATTTTAAGGATGTGGTAGATTTGCGTATGAGATGACTATTCAGTAAAGGCAAATGATAAAAATTATAATCATTACAAACCGGTTATCGCTCGGCTTTTCGCAGTGAGTAAACCCGTACCGCATAAAAAGTTCGTTTCAGCCCTGGAATGACAAATATTAAACGATAATGGTATTTTCTGCAACAATGATATCGTTAGTTTGTGCATGCAAATCTTCAATTACAATAATTGGATATTTATATTTTCAAAGTTTCTTTTTTGAAAGGCCACAACTACGGCAAAAATCCCTGAACTGAAACGGATTTCAAGTACCATCAGTAACTTAAACAACTCAATCAATTAATTCAGGCCTTGATAAAAAAAAGATGGAAAAATGATATTTCAAAACAATTCTTTATTTTGAGTCTTTTAACTTTGGCAAAAAAAATAAATAATGCTTAATCTGAACCAAATTCAACGAGGATTTCAACTTCTAATGATAAAAATGTAATGGATAAACATGGAAAAAATAAGGTTATAAGCAGAAATTTTCAAATTGGCGTCATTTTCGGCAAAATAGTCATGAAAGTAAATCAGTCAATTCAAAAACTTGACCGATAAATAATAATATCTGAAAAAGACCATATCTCTAAAACTAAAAAATATAAACATTAGGTCAAGGTAAAATAAACACTAAAGGTCAGACATTTGTACCACTTGGAATCTTTTCGTTTTTTATGCATAAATCATGCCGTTGATTTTCACGTTTGGAATAATCTATGAGGTGTAGGCATTTACTCCGCGTTGAAGGCCGTATGGTGTCATGTAGTTGATAGCAAAATCGACATTTGGACTCTTGTAGAGAGTTGTCTCATTGACATTCTTAACAATTATTCTTAGTTTTACATTTTAATTATATCAGTTGAATCGAGCATCAGTGATGAGTCTTTTGTACGGAAAACGCGAGTTTGGAGAATACAGTTATAAGGCTGTATGGTATCTTTTATAAATGCTTATTATCTGGGAATCAGATTTAACACCGAATCTTAAAATTGACCAATTGACCATTGAACTATGAAACGGAGCTGAAGGTCGGATTGACACTTCTTGTCGAAAATGTCAATTAAATCTAGCCTATGTCTTATAGTTTCTGAAAAACCAACCTTAATGATCTGCATATTACAGCCGTCCAATACAACCAACATTGTCCACCCATTATATTTAGTATCCGATACAAATCTCCAAACTTATTAAGAAAAAAAAAAAAACAAACTATAAAAAATGAAGTAAATTTCAGACGAACCATTCCCGACTATCATGTACGCCATACAACCATTTCACATGAAATAATAAGCATTGACAATGTAACATGAACATGAGGTCAATATTCGAGTAGAAATAACATACGCTAATTGTAGGTGACCCATTGCTGAAAAAGTATCCGACAAAAAAAAAAAAACCATGAAAACATAACATTGACCAATGAACTACGGTCCGTTGAAACTTACCGTCGGACATGAACGCCCTTCAATCAGCCTTAACACGAACGAAACCACGAAAATGAATCAAGCACAATGGAAAATTATGTCATTCAAACATTATATAAATAACACATAGCTGAGAGGGTGATAGAGCAGATTGTTACCCCGAGAAAACATTGTCAACTGAGGCGAAGCCAAGGTTGACAATGTCTTTTCGAGGGGTAACAATCTGCTCTATCACCCTTTCAGATATGCGTTATTTAACTTATTATACTGAATGTTCTGTTATTACTGTCGATTAAATTTTAAATTAAAAGTAAAAAACTATGACGTCTTGTACATAACAACCATCCGTATTTAATAAAGCGCACACTTGATCAAGCGTCTCCGTGAAGGGTAATAGAGTATTTAACATAGAATAGAGTAAATTAACACCCTCGTATAAGCCAATCAAAATATTGCATTTTTACGTGAAGTATAGTAAAAGGCATTAGTATATTCAAAATTTGAATCATTCAGATCTTCTCACAATATTATTTAAAAATAAACTGTTTACTGACATACTAGTATAAAATTCAGAAAAAAGAAGCTGATAGACAGCAACATTGCTTATTGATTCAGTCGCTGGAATTTGATCTAGAGGGCAAGGCCTGAAAATGGTCGACAAAGTAACATTATAGAAAATATCCTTGTTTATTGTAAGTAGTTCCTATCAATCTCACTTAAGTAGAAAACTTAACATCGACGAAAATTGTGAATTAATTCAAAGTCACCGTTTTATGCCGACCTAGGGGCAGGGCACACAATAGTCGTCAAGCAGATATGTACTGATAGTAATGTAACTTTATAGAAAATACCGAAACTTAACATTGAAAATTGCTTATCAATTAAAAGTGGCTAGACTGTGACCCAGGAGGCAAGGCTTCTAAATAGTCGTCAAACTTATATGTACAGATAGCAATGCAACTTTAAATTAAATAACAATGATCTATCACAAGTAGATCATATCAAACTAATTTAAGCAGAAAACTTAACAATTGTCGTCGCCGGAAAAGCAATCCCTTAGTCTAGTTTTCAGCTACTTTCTTCGCCGGCGAGACATATCGAAAGATAGTAACGCAGTATTTGCATCCCCATGTTTCGCATTCTGTGGCTTTCTTCTCAGACGATTTTTTTTAAATATGAAGATATATTGATAATGCTCATTATAACGATCGTCTAAATATTTACGAATACTTATTTTTAACCGAAGCGTACGGTTAATTAAAGCATGCTTGGCTTTACCAAACGTATTGATCAGACTAGTAAAAAAAAAGATACTTCATCTACCATTCATTTATAGAGAGGAATAAGGTTTGTATTTATTTCAAATATGTCATTGAGTTTCAAAGTTCAGATGGAACCTCCAAAAAAATTCTAAAATGGACAAAAAGCAGAATCATCGGACAGACAGCAAACCGGACAAAAAGCAACGGACAAAAAGCAAAAATTTTGGACAAAAAGCAAAACCGACCGAAAGCACGGGACAAAAATCAAAAGTGTCGGACTTTAAACAAAATAATTGGACAAAAAGCAAAACGGACCGAAAGCAACGGACAAAAAGCAAAAGTGTCGGACCAAAAGCAAATCCCGGACCTAAAGCACCGTATCAGACGACAATAGTTTTTGGTAGTAAACAACCTATATTTTAATGTTTAACACCAAAGAAACAACTTACTGTGCATTCATAACAATTTAGGACATTTTTTTGCATATTGTAAGGGTGGGAAAAGCTAAAAGTAGCACAAATTCAGGTTTTAGGCTCCAATTTTGTATAGGAGGTAACATAACGTGTTCTTTAAGCTTTGTGGAGTATAATGTTTGACTTTCAACTGCACAATCTTCTGAATGTCTCCTGCAGCAGAATATAGGAAATATTTTCTTTTGAATTTGTAGGTTGATAGATTTTTAAAGTTAAGTTTTCAGACTGGACACATTTTTGTTTTATGTTAAGCGATAGCTACTTTCAAATACATGCGGTAATATATGCCAGTCTATGAAATTGCTCAGGTTCGGTCTTATCTTTCGGGACAGCAATGGAAAGGCATCTATCTTTGATTTTGTACAGAAATTGTTTTGTATTGTGATTTTCAGTAACAAAGATTGATGATTTCAGTCTATTTTCCTTGTCATTTTTAAGACTTTTTCACTTTAGCCCTTCAAACAACAGCACTGGTGAGGCTGCAGATTGAACTAACATTTAATTGATATCTAAATAGTCAATCAAATTGTTCAGTCTTATCATTTCGGAGAGCAACGGAAAGGTATCAATCTCTCTTTGATTTTGCACACAAATTGTGTTATTTTGTGATTTTCAGTCACAAAAATTGATAATTTCAGTTTATTTTCCCTGTCATTTTAAAGACTTTTTGCGCTTTTTGCTCTCCATACAACAGCACTGGTAATGCAGCGGATTAAACTAATATTTACGTGATATCTATATTGTTTTTTTTTTAATTTCATACGGAAATCAAATGTGCTAGATTTATCAAGTTTCAAGTTTCTCCACTTATGAAGTACATATAGATTCTACCACTGATTCGAGTGTGATACGATATATATTTTTTTTCGAGACAGTAACATTGTCAAATTTAAAACGCAAGGCTTGCCAAAATATTTAAAATTTAATTGCCGAGAGTGGATAAATATTGTAATACACAAGATTTGGTGATGGAACCTTTTTATCTAATGATTTTTAAACGAAATGCAGACAAATTGAATTCTTTCTTTCGAATAACCTGAAAAAAGATGTGTTCTTTCTATGTAACGTCATCAGACATGGTCGCCTTATTTCATGACGTCAGGAAACTCAGAGGAAAGATTTGACGTCGAATTTTGACCAATGAAAAACTGATATCAAACAAACCACGCGTTGATAACAGTCATATGAAACGAGATTCTCGAAATTTTAATGTTATCGAAATTATTGAACCGATGCATGCATATATACTAAACATAGTCTTGCATGCACATTTTTTAATATTTATTACACATCTATAACGTATTATCGACAAATAATATTTCATTCGGTTGCTAATTAAATTTCGAGTTTGTTGCCGAACTTTACCGGATCGTGACATTGATAAACAATAAAATTTATACAGAGCACATGGAAAGCGTGACAGATAAGTGAATTGAAAGAGCTATGACATTTGTTTTTATATTTTCCATGCCTTCCCTTTTGTTAATTAAACTATTCCTTAACAGTTGTTAAATGATTTTTTGTATAAATTTTGTTCTTTAAGAATCTGTTAATTGTATTAACCTTCAAGAGCACGCGTGTTTGTTTTCTTTCATCACAGTTTTCCCCCTCGCACTTGCACTGTGCAATGGACGAAGTTATAACGAGAAGTCTCGGGTTAAAGGTCACTGCATACAGGAAAATATCGCCGAATTAGTGTCTGGGAAGTCAATAATTCAATTTCGGTACATTTATGAAGATTTTGACAACCTAAGGGATTTTCTTTTAAAGAAGGTTTACTTTCTTTTAGAGTAAAACTTAGACATTCAAGTTAAAACATGTTCATTTTTTTTTAATTTAAAGTTTCATATGACTTTAAATAAAAATAATCAACAGGTCAGGAAAAGGATAAATCGTGTAAGAATTAGAGAAATATTATTTATGATACTGTTAAGGCGATTTGCATTATACATGTATTACCTTTCGTAATGCCCTTATGCGATTGGAAATTCGGAACTATAGACATGACAAGATTTTGTTAGGTAGACGAATTTTCCTTACAACAAAGAGACTTTTTATACTACAAAATCGACAGATCGGGCATATTTTTCATTTGTTAAATGCTTTCGTTTGGGTTAAATTGGAATGATAACAGCACAACAAGACCGAACAATTTTTTTCTCCCTTAAACACACAAAGGCTTGTGTAGACGTGCATGTACTAAATTTTTTAGTCCTTCTACAAAATAATAACTTTCTCAAAAGATGAATACACATGGTATGTAAAGTGTCTCATATTTGTTAATAATGAGCTGTGCGTTAACATAATTTCAGATATAAAAAAAATTCATACAGAATAAAGTTACATATTAAAAGACAATTTTAAAGTAAATACAAATTCAGTACTATAAATCTGCGAACCTTAATACAAATTGTGATAATCTTTTAGAAAATGGTCAGTATAAGCAATAGATTTATGGTCCATATGATTTCAATTATCGAATCGAACAGTTCTTATTAAAAGAAATAAAGGCGCAACACTAGCTTAATTCAAACAAGAGCTTTTTAATTTAATGGTAAAATATTTGCAGAGATATATGCGTTTTACCAATTTGAGTTATAAATACCAATCATTTTGATATGTTGCTAATTTACGTTGTTTAGACTTACAGACGTGACAACACAAACAAACTTGTCGAATCTATGCATCACATGAATTGTTTCATTTCTGCTTAACGTAAGGTTTTTGTTTCTTTATGTTTATTAGTAACAATTCGAATAGAACGTATACAAAGCAGTAGGTCAATCAAACTGTCTTATACCTATCATTAACTAATTCTTTATTGCGCTATCTAGTTGTTAACAACTGCCCTTTATAGTACAACCATTCTATATAGGTTTATTCCTGTGTGTTAGTCGTCTAATGAACTAGTGGATTGACTTATTGAAATTGTGTTTATTTGTTAGGGTAATAAGTTGAATTATTTCAGTTAATATAACTTAATGGATATCTGTTTTCCCCGTTTACGTTTGTTATTTACAATACTTTGTCTTTCGCAAAAGTAGTAGGCATTTTCTTTCCTTAACCCTGGTCCAACAACAATGGTGTTTCTTATTTTGAAAAATAAACAGTTTGTAAGGCATAGAGATGTTACTTTAAAAAAAAACAATTTTATGGTTGTTCTTTGCTGATTTTTTTTGGAAGCTTGGCTTCCAAAATTTCAACCACTAGCATTATAATTGATTTTAGTAAACACAAGAGGTTATGGATTTGAGGTATACCATTTTCTTATTCTTTCAATTTTTATTCTCTATATATGAGCACCCCATAACTCTTTTGACTGCATATTTTCTCTACTTTTTGTATATGTTGCTCTTTATTCTGCACTTTTTACCAATTATTCTCTATTCTGTAAATCCCAGTAATAATAAGCTCGTGAATAGGAACACATGACAACCTGTCTTGTAAAGCGTTCTGTACTTTTAAGTTTCCGATCGTTCGTCCTATAGCGTATCTGATGAAGCACTAACATCATATCATTAAATTGTTGATGTTTTCTTTGTCTTTAAACAAAGATCAATACGGATTAGAGTTTTATCAAATAGTAACTGTATACCCAAAATATTTTTTTTTTAATTTGTTGACAGTTTCAAATTATTTATCCTTCGTTTTATCCCCTCATCTTCACTTTCTAGCAAAAAAGTCATGTTTTTTTTGCAGTATCGAATTTTAATCTCTAATTTGTTTAATCCATCTTAATCCTCAAGAATTATCACGTGATTGTAATATATAAAAGGTAAGTTCATCAAAACAAATTCTATCGATATACCTACATACATTGTTAGTAAGTGTAAAAGGTAAGTTTTGTTTACTACAGATAAAAGAAAAAATAAGTTATGAAAATTATACAACTTAAACCGTTCCTCATAGTAAATTTACATACATGTATCATTACACGGAATTAAAAAAAAAATCGCGGCTATTTTAAAAGTCGCCAGTTACATTTACACGTAAAATAGACTTTTAATAATAAATCTTTAAAATCTAATATTTCTCAATTGGGATATAATTTCAAAATATGAAAGATGATATTGTAATTTATCTTACCTCCTATACATTTCTAGAAATATGATTGATAAAAAAGTAAAAGCATGGAGACCGTGTATATTCCATATTGGGTTAGTAGGCGGTGCGTATTTCAATACACGGTTATTAGTGGTGTTACGTCCCTCGATAAAAACAACACGGTGTTGAGGAAAAATCTTAAAGGTTTCAACAGACGAAGAAATTGATGATGAACGATTTAAAAAAATTCATAAAACACATTTAAAGCTAACAAGCCTGTTATTGTTGGCATTTGTTTTTGTATAGACTAATGGAAGTAGGTTCTTAATACTAACGGTATCGAAGACTTAATTACTTTGAAAGGCCACTTGTCTAAATACCGCATGTTAAGATTGTCGTTGCATAGTGTGCTAGTGACCATCCCATATGGAATTTACTGACCCCATATATATCGTATTAGATCACTAGCACACTATATAACTAATACTATTGTAGTATTTTTCGGCGTCTGATGTGGCTTAAAAAAGTCTAACACAAGGAACCGGTTAAAATTGAATGCAAAACCATTGTTTTAAAAGTTTAACAAAGAAAAAATTACCAAACACATAATTATATGTTTACTATTACATGATTTCGTGAATGTGTACTCACTTTATTTACCCTTACAGACAATCTGTCGCAGCCACCTATGGAAAACCCCAAAAGCAATGTCGATCCTGTTAAAGCCTTTCGGAAGTTTATAGAACAAAGCTACTTCTTACCAAAGACGGAAGTTGATGAATACGCGCAAATATATTTCATTTACATTCAGCCAACGTTGATATTACTTTTTTTTGTATGGCAAATAATCTTATTTCGCTATTTGCATAAGAATGGTTACCTAAAGAAGTGTAAAATTTTAGTTGTATACACCACTACTGATCTGATGTCCTTTGCTGTCCAGTCTGCATCCTTTGCATATTTTCTTAATGTACCGAAATATTACGTGCAATACGAACTATGTTACGTATATGAAATTACAGCGGGGGGAATTGTACCAAAGCTTTTGTTTTCGTACTCGCAGTGGATGAAAACTGGCCAGGCTTTTGAGAGATTTATTATCATGTACAAACCATTTACCATAAGAAAGTTCTTAAACAAGAAAACTGCTATAGTCTTTGTATTGATGTTGACAATCTTTAGTATTGCAATATCAGTTTTCTACTCGATTAACATTGAATTCGATAAGGTTACGATAATCGATAAATACACGTTTGAGTTGGTACATATATGTCGTAGATCGGGTTTATTTAATTTAGAAAATCAACAAAACCCTAATATAGATTCGTTTCGCATTGTCACGATAGTTGATACCATTTTTACGGCTTTCGTTCCATTCATAGTGATGACTATGTGTGCTGTAAAAACAACGTTGATGATAAAAGAGCAAAGCAAGTTCAGAAGACAGCTAAATAATCCTAGAGCGGCTATGGAACAGGCTATGAATAGATTACGAATAGCTACAGTGGCATCAACTGTTTTTTTTGTGGTAACTTTGTTTCCGTCTATGATTTTAAGGTTATGTAGTATTCTTAATGTGCAAGTAAATCCGAAATTAGTTTATGTTTTTTCAATGTTATTCAATACCTTATACGTATGTTGTATTCCTGTGACTTTCATTCTTCATGCAATGCTCTCGTCAAAGTTCAGAAATATCTTCAAGAAAATAAGACAACTTTGCAGTCGAAACGTGAACAATACAGCCACCACAATTCAGCATTTGAAAATGTTTACTGGTAATGGTAATGATTATGGTAATGATAATGGTTATGATTATGGTAATCGTAATGATAATAATAATGGTAATGGAAATGGTAATGGTAATGAAAATGGTAATGATAATGGAAATGGTAATGGTAATGAAAATTGTAATAATAATGGTTATGTGAATGGTAATGGTAATGATAACGGTAATGATAATGGTAATGATAATGGTAATGATAATGGTAATGATAATGATAATAGTCATGATAATGGTAATGATCATTATAATGGTTATAATAATGGTAATGGTAATTGTAATGAAAATGGTAATGATAATGGTAATGATAATGGTAATGATAGTATCGAGGATGGTGATGTGCCAACATAATATTCACAACCGTACATTTTATATTTGTGACATGTGCAAATTAAACATGTATTATCATATTTTGTCACATGTGCATATCAAACATACATTTTTATATTTTGTGACATGTGCAAATTAAACATGTATTATCATATTTTGTCACATGTGCATATCAAACATACATTTTTATATTTTGTGACATGTGTGTATCAATCATACATTTTATATTTTGTGACATTTGTGTATTAAACATACTACTTTATATTTTGTGACATGTGTATATCAAACATACTATTTTAAATTTTGTGACATGTGTTTATCAAACAAACTACTTTATATTATGTGACATGTGTATATCAAACATACTACTTTATATTTTGTGACATGTGTATATCAAACATACATTTTTATATTTTGTGACAGGTGTATATCAAACATACTACTTTATATTTTGTGACATGTGTATATCAAACATTCATTTTTAGATTTTGTGACATGTGTATATCAAACATGCTACTTTATATTTTGTGACATTTGTATATCATACATACATTTTTTATGTTTTGTGACATATGTATTTCAAACATACATTTTTATATTTTGTGACATGTGTATATCAAACATACTACTTTATATTTTGTGACATGTGTATATCAAACATACATTTTTATTTTGTGACATGTGTATATCAAACATACTACTTTATATTTTGTGACATGTGTATATCAAGCATACTACTTTATATTTTGTGACATGTGTATATCAAACATACATTTTTATTTTGTGACATGTGTATATCAAACATACTACTTTATATTTTGTGACATGTGTATATCAAACATACATTTTTATGTTTTGTGACATGTGTATATTAAACATTCATTTTTATATTTTGTGACATGTGTATATCAAACATACTACTTTATATTTTGTGACATGTGTATATTAAACATTCATTTTTATATTTTGTGACATGTGTATATCAAACATACTACTTTATATTTTGTGACATGTGTATATCAAACATACTACTTTATATTTTGTGACATGTGTATATCAAACATACATTTTTTTATTTTGTGACATGTGAATATCAAACATGCATTTTCATATTTTGTAACATGTGTATATCAAACATAGATTTTTGAATTTTGTCACATCTGTATATCAAACATTCTATTTTATATTTTTGACACGTGTATATCAAACATACTACTCTATATTTTGTGATATGTGTATATCAAATAAACAACTTTATATTTTGTGACATGTTTATATCAAACAAACATTTTTATATTTTGTGACATGTGTATATCAAACATGCTATTTTATATTTTGTGACATGTGTACATCAAACATACTACTTTATATTTTGTGACATGTGTATATCAAACATATATTTGTGACATGTGTATATCAAACGTACTACTTTATATTTTGTGACATGTGTATATCAAACATACATTTTTATATTTTGCGACATGTGTTTATCAAACATACTACTTTATATTTTGTGACATGTGTATATCAATCATACATTTTTATGTTTTGTGACATGTGTATATCAAACATGCATTTTCGTATTTTGTGACATGTGTATATCAAACATACATTTTTATATTTTGTGACATGTGTACATCAAACATACTACTTTATATTTTGTGACATGTGTATATCAAACATACTACTTTATATTTTGTGACATGTGTATATCAAACATACTACTCTATATTTTGTGACATGTGTATATCAAACATACATTTTTATATTTTATGACATGTGTATATGAAACATGCCACTTTATATTTTGTGATATGTGTATATCAAATATACTACTTTATATTTTGTGACATGTGTATATCAAACAAACATTTTTATATTTTGTGACATGTGTATATCAAACATACTACTTTATATTTTATGACATGTGTATATCAAACATACTACTTTATATTTTGTGACATGTGTATATCAAACATACATTTTTATGTTTTGTGACATGTGTATATTAAACATTCATTTTTATATTTTGTGACATGTGTATATCAAACATACTACTTTATATTTTGTGACATGTGTATATTAAACATTCATTTTTATATTTTGTGACATTTGTATATCATACATACATTTTTTATGTTTTGTGACATATGTATTTCAAACATACATTTTTATATTTTGTGACATGTGTATATCAAACATACTACTTTATATTTTGTGACATGTGTATATCAAACATACATTTTTATTTTGTGACATGTGTATATCAAACATACTACTTTATATTTTGTGACATGTGTATATCAAGCATACTACTTTATATTTTGTGACATGTGTATATCAAACATACATTTTTATTTTGTGACATGTGTATATCAAACATACTACTTTATATTTTGTGACATGTGTATATCAAACATACATTTTTATGTTTTGTGACATGTGTATATTAAACATTCATTTTTATATTTTGTGACATGTGTATATCAAACATACTACTTTATATTTTGTGACATGTGTATATTAAACATTCATTTTTATATTTTGTGACATGTGTATATCAAACATACTACTTTATATTTTGTGACATGTGTATATCAAACATACTACTTTATATTTTGTGACATGTGTATATCAAACATACATTTTTTTATTTTGTGACATGTGAATATCAAACATGCATTTTCATATTTTGTAACATGTGTATATCAAACATAGATTTTTGAATTTTGTCACAACTGTATATCAAACATTCTATTTTATATTTTTGACACGTGTATATCAAACATACTACTCTATATTTTGTGATATGTGTATATCAAATAAACAACTTTATATTTTGTGACATGTTTATATCAAACAAACATTTTTATATTTTGTGACATGTGTATATCAAACATGCTACTTTATATTTTGTGACATGTGTACATCAAACATACTACTTTATATTTTGTGACATGTGTATATCAAACATATATTTGTGACATGTGTATATCAAACGTACTACTTTATATTTTGTGACATGTGTATATCAAACATACATTTTTATATTTTGCGACATGTGTTTATCAAACATACTACTTTATATTTTGTGACATGTGTATATCAATCATACATTTTTATGTTTTGTGACATGTGTATATCAAACATGCATTTTCGTATTTTGTGACATGTGTATATCAAACATACATTTTTATATTTTGTGACATGTGTACATCAAACATACTACTTTATATTTTGTGACATGTGTATATCAAACATACTACTTTATATTTTGTGACATGTGTATATCAAACATACTACTCTATATTTTGTGACATGTGTATATCAAACATACATTTTTATATTTTATGACATGTGTATATGAAACATGCCACTTTATATTTTGTGATATGTGTATATCAAATATACTACTTTATATTTTGTGACATGTGTATATCAAACAAACATTTTTATATTTTGTGACATGTGTATATCAAACATACTACTTTATATTTTATGACATGTGTATATCAAACATACTACTTTATATTTTGTGACATGTGTATTTCAAACATACTACTTTATATTTTGTGACATGTGTTTATCAAACATACATTTTTTATGTTTTGTGACATTTGTATATCATACATACATTTTTTATATTTTGTGGTATGTGTATACCAAACATGCTACTTAATATTTTGTGACATGTGTATATCAAACATACTACTTTATATTTTGTATATCAAACATACTACTCTATATTTTGTGACATGTGTATATCAAACATACATTGTTTTTTTTTGTGACATGTGTATATCAAACATGCTACTTTATATTTTGTGACATGTGTATATCAAACATACTACTTTATATTTTGTGACATGTGTATATCAAACATACTTTTTTTATATTTTGTGACATGTGTATATCAAACATATATTTGTGACATGTGTATATCAAACGTACTACTTTATATATTGTGACATGTGTATATCAAACAAACATTTTTATATTTTGTGACATGTGTATATCAAACATACTACTTCATATTTTGTGACATGTGTATATCAAACATACTACTTTATATTTTGTGACATGTGTATTTCAAACATACTACTTTATATTTTGTGACATGTGTTTATCAAACATACATTTTCATATTTTGTAGCATTTGCATATCAAAATATCTTCAGACGTTTTGGAAATAAATTTACCTATACATGTTATACTTTCTTCTGTTTTTGTAAAATTTCAAGTACTGTCTTCAACTTGTAATCTAATATTGTATGAGTATGAATGTTACTACCGACTGAAAACAACATTCAAAATCCACAATTTTGAGTGACAAATTTATCTAAATGATCAATACATTTACATAATTCGAGTATAAATTTATGAACTACAAAAACAATATCAACGTGACAATTTGGATGTGGTATACCGTTTGTAATATAAAAAAGAAGATGTGGTATGATTGCCAATGAGACAACTCTACATAAGAGACCAAATGACACAGAAATTAACAGCTATAGGTCACCGTACGGCCTTCAACAATGTGCCCATACCGCATAGTCAGCTATAAAAGGCCCCGGAATGACAAATGTAAAACAATTCAAACGATAAAACTAACGGCCTAATTAATGTACAAAATAATGAACGGAAAACAAATATGTAACACAGCAACAAACGACAATCAATGAATTACAGGCTCCTGTCTTGGGACAGGCACAATACATACAGAATGTGGCGGGGTTAAACATGTAAGCGGGATCTCAACCCTCCCCCAAACCTGGGACAGTGGTGTAACAGAACAACATTAGAACGAACTATACAAATCAGTTGAAAAAGGCTAAACTCATCAGATGGATACAAATAGAAATACATCTAACAAAAACACAGAGTGGACGTGGCCGTGTACTTGTACATTCCAACAACAAAAAGACACTAAGTACAGATAAGAGAATACTCGCATTTACTGACAGCTAGTTCAAAGCCAATAACAACTAATAAAAAAGAAAATCATTCATCTTAGACTAAATTATCAAATTAGTAACATGAATATGGTGTCTACGGGTATGTAAGCATTAACAAAAAAATTGAACGAAATTTGTGTTAACGTAATCCTGACTTAATAATTTTCCAGTTATACACATAAGATTGCGTTCATTGAAATCTTAAACGTCACTGCTGACATATATTAATCCAGAAAGAAGTTTATGATTATTAGGTACACGTATAAAGACTTTTATCGTCCATGCAGTGGGGAAGCCATATATATCGAGTTCAAACTCATTGCTTAATTTTAAATTTGATTACTTTTATTTTTAACGTGTGATCGTTTGATCTCAGTTCATCATTGGTAAAAATTCGATTATGACGTAAAATGTTCTTGCTTTCTTCTGAAATTCTTATTGTGACTTGATGAAATAGGCAATGACGTCACGAGGAGAGAACACAACTTTTTGCAGTCGTTCGAAAAGAAGGATTAAGATTGTCTGCATATCGTCTAAAACAGATTCAACCACCAAATCTCGTGCAATACGATATTTATCCACTCTCGACAGTTAAATTTTAAACATTTAAAACATTTAAAACGCTCAGCGAATCTTGCGTTTTAAATTTGAAAATTTAATTGTCTCTAGCGAATAAATATCGTATCACACTTGATGCAATGGTAAAATCTATATTTATACAACCTTCATAGGACAAACGGACGTCTAATTTTCGTAACAGTTTAACTGTTGGTCTTAAAAGGGGAAAAAACATGAAACCGCGTTATTTTGTTTGAAGAACAAGAATTGATTTTATACACATCAAGCATGTATAAACACAATTTGGAAATGTCGTCACGTTGCTTGCAGTGTTGGTGTCATTTGCGAAAAACGTGTAGTAGGGCCGTTTTTTTAAAAAAATAAATGAAAATCAACAGAAGTAAATCAATTTTAAAATGCAAATACAACTTAATGGATGTGCAAAAATTAATACTTTAGTCTGGGAAACATGATTTATTTATTAATTGATTTTGAACAAGATTTCAGTATTTACGAATACTGTTGTTTCGGTACTTTGTTTCATTTGTTTTCATATGTGTCTTGTACCGATCTTTTGAGTTAAGTCAATTGCTGCTGATTTTAACAGTTGTTTTTATGTTGTGCTGTTACACTACTGTCCTAGCTTAGGGGAGGGTTGTGCGCTCTTATTTTTTTTAACCTCGCCGCATTCTTACCTGTTCCAACTCAGGATCACTCAGGAGCATGCAGTTCAGTGTTCGTCGTTGTTTCATGCCTGTCATGTTTCATTTTCGTAAATTGTTTTGTTATAAACTAAGCCGTTGGTATTCTCGTTTAGATGGTTTCATATTTTTCATGTCGGGGCCTTTTATAACCGACTATACGATATGGGTTTTTCTAATTGTTGAAGGCTGTATGGTTGCCTATAATTGCTTCCATCCACTTCATTTGAACTGAAATGAATAATTGTCTCATTGGTAATAATACCTCATTTCCTAATATTTTTTTCCCTCATCTGTTGTATTTTCGTTCTAAGAAAGAGAGCAAGAAGAAATAAAGAATTGCATCTAGTATATAGTTATTTATTTAATATGGTGTTTAATTATGTTTGCTTCCCTGTTTCAAAATAACAAGCTTTTTAAAAGACTTTTATAAAGTGATAGTATATAAATAAAGGAACTAAAAAAGCAGAAAAAAATGAAGGGTCCGTGATACGGTGCTTTTTGTCCGCAATTTGCTTTTTGTCCGCTTTTGCTTTTTGTCCGATAATTTTGCTTTTTGTCCGACACTTTTGCTTTTTGTCCGTTGCTTTTTGTCCGTTTTACTTTTTGTCCGATAATTTTGCTTTTTGTCCGACACTTTTGCTTTTTGTCCGTTGCTTTTTGTCCGTTTTGCTTTTTGTCCGAAAATTTTGCTTTTTATCCGACACTTTTGCTTTTTGTCCGTTGCTTTTGGTCCGTTTTGCTTTTTGTCCGCTGATTTTGCTTTATGTCCGCTATAAAAATGTGTATATTTTTTGCAGGTTTCATTTTGAACTTCGAAACACCATGCCCTTTTTTGGAGTTAAATACAGACCATACTCACTTTAAAAATGGAGGGGAGGGGGGCCTCGGAGAATTTGAAAATGAATGATATGATACCTGGTAATAACTTGAAAAGGAAAATTTGCTAAAAAAAAACAATGAATATTCCATCCGAAAATAAATTCGCATGGCCCATACACCCACCTACCACGACCCGAAAATGAAATGATCGATCACCATATATATAACGTTGCAATTATCCCAATGAAACTACCAGCCCAATATCATATTAAATTTGGCCACATTATCCTTTAATAATGAGAATCTGGAAGCAAGAAGGATTCCGATGAACTCACCGGTCGCCAAATATGACTGCAATGGTTAACATAGAATACAAAGTCGTAAAATACAATTTAAACTTATTTGTATATTAAAACCCTTAAAATTAGAAACTTTGATTAAGAATATCTGATAGAGATTAAGTGTTAAGAATGTGAAGAACGTCTTACTTAAACTATCGGACGACTCCTTTAATATAAGAGCTATTGCCCATAACTGAAACTATTTTAATTTGTGTTTGGTTTTTTTTGTTTGTTTTTTTGTTGTTGTTGCTAATCTCGAAAACATAAATGGTCTGAGAGAAACTTCGAAAAGGTTTCAAAAAGCGTACTATCAAGACGATAACAAAAAACTTGACGGAAATAGCAAGGACAGTACTGGAATGGAAATTTTGTTTGATTGAAAGATTGCATTAATTAATTTCCACCTTGGTCTGTTTAGCTCAATTTGACGTCCTTTATGGCGCAGCTATTCAACATTTTTATCAGATTTTCTTTTGTCTCCAACATCACTGAGGAGATATTAATTGCTAAAATGGCTGGTGCAATAAAATTGGTACCGTTAATGTTATTTGAGACGACCTTAGGATTATCGAGAAGGGGTGTGGTTGTTTGGATAATTTTCATCCTATTTCATAACTAAATCCTAAATTGTCCTATAGTTTGAAGGACAAACTAGTTATCTTAATGTTGACATGAAGATGGGCTCAGTTATTTATGTTCAATTACTGATATACAAATCTATCCATTTTTAAAATTCTCTTCTCCAAAAATGTAAAAAAAGAAAACAGTTGTCATTCCCTTACTGACTCTTAGATATTATTCATGTAGGCATTCTGGTGAAGATGAAATTCATTTTGTTTCATTCAACGCCCAAGATGCTTCACTGCACGTAAACATTACTGTGCTGATGAAAAAGATATTGTTTTCTGTTAAGTAATGACGATATAATATATGACATACAATATGTTAAAGCAACTGCCAAAAGAAATAAATCAATAACTGACGAATGACAAGAGCTGTCTCTCTCTATCATATATATTTTTTTTTGTTCCAAATAAAATCCATACTGCATATTTTTTTTATTCAGCAGTATATTATATGAAGTTCTTAAAAACTTAAAACTCTGTGTTAGTACAACATGTATATGCGTGCAGAATTAAGACTGGTACTTTATGTCTTCTTTGGTTTTTTTTGTGCTATTTACTGTCGAGGCAAACCCCTGTTACACTGATTTTTAAAGTTCGTTCAGTGGTTGTTCTGTTGTAATACTGTCCCGGTTTTCGGGGCAAATTGGACTGATTGAAATGAAAGGTTGTGATATGCTGCTGATATCGGTGATGAATTTCACTATACATGTATCTTATATCATGTAGTGCTCTCACACAAGAGTGGAAAAAGCTGTTATAATAATAATAATAATAATGATAATAATAATAATAATAATAATAATAATAATCTTTATTTCAAGAGGGTATGCTCAATTAGTACAAACACTATTCTCCCTTGAGGCCCTCACACTCCACTCACAATGCATCACACAATTTCATCATAACAAAGATAAACATAAGAAACATGAGAAAACATAATCAAAATTGATTGAAACTGTTGCTACATCAATGCATGAGTCCTAAATTTAACAAATTCAAGCAATAAATGAGCTGAAATAACCATATCACTCTTGAAAAAACTTATTAGATTACTAGTATAGGAATTATAACAGTGGGAGTCAGTCCTCCTTCTTAGTCTACACAGTTATGTTTGCATTTGTACTTTTGTAGTACTACTCATTTGAAATACTGAAATCGACCCATAATAATGAAGTAATTTTCACAAATCAAGTACTATAAAATAATGGTACAATGTTATGCATTACCGTTCTTCAATTTTTTTATCATTACAAAAGTAAACATACAGAAGTGATTGTGCATATTATCAACATAGGCAGAACTGTTTAGTGTTATCGTGCATATTTATGATAAATTTTGCGTTTCTATATTTAATAGTTGAAGTTTGTAAGAAATAGTTCAAAGCTGAAATTTCAAATTATGCATATAACATAATCTATAACATATATTGAATGCCATAGAAAATGCAATGCTATTATAATTTTTTTCTCCAAAAAACATACTGATTTATTTTCAGCTCACCTAGCTTTATTGACCAAATGGGTTTTTCTCATCACTTGGCGTCCGTCGTCCGTCGTCGTCGTCGTCGTCCGTTAACTTTTACAAAAAGAATTCCTCTAAAACTGCTGGGACAAATTTAAACAAACTTGGCAACAATTATCATTAGGGTATATAATTTTTTAAAAATATGTCTGATTAACTCGCCTACCAACCAAGATGGCTAACATGGCTGAAATAGAACATACGGGGTAAAATTAAAGTTTTGTCTTTTATTTGGAAAACCATTAAAAAGAGAGAAAATCTGACAACAGCAGGATGTTGAGCTCTACCAATTGTCTTACATGTCAAAACTGTCAAGATGACGTCCCAAAATTGGTTTCCATTCTCTAACTATAGTTTTCCCCAACCCAATGTTATGAAACTTAAACACAATGCTTATTACCACATAACCCAGATCAAGTCTGAATTTTGGTGGCGTCACTTTTACTGTTCTAGAGTTATGCCCCTTTGAAAATGGAAAAAAACTGCTGAATTTTTTATTCCCGTTCTTTCACTTTAGTTTGTTTAAAAAAATGGTATGAAACTTATGTGCAATGTGTATTACCACAAAACACAAGTCACGTGTGAATTTTTGTGGTCTCACTTTTCCTGTTATGCCCCTGTATAAATGGGGAAATGCTGACTTTATCGTTTTTGTTTTCTAACTTAAGTTTGCCTTAGGCAAATGTTATGAAACTTATACACAATGCTTATTACAACAGAAGTTAGATCAAGTACAAATTTGGGTAGTGTCACTTTTGCCGTTCTTAAGTTATGTCCCTGTGTAAAGTTTTATGCAAGCGGGGGCATTATCTGTGTCCCATGGACTCATTTCCCATTTATTATAGGATTTATTGCCTTTAAATGAAAAATTTTACCATTTGTATTCTTTTTTTGCCTTCTATCTTGAAAATTATAATAGATACAGAAAAAACTTTATGATGATCAGCAAGATCAGTTCTACAAATGAGACAACATGGTCGAAATCGCTAATCGACTCCTTATTACAGTTAATGTCCTTTGATGATGATTTTGACCATTTTGTTTGGCATGTTTTTGCCTTATATCTTAAATCTACAATAAAGACAATACGAAGGCGACTTCTTATTGGAGTTATTGCCCTTTAATGTAGTGTCTTTCGCATTCTTGGATTGTAAATAACAGAGAACCAATTTTTCATCAATGTAGCAAAATTTGATGCAGAAATGAAGATAACTAATGTGAATTTCATTTAAAAGAACATATTTATGAGATTTTAACATATAAATATTAATAATTGTACAAGCGTAGATTTTTTTTTTTTTTATTTTAAATGCTTTTAAATTTGCATTTTTAGGAGAGATAACTCTGAAATAGTGTATTTTCTGAAAGGGTTTGCATAAACTTTTGCTAATTTAAATTTTAGCAGGAAAAAACGCACGGTGACCCTATCTTATCTATTGAAATTCTCAAAGCATTTTCTAAAAGCTATCTTCTCGCATATTGTTTTCAATTCTATCATTTAGTATAGCTTCTGATCACATAATGCTGTTTTTTTTTCGTATAATCCATACAAAATGTGTCATTTTGTCACAACCTGTAGCTTGAGAAAATGCTCGGTGAACTATCATATTTATTATATTTTTGAACATTTCACAATATATACTACGTTTTGGCAGAGACTGAACAAATTCTGTCATTTTTAATCTATACTCCCATACCACCTTAAAGACGATTTTCACCTCTTCATTTTTGCAATTGTCATATATTATAGAAAGTTATAATAGATAAAGATACACTTTAAATCAGCAAGTCAAGATCTACTAACAAGTCAAATTTTGCCGACATAGTTAAAAAGACTGTGACCCTTTATAGGAGTTATTGTCCTTAAATGAGGATTTTTATCCTCTTTTGTGTTTTGAGCAAAACTAAAGAAGATAGAAGAAAACTAAACAGCACATGATCAGCAATACAAGATCAACAAAACAGATTTTGTCATGAGTTCTATTCTTGTTTACAATGTTGGAGAGTGTCCTTTGTTGAATATGCACATAGACCAAGGTAATCACAAAGGCTCTTTAGAGCCTCTAGTTTATTATTATTAGAACTATGTATAGTTGGTTAAAAATGACTTTTAAGACCAATGTCGAATACTTTTCGCTTGATAGATTTTTGGAATAGATGTGGAGTACAGGGTTATATGAACGGACGTAATTCGAGTTCGAACGTTTTCTAACTCAAGTATGACTTTCTTGCTTTTACTTTCGACATGTAAAGTTTAGCTTATGTCATGAATTTAACGCCCTTATTGTAAAGAAACTTCAATAAACAGCAGACTATATGCCAGGTCTTTTTGACAACAAGTGGCAAACAATTTGGGGCGTAATTTAAGGAGGCTTTTCCCAGGATGCAATTGCTCGTAGACTGTATTTACCCTCTACAGCAGACCAAATTATCCACAAATTCCGAAAAAGGGATCTTTTAATGACAGGCCATGTCCAGGGAGACATAAAGCAACAAACGCCCAGCAGGACCGATGCATTTGTCTGAAATATCTCTGATATTGATTACGCGTGGATTTCTAATTGGCACGAGTATCCATAGGTGTTCATGGTAAAACCTTTGGAGCTATATCAGTTTGCGTGGAAATTAAAAAAGAGCACGGCGACCTTTCCTTGGTGATATTTTAATGGCCGTCCGGCGTAAAAAATATCTGTTAACCAAAAACCATCTTATGTGTACCAAAGCCGTCAGCGATGGTCACACAGACAATTTGCTTCCTTCGCGGACCAAAGTCTGGCTTTTCGCGGGATCCTATTAAACATATAGTGTTGTCGCTACCATGTGCTGTTACGTAGAGATTTCGTTGCACAACATAATAATAATAATAATAATAATAATAATAATAATAATAATAATATCTTTATTTAGAGAGAGTAACTCATTTGGATTACACCAATTTTCAATAAGGCTCTCTTAATACAATAATAATTACATTAAAAATAAACAATACATATTCAATAATAATGATAAATAAAGATGTAATACAATTTAAATACAATAAACAATTATTATATATGGCATTACAGTACAAATATCATGGTAATGTTAAAAGTACATAGATTTGTAGTTATGTTTAAATTCTAATACTGTGTTTGATTTTGATTGAATCAGGAAGAGCATTCCATACTTTTGGTCCAGTGTACGAGAAACTAGACTTATACAACTCTGTATTTGATTTTGGAATTATAAAATTATCTGAGGACGAAAATCTCTTATTGTATTTTTGGTTTGCAGAAGCTGATATTATAAGACTGGACATATATTCTGGAGCTAAGCCATGTTTTGCCTTATACATTAGTAATGATTTATGATAATGTATTCTTTGTGTAATCGGCACAATGTTACATTCGTGAAATAATTCGCTTGAAGGTTTGGTGTAATCATGTTCGTCTAAAATTATTCTTGCTGCCCTCTTTTGCAGTTTTAGTAAACTATCTAATAGAAAGTTATTACAGTTTCCCAATATTGAACAACAATAATCTAAATGAGGTAAAACGTAAGCGTTATAGAACATTTGTCTAGCTTTGTGATCTAAATATTTCTTTATCCTTTTTAGTAAAGCTAAAGAAGAGTTAACCCTTTTTATGATATAATCAATATGAGAAGACCAAGATAGAGATGCATCAACAAAAATACCTAGAACCTTTTCACATGTACTTTCTTTAATTTGTTGTCCATTCATAGCAATATTAATGTTTTCATTTGATGTAGCTGAAAGCTTCTGTTTAGAGCCAATACATATAGCCTTCGTTTTAGATACATTTACAGCCATTTTATTGTCAATACACCAGCGAAAAATATCTTGTAAAACCGTATTAAGTTTATGACTGATACAACTTTTGTTTTGTCCAATGACTGATATGGTGCTATCATCAGCAAATAAATCGGTGTTATGATTAGGATTAGACATGACAGAAACATTCTTTGTTAGGACTCTATTTTTTTTATAATTCGACATTGCATGTTTCATATACCCATTGTAGCCGAAAAATGATAAAGAAACATTTTTGATTGATATCTACGGAGTCCCTTAAGTGCCAAAGATGAAATTTGGAATATTTGTGCGCGTGACTTCAAATCTTGTGCGTACAACTTTTTTATACTTGTGCGCACAACGTTTTTAAACTTGTGTACACAACTTTTTTAAATTTGTGCGCACAACTTTTTTAATCTTGTGCGCACAACTTTAAATTTTTCATGGTTAAATTGAACTAGACTGAGTTATGTTTTAAGAAGCAATATTTGGTTAAGTAAAACCAGATATCATGGATATCTTTTTAGTACCGGACTCCATATGTGAGGATGAAGATGTGTTATGTGCTTTGGAAAACTTTGCAGAGATTGACAAAACAAACCTTGCAGATTTTCTTGATAGCCACTCTTGTAAAAAATGGAAAAACCTGACAATTTCAACCGAATCATAAAGGAAATTCCCCTCATTAAGAACTAGTTCAGCAACCAAAGTGCATTGTCCGGACTTGGGAACCTTGATCAATCCAACGAATTAACAACAGCGTTACAATACGTAACAAACGACTTTTAAGAACGTTTTGGGAAGCCTTATCTTTCTTGAAAACCTTTCTTCTACTGATAGAGATGCCATGCAGCACTTGAGAAAATGCACCAAAGAAATAGTCCAAGCCAAATTGAAATTGTTTTTATGCTTTTGTACAGCGTCTGACTTAATGTTGAAAGAACAGGCAGATATTCCATTCAGTTTCTTTCACAAGATGGTCTGGGTCATATGGGAAACTTTTGGAGGTAACAAAGAGCTACGAAAATTATCCCTCATTTAGTACAGAATTTGACTGTTTCTTTTCTATTTGGGTAATGGACATCATTTAATTACCAAATTGAAGTCTTGATGAATACATGTATGTTTGCATATCAAAACGTTTTTTTTTTTATTTATGTTGATCATAATTGACTCTTTTTATTCATAGCCTATAGTTAACTTGTACCAGAAACAAATATAACAATTAAATTCATTATGTGTAGAAAATTGTTAAAAAAAAACTACCCTCAACTTTTATATCTTTCACACATATTTCCCAAATGGCTATACTGATGTAAATATTTGATTTATCATAGTATTAATGTGTAGGTCTGTCGTCAATAATTGTTTGGGAATGAGAAACAATGAATATGGTGTATAAATTCATGACACAAAATTTCTACATACACTTGACAACGCCCAAAGCAACGGAACAGTAGTTTTATTGCTGTTCTTCATCTCAAAGTCACATTGATGCTTTCATCGGTCTCACCGCAATGTAAGTTTAAGACGGAATTCTTTGCTGTATGTCTATAACGATACGGGACTATGTTAGGATTTTTGATTGCATGATTACAAGGGCATTTTGAGGCTTATTATTTTATCACAATGTGTTATTTCTAATGAAATATTGGCTGTGTTATTTCATTGGTGTGATAATTTTATAACTGAAAGAAATGGTTTAATGACAACCAAAGCACAACAATGAGTTATTACATGATTACGCGCACCCCCTTAACAGAGACTCGATAAATCTTCATCTGTGTAAAGATTTTGATCCAAACATATAGATACCATCAGGGTATAAAGCACAGGCACACAACAACTAAATATTTGAACATGTCATAAAAAAGGAGATGTGGTATGATTGCCAATGAGATAACTCTCCACAAGAGACCAAATGACACAGAAATTGACAACTATACGTCACCGTACGGCCTTCAACAATGAACAAAGCCCATACCGCACAGTCAGCTATAAAAAGCCCCGAAATGACAATGACAGTTCAAACGAGAAAACTAACGGCCTAATTTATGTACAAAAAATGAACGAAAAACAAATATGTAACACATAAACAAACGAGACAACCACTGAATTACAGGCTCCTGACTTGGGACAGGCACATACATACAGAATGTGTGTGTGTGTGGGGGGGGGGGGGGGGGGGGTAAACATGTTAGCGGGATCCTAACCCTCCCCTAACCTGGGACAGTGGTGTAACAGTACAACATAAGAATCATAAGTTAGTTATGATTCCACAATATACATTTCTTTTAAATACGAAGTTGTATTTTTTGTGCGCTCGATGTTTACCGGATCAAGGTATGTCAAACAATGAAGTAAAAGCAGGCAAATATTGACAATTAATCTGATTTCTCCATTTAAATGTTTAGTTATAGTCTTGGTTCTTCAAGACATCTACACAAATATGTAATTTTCATGATAATTTATGTTTAAGCCCTGTCAATATATCTCTAGCACCTTGGAAAGATGAGCTTCAAATGTTTGTAAAATGCTGGGACGAAAAAGGTCCTCTAATGCCCCTTATCCTTTGAGGTTGCAGTGGATTGATTTACTTGATGTCTAGGAAATTGTTACCAGGACCAAATGCAGATAAGAGTTTGCTATTTGTTTTTTCCCTTCAATTCTGAAAATAAAGGCACCAAAAAGGGTGGAAAGTCAACATTGTTAAAAGCAGGTTGTTACTTATCGGTTCGAAGTTAGTTGAACGTATATGCCAGTCTAATTTTAAAAAAGACATCCCCTATCTGCCACCTGATAACGTGCTGGTTAGATTTGTGATCTGAGAGAGGTGGGTAGCTATATTCTGACAGTCCACAAGTCATACTTCCCTATTTGTCAAACAGCCTATTTTTCCGACACTTCCTTTAGTCGACAGTCCAAAAGTTGACCAACCCTTTTTTTCCAGAAATGTTTTGGACGACAGGTAAAAACATTGTGTCTGTTTCGTTCTTATCTTTAAATGAAAAATGCACGCATTGATTTCTGTATTTACAATAAGTAGTTTTAAAGTTAACAAGTTAGTTAAGTTGTTTAAACGAGTTAGTTAAGTCGTTAAAAGAAGTTAGCTAAGTTGTTAGCTAAGTCGTTATAACAAGTAAGCTAAGTCGTTATAACAAGTAAGCTTAGTCGTTACAACGACTTAAAAATAAAACTCCAATCAAATAAAAACCAAAAACTGCTAATTTTCCTTAAAATTACCAATTCAGGGGCAGCAACCCAAAAACGCGTTGTCTGATGTGTCTGAAAAATTTCGGGCAGATAGATCTTGACCTGATGAACATTTTTACCCCTGTCAGATTGGCTCTAAATGCTTTAGTGTCAGAGATATAAGCCAAAATCTACATTTTACCCCAATGTTCTATTTTTATACAAGGCGACCATCTTGATTATTGGGCGGGGTCATCGGATACTTTTTTGAAACTAGATACCCTAAGGATGATTTTGGCCATATCCGCTTTAATTTTGCCAGGAGTTTCAGAGGAGAAGATTTTTGTAAAAGTTAACGACGACGACGGATGCCAAGTGATGAGAAAAGCTCACTTAGCCCTCTGGTCCAGGTGAGCTAAAAAATCAAAACGGACAAAAAGCAACGGACAAAAAGCAAAAGTGTCGGACAAAAAGCAAAATTATCGGACAAATAGCAAAACGGACAAAAAGCAACGGACAAAAAGCAAAAGTGTCGGACAAAAAGCAAAATTATCGGACAAAAAGCAAAACGGACAAAAAGCAACGGACAAAAAGCAAAAGTGTCGGACAAAAAGCAAAATTATCGGACAAAAAGCAAAAGCGGACAAAAAGCAAATTGCGGACAAAAAGCACCGTATCAGTCCGTGTTTTTGTTTTCGAGATATAAATCATTGAAAATTTTGCGGGAAATAATTCTCTCTAGACGTTTCATACATTTAACATTGGCACCCTTTTCCTTCAAAAATTATGAAAAAATAACAAGGATTTAAAAGGATTTTCAAATATGGCTTTTTCAACTATATATAAGAAAATTATGGATAAAGAGTAGTTGTTAGCTTTGAAATTTATTTGATAGCACTACATGGATAAAACCAGAGGATTCCGAATATCTGGCAAAAATTCAAAAACAAGAGGAGCGAACATCCTCAACCTCCGAGTCCCTAACGTTGTTCGTTAGGCATTTTTTTAAATTCAAATATAAATTATCACTTCTGATTATAACTAACATTCATCAAGCTATGTAAGTATATCTAAATATTCAATGACACCGATTTTTAAAAAAAAAAGTAGGCGTCGATAACAGAGCTCCTTGGTTTTTAATAATCCTGAATTGAATTTCAGGAAGTCTTCATTAAGTGTTCGTTATATACAGTAGTCCTAGGATAATATCTGCTCCTTTTTTAAATTGATTTCTCCAATTGTCTTTTAGTTTTTTTGTAAGAACACTGGCTCTGATTTCAAACTGACAAATTAATTAAATACCTAGTTGCTGGGTCAACTGTGTAAATTACGGCTTTGTAACCTATATGATAAACAAATAAACAAAACTTTAAAATGCAAATTGGTTGCAGAACCACATTTGGTTTGTCAATTCCCTCATTTTGTTATAACAGTCAATTTTGCTTGTTGGGATATGAACAAATGAAATGCAAATTTTTACAAATTTCGATTCATAATGATTTTAGGTTGAAGATCATTTGTAAACATACAAAATGTACCAAGAAAATAAAAAAACCTAGCAATCTGCACATCCTAGTAAGTAAATAGTCTATCACTCAGCATAATATAAAAGTTATAGCTTAAAAACTGTTAGAAAATTAAGCCAGAGAAAAAACGTTTTAGTTGTATATATTTAAAGATTGTTATAGTTACATCAGAATAGACTGATATAATTCATTTTACATCATAATCATACTAATTGCGCCCCTTTAATAGCAGACTTGTTTTTGTACTGTTATGAATTACAGTTTATGACCAAACTCAGTAAAGATCCGTCTGAATTGCATTTAATTGATAAATTCAACAACACTTACCGTTATGATATTTTTTCGTTTAATTATCAAGAATTTTTTAAGATACTGCCGAAATTTACCCAAAGGAACTTACTTTGAATTAAAAACCAATTGTTCAAAGAACAATTGAAGGTCTTTCCACATCAATTTGCTAAATAAAGAAGCTACCTCTGGTTTACTCAAAGCTACTATTGGCGTCCAATCATAGGTTTCTTCATACAGATTCAATAAATATATGGTTTCTATAGACTTTTACCTGAAATAAGGGAAATAATTGTCAACTTCCGGTTTAGAAAATGTCACTTCCGGTCTCATATGATAGCTTTATTTACACTGATTCCAAAAATATATGGTTTAAATATACTTTTGCCTGTAAAAAGGGAGATAATTGGCTGCCTACGGTTTTAAAAAATGTAACTTCCGGTCTCATTTGATAGCTTTATTTACACTGATTCAAAAAATATATAGTTTGTATATACTTATGCCTGTAATAAGTTAAATAATATGCTACTTCCGGTTTATAAAATGTCACTTCCGGTCTCAAATGATAGGTCAATGTACATGTATGACCATTCAAAAAATATATGGTTTCTATGTATTTTTACCTAAAGTAAGTGCAAAAATTACTACTTCTGGTTCACTCAAGGTCACTTCCGGTTGATATTTTTCAAGGTCACATGTCACTTAACATTTTCTAAAAGATCTTATTGATTTATCATGTACCAATCTGGAGGCAATTTCATATAAGATGTCACTGGATTGTTTCAGACCAAATGTATCATATCTTCATCACAACAAAACAAACATTCTGCATTAGTTCTTAGATATACAACGTTAAAAAATATCAGAGAAAATGCAAAAACAAGCAAAAGACAAAATTGAGAACATGACCTTGACCTTTGACCTTGACCTCATTTTCTAAGTTAGGCCCCAAGGACCTCAAATGAAAAGACTATAGGTTTATACGGCTTACGGTTTATGAGTTACAAAAACGACAAATTTAATTGATAAAGGTAGATAACTCCTATAAAATTTCACCGGATCACTTCGATCCAAATCAGCCAAAAATTTCTGAGGATGTAACGAACAAATATGAAAAAGAATTTTGTCGTTATCTTTTTTGGTAACAATGGAAATACACTCACAAGAAAAACAGTGTTTGGGGAGATAACGTTTACAATAAAAAAGTCTTCGCCTGAAAGAGATATGTTTATAAAGCGCAATAACTGTTCCATATCATATTCAAAATATCTAAGCAACATCTTGCGAAACACTTTTATACCGCAAGAAAAGGGTTTGGCGGAAGAAGAAAACAAAATAATAATAATCAGAACAAAAACAATAGGTCTTTCCACAGAAAAGTGGAAAGACCTAATAAATCAAATGTAAACGGTAATAACTGTCCATTCCTAGATTTAGATATTTCAGTTTCACACGAGAAACTCCAAACTAAAATTTACGACAAAAGGGACGATGTTTCGTTCCCTATTGTTAATTTCCCTTTTTTGGATGGTGATGTCTCTTTGGAACCATCTTATGGTGTTTATATTTCACAAATCGTTCACTATGCTCGTGTCTGTTGTGACGTTTTAGATTTTAATGAACGTAATCTCTGTTTTACTGGTAAATTATTAAGTCAGGGATTTCGTTACCACAAATTACTTAAAACTTTTACTAAATTCTTCCATAGATATACAAATTTGGTTTTGAAGTTTGGTTGTACCTGTAGAAAACTTATTTCAAACGGGATAGCACACCCTCATTTTTACGGAGATGTTGTTTACCGTGCCCGGAAATTTAGAAACGATCCTGTTTAACTTATCGATCCTTTAAATAAACTTATTCTAAAAGGTTATCAATTCAACACTGTTAGTAGATCTTTGAATATTGTGTTTATTTGTATTTATATTGATTTTGTTATCAGTAAATTAAAAGCAAGCTAAATATTATTGTTATATACATATGCACTTTCATGGATCTACAATCTGTCGATACCTATATCTTTGCATTGCACAAGGTCATGTTTTTCTCTGACTATCTATGACTTCTTTACACTAAATCCATTGGATGTTGGATGTGCACTGATTAATAATTTGGTCTTAGATGCATGATTTTTTATTAGTTATTATTGGCTTTGAACTAGCTGTCAGTAACTGCGAGTGCTCTCAGATCTGTACTTAGTGTCTTTTTTGTTGTTAGGATGTAGAATGTCAGTAACTGCGAGTGCTCTCAGATCTGTACTTAGTGTCTTTTTTGTTGTTGGGATGTACAAGTCTCCGGCCACGTCCAATCTGTGTTTTTGTCAGATGTATTTCTATTTGTATCCATCTGATGAGATTAGCCTTTTTCAACCGATTTTTATAGTTCGTTCTTATGTTGTACTGTTACACCATCGTCCCAGGTTAAGGGGAGGTTTGGGATCCCGCTAACATGTTTTATACCCGCCACACTCTGTATGTTTGTGCTTGTCCCAAGTCCGAAGCAAATCAATTCGGTGGTTGTCGTTTGTTGCTCTGTTACATATTTATTTTTCGTTTCCTTAATTAATAAGCCCGTTAGTTTTCTCGTTTGAATTGTTTTACATTTGTCATTTCGGGGCCTTTTATAGCTGACTATGCGGTATGGGCTTTGCTCATTGTTGAAGGCCGTACGGTGATCTATAGTTGTTAATTTCTGTGTCAGTTGGTCTCTTGTGAAAAATTGGCAATCATACCACATCTTCTTTTTTATATGATGAAGGATATATGTTATCCGAAGTTATTGATACTTACACATGTTTTACATTTAATGTTTCCTTTTTTAATATTTGTGACGTTCTGTACACTTTTTTCGTCGTTTATATAATTTATTTATTGTACACAGCTATCGTTACTCATAACGATCCAGCACCCTCGTGAGAAAGATCGTTCACTAATATCTAGACGTTATATATATATATATATAGTCCGCCTCCGGATGCGGAATTTTCTCACTGTGTTGATGACCCATTGGTGGCCTTCGTCTGTTTTCCACTCTTTAGTAGGGTTGTTGTCTCTTTGACACATTCCTCATTTCCATTCTCAATTATACATATATATATATATATATATATATATACAAGTCTAAATTGAAAACAACGTTCAAACCTATGATTGCGTTGGATAAAAACCGCAATTTTTATACGTGTGCATGCAAAACAAATTTCTTGTTAGAGGGGTCTAAATACAGCACAAACAACATTCTCCAAAAGACCAAAAAAGTGAAAAAGTATATTTTAACAAAACGTATTTGACTAACAGGTCGAACAACAAATGTTCTTAAACCCTGCTGACTGCCATTGGCGATTGCCAAATAAACGGATCACCGATGTAATAAATGGATCTTAATTATAAATTTAATACTAAACAGAAAATAATACACTTGCGGAAAAGATGATATACCGCAAACAAAGGGTGCAAAGGTTTTTGTACACCATATCCGGATTTCGACAATTAATGTCTCTTCAGTGATGTTAGGAATGGAAAAGGTATTTGGAAAGCCATACAATTTACCTCAATCTAGGATAGACTCTTGAATTTTGAGGAGTCAAAATAGGATGAACGGATCATATAAACCCGAAGGCAAATATAATACAAGCCCAAACGAAAAAATATAAACAAGTCTAAATTGAAAACAACGTTCAAACCTATGATTGCGTTGGATAAAAACCGCAATTTTTATACGTGTGCATGCAAAACAAATTTCTTGTTAGAGGGGTCTAGATACAGCACAAACGACATTTTCCAAAAGACCAAAAAAGTGAATAGTATATTTTAACATATATATATATATAATATATTTATAATTACTCTAAATATCAGCACAACAATGTTAAATCTGTAAATTTTCGTAAGCAACTTTTTGTTCTTCCCACGCTGGGATTCGAACTCATGCTATTGGGATATCGGAACACCTAAAATGAACAAATAATTCAGCTTTCGGTGGCCTAGTGTTACCTTTCCTCGTCAGCAGAATCTAGAGTTGTAACAAAGTACATGATATATTAGGCTTGATCATGGAATTGATTGCAGATTAGATAAAAATCTATCGTAAAGGATCGTATGATACAGTCACAGAAATAATTATTTTGATAAGTACGTCTAAACAAGTGACAACTCTACGACAGATCCATCCAGTGGATCACCAGTGAAGGTGTACATTGCTGAAAACACATTTCATATTCATAACTACTCTTAATATCAGCACAACAATGTTTAATCTGCAAATTTGCGGAAGCAAATTTTTGTTTTATATATATATATATATATAGTACACGTCTAAAAATATGACAATTTTATGACAGACATTCTCCATCGGATAACACATGATTATGCAGGGCTAACATAATATATATATATATATATATATATATATGAATATATATATGAATATATATATATATATATATATATGAATATAATATGTGTTTTAAGCCGTGTATCACCTTCACTGGTAATCCAATGGATGGATTTGTCGTAGAGTTGTCACTTGTTTAGACGTACTTATATTTATGAATAAATAATTACTATAAATATCAGCACAACAATGTTAAAATCTGCAAACTTGCCGAAGCAAATTTTTGTTCTTTCCTCGCCGGGATTTGAACTCTTGCTATTGGGATATCAAAACAACACCGCCTGCACTGTTTCCAGCCTTCTAGAACACTCGGCCACCTAGACTGAACTAATAATTCAGGTTCTGTGGCCTAGTGTTACCTTTCCTCGTCAGTAGAATCTAGAACACAGTACATGATATATTAGACATGAAGATGGAATTGATAGCAGATTAGCTAAATATCTATCGTAAAGGACCGTAGGATACAGTCACATTAATCATTATTTGATAAGTACGTCTAAACAAAAGACAAAAGGTGATACACGGCTGAAAACACATATTATATACATAATTACACTAAATTTCAGCACAACAATGTTAAATCTGCTAATTTGCCGAAGCAAATGTTTGTTCTTCCCTCGCCGGGATTCGAACTGATTCGAACATAATTCGTCTCAAATTTAGACCAACAATGTAAGATCTTCAAATTTGCATTAGCAAAGTTTTGCTCTTCCCTCAGTGGGAATCGAGCCCTTTCCTCTGTTACATCGTGGCAACACCGTCTGCATCGTGTACAGCGTCCCAGACCACTCAACCACCTACGCTACATAAAAATATAGCTTTCGGTGCATGGTCGATGGAATGCCTTTTCTCGTCGGCTTTATTTAGGGTTGTAACACAGTACCTGATGTATATTGGCAAGAAAATGGTGTACCTTACAGATCAGCTATTTTTGTCTGTCGTAAAGGATTATAATGTTAATTTCCATACTATATATATGTTAGCGGAAATAAGTGAAATTAGGCATTAAACTTAAATCTTAGGCAATAAGCTAGCGCCTAGGCAGTAAGTCAAGTGCCTGAATAATGTTAGTCATTACTCGTAAATCCTAGGATTTAAACTTAAATCCTAGGCAATAAGCTAGTGCCTAGGCAGTAAGTCAAGTGCCTAAATAATGTTAGGCATTACTCGTAAATCCTAGGATTTAAACTTAAATCCTAGGCAATAAGCTAGTGCCTAGGCAGTAAGTTAAGTGCCTAAATAATGTTAGGCATTACTCGTAAATCCTAGGATTTAAACTTAAATCCGGAAAAAATTATGTCCAGACCTTAATGTTAATGCCTAAAATGAAAATGAGAGTACATTAAAAGAAAATTATTCAACGTTAAAATAAATTTTGTACATAATAAAGTAATAAGAACTGAAGTTTGAATGTAAATAACATGAAATAAAATCATAAGTAAAACGGTGATGTTAAAACACATTGAATAAACCTCTTAAAAAACATGTAAATTTGTTGAAAAGTTTTCTCATAGGCAAACGTACTACATCTCCTTATTTTTATATTGACAGAAAATTGTTTTGAAATTTATTTCTTACCAATTGGTGCGGAGCTATGGTACATACTATTTCAAAGTTTTCATTTTTTATATCATTTGTATCTGATGATTGTCCAATACCTTTGTTTAGTGCATAATTCTTTTGTATATGGACGAATTTGATTCCAATTGACTACTGTTAATTCGTTGTTCCGCATCCATGCAGTAAGCATGTCATGAATATTTCGGTTTGATTGGAGGTGTATTGGCTTCTTCAGAAGCAGTGAACAATAACTAGTTCTGACCACATTAGCATAAATTCAGATTTTGCATTAATTGTAAATTCACGACTTTTGTCACTTTGTTGTAAATTTTTGCACACCAAATATTGTGAAAATATAAACTTAATTAGAAACCACTTTTGAAGCACTTTTTGACGTAAGAGCTCTAGAACTATATCTTGTTTTAGGTGATCTTGGTACACCATAAGAAAAGATCGTTTCCATCTCACTGATTGGAAATCGATTAAATAAACCTGTCTTCTTCTGCAAAACTCTTTGGATAAAACGGGTTTTACTCCATTCACTATGCACATTTATCATGTTACAATTTTTACAAAATGGAAGAAATAGTACAATGGAACCATGCAAAGTGTTTGCAAAGCGATATAGGTTGTTTAATTCTACGGTCTATATAACTCTATAATAATAATAGGCCACTTTGACATATTTCTTTATATCACCCCTCCCCCCCAAAATAACCATACAGTTCCTCTAGAAAAACATAAACTTTGAATTCTATTTAACATTAGTTACGAGTCTTTCAAACCTACAATGGTAAAAAAATGTGATACCATTTTAAATTGTAATAGTCTATAATTTCCTTATTTTCTGATTTTGAAAGTTTAATCTTTGCCAAATGATCATTGTACTTTTGCCTTGGATGTATGACCTTTGTGGTCCCTCATTCACATTTATATTCTGCAAAGATTCAAGATTTTTTTCCGTTCTTAAATGCTAATAATTCAGACTAAGAAATGAAAAGACAAGATGGGTATTTAAGAACATTTACATATCCAATAGAACAGATGGAAAGATGATGTGATTGGCAAAATTTCATATCTTTAGTTGTCTTTTTTTGACCAGTCCATTGAAGAGCAATATCACAAAGAAATACGAGTAAGTTCTGTTTTTGAATACGAAAAAAATACTAAACGATGAAGCCCTTTTAAATCAGTTTATATTAATTTTTGGAATATAATTTTTAAAATATAATTATTCATCAAGTTCATTTCACCGAATTAACATGTTTCTGAAAGATAAACAAAAATCCCAAAATTAACTTATTGCCTGAAATGATGTTCGGCAATAGGTTGAATAATAATCATCAGATTTCAGGACATAAGCTTAATGCCTAGGTGTTAGATATTGCCTAGGATTTAAGCTTAATGCCTAATGTCACTTATTGCCGCTAACACACACATATATATATACTATCTAATACAAATCATTATAAGAAAGGAGGAATGTGGTATGACTGCCCATGAAACAACTCTCCACCAGAGACCACCAGAGACCAAATTACAGAGACGTTTACAACTATGGGTCACTAAACGGCCTTCAACTAAGAGCAAAATCATACTGTTTAGTCAGCTATAGAAGGCCCCGAAATGACAACTGTAAAACAATTTAAAAGACATTGCTTGAATTTAACACATTTTATTTCGGGTTTCTGTCTGCTATAAGACCTCAGATTTCAAAGAAAGAACATGTTGGAGTATATGTCAATAGGGAAACAACCCAGAGACACACAAACAAATTATCATCTACAGGCGAATAAACAGTCTTCAAATGAGATAAAATATATACAGCACTAAACTGTCTAAATAGTCCCACAACTACCAATGATCAAGTAGGATCTACAAATTTCAAAAATGTTAATGTTCAGTTAAAGAACAATGACGAGATTAGCTGTTAAGAACAACTTAGTGAACACTTGGCAGGGTAAAACCATGTTTTAGAACTAATAAAGTTGAACCCTTGGCAGGGTAAATCTTGTTTTAGAACTATGTTTTTCCCTTTTTTTTATCTTTATGAACAACAACTGATAACCAGAAAAAAAAAAAAAAATAAGTTTACTTTATATTTCTGATATGATAAGTACATACGTACAAGTATCACAAAACATACTTAATAATACTATATCAAAGGATGTTTATTTTAACCTTTTTCCATCGCAATTTGTCTTGAGGAACCTAAAGTAATTTTGCTGGGGTTTAAGAGCGGCTTCAAGTTTGTTAAGTTGGTACCAAACACCTTGACTAAAATTAATTTGGCCTGTTTAATTTTCATAAAATTTTGACAAAATATTTACTTTGACCCTTTGACAAAAATATAAAAATTAAAAAAAAAAACTTGAAGTACACACTTTATCGAAAAAAAAAAATTGGATATATAGCGGTTTGAAAAACACTAATTTTGATCATTGAGAAGTTAATATTTCCTTAACAATAGAACGTGATTAAAACGTTCAGCTGATTTTTACAGAGTTATCTCCCTGTAGTGTTATGCAACACCTTAAGACAAGTCAGGTGACCGCATATTAAAATAATTGAAATCAATGAAAAAACATGGTCATTTCTGTATTCTTAGATGCTTAATGGGTGTTATTAGTAATAATTGATAACTTTATAATAATAAATTGCAATCGATTGTAACAAGCTAAAAACATTTGGAAAACTTAATAATCGCTAGATTTTAATCTTATCTGAATTGTAAATTATTGTCAAACTGTTATTTATTTTGCTTCATAATAGATATATTTCCCACATCTTAGTTTGGCTATTTTATGGAAACTTTATCTCGGATGACGGTAGCAGGTTTAAGTCATTTTGAATTTATCTTACATTGAACTTCAAAACATGTAAAAGGAGCAGTATGTTCAACGTGTTATTGTATTCATAGAAACATTTCCAAAATGTATAAGGGTCTTTGGTGGAGGGTGTTTCATTTCTGTTTTCACTAGTCTTTATACTATTTGACCATTAGTATCTATTTTTCATATTTTAGCACCTCATTATTCTCTATTCTTCTTTTTTGGTCCATTATCTCTGTCTTACGAAAGCCTATTAGGGTCAAAAAAAAAAATATTTATCGCGTAATTACGAGATAAATATCTCGTAATTACGAGAAAACTATCGCGTAATTACGAGAAAACTATCGCGTAATTACGAGATAATCCTTTTTTATCTCGTAATTACGAGATAATCATTTTTTATCTCGTAATTACGAGATCATCATCGCGTAATTACGAGAAAACTATCGCATAATTACGAGATAATCATTTTTTTATCTCGTAATTACGAGATAATCATCGCGTAATTACGAGAAAACTATCGCGTAATTACGAGAAAACTATCGCGTAATTACGAGAAAACTATCGCGTAATTACGAGAAAACTATCGCGTAATTACGAGATAATCATTTTTATATATCGTTATTACGAGATAATCATCGCGTAATTACGAGAAAACTATCGCGTAATTACGAGATAATCATTTTTATACGCCCGTTTACGGGACGTATTATGGCATACCGTTGTCCGTCCGTCCGTCTGTCCGTCCGTCCGTCGTCAACATGTCGGACATTAACTCAGAAACTCTTTAACTAATTTGCATAAAACTTTGGTGAATTGTTTATGTCTATTGACGTGAGCTCCCTTTCGTTTTTTATAAGTTTTAGATTTTACGTTTCCGAGTTATGGGGTTTTATTCATAAAAAAAGGGGGGTTTTTCAGTCTTCGGACAAAAAATAAAAATGCTTTTAGCCGTTCTTATAAAACTTTGGAGAATTGTTTATATCTATTGATATAAGCTCTGTTTATAATTTTATAAATTTTTCATTTATCATTTCTGAGTTTTTGGGTTTTATTCATTAAAAAAAAAGGGAGATTTTCCAGTTTTCGGACAATAACTCAAAAATGCTGTCAGCAATTCTCATGAAACCTTGGTGAATAGTTTATATCTATTGATGTAAGCTCCCTTTACATTTTCATAAATTTCTAATATGACATTGAGAATTAATTGAACTTTATTTGTTTATAGTCTGACAACAAATTTACTAAGTATTGCGCAACAGCACAGTGTATTGCACAACAGCAAGAAATCTTTAATTGAATATAAACTCAATTCATATAACCAATTTCAAGTTTTTTGACTACATTTATTCAGAAACCTATATGTCAAATATTTAATTACAATCCAAATTCAGACCTGTATCAAGCATGAATATTGTGTCCATTTTTGCCCCAACTGTTCAGGGTTGGACCTCTGCGGGCGTATCCAGCTGCGCTCAGCGAAGCAGTTTATTTTATCTCGTAATTACGCGATGATTATCTCGTAATTACGAGATAGTTTTCTCGTAATTACGCGATAATTAACTCGTAATTACGCGATAGTTTTCTCATAATTACGCGATAATTATCTCGTAATTACGAGTTAAAAAATGATTATCTCGTAATTACGAGTTAAAAAATGATTATCTCGTAATTACGAGTTAACAAATTATTATCTTGTAATTACGCGATAGTTTTCTCGTAATTACGCGATAATTATCTCGTAAATACGCGATTGTTTTCTCGTAATTACGAGATATTTATCCCGTAATTACGAGATAAATATTTTTTTTTTGTGACCCTAATAGGCTTTCGTACTGTCTTATGTCTTTTTGTGTTTCCTTGTTGAAACAGTTTTATAGTGATTAAAATCGATTTAAAATGTTGACTGCTGTACCCCAATTTTTGTCGTTTTACCTATTATGTCTGTTTGTTTTGCTCGCATATTGTTGTCAATATAATGGAATTCTGTGCGACTGCCATACAAGTGAGAGGTTTAGAAAGCTATAAAACCAGGTATAATCCAGCATTTTCTACATATAGGACATGATAAAATATGTAACAATTCAAACAAAAAAACAGACATTAGAGACAGCATCCAACAACATCTGTATAATTTGCTCCTATCTAGATTGTAACTAATTTGTCATTTAATACAAATGGAAATACGTCACAAGCTGTTGAACTTCAATACCAGGACCAACAAATATAGTTTACATTTTTTCGCACGATGAATAAATTATGAATATCATATTAACAAAAGTAGATATGAACAGGCTAATGTAATAAATACAGGAAGATTGTTATTCTTAATTTCTACTGGATACTATTTACAAAGGAAAATAACAATATGAATATCCATATACCTTTCACTTTAGCCTAAAACACGCAAGAAATAAAGAACGCAAGACAGACATTTTGTGTGTACTGTTTTTCTACTTGTTAATATATCATTTTTGATTGTTATCCCCTTCGGCTTTGGTCTTATTAATTGATTTATTTGTTGATTTTAACCAATCTTCTTGTGTATGGTCGTTATTGTTGAGGAGCTCCTGTATTGTTTTGTATCCAATATTTGGTTATACGTACTATGTTATAATTATTATTGATGAAATGTTAGCTGCGAATCTTTTTTTCTTTACACCTATTTTAACATATCTTTTCAAATCTATGTTTTACAATGGCATATTGAACAGATGTATCATGTTAAGGAGGGGTATATTTGCGAAAAATACCAGTCGAGAGAATGTTAAATTTCGCGAGCCGTAAGGCGAGGGAAATTCATTCTCAAGACTGGTATTTTTCGCAAATACCCGTCAAGAGCATGCTATATCTTTTTAATTACACCGAATGTTAACGTACAAAACGCATTGATGATCGTGACATTACAAGCGTCCAGTCGGATAGAGTATTTTTTTGGGAAATACCACGGCAGAGAGGGTAAAAAAGGCATATCCTTTTTGAATATACCCCGGCGCTGTTTAAAAACGAACGATATTCATTTGATAAAAGTAAATTGGTGAAAAATACACTGGCTATCAACCAATCAAAACCCAGGATTCTTACATAAGGTGTAATTAAATCAGGTAATTTGACCGAATGAAAAGTTATCCCTGAGCCCAGAAGCGGTGACTTGCCGGGCCCAAACAACTTCAGGCCGATAATACTAGTTAGCATTTTACGGTCGGACGCCGAGCAGAAACAAGTGAAACTGCGAGCTACTGCTCACTGATGATACCCCCGACTAAATACTTGACGGTAAACAGGAAGTTATTGAGTGATGAATCTGAAAACGCACCACACGATATAGCTAGCTGACTTATATAAACCATGAAACCAAATTTCAGAAATCCTTGTTATGTAGTTCCTGAGAAAAATGTGACGAAAATTTTCAACTAGGATGTCATGTGTATTAATGATGTAAGTGTTCGGTAAAGGGAAGTTGTTGAGTGATGAATCTGAAAACGCATCACACGGTATAACTGACATATATAAACCCTGACACCAAATTTCAGAAATCCTTGTAATGTAGTTCCTGAGAAAGCTGCGACGAAAAATATTCATGGGACGGACGGACGGACTGACGGATGGACAGATGGATGGACGGACAGACAGAGGTAGAACAGTATACCCCACTTTTTTTTAAAGTGGGGAAAATTAATAGACAATCAGTTTTGATTTCGTTCTGGTCGTTCAACTGTAGATGCTATTTTTACATTGCATGGAATTATAACACATGTAATTAGTAAACAAACTTCAGCTATTCTGTGGCTTCGCAGACTTTTTTAATATTTTTGATAAGCTACACAAAAGGATTTTAATAAGCAAACTGCTGAATAATGGCATGAGTAATAGATTTGTATGTATTGTCAAAGCTTTATATTTGGCAATGCGTCTTCGAGTACGATGCGGAGGAGTGCGTTCGATAATCCTCTTGGAGTTAAACAAGGAAAACATTTTTCCCCTTGCTGTTTTTGTTTTTATTAACGACATTATTCAAAATATTTCCGTTGAAGCAGGTAATGATATTTTGTCTTTGAGATCTATCTGATCTTAACCGCTGATGGTACTGTCCCTTTTGAAAAATCACCGAAAGTGTTGCTACATTTACTTGATAAGTTACTAAAGTATTGTAATAAATGGAACATGGAAGTAAACATGGAGAAGACAACAGTGGCTGATTTTCAAAATGGATGGAAGCCTATGGCAAACTATTTTATTTCAACGATAGTGAATTAAAAATTGTGAACTCTTTTGTCTATCTCGATGTGTTGCTCCACTATTATAATGGATTTTTTTGCAAACTCAAAAACATTATCGCAACAATGATCAAAAGCATTGTTTGCACTTATAAATTCACTAAAAATATGTATGTGAATTCTGAATAACAGATATTTCTATTTTAAACATGGTTGGATCCGATTAAAGTTATGCGGCAGAAGTATGTGGTGTTCACCGTACTAGTGTTAAAGAGCTTATACATAATCGCTTTTGTAGATTTGTTTTGAAACTTGGCGAGAATGGTCTTTCATATTTTTTATATCATGATTGTATATGGTGAACTAAAATATAAAACCCTTAAATATTGGATTTATATTGTAACTAATAAACCTTATATTGTATACGAAGTTTGCTAATTTTTGTATGAAGATGCAAATAATGGTAAAATTAATTGGGCGTCTAACGTCAAAAATTTGTAATGTAACTTTGGATTTAACGATGTATAGATTTCACAAGATTCTGGTAAAATATCATTTGATTGTGTCAAAGCACGTAGTAAAGATAAAAAAATACAAAGCTGGTATGCAGCTTTCGAAGAACATAACAAACTATGTGTTTATAGACGATATAAACTAGCATTTGGTATAAAAAAAACTTAGATTTTCATTGTATGTGTATCTATGCTAACTAAATTGCTACGGCACTTACATTAAATGTTGAAGTTAGTCGTCTATATATATACTATTAAATTTGTAGACCAAATTTTTTTAGCCGGTTTGTCTCCGAGCCGACGATCGTCTGATGTATTATATAATAATAAATAGTAAGTGTATGTAATGTACTTTATAACTTCATATAGTAATTGCTTTAATGAGCGTAGCTTAATTAATTAAACCCCAAAATAAAGTTCCGTAGCTAGCTTGTTCCTAATTACCGTCTAAGTTTTGTAAGCAGGCGGAAATGGTTTTGTATTAAATTTGTCTTGAATTTATGACAACTCGGTAACTTGCATCACTTTATGATATCAAACTCGCACCACTGAAAAAAAAGAAATATAACAAACTCTAAGAAATGTGTTTAATCATTAGATTGTTTTCTTCTTCTCTTAGTATATTCTTCCTTTCTCGGAGCACCCGTGTCACACAGAGACAGAACTCGCACCACTCGAAAAAAAATACTACTGAAGAAATGTTTTAAATCATCAGAGATGTTCTAGATTGTCTTCTCTTAGTATTTCCTCCCTTCTTGGAGCACCCGTATCACACAGAGACAGAACTTGACTCGCACCTTTCGAAAAAAAAGAAAGAAATACTTCAAACTAGCTCCACTGACAAATGTTTTAATCATCAGTGTTCTAGGCTGTCTTCTTCTTCTCTGAGTTATTTCCTTCGTTCTAGGAGCACCCGTATAACACCGAAACAGAAGCTACTAATTGGACATTCAAACTCCTATGGAAGAAGAACTGACAAACTAATCAAAACTATCAACATAATGCATCAGTGCATAAAAACAGCTTGAGAAACACGAACCCAAGCTGTGTATCACCATAAACATTTTAATTTAAGTAGTATTCAATCCGGGCTCGCGCGGGTTGTTTTTCTAGTTTAACTTATCATAATACACAAAGATAAAATACAATTTGTATATCTTACAAAATGAATGCTTTAGAGGACTTTGAGCATGTCCAGAAAATAGATCCGTGCAAATAGAATTTTTACCTAATTTTAACTATTCATGGTCAAATCGGCACAAGTTAGATAATGTATTACAAGCTCATTTTAAATCTCTGACAGTAAATCTATGCAATTATTTAAAAGCAGCATCAACAATAAGATCATATATATTGTCATAATATTATTGTAAACTCTGTTACTTCTCTTCTCTTCTGTATTTTGTTTGTCATGTATTGTATAAATCTTCGTTCGCCATAACAAGTATATGCTTCTTGCGAATAAAGCATTCATTCATTCATTCAATTCACTATATGTTTGTTAATATGTAAATGATTGAAATAGATCGACGAAGTATGTAGTAAAGACTAACACACTTAATTGATCTTTTGTGTGATGATGTAAAACCACTAAAGTGAGCACAATGAATGATGAATAAGGCATACGCATGGCAATGGAATACTTTGAAGGACTTTGAACATTCAACAAAGGTAACATCAGACATGTAATCAGCATTTCTGTCTTGACATAAAATGTCTGTTATACATACACATGTAATTTACTGACACTACAGTAACTATAAATATTATTATACCTTACATATATTACGAACAATTCTATTGGGTAACACGTTATCACGTGACATGGAATAATTCATGCGGGGTTCGTGTTGCTTAGTCTTTAGTTTTCTATGTTGTGTCATCTGTACTATTATTTGTCTGTTTGTCTTTTTATTTTTGGCCATGGCGTTGTCAGATTGTTTTCGATCTATGAGTTTGACTGTCCCTCTGGTATCTTTCGTCCCTCTTTCAGTTAATTTTCATTTAATTGCAAGGAAGGAAGAATAACCCTAAAAATGTACACCAGCGGTGAATAACTCTATTATTCACCGGCGAATAACCTTTTTGAGTTTCTTGATTTGTAAACGAGTTATTTCCCATAAAAATGACGTCACAGACGTAAAAAAACAAAATGGCAACGTTTACGTTGAAGCCCATCGAGAGACGAGGAAATAAGGCTTTGGACATGCATCTAGTGCCGACGATATCTCTTAAAACAGTCATTTTCAGGACCATCAATATTTTACAAAAAGATTCTACCTTTGTTGTACATACGAGAAATTCTAAGACACAAATGTATTTTCGAACGTCAACTTGTGTTTGTTACTAAAGTAAGATAAGTGCTTTTTCAATGATTCAAAAGGCCCTTCCACTGTTAGTTCGGTATAATAAGACAATTGTGGCCCCTTAGATGCGATGAATATCCAAAATTTTTAACACTTAAAAATTATTTCACTGAGGGCTAAGCCCTCAGTGAAATAACCTTCTCGTGTTGACAATTTTGGATATTCACCTTTTCTACGGGCCATAATTGTATATTATATAAGGTTGACTTGCACAAGGCATATACATCAGTCAGATTAGGAACAGTTATTTGGAATGTTTAGTTCAAATGTTTTTCAACTCTATCATTTATTTTTTCTTTAAACTATTTTGATTCGAGCACCACTGGTGAATCTTCTGTAGACATACCAAGTTCGTAATTGTTTGGTTTAGTATAAGTTACAGTTTAATGAATTAATTCATATCTACAGAAAATCTACACACTAACGTGCGTACCTCATGTATGATTGGTTGTTGGTTGCTTAGGAGATGTATGACATGATGTATGACAATCTGATTATCCGTATACTAACATGTGTACATTTGTACATTTATGTATGACAATCTGATTTTCTATATACAAACATGTGTACATTTGTACATTTATGTATGACAATCTGATTTTTCTCTGATTTTTCATTTGTCGACGGAATAAGATAAAGTAATTTTCAATATACACGTTTGCAGATAAGATATACTTTGATTTGTTTCAGATTGATGTTAGTTAATATACATATTTCAATATTGTAAATATTTGTATTCGTTCCAGGACAATGTTGATTATGAAAGCAATGGAAACTCACTTAAGGTGGTACCCAACACTTTGACTAATATTAATTTGGCTCGTTTAATTTTCATAAAATTTTGACAAAATGTTTACTTTGACCCTTTGACAAAAATATAAAAATTTCAAAAAATTTCAACCAACCACTTTATCAGAAAAATTTCATTGGTTATATAGCAGTTTGACAAACACTAATTTTGATCATTGAGAAGCTTAATATTTCCTTTACAATACAACGTGATTAAAACGTCTAGCTGATTTTTACAGAGTTATCTCCCTGTAGTGTTAGGTACCACCTTAATTCTCACAATGGTGTATGTAGTTATTGGTGGAATTGTTCATAGTGGCAAGTACCTTGATTCTCAGATACTGAAAGTGTTTTTCAATGTAGAACCAAGAATGTGCATGTTAAGATGCACTAGGTTCGCTGGATGTACTGCTTTCAACTTCGTAAAAAGCTATTTATACTGCACACTGCTTAACGCGACTCAACAGGCCACAGCAGTAGATAAGGACCATTGCATGTACCCAGAAATGTCAACATGGACGATTGTAAGTTCTTGTGAAACATGTGTTTATATTTCCTTTTTTAACAATAATTGAGAGCTATAGTATTAAAAGCTTTGGACATTTACATATACACATTTGCCAAAATTTTCTATTCATTTATACTTTTTATACTTTTAATATACGTTATTTGAATTATAACTTGTATATGAACACGCTTGTGCGATGTACATATTTTGACGGATTGTACTGTAACTGATATCGATTACGAAACGTCAAACAGATTAGGGTTGATAAAGCCTTTGTAATCGGGACTGATACCGATATCATCACGGATGGCTGATATAGCACGATTGTCAGCAAGTATATACAAACATCTCTGTTTTACCCTTGTGTTTAACATATATTTTAGTGGCCTAATATCTTATTCAATGTCCGACTAAAATACAAATCGAAAATAAACGATATGAAATTACTTAACAAATCAGTTGGGTACCATTTTTAAAAACCAAAAAAATATACACAAATTATTATGACAGGGCTATTTTGCAATGGTGCAAAGTATTTTCAGCAAGACTGAAGGGAAAACTTACATATGTACTCTGCAGAAAATAAACTTTTTCAAAACATCTGAAGATATAATGCTGACGGATTGTGCAATCTATCGAAATAGGAGTTTTCTTCTAATATGTAGTGACCACAATTTTATATTGTTCTGTTTTGCCTTATTGATTTTGAAATTACATGACGTAGAGCAGAAACATATATTCAGTGGTTGTCGTTTGTTGGTGTTGTTCATAGGTGATTCTCGTTTCTCGTTTTTATATAGATTAGATCGTTGGTTTTCCTGTTTGAATTGTTTTACAATAGTCATTTTGGGACATTTTATAGCTTGCTGTTCGGTGTGAGTCAAGGCTCCGTGTTGAAGAGTTGTGTCATTGGCACTAATACCACATCTTCTTATCTATATGAAGGGGTACTGAACACCTAAGAGAGTCAACTCTTTAAAGATCCCATACTATTAGTGAAGAAAAATCAAGCTTCTCATTGTTCAAAATTAGTGTTTGTCAAACTGATATATATCCAATGAAATTATTTCTGTAAATTGTGTGAAATGATTAAGATTTTTGTCAAAATGTTATGAAAATTAAATGAGCCAAATCTGTTTTAGTCAAAGTGTTTGGTACCCCCTTAACATACGAAGATTTATGGTGTATCAAAGTTCACTCAAGTGATTAGCATTCCGATATATTTTAAGATAAACCGAACAACTTGCTCATTGCCTCTCATTGGTGGTAATATTCTGTTTCTATATGGAATGTTTATTTTTCAGTTAGCCTGATGTAAGCGTGGTTCAATTTCAATTTACAATATCTATTTTGGAATATTTTTTCCACCTGACAGAATTTAACGACATATAGAAAAAAAAACTGTACATTTTTTTAATTTGTTGCGTTCGAAGCGCCTTTCTTGATTTACCTTCATCTGGAATGCTCATATCCAAATAGAAAAATATCTGTGATCTCCTAAAACAAAAAGGATAGAACAAAAAGTAACAAACAAGAGGTTGTAAATAACATCAAGCCAGGATCACAATCTAAATAGTCGAACACCTCGACGAGTTGTTAAAGTTGTATACATATTTATTTATAGAAATTATGTTGGACTTGGTGTACCAAATTTTAATCGAATATGGGAGGGGTAAACTTCAACTTTCCACACTTGATATCCTTACTTAACATACAAAATAATGCATTATTTAAAAGCAAAATAATTCAAACTTCAGAGCAAGAAAATTTCTAATTGCTGACTGAAAAATGTAATTGTAGAAGTATACGAAAATATAACATCACATGTAACGCCAATAATTAAATACCACATCACAATCACAAGGAAATTAATAATTGCTTTTTCCCATTTCTAAACTATGTCACTGAAATGTAATTTATTAAATCTTTTGTCAGATGGAATATAACCAATTAATAAAGAGTATTTTAACAGGAATCAGACACATGTTGGCCAAATTCTTGTTCATTTGGAGACACCTGTGTCATCACGAACAAAGACCTTCCAGTGTGTGCTAAATTAGGTATGATTGTCTTATAGGGCTAATAAATGACATTTATTATATACTTAGTAGTAAATACAGATAAATTGTATGTGTAATACAATCATTGGCAATCATGCTGTATCAGCCACCCGTGATGATATCGATATCAGCACGGTTGCAAAGGCTTTATCACACCTTTAATCTGTATGACGTCATCGATTGCAGTGCAAAGGTTTTATCAAACCCCTAATCTTTATGACGTCATTTCAAACCTCCTTATCTGTATGACGTCATGTCATATAAAAAAACATCTACGTGAGGTATATGTATATAATAAAGTGTATATGATATGGCTTTTTCAATATCACACACCGTATCAACCCTCAACCAATATAATCCATCGAGCAGAGCTCTTGGGATTATATTGGTGTCTCGGGTTGATACGGATGTGATATTGAAAAAGCCATATGATATTCTCTATTTACTCGGTATCTGTCAACAAACATTTTGATAGCATTTTGTAAATGAATAACCATATTACCATCCGACTAAATGTTTCAAAGCAGATTTATAGAGAATATCATATGGCTTTATCAATATCACACCTGTATCAACCAGAGACATCAATTTAATCACAAGAGCTCTGCACGAAGGGTGATATTGGTTGAGGGTTGATATGCCGTGTGATATTGAAAATGCCATATCATTTTCACTTTATTATATACGTGTACCTCAAGTACAACTAACATCTCTCGGATATATTTTCAAGAGACATGACGTATTATAAATTAGGGGTTTTATAAAGCTTTTGTAACCGTGACTGATATCGATTACGTAATGTCAAACAGATTAGGGTTGACAAAACCTTTGTAACCGGGACTGATATCGATATCATCACGTATGGCTCATATAGCACGATTGTCAGCAGTTGTATTACACATACAATATACCCGTATTTACTACTAAGTATATTATGACATCTCTGTTTACCCTTATGTTTTACAATTATTTTAGTGGCCTTATATTTCATACAATGTCTGACTAAAATACAAATTCGAAAATAAACGATATGAAAGTTACTTAAACCTTTTGGGTACCATTTTTAAAATCCAAAAATAATATACGCCAATTGCTATGGCAGACCTATTTTGCAGTTATTCAAAGTATTTTCAGCAAGGCCGAAGGGAAAACATATACATTTACTCTGCAGAAAATAACTTCTTATATATTTCAAAACATCTGAAGGTATTATGCTGGTATTACACAATTTTCTTACTAGAATTGCGTTGATAACAAATGAGTTTTCCAATGAGAATGTAAAACACAAATTTCAGCGGTCTTCATGTCGCAAAATTTGATTAACGTAGTTCGGTATGTGGTAGATAAACATCTTGTAAATGTTGTATCATAACTTCCTTCTTTTGTTTTGCTCAATTTTGTTGTTTTATGTTTTTTTTTTCTTTTTTTTTTGGCGGGAGGTAAAAGGCGGGGTACATGGGTAGTCATATATTCTAGATTACATCTTGCAACAAAGTATTCCTTAGTTATCTATCAATTGATAAAACAAACCCCAATACTTTCATTCTTTTCTTGGTTACTAGAAAATCACGACACTAATATTCGATTTCTCAATATTTCTGTTGTTCGTTAGCATCTAAAACCAGGGGCGTAGCTACCTTCTTAATGAAGTGGAATCACAAACTATAGGGCGAGAGGTCTGGGGGCCGCTTAAGGCCCCCAGTAGGTCCAGGACAAAGCCCTGGTGGGGGCCAAGGGGCGAAGCCCCCCGGAAGCTCCTCATATAGAATCATGTGCAAAACAGTGTAGCCGAGACCATTGATTGGCGCGCTAAAATATCCCATTGACTGGGTCAGATTAGGTGAACGTTCGTCTGTAACGCCCACAACTCACGACGTATTTATTATAGACATTTAAACTGTGGGGTCACCAAAGGGTCTCAAAGCCTAAATAAAATAATTCGAAAAACTAATCAGGAATAACCTTTGTGTTTTGATTTATATTGAATACTTAAACGTTCTTTACTTGTGTTTTTGTTATGTTTTGATAATGAATTTTTATGATATCGGACGTTCTTTCAGCAAAAAAGGATTTAACTGGCTTTAAAAGTTACAATGGATGTGTTGATTATTATCTTTTTTTCGGACGTCAAAGCGATTTAACAATTGCGGTTGTCCAATTATGTCATCTTTTAACTTTTATCTGGTCAAAATTTTATTTAAGAACGAATGCATGATCAACTTTAAAAAGTGTGCAAACACAAAACATGTAGACAAAATATACTTCTTTCCTGTCTTTTTCGTACTTGCAAGTTATTAGACAGTAAAAAGGCTATTTGGATCAAGCCTTGTGAAATTTGCATTTACGTTTTTGAATAGGTAAAATGTATAGTTTGGTGATCTTTTCTGCTAATTACAATACTTGTGAAAAACCCTTGGCAACAGAAACATATTCAGCTTTTTTTTAATCGACCCAATTTACATAGTAATGGACGACTTCGTACATTTTATGATCGCAAATAAAATATGTATATAATATACTGTGCACTGTAGTTCGTATATATACTGAGACCCTTTGGCAACCCCACAGTTTAAATGTTTATAATAAATACGTCGTGAGTTGTGGGCGTTACAGACGAACGTTCACCTAATCTGACCCAGTCAATGGGATACTTTAGCGCGCCAATCAATGGTCTCGGCTACACTGTTTTGCACATGATTCTATAGCGTTTCAAAACAATCACAACCGAAATAAAACTTGACATTTTTGTTGTGGTTTTTTGGTCAACTATTTGTTTAACTTCGAGTCGAATGAAGACTTAACATTGTCGCTTGCGTTTTTTTGTACGTGAAAGCTTTTAAAATCACGGAGATTTGTTCCATATGCTAGTATTTGTATTGAGCAAAGTAGATTTAAAAAAACAAACAATAAACATAAACACAATACTATATGTGGAGTTTCTGTTAGCAAAACATCATGGATACCAAATACTTGGTGGACAGATTCTCATATATTTTGCTTAACATATGTATTTAGATGTTTAAAATTTTGTGGGTAAACTCTACAAGAGAGAGATGGGAATTTCGAATTTTACGTAGTTAGGAATATTCGAAGTTGAAATTAATGAACTTTTTCAGAGTAAATGGTACTTTGATCACGATCTTTTTCATGATCTGCGTTTTTAATAAGCCAGCTAATCAACAAATGCATATGCATTCGAACAGTTGTATGGTAATATCGAGATGATAACAGTGAAGATACGTGTAATAAAAGTTTGGTGTATCTTTCGAAAAAGAATCAGCAGTTTAGTGTCGTACTCGGACTTACAGTTCTTTTTAAAATTGAGTGACCTAATAGTCCAGTAAAATGAGTTAGAATTAACAATTTATTTAAATGGTTTTACAATCAACCATTCGTATAACCGGCCCATATAGAAAAGACTTCGAATTATCGAATCTATATAAAAGATTTTTTTTGTAAAATAAATAAAAACGTAAAACATGTACTGGAAAATGTGTACTTTTTTTTTATAATAACAGCAGTTCCAACTTCTAATCTACTAGTATACGGAAACTATTGGCTGATTGAATAGTTATTAATGTCCGGTAGCAAATATTACATGCACACAGGACGAGATACATTGACATGATGTGAAAATGAACTATTCGTGTTGTCAAGACCTACATACTTAGTCAATATTGAACTCGTTCACAAGGTTACAGTCATTATTCCCGGATCGATACGAGTTGAAGAGTCTTCATTCCAGTAAGATGTGTGCTTTGGGGCGAAGCGGAAAATAATAATTTTCAAGTTTTTTTGTTAACCCGGATTATGTTGTTTTTTTACACTCAAAGCGAGTATACGGTATGGTTGTGGTACCAACAACTATGTAGCTGGTATTTTCTAAACAATGCCCGTAATATAAAAAGTTCCTCTAAGTTTACACCAGTTGTATGTATTTATCGTACACATGTCTTACAGGATTAAAAATTCCGCTGCATGTGTATTCCTCTTGCTTTTCTTCTTTGTTAACTTTGTCCCTAACTCTCTCTCTCTCTCTCTTTTTTTTTTTTTTTTTTTTGTGAAAACGACGTGGATGCACGTGCTGCCGTGCCTCCGGGTAGCTACGCCCCTGAAAACTGGTGCCCCTGGTTGAGTAAGATTGGACCTACTAATTGGTTCGTTGTGTTGTCGTTCCGCCTAAGATAAGAATGTTGAACCCTTTTTTAAAATATACTGAGCCTTTTAAAATTAAGTCAAAAGTGTTCTGCTCTATGTGTATATAATGTAGGATTGATCTGGAGGGGGCGATTATATTTGACGGGTCTAGAATGACTGACAGCTTAATTAACTTTTTAAGTTTTACTATACTTATCTATAACAATTGCTCATTGGGATTTTTTTTCAATATCATACGAAGTTCATTTTGTGTGTGCGTATGTTTTGCAAATAATTAAACCGTTAGACAGTAATTTGATTTTGAATACAGATCCTGTGTCCATGCTTTGCTGTCAAGGTTCTGATAACACAACGTTCTACTTTCGTATTTTATATGATCATGATGATTGGTTGATTGTTGTTTGCTGAAAGTTCACTATCAAATATTGTGTGTATATTCAGGACGTCGGTTGCAATAAATCTAATATCAACAGTATAGCTTTTTACAAGAAAGTTAAACATTATTACCGACGAAACAAAAAAGGGTTCAGTATATTCACACAACAGTTACTACTTTTGATTAGCAATGGAAAGTGTGCAAATAAAAGGACACGGGAATTTACTAAAATAATCAAAGAAATGAAGGCCACATTCAGATATGTCTGGATATAACCGATCTTACTGTAAACCAAGTTTTTTTCGCTGATACTTTTTTTTCGCGTTTAGCCCTTCTAGCCCACTTCGCGGCGATTTATTTTCACGATTTTCAAATTTGCTTGATTTAGGTAAACAAGGAAAGATCAAAGTTTTGCATATTCGAGACGATTCATATTCACGTTATTTTTTTACTCGCGAAAGTCGTGAAAATAAATCGCTAGCGAAAATTAGTTGGTGTACAGTATTTTGATATGAAAAGAAACAAATGATACACCAACGCACGATTGTAAGTTAAAAATATCGACAAAACATCACATACATAGAAGCACGCTGCTTTTACAAACAACACTTTAAAACTATATGACAGTGATTTCGTTGAATTCCTTACATTTCATATGCGTGAAAAGTTAAATCACAAAAATACTGAACTCCGTGGAAAATTCAAAACGGAAAGTCCCTAATCAAATGACAAAATCAAAAGCACAAACACACCAAACGAATTGACAACAACTGTCATATTCCTGACTTGGTACAGGCATTTTCCTATGTAGAAAATGGTGGAGTAAACCTGGTTTTAAAGCGCTAAACCTCTCACTTGTATGGCAGTCGCAGCAAATTCCATTATATTGACAACGATGTGTGAACAAAACAAACAGACACAATAGGTAAAAATGTCACAAATAGGAGTACAACAGCAACACGAACCCCAGCAAAAACTGGGGGTGATCTCAGGTGCCCCCGAAAGGTAAGCAGATCGTGCTCAACACGCGGCACCCGTCGCGTTGCTCATGTTATTACAGAGCCGGTAAATAGTCAAACTTGGTAGGTCACATTCATGGGTGCCATATGTATAGCAGGATCGTTAACACTTCTGGAGCACCAGAAATCACCCATGGTTTTTAGTGAGGTTGGTGTTGCTAAGTCTTTAGTTTCCTATGTTGTGTTTTGTGTACTGCTGTTTGTCTGTTTGTCTTTTTCTTTCTTTAGCCATATGTTGTCAGTTTATTTTCGACTCATGCGATTGAATGTCCTATCGGTATCTTTCGTCACTCTTTTGTCTGTCTATTATCAACTATTACTTATTTTTACTTTAGAGACAGCAGATTACTTAGGTTGTTACAAGGATGATAGTAGTAGGGACTTGAAACACAAAATGACACAGAGCGAAGACATGTCCCTTGCATTTTGAAAGCAACATTGCAGTGGATACCGATTTGGTGGCTTACAAGTTTGTATCTCATAATAATAATAATAATAAAAGACTCTGTTTTTATACAGGATAAACAAAATCCAATTTAAGGTGTAGACATAGTCCATGGAATTATTCATTTAACTATATTCAAGGCCGTACAAAGATTCAAATAGCAAATAACGATGTCACTACCACAGCTATGCTTAAGGCCTCCTAGGAACATTTAAAGGTCCCCACTGTGCATTGGTTACCTAAACTACACACCAAAGCCCGTAAAGATCGTTCGTTTTGGTCACTCGTACGTGTTTTTTCAGTGCTTTCAACGAGTTCCTAAACTACTATCAAAGAAAGTTATAAACCTTGTATGTTGATGATTATATATATATATAATCCCGGCGAACGAAGAACACAAATTTCCTTCAGCAAATTTGCAGATTTAACTTTGTTGTGCTGATATTTTGAATAATATATATACAAAAACAGAAAGAAAATCAATATTGATAAGAAAGAAAATTGTTAATAGCTAACAATGCTGTTACAAATATCTATGAAACCATTATAAATGTGCTAATAAAATTTTAAACTATAACTAAGGTAATTTGTCTGCCTACAATCTCATGTTTATGTCAATAAAACAGCTATATTAGATCATCTTAAGCGTTAAATAGATTCTTTAAAGTCAGATAAAAATATAATTATATTGTATTTTTTGAAAACAATATGCACATTTGCAATAAAGAACTATACATGATTCCAGAATAGTATATGTAGCTCTTTACCAGACAAATTAAACTGTGATGATGGGTGTAGATCAACTAATATTAAAACAAACTGATCAGAAATTCTAGGCTTAAAATTTTGTTTGCCATACTTATCAATGACGCCTGAAAGGTTTTGAAAAATGCAGCTGAACTAAATGTAATTTATTCCAGATCTTTGGATAGAAAATCCTATTTTTCTGAAAAATTCAAACTTTTATGTTGCTCAATCCAATTTAAGGTGTAGACATAGTCCATGGAATTATTCATTTAACTATATCCAAGGCCGTACAAAGATTCAAATAGCAAATAATGATGTCACTACCACAGCTATGCTTAAGGCCTCCTAGGAACATTTAAAGGTCCTCACTGTGCATTGGTTGCCAAAACTACACACCAAAGCCCGTAAAGATCGTTCATTTTGGTCACTCGTACGTGTTTTTTCAGTGCTTTCAATGAGTTCCTAAACTACTATCAAAGAAAGTTATAAACCTTGTATGTTGATGATTATATATATATATAATCCCGGCGAACGAAGAACACAAATTTCCTTCAGCAAATTTGCAGATTTAACTTTGTTGTGCTGATATTTTGAATAATATATATACAAAAACAGAAAGAAAATCAATATTGATAAAAAAGAAAATTGTTAATAGCTAACAATGCTGTTACAAATATCTATGAAACCATTATAAATGTGCTAATAAAATTTTAAACTATAACTAAGGTAATTTGTCTGCCTACAATCTCATGTTTATGTCAATAAAACAGCTATATTAGATCATCTTAAGCGTTAAATAGATTCTTTAAAGTCAGATAAAAATATAATTATATTGTATTTTTTAAAAACAATATGCACATTTGCAATAAAGAACTATACATGATTCCAGAATAGTATATGTAGCTCTTTACCAGACAAATTAAACTGTGATGATGGGTGTAGATCAACTAATATTAAAACAAACTGATCAGAAATTCTAGGCTTAAAATTTTGTTTGCCATACTTATCAATGACGACTGAAAGGTTTTGAAAAATGCAGCTGAACTAAATGTAATTTATTCCAGATCTTTGGATAGAAAATCCTATTTTTCTGAAAAATTCAAACTTTTATGTTGCTCAGTCTTTCGTTTTCTATGTTAAGCTTTGTATTCTGTAGTTTGTCTTTTTGTCTTTTTCTTTTTTTGCCATGGCGTTGTCTGTTTATTTTCGACTTATGAGCTTAAATTTCCCTTTGGTATCGTTTTTTGTAAATTGTTAGTTTATAGATATGGCTTCATCAATGATATGTAATGTCAACAAAGAAGTAAATGAGTAGGAAATGAAAAAAAAAAAAAACAACAAGATATTGGACAGTTACTCAGACGACATCTACAATCCAGAACCGTAACGCCGAAAAGAACAATGTATCGTCACGACAGAATGACATCACATATAGAATAAAAATAAACATGTTGAACAAGTTTGATATGAACACAAACCACATCCTGTTCGTATGCAGAAGCTACGTGATAAAATAAAACATAATTGGTAGGGGTGTAACTATGCTCGTTATGGTTAAAATCATGAATTAATTGTTTACAAATATTTTAATTTTTCGAAAAAACTAAGTATAAAAATTTTCTACCCAACGAAATAGATTTACTTATTTGGCAAAACCATTCGGAATTTTGGGTCCTCAATGCACTTCAACTTTGTACTTTAAGTGACTTTTTAACCTTTTTTATTCGAGCGTCACTAGTGAGTCTTTGGAGACGACGAGCGTGTCTCGCGTACATATTTTATTCCTGGTCTGGTATCAATAATTAGTTTATTATTAGGAATATTCACCTAAAAATGAATTCAAATGTGCGGTTATAGCTTGAGCTAAGAAACTATAAAAAATCGTCGTCATACCATCTGAAAAAGAATCATGTATGGGAACTGAAATACCAAGCGTTTCATGATAAGGCCTTGCTCTTAAACATTCAAAACTTAACTGCACTTAGATATATTAATTGTCATTGTATGAGCTCTAACTGCACAAACGAGTAGTTCCGGTAAGACCCCTTTTTGGACCTAAAATACAGCATTTTTAATAATTTGTTGATATTTAAACTAGAGTAGAATACGTTTGTGCGATAAATATGGCCTGTGTTTGACAAATCAATGCACATGCATCAGGTACAAGCAAATTAAATTCATGCATAATTACAGAAATCTTCACAATTTTAACATTTGTGCTAATTTTAAGACGTTTTTTTTCTAAATTGGAAGTGGTCGCATTTGTGTTCAGTCTAAATAATTGAATATACGTTGTATTTGATAACATAACATATATAAAAGTTGAGACTGGACACTTACATTTCAGACAAAAACCATCTGAAAAATGACATTTCATGGCATATTTGATAGATTTTTTTCATATTTAAGCTTGAATCTGAGCGTCTTTAATGACCAAATCAGTTCAAATCTTTTACATAAACTAATTGAATTGACTGAAGTAGACACTTAAGTGTTTACAAAAATGTCAAAAATCTTTTATCAGACGAACTTCGAATTTTAGGCCAAAAATAGCCCTAATAGGACCTTATCCATTATCACCCTTCAGTTTCGAAATGTATCCCTAGTGGAGCATTTTACAGGACACTGCAGGCCAGTCATTCCGTTTGTTCTATAAGTCCGTTCATTTTGCGTATTTTGACTGTATATAGATCAATTTAGAATAAAAATGAAACACGTACCTTTCCCAGACACTTCATTGTTGAGGACTACATGTAATATCAGAAAACAATTAAATAGAATCCGAGTTAGTCTGGACATTTTGTTATAGATACGTTATAATAATAATATGGTCTTTATCGGATCATGTTTATATACATAATATATCACATTTTTGAAAGTACGTGTAGACTCGTAACAAAAAGTAAAATAACAAAAATACCGAATCGAGGAAAATTCAAAACGGAAAGTCCCTAATCAAATGATAAAATCAAAAGCTCATAACACATCAAACGAATGGATAACAACCGTCATATTCTTGAATTGGTACAGGCATTTTCTGATGTAGAAAATGGTGGATTGAACAGACATAGTAGGTAATAAGTATTTGCACCTTCTTATTGTCATATTTAGTATGTAATTACATAGTTTAGGCTACATCCTGTCATTGCTTGGCCATAGTGTCATTGTATCATAAAATAGAAATCAAATTATTAGCTTAATTTGAATGCAACGTTGCATGTTTGATAGTGGGAAAATAGCCTCTTATTTATAATACAACCCTTTCACCCAAAAGGAAAAAAAAAAAAAATAAAAAAAAAAAAAAAAAAAAAAAATAGTTCAGTTTCTGCAAAAATCCTTCTTAGTAATCTTTAAAGGAAATTCCTTATATTCTCTGCAATGCAATTTCGCCATCATGTCATTCCAAAACAAATTACTGTCTATGTCTTTTGTATCCAAGGTGATTTAAAATCAAAGACATATCTTATATACTAAATCAGAAATAAAAGTACATGTTATAAATGATATTGCAGTTTGCTTCCATAAATATGGTGAATATTATAGTCCGGCAGATTGGTGAAAAAATTGTGGGATTAATGATAGAAGCACCAAATTTGTCATGGTAGTAGTTGTTGGTGTTTCAAAAAATATTAGCTATGGACCCACCTTGCATTTTCAATATGGCGGCTTTTTCCAAGATGGCCGCCATAAAATATCAAAATCAGCATCTATCACTTATATAAGGTCAGCTTCAAGGCAAAATTTGGCATGCAAGTAGTGCGGGGTGCTTCAAAAATATAAGCTATAGACCCATCTTGCAATTTCAATATGGCGGCTTTTTCCAAGATGGCCGCCATAGAATATCAAAATTAACAAATATCACTTATACAAGTTCAAATTTGGAATGTTAGTAGTGCTTGATGCTTCGAACAATATTACCTATAGACCAAAGTTGAATTTTCAAAATGGCGGCTTTTTCCAAGATGACCGCCATAAGACATCAAAGTCAACATATATACCTTATATAAGGTTACAAAGTGTTTTGTTTTGACGTACCATCTGTAACACTAAGTGTCCTTTAATACCAAATGTATGACACATTTTAAACTTAAGCCAAACAACATTCAAAAGATTTGTGAAGAAAGTATAGAAAATCGTCATTGCGGTACTTTTCTTGCCGAAATGTAGTCTACAACGAGGGATCACGTTTAGATACTGGCCTTATTCCATTATTTAAGCTAGACTTAACAAGAATGAAAATCCTTGACTCGAACAGTTTTCTTTACGATTAGGTGGAAGAGGACATAGTAATAATCTAAACAAAATTGCAGTAATCTGAGGCTTGGCATGCCATTAGCAAGGCAGTTGCTTACTTCTTCTGTTTAATGATTATTTTGCTGATGCAATTAAACAGACAACCGCAACATTCTGTTTGTATGACAACGATACGTGAATAAGCTGTGCATACAGATAGTCCAAAAAGACATCTTTTTGTTGTTGGGATGTACAAATACCCGGCCACGTCCACTCTGTGTTTTTGTTAGATGTATTTCTATTTGTATCCGTCTGATGAGTTAATCCTTTTTCAACTGATTTTTATAGTTCGTTCTTATGTTGTACTGTTACACACTGTCCCAGGTTTGGGGGAGGATTTGGATCCCGCTAACATGTTTAACCCTGCCACATTCTGTATGTATTTGCCTGTCCCAAGTCAGAAGCCTATAATTCAGTGGTTGTCGTTTGTTGCTGCGTTACATACTTGTTTTTCGTTCATTTTTGTGTACATTAATTATGCCGTTAGTTTTCTCGTTTGAATTGTTTTACATTTGTCATTTCGGGGACTTTTATAGCTGACTATGCGGTATGAGCTTTGCTCATTGTTGAAGGCAGTACGGTGACCTACAATGTATAGTTGTTAATTTCTATGTCATTTGGTCTCTTGTGAAGAGTTGTCTCATTGGCAATCATACCACATCTTCTTTTTTATATGATGTTGGCAAAGTCTTTCCCACAGTCATCAAAAACATTACTTGATTATCGTTTGGGCAAATATTCAGATGTACTCGAATTATTCCATTGAGACAAATACGACGCTATCCATTTCAAAGTTACTTCTGTTTTATTCTTCTTTAGTTCTACATTCAACTCAAATAGAACCATCTCTTAATGTATATGACACTTCTACTGGATGCTAGAACCAGTAAAGTAGGCACTAACTGACAAAATGTATAGTTTATATTGGTCGTTCATGTATGATTCAAGTATCCATTTATCTACAGTGACTGTACTAGAAGATTCCATTCATGAAACATTCAGTATTGAATATGTGGATTCTTTCGCGAATGTTGGTGGTTTTACAACAGCAGCCATGGACAATATTGACAACAGCAGGAGTTCAACTACGGCTAAAGAATCGTCACATAGTGAAAGAAATCCATATTTCAGAATTTTTTCAGTCTGACATGGATAATTCGTCATAACCAAATGATTTGAAATATATAGACAATAAGTGTTTAGTGTCTTTTAATATCAACTGTATTTGTACGAGGTTAAGAAACAGGTGTAATGCGAGCTTTTACTGCTGTTTCGAGCCGAGTTCAAATACAGCTGATATTTAAAGACACTAAACAGTTATTGTCTTTATCCTGCAATTAATTTTGTACATTTTTATTCCATCCCAATTGTTGAATTATTTTTTTAATGAAATCGACATGACTTAAACGCAGACCGCAATGAGGACCCCAAATTGAACAGTGATGTAAATAGTAATTTGACATAACCTTTCGCTCGCAACAGAAGCAGGATACAAGGAGACCACAAACGTCTAGTATACGTTTATCGCTTCGTGTTATCTGTACACCTGTATTAGTATAGTAGAAAGGTAGATTGCAGGATAAACGCATTTCTCTTATATTCTCTGATACTTCAACAAATATATTAGGCACCAGCACAACTGTTCGTACTATTGCTATAACTAAGTAACTAATAACATAAGTATAAACTAATATATATCCTAGCACTTACCAAATATAACAATGCGTTTCATACTTACATCTAGTAAAAACCGTTTTATGGACATACACTCTGTCAATTGTCTAACCAGAAATACATGTATGCCAACCAGTAACTAGTCAATTTTGCAACTCTATCCTAACATGGCATACATCCGCCTTTATATATCAGTCCGCATTGAACAATGTGTCAGGAAGAGATCAAATCTGTCACTACGATTCGACATTCTATGAATACAATCCAGGAATGTGTTAATTCTTTTCCGAGACATGTATCAATTATCACTTGTGATCAATCTTTTTTTTTTGCTATTGCCAAATCAAAGCAATGGAACTGGGCAAACATATTTTAGCACAACGAAGAGTAGTTTTCCTTCAGGTATTCATATAGGAATGGCATTGTTGAGAACCTTATGCGATTGTTTAGAAAACATTAATTGACCAAGTGTTCAATCAGGGAAACATCGTTCTTCGTGAACAGCAGACTCTTTTTAGAGGCTCTCATGCATCATTAACAAGACCTTTCCATGATATTACAGTAGGTGTACTTCTCATTCTTAAGCAAAGATCCTTACATAATTTTAACTGAGGAACGACACCCTGGTGAAAACTATGTAACAGTCAAAGAATGGAGTATTAAGGAGAAATTGAGTCCACTTAACCACAACTGATCTGAAACATTAATGATTTAACTAGACATTTTGGTGTGAGATAGTTAAGAGAATGTTCCGTCTGGTGTATATAGGTGTAACTATACTGCTTATTCAGTGGTTATAAGCATTTTCTCATCCTACTTAACCTAGTACCCGTGTGCAGTATTATGCGATGTAACTATACAGTTCAAGTGTTGTAAACTTGATTTGAAAATGGTAAATGTAGATTAAGCCATGAGTAGAATTACACACTTTAAAACGAGAAGGTTGGGCAATCGGATTGAATGATATTAATAATATCGCACAGATACAGCATATAAATATGGAGAGTTGTGCAAAGACTAAATGGGCTGTCCTTGATAAACATTTTGAAAACTGTTGTGAAAATATGTTGTTGTTTAAATGATAAAGAATATGAGGAAGACACCATGACACTCAAACCTCAATAGAAAAACAATTGCATGGATAAAAAAACTCGAAAAGACTATCATCAGTCAAGACATCTCAATCTGAAAATTGAGCAATACCAACCCCTCATAAAACAGCGGGTGACCTCACGTGCTTGAGACGGGTCAGCTGCCTAGGTGCAATTATTTAAATAGCTTGATGAGTCATATCCAGTATCACCAAATTTAAAACATGTTGGTATATATAAAGTATTTTGAATTTGACCATATGTGAAAGTTTGAAATTAATTAAGGTTTCCCATATCTGTATGTTGGATAAACTCGACTTTCATTGGTTGCCAACACAGATATGAAAAATAAAGAACAAATAACACAACAATGACAGCATAAACAACTCGAGTCCCTTTTAATCAAAACTAGGGGTCAACGCAGGTGTTCCAGAAGGTGGTGTAGTTTCTGGCCATATGTTACCACGAGTGGTGTTACTCATTGCAAGTAGAAAATCGGTAATGAGTCGTATTTATTGATCATATTGATCCACAGCCGAGGAAAAAGATACTAGGAATGTGGCAAGGTGAACTGGAACATACAAATTATCATTTGTAACTCAGATGATACACAGTCAAACAAATCTTAAAGGCGTCCTGAAAACGTACGAATATCTCCATTTATGGGATCTTTGATTAAATTGTCTTGCCAGCAGCATCGATGTATCATGGAAGCACAATCACTAGAACATAGTATGAACTGCAAATAGTTTTTCGAAGAAAGAAATGAATATCAGCAGAGCCTTGTCTTAGTTTAGTTCATTTTCACTTTTTGGCGGCCATTTTGAATTTCTCCGGCATTTCAAAAAAAAGTTTTAAAGTTTAATATACCGCCATGACTTACTAGAAACGTTGGATTACATTTTATATGTTTTTAAAAGATTTGATTTGAATATTATTTGATGTAATTTATACATGGTGGTGAAGTTTTGACCGATTGGCAGCTACCTTGAAAATGGCCGAGTGGGTCTATAGCTTAAATTGACTACCATATATAGATCTACAATTGTGCAAATTTTCATACTTTTATCATCAAACCCACAATTCTTTTAAAATTATGCACGACTGGAATATTACAAAAATTAAAAAATAACAAGCTTTAGCTAGACTTTTTATATCCCTTTTCATACATTCTTGGCTTTCATAGTTTTAGATCCGAACGATCCCAATGGAGATTGATCAGACAAGCGTTTCAGACGCACCGAATTTATTTATTTCATCAAATTTAGCAAAAATGATCAAACTTCTGATAATGCCTTAAATGTGTGGGTCATGACGCAGTGTTCTTTCAGAACTGTTTAAAATTTATGTTAAATGAAATATATCCCACATATTTTTTTGTCACTTGTACTGTTATGTAATACAATGAAATTATTCCATTCGGGGGACTTTATTTGGGCAGAAACTAATTGTCCTTTCATGGCATCCGAGATCTTCTAAAATTTTGTTTAAAGTTGCTGAACCCAGAGTGTATGATGTAGTGTTTTGTGGCTTTGTGTAATTTTTTGGCTATGGTTTTTGTCAATCTTTGGTATTTTCTTTCTTTTTTGTACATATAAAAATAGATTTTGTATGATTGCCATTGAGATAACACTCCCCTAGAGACCAAATGACATTGAAGTTAACAACTACAGATCACCGTATGGCCTTCAACAATGAGCAAACCCATACCGCATAGTAAGCTATAAAAGGTCCCGAAATGACAAAGTAAAACTATTATACAAGAAAACGAACGGCCTGAATTATGTACAATTATGCAATATTGGCCCTTCAAGAACCTACTTCACTACAAAAGTCTAAAAGTCTGAAAAGATCAGTTTTTGTCTTAATTTGCATGAACTTTTACTCGACATTCTCCAAAAGTATGACTTGTGTCTTAATTTTTCTTGACAAATTCTCATTTATATTAAATTTGTATGAAATTTACTCGACATATTCTCGACATTCTGAATATGGTCTTAAAATTTCTTGACAAATTCTTGACATTTGAATACTGTCTTGAAATTTCTCGACATATTCTCGACATTCTTATTTTTTCTCAGTATGGCTTGACATATTCTGAACATTTTGAATCGTGTCTTTAATTTACTTGACAGTTCTGAGTTTTACAAATCATGACCAATATTCATGATATAACTTTAATCTTTATTTCTCTTTATATGATATACTGTTGTTTCAATTTACACTTCTTTACAACAAAAATAAAAGTTGGGCATGTAAAATAATTGAAAATTTGGGTATATAAATATTTTTAAAAATGCAAATATGGCTATGAAATCTAAAGTATAAAATAATTCAAATGTGGGTGTGTTGATATAAAACAATTTCAATGTGGGTTTTTAAATAATTACAAATTTTGATTCCTAAATCTTATAAATTAAATGATTCAAACCAATCATACTGTAGACATATTTCATTCTACATTCATAATATTCAATGTTGATATGGTAAATAATTAATTTACCAAAATGTGGTTTATATAAATAGCAAATTATGATGATATACAAATCATTCATTTAACAGAAGAAAAATTTGTGTAATACATCTGTTGGAATATATTAAGTATTACACATGGACAGGATGTTCCCCATAAAATTAAGGTATTCCACACCCCAGAGTACATGCAACTGTCAAATAGAAGTTATTACTTTACCTGTAATCAGCCATACAACTTATCAGTTGACCGACCATGCCACTACAATTTAAAAAGTTTGTTGATAGATGAAAATGAAAATCATCATTTTGATGAAAAAAAATTGAATTGAAATGGATTTTCTTCATCAAAATTATGAAGTTAATTATTTTAACATAAAAACAAATTGAATAATTCCCAAAGATTAAAAGAAAATTATTATCTACTCCAGGAATAATAAAAACAAATGTATTTATAATGGGTCCCATCAAAGATTTCTATAGAAATCATCAGTCTTATGAAATGGTTCTCAAACAGACATGCATAATATTGATCTAAACATTTTTTTCTTTTCAGGAAGGAGTTATCACAAATATTTATTTTTGATAAAAAATTATAAAATTCAACACTCAAATTTGAATAAAAAATGTTTTTGGGTTGTTCTAAAAAATGAATAAGGTTTTTGAATTTTTGAATCAAGATGGGAAGAAATTCTTTGACCTAAACGAAAGCCCCCCCCCCCCCTCTTTTTTTAGCCACACAACCCCAAAAGATGAATTGTGGGGTCCAAAAGAGATACAAGACACCTATTTTAGTAAAGCAAATTTGACTGGCAGTTTTGCGAACGGCAAAAATCTAAATGCTGTTTGTCAATACCTTCGACTTATATTCCAAGTAAGTGAAAACTGGGACTATTATACTAACGGGACTGGAAACCGTTACGCTGTTCAGTGTAGTTATACTCAAGATCACAGTCGTTAAAACGCGCGTGAGACTTGACGATACGCCATATTGTTTTGACAGTGATACTGACAGAGTACTTGCTTGCATAATTTCTGTAAGCTGTTTTTATAGCTATTTACAAAGATAATCCTTTATGTAAACATGATTACAATTATGATAAAATATATTCCGATCTTTGACAGTTGTTATTAATCACCAAATCCCGCCTTAAATGTAAAAAAATGTCATTTAAAGGAGTTCTGTTTGTTGTTAAATCACATTTATTGATTACAGGTTGGAACGACCTATTTTTATTGTCACTTTCTAAAGTGAAAAGTGGAATATTAATCTCCTTTTCATTACAACCGGAAACCACATGCAGGACTCAAATAAATTATACTGCTCCTATGAAATTGGCTACTCCTATTTATGTGTGCAATATTTGTAGTAAAATCAGGGTTTTTGTCGCTTATTAATGGTCTTCAAAGGGCAAGCCCTGTTAAAGTCACACTGATTCCCTTATAATAACCAGCTAAAAATGATTGTAAAATAAAACGATATTGTCTATCTACATGTACCTATCCTATTTTTTTCTGCATGTTAGCTGAACACATGTATTATATATATTGGCCTAAGATCAATTTCTATCCGGCTCAGCACATATTATACTTTTAAATAGGCGGTGGAAAAAAGGCGCATTGATTGATTTTTTGAATGTCCAGTGACAAGTATCATATGTCTGATTGCTCATTGAAATAGTAAATTTAATATGAGCTTGTGGTCTGTTTATCATAATATTATTATAAAAAGCTGTTTCTCAACACCATGAGTCACCATATGGACTATTATAATCATAATCATGATTATCATGATTATCATAATAATATACATGCAATTTAACAGGAAACATATATAAAATACAAAACAAAGAAAACAATAACAGTTACTGCAGTTTTAAAAGTTTTTAAAGATGATTCGTGTCTGTATTTCTTCTGCTGAAGTATATATATATGTAAACAAAATCTTAACATGTCCTTTTTCATTATGTTTTCTTCCTTTTTTTCTCTCGTCAATATAAAAATATTCTTTTCTGTTAAGTCATATGATTCTATCAGATAGAAAAGATTTCACATCAGATGTATAACAAGTTCAAAAATGTTATTTATTGTCAACTATTTGAACTTTTACTTGAGAATCACTTAAAAGATCCATTTATTAACTGTCATTTGTCCTCATTGTTGAAGCTTTAGCAAATGAAAAAAAAATACCATTAAATAATCTGATAATATCATTCATTTTTAAAAACAATAAATTGTCATGCCAAAGTAAAAATAGCTAACTTATATTAATCAAACAATATTTTACAATCAAGTCAAATGAAACATGAAATTTCAATCTACATGTACCAGTATTTATTAGTATTGACCAGGCTGGTATACGTATTTACCACGAAACCATGTATTTATATGGACACATTCTTGTATTTTTTTATTTCTGTCTATACATGTATTGAACTTTAAAGAATATTTGTATACATGTGTATTTTAAGAGATGTTATGTAAATCAATTTGACAGCAAACCCGCAACAAATGTTAACAACTTTGATTCAGTTATACTGAAATTACATGTTTTTGTATCATCAAATGTGTAACTTTTGATCAACTTATCAATGTAATTATGTACATGTAAACTCTATGCCCTTCGATGTTTCATTGTAATTTCTTTTTAATTAATATTACTGAACCTTTCTGGAGACTTCCCTGGTTAGATAGTATTGAAGATGATACTATGTACAAAGAGAGTGGGAAAAGTGGTGAAGTTGCTGATAGCGATGGCATTTTTGGTCATGAGTTTTATGTGATATTGGACAAAGCATACAAATACCACCATACTGTTAACCTAGAAGATTTTACTCATGTATCTTCATTTAAAACTGATGTATGGTTATATGACTATACAAAAATAAATAATTTAAAGGACTTCATCTATTTATTTACATACATTTGACATACAAGAGTTCACATTTGTTCATGAAAAAGTATTCACACATTTGTCTTGTCCTTCAGTACTTTGCGTAGAGGCTTGGATGATGTAGAGTCATTTTTGTCCTTTTTGTCATGTTGCGTCTTAATCTGTTGTGTGACTGCATGTCCACGAATTGTTAAAAACAGGGAATTATACGTTCTAGTATGTATCCTGAATGAACCGGGTCGAGACACAATTTACCAAAATAATGTTTGACCATAAATGCAGAAAGAATCTGTTCCTTAAGTCCCTGTTTGTCTAGTGTTTTAGAATTAATACCTGCTGTTGATATGTCACAAACTTGACGAAGGATGGTTTCAAACTCCCTAACCAAAAGGAAAACAACTGTCATAAGCTGTCTGTAGTCCCCCACGGTTTAACTTTTCAGTCCAGGCAGAATATGTGTTAACAAAACTTACTGGTGCACATTTATTCTGTTGAATACAAGATTGTAGTGCTTTACTCAAAGCATTGTGTTTCTCAGACTGTGAGAATCTTTGAGATTCTTTCTTCAGGGCACTGATGATATACCCAGCTATATAGTATAGTGTGGATTGCTCACTGTCACTTATAACTGGTAATTGGTCAGAGCTATTTGTAGTTGTAGGCAAAAACAATGATACCCTGTTCTGAATAATGTTGTCTAATAGTCCACGAAGGAAAATACTGAAAAAACTGCTGAATATGAACTTGAGGAATCAATTATTGAAAGGCACTTGTCCCTAAAGTTTGTGTCAACACATGTTGAAAAGAATGAAGCAAACATTTCTTCATTTTCAACAAGTTGTGATGTTGAGTCTCTACTTGAAAATATGGACCAAAAGGGATCTTGTATGGCAGATTATAGTTGTTGCATGACGGTTTGGTTATCTTTAATATCTTTTGCAATCTGTATAACTTGTTAACCATTCAGAGAGACAGAACTATTACGGAATGGACAATTAAGGATGCCTTCTAATGCTTGTGTAAAGGCTGAGTCAAAAACCCCTTGGAAGTCAGTAGATGACATCCTGAACTTATAGCTCTGGTTAGTTGTTGGTGTAGCTGCAGATGTTGGAGCTGTGCTAGACCTATGCTCAGAGGGTTTGATGTTATGAATTTTATGTTGACCTCTCATATGCCCACGGAAACCGGTGATAGTCTTAAGTTGTTTTGCACATGTAGGACATGAATAAACTGGCTTGGAATCAGCAATTGCAGTTTTAGCCATTTTTGATGGTGTTGATGGCACATCGTCGTCAGAACAATCGCCAGCATCAATATCAGTGTAATCCCCATCAAATAAAAAATCAAGATCGATATCCCCATCCCAATGCAAAAAGTCTGTTTTACTACACATTTTGAAACTATAATGAACAGAAGAAACACACGAAAATGTTTTAAAGTATTTCTGATCAAAGAGAAGCCAAGCTAGATTTATTTTTGAGAAATTTATGTGTAAACACGAAATTTAGAAAACAATAAGGCTATTGAAATATTTTACGAAACCCGGGTAACTGTTGTTATAGGGTTTAATTTTGAACTGAAATTGTCGACATTGATTTCAATTACACTATAATTGTTTTTGTTAAGATTAATTAAGATCTATCAACTTTCCACACGTTGTTTTCTTAGCGATCAAGTAAAGCGCCGCCATTTCGACCATATTTGTTTTCAACAGCACTAATTGACTACTTCTTAATATAATTTTAACAATAAAGAAAGTAGTTAACTTTCAAAAGAACTTCGATGATTATGTTAAAATAAAGAAGAACTTAACTTTCCTAGTTTTAAATCGGCATTACTAATATTAGTTCATCCCCATATAAAAACATTTCTTTCTAGTAAATAATTTCAATTTGTTAAAATAATTAAATAATTCATATATTTTTAATTTTTTGTTCATTTAATTATATCTTTTTATTTTAAATCCACCTATTTTAACGGTATAAACATGCTGACATGTTCGCCGAAATCAATTGTTTACATGTATCGAAGGCTAATTAACCACGTGACACGATAAGCTGTCAATCAAAACAAAAAATCAATAATCCGCTATCGGGACAATGAAATCTCAACAGACCGATCAGTCCCAGGTGAAAAGAATTACTTAAATGTTTAATAAAAATAAATCAAAATTAATCTACATTGGGGATAATTCAGGGTTTTCAGTGCAGAATAAGTCTGTTCACAATTCAGGCGAAATTTATACTGTTGAGATAGTGTCAAGACATATTTAAGACTGTCAAGAATGTGTCGAGACATATTCAGACCTTATTTAGAATGTCAAGAATATGTCGAGACATATTCAGACATTATCAAGAATGTCAAGAATATGTCAAGACAGATCGAGACAAATTTAAGACAGTCAAGAATTGGTCGAGACTAATCCAGACTCTTATCAGATGATACAGGAAGTGTCGAGAAATTTTAAGACAATGTTCATACTGTCAAGACATTTGTCAAGAAAAATCAAGAACCTTCAAGACAAATTCATACTATGGCAAGAATTTTTAAAAATTATTCAGACAAATTAAGAATGTCGAGTAAAAATTCATGCAAATTCAGACAAAAACTGGTCTTTTCAGACTTTTTGACTTTTGTAGTGCTTCCAGCAATCATCATATACAAATTTCACTAAAAATAGCTTTCCAAATCGAATGACTGATTGACTGATTGTTGCTTTCTTAATGTATAGTGGCAATTATTTCATAATTTATCTTCGAAGTAAACGCTAAAATCAGAATATTTGAAAACAGAAAGTATGATAACCGAAACAGTTGAAAATTGAAATGACAAAAAAGAACTTAAAAACAATATAAAAACAAATGCATATTAGGCCAACTTTGTCTGAGAGAGTTGTAACCTTATTTTTTGATTTTTTTTTTTTTATGTATAAACAGATAATTTATGAAATAAAATTGAGAATGGAAAGGGGGAATGTGTCAAAGAGACAACAACCCACCAAAGAGCAGAAAACAGTCAAAAGCGACCAATCGGACTTCAAAAATGCGAGAAAATCCCACACCCGGAGTTAGAATGATTTGTTGACATATTTTTTTGTTTTTATAGTGAATAAGATTATAACACAATGATGACTGCTATGCCCGTATTTTTGACATTTTTACCTATTATGTCTGTTTGTTTTGTTCACACATTGCTGTCAATATGATGGAATTCTATGCGACTGTCATACAAGTGAGATGTTTAGCTAGCTATATAACTAGGTTTCATCCGCCATTTTATACATAAATAAGAAAATGCCTGTACCAAGTCAGGAATATGACAGTTGTTATCAATTCATAATTCCTAAACGCATTTCTGGATTAACCTTCATCAAGCACGCACAAAGGTTAATATATGAAAGCTACTGATGTATAAACATGATAAAACCGGAAACAGTTGAAGAGCTATTTGATCAAAAAGGACCAAGTTATACATATTGCATTTCCAAATTGACTTCCTTCAGTAGGCACACACGTCTCCAATAAGACAAGGTATGACCGCATATGAACACATCACGTGCAGTCAATTAGATGACCATCATCATGCGTGTGAATGGTTTGCATACTCCAACATGTGTATTTTGTTAAATATCCCAAATTATACCGTGGCAGAAGGTGGCTATATAGAGCTGTCACCAATAGAAGCATGTTACCCTTAAAACTGCAAAACCATTTGTTACCAGCACCCAACAATGCTGATGACGTATATAATTAGGGGATCAATGACGCATAAAGATAAGTAAAGATAAATAAATAAATGTATAACCAAATAAGTACATGTGATGACTGTTATAACAACAACACTGCAGGGATTAATGTCGTAATTTAATAGATGGACATGTTTTGGTGACTAGGGCACAGTCATCAGGATAAAAACAATACAGAAAATTAAATCCAAAATCGGGAAGTGGTAAAGTTTGTCACTATGTTACCATGGTGACTAAAATTATTTATTTATTGTGAACAACAATAAAATTTAGCGTCATTCAGTGCTGTGTCGTCCCCTCTTCCTTGGTTGGGTTCAATTCGGACTTCTAGTCCACATATTGCAGACCCAAGAGGACACGTTTGACTCCATGCTCCAACTTTTCCCCAAAATCCTCTAGTTCCTATTATATTTGTTGCTCCACCATTGAAACTTCTGCACCTAAAGTTTACAGTGTTTGCTGCTGTATCGTCTCCTCTTCCCTGAAACAAATATTTATACAATGTACATTATTATCAGTATTCAAAATTTTTTTATAATTTTAATCATCTTCAAATGATACCCACGATATGTTTACCATTATAACTTTTTGAATTACCGTGTCTTTGTTAAAAAGTCTTAAAACGAGACGACGCAAAATTGGTTAAAGATCAATTCATTCTATGTAAAATGCATGCAGCAATATACAAATTAACCAACCATTCAAACATGCGTTCAGTAAATGGATTGAATTTGTGGGCGTCATATATCTTCCCCGTGTCTGAGCGGCATAAATCTTCCCCGTGTCTAAGCGGCATAAATCTATGGTTAAGAGCCTTAAGTGTGTAGGAATTTTGTATTTTCAATATCCCCTAAATTTATTTCAAAGTTTTGGAATTTTTTAATCCTTTTAGGTCCTTTATGGTCATATAGCTCTTCAACTGTTTCAGTTTCTCATATATCATTTGCTTTAGTAAAAACAATATATAATTATGAAATTAGATACATCTTATACAAAAAAAATTCACATTTTGGCAGAAACAAGCAACACGTAGGTGCTGATATTAAGCTGTCTCCTTTGCTTTCAAATATTCGGTTTTGAGCGTTCCTGATGAAGGTAAATCCAGAAAAGTACTTCGGACGAAAGGAATTGTTAACGTGTTGATCTCGTTTTTAAAGCTTGTTTCTATCTTTTCAAAAATTTACAGTTGTATTTTTGTTTTATTTTTATTAGATATGGTATTATCGTCTTTCTTCAGTGTATGATATTGGTTGCCTTTCTTTGTGCGGATGCGTAGTTTGAAGTGGTAAATTAACAACATTACAATCATCGATTATTAGTCGTAGTATTGTACATGAAACAGATTAAAAATACTTCTCAAAACTGCAGTTTTGAAAGATTTTGACAAATTATGAGTATCTATTACAAAATCGAAGAAAAAAGACACCTTTAACCAAAACGAAAATAATAAGTTACACTATGATGTGTTTTTCCAGATCCAAATTATTTCATTTTGGTTATTGACGCCTTTTGATGTCAAATTCTAAGGGAACATGTCAAATTTTCCATATCATATCAAAATTGTTATGAACAGCAATGTATAGCACTGCTTTTATGAATATATCTTAAATTTTAGCCTGGAAAGCAGATTTTTATGAAAATTATAAATTTGTGTCGATTAAATGTTTAAATCATACAGTAATATTATTAAACATTTACACATTTACTCAAGTATAGGATTATGTAAAATATAAGTTGCTTCACGCAACTGTTGCTTTTTTCATCTGGGCAGTACTGCACCTCTGCAAACGTTTTACGCCGTAAAGCAAGACTAATATAACCAAATTTGAAAAGCAAATGAATGTATTTCTGTCCATTAGACATTCAAAGTATACAGATTTTACAACATTTTTATTTACCTGTTTGGCTTCAACCTGTAGACGAAAACCAACTAATTGTTCACCAAGAGGACAATCCGTTGTTTCCGACCATTGACCCCATCGTCCTTCTTGGGCCGAAATAGTTCCACCAGTACTAGGAGAGTTATTTCCCTTCCGACACTTTAAGCGTATAGCATTCAGTGCGGTGTCGTCTCCTTTTCCTTGTTTTTCTTCAATCTAAAGAAGATGTATAAATCAATACTAATTGAACAATGTTAAAGAAAATAGGGTACTTAATTTTTTTCCGAATGAGTTCTTAAATGTATCAAAATTAAACATACTTATGTCGATAGATTTCTTGAGCCAAACTTTTGATGTATTGAATTTTGTACGTTATTGAAGCATATGGGATACTAAATTATTTTTTGACTGTGGTTGAATAAATTCATCTAAATCACGATTTAACCACCATTATGATATTTCCTTTAAATTTATAAAAGAAGATACCGTATGTAGATTGAAAATCAGCCATCTAAGCGTATCCCTCTGCCACCCACACCATTCAATTACAGATTGTTGCCCATACTTCGACCCCAATATCTCCTTTATCAATATTCATCAAATAGTCAGTTTAATCAATGCCTTTTAAGCATTTATGTGAAATGATATGGGAGGTAACCCTTGTGGATTAAAGAAGTTAACCCTTTAAATCAGTAATGCGTATGTAATAGTCAGTTTAATAAATGCCTTTCAGGCATTTATGTGAAATGATGTTGGAGATAACCCTTGTAGATTAAGGAAGATAACCCTTCAAATCAGCAATGCGTCTGTAATAGTCATTTTAATCAATGCCTTAAGGGCATTTATATGAAATGATATGGGAGGTAAACCTTGTGGATTCAGGGAGATAACCCTTTAAATCAGTAATGCGTCTGAAATTGTCAGTTTAAGCAATGTTTTTAGATATTTATGTGAAATGATATGGGAGGTAACCCTTGTGGATTAAGGAAGATAACTCTTTAAATCAGTAATGCGTCTGTAATACTCAGTTTAATCAATATTAATAAGAAGATGTGGTATGAGTGCCAACGAGACAACTCTCCATCCAAGTCCCAATGTATAAAAAGTTAACAATTATAGGTCAAAGTACGGCCTTCAACACGGAGCCTTGGCTTACACCGAACAGCAAGCTATAAAGGGCCCCAAAATGACTAGTGTAAAACAATTCAAACAGGAAAACCACCGGTCTAACCTATATAAAAAAAGAGAAACGAGAAACACTTATGAACCACATCAACAAACGACAACCACTGAACAACAGGATCCTGACTTACGACAGGTGCATAAATATGCAGCGGATTTAAACGTTTTAACGGGCGCCTACCTTCACCTTAACCCGAGACAGTAGCGTGACATTACAACATAAAAAGACACACTATAAAATATCAATTGAAATGGCTTAACTCGATCAAAAAGACATTTAAACAAAAACAAGTAAACATACACTGAACGAATAAGTTTGATCTATGACACAATATAAATACAATATTAGTAAAAAAATAAGATGTAGGAACCATGTCAAAAAGACAATGCCTTTTATGCATTTATGTGAAATGATATGGGAGGTAAACCTTGTGGATTAAGGAAGTTAACCCTTTAAATCAGTAATGCGTCTGTAATAGTGAGTTTAATCAATGCCTTTTAGGCATTTATGTGAAATGACATGGGAGGTAACCCTTGTGAATTAAGGAAGATAACTCTTTAAATCAGTAATGCGTCTGTAATACTCAGTTTTATCAATATAGATAAGACGATGTAGTATGAGTGCCAATGATCATCAAATAGGACCGGTGTGTTGGATTAACAATTCATTTGAAGTCAGTTAGAAATGATATAGGAGGTAACCCTTGTGGATTAAGGAAGATTACCCTTTAAATCAGTAATGCGTCTGTAATAGTCAGTTTAATCAATGCCTTTTAGGCATTTATGTGAAACGATAATTAGAAACAGGCAAAATTTAAGGTGAACATTATTGTTTTATGTAAACCATATTTGATAGACATATAGCATGGCACCAAGTCAGTGCGCAAATCGTGCGTCTTTATGATAAACATCAGGAAGAACGCCTGATTCAGGGAGTCCAAAATCCAAATTAACAAAATGTTTAGTAGCATCACAATCAAAATGGCCGAAAAAAAACCCAACCATTGTCGTCTTAGATCAATTTTGCCTGAGTGAGTTGTAATATTAATTATAGTATCTACTTAATCATACATGTAGTGATAAGACCAATTTTAAACTGTATAAAACATTTTTTTACAGTTAAATAGGTAGACCTTGTTAAGGCCACTTCTGAAATCGATTAACCAATCAATATAAAGGGTGTAAAACAGAACTCGTGCAGAATGCGTGATATTCTGACTATATGTGTATGTTTAATTTTCACAGATAACATCTTACCTTCAAAGAGTATCCAGTTGCATAATAACCCTCTGCACAAAATTCAGGACCACTCCACGGTCCCCATGTTCCTCCATTGGCGACCGACAACACTTCTTTTAAAATTCGTTGGGCAGCCTTAGTGCTAGCTGCTACCTTAGATTTTATCTGTGCTTCGACATCTGTTGGGCCGTTTCCTGCGGTTAATAAAACCGAGACAAATAGGCATATATCTATGTAACATAACATTTTCCTGAAATTGAATAGTGTGGTTGATAAGACATCCGGAACAGGAAATTGACAATAGGTAAGAATAGAACCCTACTGTTTACAAGATATTCACGCTTAGTCGGAATTTCACATGTTATTTCAACGATTCACAATACTATAAAATAAAACTAACAATTGTGATGACGAATTTCATAATCTGTTCTAGACAAATATAATTGAAATATAAATCTGTGATTTTACTATATTTATAACTTCGATGAATCATAGCAAGTTAGATATAGATCTGAATTTAAATCAGATTGGTTCTGGAGGTTTCTATCTTATTTTCAATATATATATTTAAACTGTGACTATCTATAATTCCGTAACTTTCTATCTGTATAAACCAACGATCGACAAGTGCGTACATTTTATATACTAACATTTTTCAAATTTTACCCTAGCAAAATATCTAAATAGATTTATCTTTTTGTCAAATCTTTAGCTGGAATTATTTAGATTTTCATAAATATCATTCTGTACATCAGAAATGTCACCCATAAACAAGTGGTAGTAAAACTGTATAGACGTATGAGTTTAGTAATGACTAGTTTATCACTGTCGGACTCGAGACAAAAAAATGTACACTTCATGTGTATTACATCTGATAGTTTTTAAATGGAAAGTTTTAAGTAACCAGTCGTGTACACTGATACGCTCGGCAGTGACGCGATGAATGAACCTGCATTATGTAATTGTGTACCTGGAAGTGTCACCTCACAATACCCCTGGCAATAATTTATTTAGCCATGCTGATGATCAAATTAGGGAAGTACCGAATTAAATAAATGTATTACATAAAAGAGTTATGAACAAAGATTTTTTTCAAATGTTTGATACGGAACACCGCTAGTTAATTATGACTTAAACTTTGAGAGAGAATCCATAAAAGTAATCGCTCTAAACTTATTCCCCTTTATATTTACTTGTTTCATAAACTTAGCGAAAAAAAGTAAGTTAGAAAAACGGCAGACCATAGTTATTTAAAAAAAATAGATATCCAAGCGGCCGACTTTCCTGACTCTTAAACCTTTTTTTTTAAACATTATTCTGTATCAAGTTAACTAAAAAGTGTGCCAATAATTAGGACAATCATGTCTGATATAAGTCTTTTTTTAGAGTCCGGAAAACAACCGTACGCTTGACTGTGATTTTGACACTGAATTACGACTACGTTAGTCCCTGCTTGTTTTGGTTCTTTGTGGTTTATAGATATCACGTGGTCTTTTTAATCGAGAAGCCGTCACGATGGCTACATGTTGAGAATTTATATTGTAAATTTAAAATCGATGTTGACCTCTTATCCATAAGAATAACACGTTAATATTTCTGAATTTGTGCTTTTTAATTCATAATGAACATAATATCAATTTTTCATTTGTTTGAGAAGTTTCCCTTTAATGATCCGTTTCATGAATAAACGAAATGATATGACTGGGCTTTATTGTTTTGAATATTCATGCAAAATCATCAGTTTATATTAGGTATCAGGTATATTAGTACGTGAAGTATTTAAACTATACACAATTTTAATTTTCCGGATAAATTAAACAAAACAGAAAAACGTATGCTTTAATATGAATTTGTAAAAGTTCGAGACGGAATAATTTTCTAATTGGTTCATTTCAATTTGCTTAACGTCCAGTGGCAAATATTTCATACATGTTTAGGACGACACTACATGGGAGATTCAGTCTTTTGATAGGGCGATTCATTTAAATTGATTGATGTTTGCGTAACGTCCAGTGGCAATTATCAAGCATGTTCAGTTCGCCTAAAAATCAAATCAAACATTTGATTCATAAGTCAATTTAGTTCGGTTTATGGGTCGACAAAGATGACGGGATAAACATTTAACTGACACAATAACCAAAAAGATATGCAGACCTGTTTGGAAAAAAAACCCTGAAAATTTGTCCTGCAACAAGTCACGTATTTAGGTCAGATCTTATGTGCATTTATTTTTAGGACTCTTTTACATGCAACCTGCACGATATTCCCCAAACACATTCGTATAACCAAGCTTCACTTTTTTAAAAGAGGGACGAAAGATACCAGAGGGACAGTCAAACTCATAGATCGAAAACAAACTGACAACGTCATGGCCAAAAATAAAAAGACAAACAGACAAATAATAGTACAGATGACACAACATAGAAAACTAAAGACTAAGCAACACTAGAGTTTCATATTATTATTTTCAGCCTTTTCCCATGTGAACCAACTTTTTACACTAGTGACAAATATTACGACTTTAACGGTATGGGTTTAACTCCTTGTTGAAGATCGTACGGTGACCTATAATTTGTTAACTTCTATGGTGGAGAGTTGTCTCATTCGCAATTATACCACATCTTCTTATTTTTATATTTAACAGATTTGAAAGTAAATTAATTTTCAACAAGTCTAAACTGTTTACGGAATAAATTCAACAATTTCAACATTTTCACGATCAGTGTTTTTATTTAATAAACATTTTTAAAGATAATAAATACTGTTTTATTTGTCGGTAATTGTAAAAGTTTTAATTCATTCATTTCTATTTGATTTTTTTACTATTTTGCACAATCCCAAGGCGTGCAATTAAGACCTTTTAATTCACTTTCTCGTTTTATATTTTAGCAATTATTGTGAGAGACCAAATTACTTAGTCGACGCAAGTTTTCATATAAACAATCTTTCTTATCTACTGCTACAGCATGTGGACAAATTAAAATTAAATCATTTATCTTTAAATTCTATTTACAACTGATTTACTTTTTTTGCTGCATTTTAAAACTCTTGCATCAATAACCATAAGATACTTATTTACATATGTATTTGCCATTAATTTCTTTTAATTGTGAATATTTGTTGGAGGTATATCATCTGCCTAAAGTCGATAATTATAACTTTTGGAACGGGTTGACGATACATAAACGGTGTTGCTTTTCTGCTTGAGAGATTTACCTTACAAAAAGGCGGACACTTTAAAGTTTAAAAGAACTTCATACCAGTTTGATTTCGTTTAGCGTGGCTAATTAGTTTGACGTAGCTCAACCATATCTTAAATTAACTTAAATGACCACAAGGGAATCTATTTGACTGGTTTTAAAATGATTTGAAATGGGTTTAATTAAATTGAAAAACGTGTTTCATTTTTTTCAATCTTATTTAAGTACTAGTATTCAGTAATCTTTTTTTTTAAGTATATAGGGTTAATACCTATTTGGCCGATCAATCTAAATTCTGATTACTTGTGATAATTTAGGGGTCATGCACCTCAAACGTGTCTCAGAACCTGTGTATTATGAATGTTATCTAGAGGTCATACACCTCTAACATCTCAGTACCAGTGTTATATAAACGTTATGTAGGGGTCGTATAACAAGAACACCTCTCTACCAGTGTTATATGAACGTTATCTAGGGATCCTACACTTCGAACATCTCAGTACCAGTGTTATATACACATTATTTAGGGGTCGTATACCTTGAGCATCTTAGTACCAGTGTTATATAAACGTTATTTAGGGGTCGTATACCTTGAGCATCTTAGTACCAGTGTTATATTAATGTTATCTATCGGCCATACATCTCGAACATCAAAGTGCAAGTGTTATATGAACGTTTTCTAAGTGTCTGTCACCTAGAACATCTCAGTATCAGTGTTATGAACGTCAAATAGGGGTCAAACACCTCGAACAACTCAGTACCGGTGTTATATGAACGTTTTCTAGTGGCCAAACACCTCGAACATCTCAGTACCAGTGTTATATAAACGTTATTTAGGGGCTGTATACCTCGAACATCTCAGTACAAGTGTTATTTGAACGTTATCTAGGGGCCATACTCCTCAAACATCTCAGCACCAGTGTTATATAAACGTTATTTAGGTGATGTATACCTTGAACATCTCACTACCAGTGTTATATGAACGTTTTTTAGTGGCCATACACCTCGAACATTTTACTACAAATGTTATATGAACGTTATCTAAGGGTCATACACTTCGAACATCTCGGTACCAGTTTTATATAAACGTTATTTAGAGGCCGTATGCCGCGAACATATAAGTACCAGTGTTATATGAATGTTATCCAAGGGTCGTTCGCCTCCAACATCTCAGTACCAGTGTTATATAAACCTTATTTAGGGGTCGTTTACCGGGGGCATCTCCGTACCAGTGTTATATGAAAGTTATCTTGTGGCCATACATCTCGAACATCTTAATACAAGTGACAATGAAAGTTTTCTAGGGATCATTCATCTCGAACATCTCAGTAACAGTGTTATGAACGTAATCTAGTGGTCAAACACCTCAAACAACCTAGAACCAATGGAAAATGAACGTTTTCTAATGGCCATACACTTCGAACATTTTACTGCAAATGTTATATGAACGTTTTCGAAGTGTCATACGCCTTTGACATCTCACTACAAGTGTTACATGTACGTTATCTTAGGGTCATTTCCCTCAAATATCTTAGTACCAGTGTGGTGTGAATGTCATCTGGTAGTCATACAATACGAATGAATCAGTAGCACTGCAATAGAAACTTGTATAGTGGTCATATGCATACACCTCTAACAACCATGTTCAAGTGTTGTATGAACAATATCTAGTGGTCATACAACTCGAATAACAGACGAGTGTTCCATAAACATATTTTACAAAATTCAGTAATAGTGTCATATGAACGTTATCTAGTGGCCATACACCTCGAACAACTCAGTGCCAGTCTTATATGAATATTTGCTGGTAGCCATATACTTCGAACATATCAGCATCAGTGTTTTATTAACATTATTAAGGGGTCAAATACCTAAAAAATCTCAGTACCAGTATGAACACTATCTAGTGGCCATACACCTCGAAAAACTCAGACCAATGTTGCATAAACATTATGTAGGGATCATACATCTACAGCAACTTAATACCAGTGTTTAAGGGGTGTTATCTAGGGGTCGAACCTCTCAGTACCAGTGTTATTTGGACATTATCCAGTGGTCATTCACCACGAACCTCTCAGTACCAGTGTTATTTGGACATTATCCAGTGGTCATTCACCACGAACATCTCAGTACTAGTGTTATATGAACGTTTACTACAGATATTTTATGAAGCAAGGTATTTCTTATCTTTCTATGGTTATATTACTTACAAAGCGTTAAAAGCCAGAAATAATGAACTAATTTAACACTTCAAAATAAAGTCAGTGACAAGAGTTACAGAACCGACGTTGTTGTTAAAACATTAATATTGGTGGCAATTGATTGTTACACTGTCATAGAACTTGATACTTTGTCGATTACAGAATCGTTCTCAATTTGCTTCCAGTTAACTGCAATCATTTTATTTACGTTTCCTTTGTTTGCTATTTACCCTCGTTCGTTAATTGGAATTGATTTGATAACTTTTGCCTGTATGTGCCCCTTAAACTTAAAACCCTTAATAGGTTGGGGTCCAGTGTCGGCAGAGCCAAATAATCCTGGTCTGGTATAGGAATTGTGATATTTTGCTTATGGCTGGCTGGAGTGGGGATATTTTTTTTGATATTTTCTTGCTGACGGGGATGTTATTCAGCATGGCCATGGTTAATTCCACGTATCAAAGACCAAGGCGGCCAGTGTGATATCGTCGGTTACCTTGTCCTTTTGCCCTAGCACTGTCAAGGGAAAATATTTCATTTAGTGTAAATAGTTTGGAAAATAGTATGATATGAGATTTCTAAATGGGAACATTTCATGTTACCAGAGATGTTTAACAGGGACATTCCTGTGTCAATGGAATGTATACAAACAGGGTTTTATTTTATGTAATAAAAATTTTGATAGAGGACTCTATCCAGATTCTAGGACTAACTAAGCATTATATGGTGGTCCTTCACCTCAACCAACTCAGATAAGTATTTCATTAACATAATTTAGGGGCCAAACACCTAAAACTAATCAGTACCAGTGTTTTATGAACGTTGCAAAAACATTATATAGTGGCCCTCGAACAACTCAGACAAGTATTTTATAAACATAATTTAGGGGCCAAACACCTCGAACAACTCAGTAACAGTGATTAGAAAAGCAATTATTATAACTTTAAGGAACACACGGTTGAAGTTTCCTTGTAAATATATTTGCTAGTAAACAGCCTCTTTGATGCGAACAAATGTTGTTAAAATGTTTGTAATCTTTTTCGGACCACCTGGTTCTAGTCCAATCCGACCATGTGGTGTGTTTTTTTTTTTTAAACTGTGTGAATAAACATGAGTATATATATTCAAGTTATTAATTTTAATTTCCGTACGTAATGAACACTTTAAATATTTAATTCAAATAATAAATCTTAATTGATGAGAATGGAAACATGTCAGTTAAGATAACTTTCAAAGTGTTATCAATTCACACCAGTTTCACTTGGCGTCTCTTTCGTTAATATAAACGAATAATCATGATAATGTAGCGTATCTGATTTAGAGCTTAATTCGAATTAGATAAACTGTCTATATAAAATAAGTATATATTTTAAAAGACCTTAAATAAAAATATCGAACTTACTTGTATAATACACACTACAAATAATACAAAAGATAATTATCCAAATTGACCAAATAATTGTGTCTAAGTTAGACACATCGGAGAACGTCTTATCTTTATAGTTACAAGTAAACAAATATATATAACTGTCTTTATGTTAATTAATCATGGTTGAAGTTTTCTATTATATAATAAGATCCTGGTTTGTTTACGTTTGATTGAATAAAAATACCGTTAAAATGAGAACACTACGTGACAGGAATACAGTACAAACAAACGCAAGAACACTCAACACAGAGAAATACATAAATAAACAATATGATATTACATTACAACATATAAACCGCAGAATAACAACGGACACCTCCCATGAATTTACGACCAGATGACGTAGATGGTAAACCACAATCTAAGACGTCAAACAGTTATTGCGCTTTTAAAACTCATCTCGTTAAGCCGAAGACTTTTTTTATTGTAAGAGTTATCTCACAAAACACTGTTTTTCTTGTAAGTGTATCTCCTCCGTAGCCAAAAAAAAAAAAAAGATAACGACAAAATTCTTGTTCTTATTTATCGTTACAACCTCAGGAATTTTTTGCTGAATTGAATCGAAGCGATCCGGTGAAATCTTATAGGAGTTATCTACCTTTACTAAATTAATTTGTTGTTATGTTTTTGTAACTCATAAATCGTAAGCCGTATAAACCTAGAGTCTTTTTATTTGAGGTCATTGGGTCCTAACTTAAGAAATGCGATCAAACCGGAAATTGCAAATTATCTCCTTTTTTCAAGCAAAATGATATTAAAACCATATAAGTTTGGAATCTGTGTGAATAAATCTATCATATGATACCGGAAGTGACATTTTCTAAACCGAAAGTAGCAAATTATCTTCCTTATTTCAGACAAAATATATAGAAACCATATATATTTTTTTAATCAGTATGAAGAAGTCTATCATTGGACGCCAATAGTAACTTTGAGTAAACTGGAAGTAGCTTCTTATCAATTACCTAAAAAATTGATATGGAAAGACCAACAATTGTTCTCTGAACAATTTTAGATCTAAATGTCTATTAAGCTTTTAATGCTCCAAATATTTCAATTGAATTTACCATGTTAGGATATTACAAAATGTATTACATGTACTGCACATAAAATTAAGGAAGTATTTGTTGTATATATTTTGCAATTTTGTTCTGCATGTATTATATTGTCAGCTTTAAATGTATCATATGTTAATGTACATATATGAGATTAATGCGACAGATACCCAAATTGTTAATCAATCTTTTAAATAGAATGGATAAACAATGTTTATCCTTGTAAAACAGGATATATTCGCTATGGCGTTTCTATTATTATCTCATGGAAAGAATGTATCTTGTTCATCATTTAAGCAATGTACTTGGTTTTGCGTCATCTTTCTGGTAGGTTTTTCCTGACAAGCGTAAAACACAACACTCTAAATATTCGAAGTAATCTTTTGAAAATGAAGAAATTATTTTTTTTAATTCTTTTTATATTTTCACGGATTTTTATCAGCTATAGTTGATGGAGGGATTAAGGCGTCTGCGCAATACTAGGAAGAGTAGAAGTGAGAAGTGGAAAGTACAGGTTTCAGCCCGCTCGGGGAGGAAGTAAAGAATCTGATCTACTCTAACAGTGTTAGATTGATTTTCTAGACACTTTATATGTATATAAAAATATATTCAAGTCTAAATTGAAAACAACGTTCAAACCTATGAAATCGTTGGATAAAAATCGCAATTTTTATACGTGTGAGTGCAAAACAAATTTCTTGGTAGAATGGTCTAAATACAGCACAAACAACATTTTCCAAAAGACCAAAAAAAGTGAAAAAGTATATTTTAACAAAACGCATTTGACTAGCAGGTCGAACAACAGATGTTCTTTAACCCTGCTGACTGCCATGGCGATTGTCAAATAAACGGATCCCCAGATGTAACAAAATGGATCTTAATTATTAATTTAATACCAAACAGAAAACAATAAACTTGCGGAAAAGATGGTATACCGCAAACATAAGGTGTAAAACTTGGTACACCATATCTGGATTTCGACAATTAATGTCTCTTCAGTGATGTTAGGAATCGAAACGATATTTGGAAGGCCATATAATTTACCCCAATTTAGGATTGACTTTTGAATTTTGAAGAGTCGAAATAGGATGAACCGATTATATCAACCAGAAGGCAAATATAATACAAGCCCAAACGAAAAAAATTATAAACAAGTCTAAATTGAAAACAACGTTCAAACCTATGATATATAAATATAGATATGTACGTCTAAACAAGTGACAACTCTATGACAGATCCATCCATTGGATCACTAGTAAAGGTGATACACGGCCGAAAACACATATTATATTCATAACTACTCTACATATCAGAATATCAGAACAACAATGTTAAATCTGCAAACTTGCAGAAGCAAATATTTATTCTTCCATCGCCGGGATTCGATTTCGTGTTTTTGGATATCGAGACACTAGGCCACCGAAAGCTGAATTTTTAGTTCAGTCTAGGTGGCCGAGTGGTCAAGAGCTTTGGACACAGTGCAGGCAGTGTTGTCTCGATACTTTTCTGTCGTTTCTTTATACTTTAAATTCAGTTTTTAAGAGAAAAATGCATTAAAGGGAAAGAGTAGTGAATAAACTCACCATAGATACCGGGACTGAATTGTTGTACGCCAGACGTGCGTCTCGGTAAAACAAAAGATTCATTTGTGACACTCGAATCAAACAAGTTAAAAAAGCCAAACAAAAACGGAAGTTAAAGAGCATTGAGGACTGTTCACTGTTAGAAATGTTGGATTAGAAATGATTAGATACGATATAGATTTCAAACAGAGCTTTTGAATAGAAGCTCGACTTCTTGTCACGCTCGAGATAATGACCGATAATAGAATTCGTCTGCTTGACTTTTGGCATCCTAATACCACACAATTGGAAAGCTTAAGGAATAATGAACCTTTTTTTCTGGGATTTTTTTTCATTAATTTTTAGTTCCGGCACGGACCGTTCATCTTTGGAAAGGTGGATTTAAATGTCATGGCGTTATTTTTTTAAAACAAATTGCTTAATTTTAAATCTCTCGAAAAATATTTTCAGAACGGTAAAGACCAAAATACCGTGTTGTTATTGAACATTAGAAGTGAAAATACATTGCGTTTCGATATAAATATCGTGTTCTCGTGTGTGTTATTGAGTTCGAATTAACTGTTTGTATCATTTTGCCCCCTTAAACGAATGGTCGGTAACTTACTGTTTAGTGTTTAGTGGACATATGTTCTTTGTTATGAACATTACTACAGACTTATTCCTCCAAACAAAGACGTACACGCGTAAATGTTGTAGTTATCCCGACGTGTTACAAGCCCAAGACAATGCCAATAACTTTAAAATTACACTGCCAACTTACCATAAGCAAATTTCAGATCAGAATTACAGGTTGAGGTGTGACGAGAACAGTTAAAAGAGGTTGGCTCCCGACAAACTGATCTTGGCACCTGAAACGTTTGTATCACAAAATCATCAATAGCTATTTATCCTCTCTCTCTCTCTCTCTCTCTCTCTCTCTCTCTCTCTCTCTCTCTCTCTCTCTCTCTCTCTCTCTCTCTCTCTCTCTCATATTACCGAGTTGTTAGTAGTAATACTCATGTAAACTGTGATTAAAAAGCTTTCTGTTCGCATGACACATGTTTCTCTCATAATCCTTTTCAGGTTTAATTTACGCATTCTCAAAACTAGATAAAATATCAAAATATCAAAATCGAGATCAACAGCAAAATTGTAGTGTACAAGTGCAAAATTGACTATACTTAAATTGCAAGTACACTTTAGATCACGGGGAGTTCGCTGTTTTAAGTGGTCCACGGAAGTGTTACGACAGATTTTTGAATGATACACATCAAAGCAGTATATATACTGATTTTTGTTTAGCACCAAAAAACTTGCATACACGATACCTGGGGGAAATTATCTAATAAACAGCTTTTCTTTTTTAATTGTGAACTATTTTGTTTAATACAAGGTTTCATTTGAGTGTACAGGTTTCAATTTGGTAGCTTAAATCAAGCAAGTTAAAATGACAAAACCAAATTAGTTGAGCGCGAAAACTAAAGTAATGCGACAAGATAGCATAATATGTTGATCAATGTTCAGTACAGTTTGGCACAATGTTTCAGTACGTCAAACAAACAATTGAGTCTGATTCACTTAATATTCCCTGTATACAATTGTCTTTCAGATTTAAACTTGCTGTAGTGTTAGAGTGCTTGCTCCGTGTTGAATGGCATAGCTTTGAATTTGAGATGAGAAACAGCTATATAATCGATGTTCTTTTGCTTTTTTTTTCTTTTTTTTTAATTTGTTTACATTTCATTTTGTGGCATGAGTTGATTCAATATTTCCTTGCTTTTCCACTGACTTGCTTGTTTGTTGCCCTCTCGAGTTTTTTTCTGCGACTAAAAGTTGAAATTAATTACCATACATCTTTGACACAATGAACTTGACAATACCTCTTATTTAAAAGAATATGAACTCGTATAGGCATGACTAGCACCATCCCTCTGAAGCTAAATTATCATCCATCCTTGACATAATATTTGAACATATTGATTTCATCGGTTGGACATCTGTTTACACATCCGGCTAAATCAAAGTACTTTCAATGTAAAAGGAAACAGCTTTCATATTAATTTATAATAGGTATGATTTAAAAAATCAAACAAGAAAGTTTTTGTTCGTGTTGCTCACTCAGATTTGTGTGCTTTGTGTTGTGTTGTTTGTCTTTTTATTCTGGTTCATGGCGTTATTTTTGTGATGTTTTACTGCTTGCTTAAAATCTGTTTTCTTCTTTTTTGGATGAACATTCAAGATAAGAATGTATTGGTTAACGAATTTATGTGTTTCTATAAAAGATATGAAATGCTTTACAAGGGATTATAAGAAAAGCTTTTCATGTCGACACTGTTTTTTTTAATTCGAAGTGTACATAAACTCTGCCAGATGTAGATGTTTTACGGTATTCGTCAATCAGTTTGTCGTTGCAGACCTCACGTAGGCTTTCCGCCTGCCCCAAACACAAACGTGAGAATCAAAAAGTCGTAATCTATTTGGCCTTTCAACTTTTTTTATTCGAGCGTCTTTTATAGACGAAACGCGCGTCTGGCGTACAAACTGAAAAGCCAGGTACCTTTGATGTTTTTTATGCACTCACACAAAGCCAACCATGTAACCCCCCTCCCCCACAAAATTTATTTTAAAATGGATGTTAATTGGCAGCTATTGTATTTCATCAATAATAATATCGAGGACAATGATAGTCATATTGTATTTCTTACATTATACATGTAATACCGAGGACAATAATGATAGTCATATTGTATCAATAAGAAAGACTAAAAAACTTGATCGGTTTTTAACGAGCTGCTTACAGGGGAACTGAGGACTTCTCTCCATCTACAGAAACATGAATTTCACTGCAAAGCGAAGAAGTAGCAAATCCACATTATTCTATCCTTTTGGATTGTTAGATGATCAACTGCTCATTATTGGTAATGACATTCAAACTTATATCAGAAGCGTAATTTTAAAGGTATTAGCAAACGCCTTGTGATCAAACGTTACATATAACTATATATTATATCCGGTTTAAAATGATTCACAACAAACATTTTATAAAGATATGCTCTATTGCATCAAGCAGATGTATTTCCCGAAGCTTCCAGCGAATATGATGCGTAATGTTAAAGGTATTTGCATACGTCGTGTGGTTAAACGTTACATTTCCAGTAACTATATGATATATCCAGTGAAAAATGTTACCAAAACCAAAATACTAGCAATCTGCCCATCCTAGCTAGTTAGTAAAGCTCTATTATCCAGCAAAGTATAAAAGTTCTAGCTTAAAAACTGTTAGCAAAGTAAGCCAGACAAAGCATGCCCTGCATGCAAGATTTTACCCCCGAATGGTTTAGTTCAAGATTCTATCGTTTGTGGGATTTGAGAAAAAAATCAATTGTAAAATCCTGATATTTAGCACACCTTTATATGTATTTACATTGTGTATAGTATAACATTTCTAGCTTGAAAACCGAAAGAGAAAGTAGTAACAAACCATAATGTATCTATAACCTAAGTAAACACTTGATGATTGTAATTAATTTTCCTATATGATTGATGTGTCGATTAAAAAGTATCAGGAACAAAAACTCTGGGATTTATCAAGTCAGAAGAATATATAATATTTGTTTGAAATCAAACTAACTTTTAATATTTCTAAAACTTTCGGGAAATGCTATGTCATATGTTTTGCATTTGAAACATCAAGAGCAGTAGCCTATTCATTTCATATCAACTAGTCATAACACATACTAAGTCCAACTTTTACAAAGCGGATGTTTTTATTCTTCTTCATTGCAATGGATACTTGTTAAAGAAAGAATATTTTTAGGAAGTGTAACCAAGAACCATACGTAGAAGAAAGACAGACAGCACAATGACCAACAGGAAAAAAGAAATGCATACAGTGAAAAGCTTTATTGTGATTTTGTTTTACGGCAAATACACTTAAAATTTTGTTTAATCCCACTGCATTTTGAACCTGTTCGAAGTCGGGATATCTGGACAATGTTTTTTTTTTTAATTTTTTTTTTTTATCTTTGCATGGTTTTGTGTGTTTTTTTTTAAAGATGTGTTAACGTTGGTCCTTGATGATGCTCTGTGACGTATATTTGTCTATCGTTGATTTTCGTTTTTTTTTGCCCTGGTTTTGTCGGTTTCTCCTCGTTTTTAAGTATCAAGTTTATTTTCACCATGTACGCTTTTTAAATTTGTCAAATATCGTGAAGAGCATCAATCGTAAAGCCAGGAAATACTGTTGGTTTCTTTTTCTTTCTTGTCAGTATTTCATTATCAATATCGAAGACAGTACTGGATAACAATATCTTACCACATTACATAGGCAGTTCTAGGTTTAATTATAAATCCGAATTCCCTTTGTACACTTCCAAAGTCCCCTTTCACACTGTCTACCACAACCAATATAACAGCAAATATATCCTCTAGCACATCCTCCAGGTTGACATAAAATACCACATTGACTGAAAGTATCATGAGGAATTGGTGGACACTGCAGACTATAACCTGTATGATATAATGCATTTAAATATATCTGTCATGCAAATGATAAAACAATATAAAAATAAGAAGATGTGGTATAATGGCCAACAAGACAACTCTCCAACAGAAATCAAATGACAAAGAAGTTTACAACTATAGTTCACCGTAAGGCCTTCTACAAATATTGGTATTGATCAAAAACATTCGTCATACCTAACAATGCTGTTACAAAGTTCTCAGTAATACTTCTGTTGATATTTTAAGATGTCAAAAATAGACATTGCATTTTTGTAAATTTAAGCAATATGCACTTTAGAACTGTGTACGATTTCAGAATAGTAGTTGTTTACCAGACAACATTTTAACTAAATATACAGTGGTAATTGTTATTTATTACCACTTCTGCTAGACGTTCAGAAAGTGTATTTGTCTACAATTGGCATATTGCTTCTCTCGGGTTATCGGCAAACAACCCTTCTCTATATGTAACTATACCATTCCTGTCTATATCGTCTGTTGATGAACTGTAGTTGTTAACTTCTATGCCATTTAGTCTCTGGTAGAGAGTTATCTCATTGGCAATCTCACCACATCTTCTTATTTTTATAATATCAAATGAGTAGGAATTATCCAACATAATGGACAGTAACTCAAAAACTTACATCTCAGAACCGTAAAAGCGGAAAGAGCAACATATCGTCAAGCGAGAATGGCATGGCATATGTATTGCAAATAGAGAGGTTGAACAGTTTTATACGCGCACAAACCATCCTTTTCAAATGTAGAAGCTATGATAAAGTGAAACAATTGTATAGGGATCAAACCTGCTCGTTATGGTCAGAATGATAAATTAATTGTTAACAAAATGTTGAATTTTTCAAAAAACTAAGCATTTTCACCCCCTCCCCCGTCGATAAAGATTATCATAGCTGTTTTTGGCAAAATCTTTCGAAATTTTGGATTCTCAATGCTCAACATCGAACTTTATTGGCCTTTTTAACTCTTTTTATTCGAGCGTATTTTCATGGTCTTTTGTAGACGAAATGAGCATCTGTCGTACAAAAGTTTACGCCTGGTATATATGATCATTTTATAAATAAGAAGCTTTCTAAGGACAAAAAAACACTGAAAAATGTATCTAAATGAACTGTTATAGTGTTAGCCAAATAAATATCAAAAATCGTCGTCTGAAAAAGAAGCATGCATTCGAAATGAAATACTAAGAGTTACATGCATGCTTGTAAGCCTTGCTCTTAAAAAATTCTTGCATTTAGGTATATTAATTGTCAATGTGTGAGTTCTATTTACACAAATGTCTCACCATTCAGTTTCGAAATATGTCCCTAGTGGATCATTTTACATGACACTGCAGGCCAGTCATTTCGTTCGTTCTATAAGTCCTTCCATTTTGCGTATTGTGACTGTATATAGACCAATTCAGAACAGAAAAGAAATACGTATCTTTCCCGGACACTTATATGTTAAGGACTACATGTAATATCAGAAAACAACTAACACATTCTTTATGTGCCTGTCCCTAGTCAGGAGCCTGTAGTTCCGTGGTAGTCGTTGGTTCATTTCTGTTATATTTGTTTTTCGTTAATTGTTTTGTTATAAATTAGGCTATTAGTTTTCTCAATTGATTTGTTTCATATTTTTCATGTCGGGGCCATTTATAGCCGACAATACGGTATGAGTTTTTCTCTCTGTTGAAGGCCGTATGGTTGCCATAATTACTTACATCCACTTCATTTGAACTTTAGTGGATAGTTGTCTCATTGACAATCATACCAAATCGCCTAATTTTTATATAAATAGAATCAAAGTAAGTTTGGACATTTTGTTATAGATTCTGTACGTTATAATTATAACATAATCTATAATGGATCGTGTTTATATGCATAATATACAACATGTACATGTAGGCTCGTAACAAATAAGTATTTGCACCTTCTTATTGTCATGTCTAGTATGTAATTACATAGTTTAGCCTACATCTTGTCACTCTTTGGCAACAATGTCATTAGTTCATCTCATTGTTTCATAAAATAGATATCAAATTATTAGTTTAATTTGAATACAACGTTGTATGTTTTATAGTGGGAAAATAACCTCATATATATAACACGACCCCTTCCCCTAAAAAGAAATAAATGAAAAAAAAAAAAACGATATCAGTATCTACAAAAAATCCTCCTAAGTAAACTTTAAAGAAAATTTCTTATCTTCTCTGCAATGCCAATTACGCTATCAAGTCATTCTTGAAAAATAATACGTTGAAATCATAGTGATGCTAAAGAGACGACCATGCTACGTTTTGATTGTCTATGGCTTTTGTATCCAAGGTGATTTAAAATCAAAGATATATTTTGTATAATGAATTATAAAAAAAAATACAAGTTATAAATAATATTGCAGTTTGCTTACATGAATATGAGGAATATTACAATTAATTGTAACATAACAAGCTTTGGATAGACTTTTTGTATCTTTTTTCATACATCCATGGCGTGCACTTAATTAGTTCCGAACGATCCCAATGCAGAATAATCCAGACAAGCGTTTCAAACGCACCGAATTTATATATTTTATTAAATTTAGAAAAATATCAAACATCTTATAATGCTTAAAATGTTCGGTCATGACGCACTGTTCTTTCAGAAAACTGTTTTTAAATTTATGTTAAATGAAATAAATCGTACATTATTTTTGCACTTGTACTATTATGTAATACTATGAAATTATTCCACCCGGGTGACACTTGTTAGAGCAGTGTTGAGCAGAAACTAATTGTCTTTCCATGGCATTCGAGATCTCCCAAAATTTTGTGTAAAGTTGCAGAACCGAGGGCGAAGTGTTTTGTGGAACTTTCTTTGTGTTTCATGAACTCATTTTTTGGCTATGGCTTTTGTCAATCTATGGTATTTTCTTTCTTTTTTGGACGTATAAATATAAAAACATTTTGTATGATTGCCAATGAGACAACTCTCCACCAGGTACAAAAAAATTTAGAAGTTAACAATTACAGATCACCGTACGGCCTTCAACAATGGGTAAAACACATACCACATAGTAAGCTATAAAATGCCTGAAATTACAAATGGACAACAATTCAAACGAGAAAACTAATGGCCTCATTTATGTACAAAACAATGAACGAAAAACAAAGATGATAAACAGCAACAAACGACAACCACTGAATTACAGGCTCCTGACTATGGACAGGCACAGTTCTTTTATGAGAAATATTGTTTCGTTGGTTTTTCGGATAAAACAGGAAGAAATAATACAATGACACAAAAACGAACTAAGTATATTTATTTATTTTCAAAGTTCAACATTTTTGGTTCCTATTTTGCACGGAACAGAGTCTTTATTATGTGAATAGGAAAACATAAGGGTTTTGTTTTATTTTCATTAGAAACTAGCAGATTTGAGCTTTCGGTTTATTTCTACTTAACTAACCATACACAGTCTCGATTTTTACTATTGATAAAGATGATAAGTATACATAAACGTCAATCAGAGAAACACTAAGTGACACAAATAAAAACAAGAATGATTAAAACTGTGTGAAGTCATCACGGAAAGAGGTGACCACTTAAGGATGTTCGCTACTCTTGTTTTTTTTTTGCCCGACATTTGGAATCCTCTAGTTTTATTCATGTAGTACCAATAAAAATTTTGTCCGCTATCCCCTACTTTTTAATTCTTAATTGATGACATAGTTTAAAAAGCCATTTTAAAAATTATATAAAATCCTTGTTATTTTTTCATAGTTTTGAAAAAAGGTACCAATGTTAAATGTATGAAAAATCTGGAGAGAATGATTTCCCGCCAAACGTTTGATTGATTATATCTCATAAACAAGGACACAGACTTGTCATTTTTTTCTACTTTTTAAGTTCTATTATTTATATACTATCCTTAATTGGATGTGTTTGTATCCAACAAAATAAAATAAATGCATACTTTACAACTACCTAATTACACGAATCCTTTTCTGCAAGTTTTTTTTTTGCCTTGGCGTTGTCAGTTTGTTTTCGAATTATGAGTTTGAATATGTGGGTATTCACCCCCCCCCCCCCCCTTTTGATATCTTCTACCTCTCTTTCAAAACATGTGTAGACTGTTATTAAAAGAACTTGTTGAAAAGGTACGACTCCTTCGTTATGATAAAATCCTCTTCTAAGGTTCCAGACATATCGATGTGACACACGCTCTAACAATTTATCGAAGGTACTTAAAAGCTCATCAAAGATACTTTGCTTATAATTTGTTATGCTAAACGCACGTGACGTCTACATATAACTCACCAGTAGCGTTCGAATCATATTGGTTGGTAAGCGAAATCAAATAATGGATTTATGAGCATTGAATATAAAAAAATCCAAACGGTTGTACCAAATAGGGGTAAGGCATCTATGAAGAAAGAAAGATTAAAAAATGCTGGGAACATCAGCATGTCATATCGTTGTTTAAAGAAAAAGTTTTTAAAATGTAGCCATCAAGTAAGTCAAAATTATGATTTTCTTCATAAGTTTGCCTATTATCATATATTTAACGTTCTAATATGTCAGAATATATCGATTCTGTATTTGTCAGATATTAATGAATATTTTATTTGAAAATTTCTAAACAAATAGATGAAATATATATAATAAATAAACTCGATCTTAAGCTAATATTGGCCCTTGGTGAACCTAATCCCAGCAAACATCAGATACATATCTAACTAAAATGTCTTTCCAAATAGATTGAATGATTAATTGAATGTTGCTTGTCTCAGTTCTAGTGGCAATAATTTCCTACATACATGTGTTCAGAACGGGAATTTAAAAAAAAAACAAAAACAAAACCCTTTTCAGGATTTACCTTTAATGTCAACACTCAAAGTCAAAGATATATAAAAAACGAAACAGGTGAAGAGATATATGACCAACATGAACCATAATTTCTGTGTAGGACCAAGTTATACATATTGTACAGTCCAGATGGACTTCCGTCAGTAAAAAGTAAAATCACAAAAATCAGTAAGAGTTCACAAAAAGGGCTCCGGCATGTCCAGAATACATTTCATATCTCCAGATACGTCATCAATTAGACAAGATGTGACTGCATATTGAATAAATCTTGTGCAGTCAATTAGACGACCATCTTCATATGTTTGAATGGTCTGTTACAAAACAATGAACGAAAAACAAATATGATATAAAACAGCAAACGACAAACACTCAATTACAGGCTCCAAACTTGGGACAGGCACATACAGAATTTGGCAGGGTTAAACTAGTTTTTTGGCGCCAAATCCTCCCCTGAAACTGGGACAGTGGTGTAACAGTACTAAAAAAGAACAAACTTTAAAAATCAGTTGAAAAGGGCCGATCGATACAAAGCAGACAAGACATCTAACAAAAACAAGACCCAAACGAGGCAGGGTATTTTTACATCCGCGCAACAAATCAGATCTGAGATTACTCGCAGTTACTTACAGATAGTTCAAAGCTTATAACAACTAATAAAAAAATCATGCATCTTCGGCTTAAATATCAATTAGTACACATCCAACAATGGATTTAGTGTCGAAACGTCATTAACAGTCAAGGAAAAACATGATCTTGTGATTCAGGTATCGACATATTGTAGAGCCATGAATGTGCATATGTATATAATAATACTATTCAGTTTGATTTTAATTTACTGATAACAAATTCAACATTTATACCAATAAAAACAAAATTCAAAGATCTAGTTACAGTGTTGAATTTGGTTACCATTTGAAATAAGTTTATTTAAAGGATCGATAAGTTTACCTGGGTCGTAAATAAAATTCCGGGCTCGATAAACAGCATCTCCGTAAAAATTAAGATGTGCTATTCTGTTTGCAATAAGTTTTCAAAACAATACAGAAAAATTGCGATGAAGTCCAAAATCGGGATGTGATGAATTACTGCAAAATGTTACCATGGTGAATGTACTTAGAATGTGAAAGCAGAAAGTGAAATTATTTATTTATTATGTACAACAATAAAATTTTGCGTTATTCAGTGCTGTGTCGTCGCCTTTCCCTTGGGGTCGTTCAATTTTGACTTTTAATCCACATACTGCAGACCCACGAGGACATGTTTGACTCCATGCTCCAAATTTTCCCCACAATCCTTTCGTTCCTATTCTATGTGTTGCTCCACCATTAAACCTTCTGCACCTAAACCTAAAATAGTTTGCCGCTGTATCATCTCCTTTCCCCTGAAGCAAATATTTATTCATTATTTTTAGTTTTTTAAAATATTTTTTTCAACTTGAATCATCGTTAAATGATTCTCATGATATGTTTACCATTATAATTTCATGTGTGTTAATAAAAAAGGACTTCAAGACTTGACGCCGCAAAATCCGTTGAATATCAATTCATTCTGTGTAAAATGCATGGAGCAATATACAAATTAACCAATCATTCAAAAATGCTTTTAGTATATGTATTATACTTGTGGGTGGCATAAATAATCCCCGTGTTTGAGCGGAATCTGAGCCTTAAGTGTGTAGGAAATGTGTATTCTTAATATCCCCTGAATTTATTTTGAAGTTTTGGAATTTTTGAATCCTCTAAGGTCCTTTGTGGTCTTGTAACTCTTCGACTGTTTCAGTTTCTTATATATCATTTGCTTGAGTGTAAACCACATTTTTAAAGATAAACCCAGAAAAGCGCTTTGGACGCATGCAATTTATAACGTGTTGTTTTCATTTATCTTCATGAAATTAGATACATCTTATACAATATAAATTAACACTGTGGCAAATAGATTAAGAAACAAGCAACACGTAAGTGCTTATATTAATATGTCACCTTTGCTTTCAAATATTCGGTTTAGAGCGTTCCTGATGACGGTAAATCCAGAAAAGCGCTTTGGACGCATTGAATTTATAATGTGTTGTTTTCATTTTTTAAAGAATGTTTCAATCTTTTAAAAAAATTACAGTAGTACATGTATGTTTGTTTTTTTTTTTAATTTCTATTAGCTATTATGTTATCGTCTTTCTTCAGTGTATGGTTTTGGTTGTCTCCCTTTGTATTTTCTTCCACTTTCTTTGTGTGGAAGAGTAGTTTGAAATGGTAAGTTAACAACATTGCCATCATCGATTATATGTCGTATTGTTTACATGAAACAAATTAAATATGCTTCTCAAAACTGCAGTTTTGAAAGATTTTGACAAATTTTGAGTATCTATTAGAAAAAAGCACAAAAAGGACACCTTCAACCAAAACCCAAATTATAAGTAAAGCTTTGTTTTGTTTTTTCAGACACATTTAATTCATGTTGGTTATTGACGTCCTTTGATATCAAATTCTAAAGAAACATGCCCAAATTTGTCATATTATATCTAAATTACCTTAAACAGGTATGGATATCACTGATTTAAGAAGATGTTTAAATATCATCCCGGAAAGCACAATTTCATGGAAATTATAAATTTTTGTTAATCACATTTTTTAATCATACAGTAATATTATAAGGCAATAACTCTGGTATAGGATTATGCAAAATATAAGTTTCTTGAGCAGGTAGTACTTTTTCATCTGAGTAGTTCAGCACTTCTGCAAATTTTTCACCACGTAACGCAAGACTTATGTTATCAAAAAACCAAATGAAGTTAGATCTGTCATTAGACATTTAAAGTATACAGATTTTACAATATTTTTATTTACCTGTCTAGCTTCAACCTGTAAACGAAATCCAACAAAACGTTTACCAGAGGGACAATTCATTGTTCTGGACCATTGACCCCATCGTCCTTCATGGGCCCAAATAGTTCCACCAGTATTAGGAGAGTTATTTCCCTTTCGACATTTTAAGCGTATAGCATTTAGTGCAGTATCGTCTCCTTTTCCTTGTCTTCCTTCAATCTAAAGAAGATGTATAAAACAACACTAATTGAACAATGTTGAAGAAAATAGCATACTAAACTTTTCTCTGAAGGAGTATTAAAATGTACAATGTATCAGAACTAAACATACTTATGTCAAATAAATTTCTTAAGCCAAACTTTCAGCAAAAAGTTTGTACATTATTAGTTGAAGCCGTTTGTTATTTTGAAAATTGACCATCCTAGCAATTTCATATTTCCCCTGGCCGTATTTTTTGTGACGTTCATATTATCACAGGTAAGTTTCTAAGAATAGAATAGATTTGTTTTATTGTAGACACGATTGAGTTTGTAATGGAGTTATTTTATGTATTTTCTATCCATGACAAGAATATTAAAATGGAATTGTGTTTGTAATGGTGTTATTATTCGTATTTTCTTATAACCATGTCGTCTTTCTTCTAAATCAAAACTGTGTATAAAAAAAATCCTGTGCATATAGTTGCTTTAAACTAAAAATCATATAAATGAAATAGCTGATTAATTATCTTAACTTTTACATACATATAGAAAATTATAATAAAATAACTGTAATATAAGGCAAAATGATGTAAGACCAAATAGTAATCATACTTGAAAACAAACAACATAAAACAAAAACACTGTAGACGAACCACGTTTAACTCGACTATACTGACAAATATTACATATGTGAAATGTCCCGAAAATACATTATTCAAACCACAAAAAATAAAACATAACACAATATCTAACAAGACGTACAAAAGAAACATCATAACTAAATACATGAATGTTGGATGTAAAAATACAGAGACACGTCGTATAGCAATGCGAATTCACACGCGGCGAAACAGTCATATTCGGGAATAGGTCACGTTCGGTACTTAGCAGACCAGACGACGTAGATAGTAAACAAATAGATGTTATAACCAATTTTCATCAAAGAGGACCGGTTTGTTTGTTTAAAATATAATTCAAGTCCGTTGAAAATGTTGAGGGAGGTTACCCTTGCGGGTTAAGGATGCGTTTGTAATAGTCAGGGTCAGATTTATAAAAGTTTTTCCAAACTTGTTTCTTGAATCCCATATTTAACTGCTATGATAAATTGTACTACTATATTGGTTTTTGGTGGGGTTCGTGTTGCTCAGTCTTCAATTTCCCAGTTGTGTTTTGTGTGCTGTTGTTTGTCTTTTGGTCTCATTTTCCTTTTTTATTTTGCCATGGCGTTGTCAGTTTATTTTCGATTTATAAGTTTGAATGTCCCTTTGGTATCTTTCGCCTATTTTTATAATTTTTCAATAATAAATACTGTTTAAACTAATAAATTTATCAATGTCTTGTAGGCATTTATGTGAAACAGAATCAAAATATAATATTCTACTTACTATACGCTTAGAATAATTTAAGGAAAATGGGCAACACAAACAAACCATTGCTTTTAAGAGGTATGTCCTTGAACTCTAACTCAGGTTGACCTCCTAGTAAAAGATCATACCGGAAAATTTCCTGTATTAGCTTTGTTATCTTTTAATGTCATTTTCTTTAACAATATTTGCTTACATTAGAAACAAGAAAAATTAAGATGAAAATGGTTGTTTTTGACATGTTTGATAAACATAGCATGGCACGAAGTCACTGCGCAAATGATGCATTTTTAGGAGAACCCTCAGGAAGAACGATGGAATCAAAGAGCTAAATACCGAATAGACAAAATGGTAAAGAGCATCAAAATCACAAAGGGCAAAAGAAGAACAGCTAATATCGTCTTAGATCATTTTCGCCTGAGTGAGTTGCAACCTTAGCTACAGGACCGACAAACATGTAGTCTCATAGTGATAAGTCCAACTTTAGACTTTAATACAATTTATTTACAGTAAAAAATAAATTGTAAAAGGCAAATCTTTTCAGAGACACTTCTGCAATCGATTGACCAAGCAGCACAAGAGGTGCAAAACAGAACTCGTGCATAATACGTGATATTCAGTGGATATATCCATGTCTTATTTTCATAGAAAACAACTAACCTTCAAAGAGAATCCACTTGCAAAATAACCCTTTGCACAAAATTCAGGACGACTCCATGTTCCCCATGGCCCTCCATTGTTGACCCACAACACTTTTGTTATGGTTCGTTGGGCAGCCAAGGCGCTTACTCTGTCCACAGATGTTATCCGTGCTTCGACATCCATAACTCCGTTTACAGTGGTTAATAAAACCGAGACAAAAAAGCATATACCTATGTAACATAACATCTTCCTGAAACATACAATACATTTAGAACTGTTTTGTTAATAAGACATCACTTCAATTGTTGAAAAAAACAGCACTATATTAAGTAGAGAAAGCACAACGAGGGTATTTTTGACGATTTTCATAAAATTTAAGTTCCTATCAAAAAATATAAATAATTGCAAACACATAAATGATTTATTGAAACAAAACGAAACTTCTGATGTCTGTCAATAAATTTTATACTTTTTTTTGTATTCCTTGGACAAAAGATAATCAGATATTTGATTATTTGCGATCTTATCATATTAAAATGCATCTCCATTTACCATGTTTACTCTTTTGAATCTGTATGAAATAAACATATCATAATGTTATGAAGTTATATAATAATAATAATAATAAAAATAATAATAATAATAATAATAATAATATTAATAATAATTATAATAAATTTCTAACAATACGTACCAATCAGTCTTTATTTACACTACTCACCAACATTATTTTTGTCCCTTTATATCATCGAAACTCGTCTAATGATTGATGTTTCTCTACATATGGTACACAAATATGATAATCATATTTCCCGAAGGTTGCTAGATTTATAATAAAACTTCTTTTTTTAATTTATTTATTGGAATTGTTGATATTAAAAATAGCACCTTGTAAAATGTCTGCAAGCAATACAAAACTAGCACGTCATTGTATTATTGTGGATCTAACATTTTACTAGCGTTTATTTTTAGGTCATTTGCTTGAAATATGACAGTTAAAACAGGTTTATTAATAAAACGTTCTTCAAATTATGAGTAATCCAGAACCTTTCTACTGTTCAATCTCTATTTCCTATCAAAGAATTGATACTGGTGTATAAAAGTTGTAAACAAAATCAAATGGTTCAAAAAAAATCAGGGTTTTAATTTCGGAAGCCAGACGTGCGTTTCGTCAACAGAAGACTAATCAATGACGCTCGAATGAAACAAGTTTAAAGGCCTAATCAAGTGTGAAGTGGACTCCAAATTCAGAAAAGGTTTGCCAAAAATATATCTTACGTTCTTTTGATTAACAATAAAACATGTTCTATGCGGGTGAAGCGTGCATAACAAGAGACGCTTACCCTGTCGACGCACGCAGTTTCGCATCTGTTTGAGTTTTCATCATTTTGTGTTTGTTATCTTAATAGATTAAGAGATTTGAACATCGGTAAATTCACCACTAGAAACCACATGACGTAAAAGTTAGCAACAATAGGTCACCATACGGCCATCAACGAGGAAAACCAATACCGCATTGCAAGCTATTAAAGGCTGCAAATTGGCAAATGTAAAAACATTTCAAACCGGAAAACAAGCGGCCTGATTTATGTATAAAGCAAAAAACGAACAACAATTATAATATACAGCAACAAACGACAAACACTGAATTGTAAGTTCCTGAATTGCCTTTTTTTCGTCCGTGTAAAAACGAATATAATTTTCTTGCATGATAGAAATTGTAAAGCCACCTTCTGACACCTAATAAAGTTGTTGCAAGGGGACTTTAACATGCAGATTGTTTGGAACTCTGTCTACACTAGAAATCGAATGTAAAGTCCTACTTTAGAAAGGGTTTGACTGCTGGAACAGAAACGTTTAGAGATGACCATATTTGTATACTCAAGCAACCATTGTGATCAACAGCGACATCGCTCAAATTAAATGTAACTTATTTGATATGTGAAGAAAAACTTTCCTTGATTCTTCGAAGCCATTTTCATGTATGCAAAACATGAAAAACTGAAAACTTTGGGTGTTCAAAATAAAGAAAAAACTACTGTGGATTCGTTTGTTTTCGTAAGTAACAATTTTCGTGGATCGAGGAATAGTTGTATTTTCGTGGATACTTGATATCGTGGTTTTGCCAACGAGCGCCTATAGAAAATGTGCACTTTGTTGAACATTTAAATTCGTGATCATGAATACCTACAAAATCCACGAAATGAGGTTCCCTAGGATGATAATTCACAATATAGGGATACTAGCTGACAGATGCTGTGAAAACAGAGTTGGTCTGAAGGAGCGACAAGACCGTAGAAAACAGTTCATTATTCGCCATGGCTTCACCGAATTTGATTGGAAGATAGATGTTTAAAGTGCAGCGATTATTTGTGTATTAAAGCATAATATCAAGGATAACATTGTTGTATGGATAGGGATTTTGCTTTATGAAAGACTTAAAAACTTAATCATATTTTAACGCGCTGCTTACAGGGAACAGAACGCAAGGGTTTACCTCTCTATACACAGAAATATGATATCACTGCTATATTAGCTGATCAAACATGGCCGAAAAGAAAAACGACAAAAGATCATCACCCGGAGGCTGGCCCCTAAACAAATAAGTATACTAGTTCAGTGATAATGGACGTCATACTAAACTCCAATACATTGACTACGTTCGTTAAAATCTAAAGACATTACAACACACACGGGCATAACGAACAAGTTGGGATATTTAAAACACCGTATAATGGAGCCAAAGGAACATCGCCGTCTGAAGAAGGAAAATTAACAATAGGGAGTGAAAAATCGTCTCTTTTGTCGTAAACTTTTGTATGGAGTTTCCCGTTAGAAATTGAAATGTCTAAATCTAGAAAAGGACAACTACTGCTGTTTATGTTACATTTATTTAAAGTAAGTTTTTGTACTTAAAAATATTTTGACAGATTGCAATTAACAGTTCTTTCATAATTAATGTAATCACAAGTGAATAACAAAAATAGTTATGAATTTGCCAAAACAACAATGACCCAGATATTGACCAGTAAATCGGTTCAATTTGATATTTACTTAAGATTAATTGATTGTTTGTTGCTTAACTACAAGCGACAAATAGTTACTTATGAAGCTATTAACATGATTAAAGATAACAACATGATAGATTTAAATGGTAAAACTTAAAGATATTTTTATTGAAAGATTTATTTGAAAAAAAGAAAACAATTCTTTACACGTTTACTTTTATATTGTATCTTTAAGTTTATAAGCTTTTACTTTTTACAAGACAAGTGTTAAATTGAGCCAAAGATGCATTGTATACGCAGATGAGTACGCGACATGTAACTATTTTAAAAAATTTTATAAGTGCACGTTTGCTATGAAACAGTCTGGGATAACATAGGCTCTGGACTGCGAACCCTATCCTAAATGTACCGTTGTGCTCCAGGTTCTAAATAATGGGTTCTGGACTCCTTCGATCAATGGATCCGGTTGCCATTAATTTCTGGACTTGTTCCATAAATGGCTCCGGTTGCCATTAATAGGGTTCCGGCAGCCAATCATTAAGATCCGGGCTCCAATGACAGGGTCTTGGGCTCCCAGCTCCAGTGGAAGGAATCTGGACCCCTGATACGTTTGATTTCAACTTTAAAGGAACTAATCTTTTAGCGAATTTTAAAACTGTAGATGATGATTTTAATTTCTTAGCATAAAAACTTTCTAAATCCGTCAGCACCAATTAAACGATATTGAAATAGTAACATCCATTAGAATTGAGAATGGAGAATAATATTACCAGTCTTAGGCGAACAGGTATCAAGGCGAACAGGTACTAGGGCGAACGTGAATTAGGGCGATCGGACCCGGATTCCCAGTCCTATAGCATTTACTGTTTGTATCTTTGTTGTTTTGAATCGTTTGTAATCTATTATGTTTATGTTATTTGTATGCATACATCACTAATAGGAATAGTTTTAATTTGCATATGCACACAAGCTCGGAACGATTTAGAACTTGACTAAACACTTTTGTTGAAGACCGTGTTTTGATTTCTAGTGTGCTTTGGTTATTTTTGTCGTTGGATGTCTGTCCCCGGATCTTATCTATTCGTGTACAAATTACAACAGAGCGGAGTAAGCAAGCTAGGACTGTTTTTCTTCTTTTAAGTGTTATCCCCGCTTCCATATATATGTTATTCCTTTATGAAGCAGATGGAGGAAAGAATGTTTTGTTTCGACAATTTCAATAGATTATGTTCATTTTCCTGGTTTTGTAATGTGTTTTTCTCGTTACCACACGCCCCTTCAAACAACAATTCGTAATGTTCTATCGTTTTTTTTTTAAATTGTATGTGTTCAAGTATGAACTGATGATATTAACACATAACAGATGCAAAATAACAACAACTGTTCCAAAAGATTTTATCAAACTTTTTGTCGAAAATATAACTTGTAAGCAAGACGTTTATTCATTTTTTTACAACGTATCTTTACATGAAGGATTATTAAATACAAGTTAGCCAAAGGAATTAAGATTCTACGAGCATGGATAGATATTTGTGTAGTTAATGAACAATTGAAATCTGTTAATGGATAAACATTTAACATTTTAATGAATGGACAATTAAAAATTGTACCTCATTGAATATTTGATACACGAGGGTGGGTCTTAATTTCTAAAAAAAATTTCTGTTTATTTTATATCTAATTATCTCCATATTCTCTATTCTTCATCAATTGGTCTATTTTTCTCTATTCTTACTTTTTTTGTCCATTATTCTTTGTTCTGTAAACCCCATACACACCTTTGTACATGTTCTTAGAATACAATTTAAACGCATAGATTAAAGAACGTTGTACGCTGTGAACTTTGTAACACATATAATTAATTTATATAACACACACGTATATTTTGATATTTTAAAAGGGGTTATTGTAGATTATAAGAATTCTTTTGGCAACAACTGGATAACTGATCAGATTAGAAAAGGGGGAAGGATAAAAAATAAAAGCGATGGCCATGATTAAGTGGTATCCATACATACTTAGGAACTGTGGTGCTCAAAAAGGGAAATTCAAGAAAGAGTGGCGATGTTGGAGTTTAGCATCTTGAGAAATGTAGAGCCCTCAAAGAAAAGAACTAAAATGTGAAGGATAAAGTAATTGATAACCTACATTGTTGTAACAACTACACGTACATGTAACTGCAAGTAATTGGCCATACAGAAAGTAAAGAAAAAAAAATCTATATAATTTTCTATGAATGAATAGAAGCTGTGAGCCAACTAGACAGAAATCCGACATAAAAAACTAAAAGACATCAAGAGGTCAAGAATCTTGAAGTTCCCAAATGGACATTAGTCTATAGAATCAGCCAGTCTTTGTGTTTATTATTACCATGCGTTAAGACGGTATAGTCGGCTTATCCTAGAAACAAAGTAACAACACTTATCCATTTAGACGACACGTACTTTTATAACAGTATTTAGTGTTAAAAATTTCCGATGAAACCAAACAAGTCCTCAAATAGAGTTATCCCTCTTTGTACTGGTTATCTCTTCCTCTATAATTTTAAATATTATTGTGATTTGTATTGGTTTATATGCTCTAAATGGGTTTTTAATTAGGAATAAAGAAATTGTATTTGATTTGATTTTGATGCGATATAGTCGATAATTGTTGATTGGCAAAAATTCTATCCAGGTACTCTGTACAAATGTATGACATGTTTTTGAAAACAGATACGTTACTTCTGTCGATCAAATTTTGGACTGAAAACAAATCGTTCATACTCGTCGTTGAGTTGCAAGTTGTGCAGTTATGTTCGTTTTAACTTCAACACACATGTAAAATATATTTATTTTATTTGTAAATTTGAAAGAAAAACAAACAAAAAACCAAGAGAAAGGGGTGGACTAAGAAATAATTACAAAATCCTCTTTTTTGATTATGTATTCTATGTTGCAACTTTATTAGCTATTGGGAATCAATGACAAAATGTGTTTTGTGTCATGTTCATGACTTTTACATATATAAGGAATGTAATTAGGTTTCGTCTCAAGAAACCACCTGGTAAATTGAATGTATAGTAAATTGAATTACTTTTTGTTTACAAATAGTTACAAATTGTGTTCCACACCAGAAGGAAACTGAAGAAAGGACATGTGACAAATGCTTAAATTAGACAGAAGCCAAAATAAAACAAAACACAACACAACAGAAATCTCGAAGTCAATACATGGTCTTCAATATAGACAAGACTAGTGTCTCAAAGTATGATGTCACTTTTTATAAAATATTTGAAGAATCAAACTTAAAAATAGAATTTGAATTACAAGCAACTATTAATGCTATTTTCATTCTGAAGGGAAACGTTCCATAGAAAATAATTTAATGGAATGTAATTGTTCAATATATTGGTCAAGCTAACGATCCAATTTGGCTGTTTGTCAAAAATTATCAAGCAGCGATTTATGTTACTTATATGAAAGTACTGTTTTACAGTGAGAGAAAGAATAACCTCATAGTCTTTCTTTCAAACCTTTAAAATTGTTTAATTCTTACTTTTAAGTAGCAAAACTAGGTAATTTTGTATTGACAGTATCACTTGTAAAACGTCTATGTTATGCTCTATATCTTTGACTGTCTTATTCTATTGTTGTCGTACGTAATGTATCATTGCAAATTCGTATCATGTCAACTCGTACCACTAAAAGTCAACTCGTACCAATGTTAACTCGTACCACTGCGAACTTGTACCATTTTGAGCTCGTACTACTTCAAACTCATACTATTAAGAATATAGAATTTTATTGAATTTTAGATTGAAAAAATATCCAATTTACGAAAGTTTTTATGAACATCGTTATATTGTGTATAATATGCATCATCTGTTGTCTCATTGGCACTCATACCACATCTTCTTATATCTATCATCTGACATTGACCTCATTCTGTGGATTTTGTTGAAGATTTAAGTTTTGGTAGTTACAATGTATGTCCGTTTCTGAGATTCTACAAACTAAAAGATTCTGCTACATTTGGTGCATAAAATCATCTTAAGATGTACAAGTCCGTCTGGTAGGGATTAACTGACTATGGTTTAGTGATAAGTGGAAAAGAAAGAATATGGTTTATCAATTCATGACACAAAATCACTACACGCTCATGGATACCTTAAAGTAAAGGAATATGGCCCGTCGGCATAAAGCTACTTAAGTTAAGATATCCAATCGTAATATTATTTATTGTAGGACATGTAGAAAAATCCGTCCTTTTGGAACAAATCTTAACTTAAGTAGATCTATGCAAAGCCATATGGGCCCTGAGCTTTTTTTTTAAATTGCTAATATCAACACATTATAAAACATATTTGAACATGCCTGTTTTTCAAATTCTGTAAGTATAAATCAACTCTATTTGGTGTATATAATTCATCTGATCTCAACTTCTTTTTGAAGGTTCATTGTTAAATTTGAGTACTAGTAACGTTTTCGTGATTTGGTCAGCTTTTCAAATTCTAGAAGTAACAGGTCAACTGTAATCGGTGAATAACACATTGATATATGTACATGTCCGTCTTAGAGGGTTCATTTGCCCGTAGTATTTTTTTTTTCTTTGATAAAATAGATTCTTACATTTGTATTGGATCAGTGGGTCATCGGATATATCTAATCGTGATAGTTAAAATTCGGTAAATTATGTTAGTACATTTTGATACATCCCGAGAGCTGATAAGGGTTATGACCTTTTAACTTAGCCAATCATCTACTGAGATCATCGGCACCTACACATTGATTTTTTTTTATTACACAATGGGTCTAGAGAGGGTTAAGTTGACAAAGAATTAGACGGAAGACTGTTTATGTGATGCCTGTAGTAAGACAATTGATCTTAACATCGTTTAACATACATTTCAAGCAGATTTATCAAAGCAGTCGAGACATGTCATCATGTTCTGTATCTTGTTATTCTGTAATTCATCACATATAAACTTTATGGTAATTTTTCGGTATGGTGTTATATCTAATAAATACACTTCCAGGTTCACCGTATTATTTGTTCTGTAATTTTTCCATTGTTCTATTGAAAATTATGGTTAGCATACCCAAGTTTCAATTTTAGTGAACTAAAAACTAAACACTCGTGTTTTCAATTTTTTATTTGTGAAATACAATTACCAACAATGATTGTGAACACAGACGAAATAAATCAACCAATAAATATATTAATAAAAAAAACCTTTCCATTTAGAATTACTATTCAAGGCTAAAAGTTAAAAAATAATGAGTTTATACAAATAAAAATCATCAAAATTATAATAAATCGTTAAAGGAGTATTAGCTGTCAAATTAATTCAAACACTCTAACTTGATTTAATATATACTCATGAAAACAATGCACAATGTCTGGTATCGTTATCAAGTATCCACGTTTTGTGTGCATTTCTAACCGAACGCAATTTAATTAACTATAGAAATAGCCAATGAAAACTTTCGATGGGCATGTGACCCCGTGATAGTTATCAAATACACATTGGTCAGCACGAAAAACGTATAACGTAGTTTGTTTTTCTTTCTTTTTTTAGATCTTTCAAAGATAAACACATATAATTAAATGTAAATCGATTACTTATAACCGGTGTAAGTATGTTTTTGCGGGTTGAATCAGTAAACGAAATCGGCATTCCTGCTGCTGATTTCCATAATTTCACTTTTCTTTATCTGACATTCATTTCAATAAATGGAAATAGTGATCACATGCGCAGCCAACATTCTACAAAGGTCGAATGAACAAGTCGGATTCAAATGAGATTGAATTATTTACTTCGTCCAAATCGTTGTAAATGCCCTTTTAAACCTTTTAACTTCATAATACCTATCCTTACATCATAAATATTTGCATTTTACCTCTGGTGTATAATTAGTAGTTGGCACATGCCTAAAAGGAAACGTATCGCATAAAAAAAATATCGGCATATTAATAGTACGTCATATACATGACGACATGGACGGTAAATAAGATATTGAATTTATAATTAACAAACAGCCAATCATATTCGTCGCATTAAATATTTACATTAAAATTATATATAAATATACAAATGATTGAATGTTTTTTGAAACGAAAAATTCAACTAGCAGCATATTAACAGTACGTCATACACGTGACAGCATAAAGTGTCAATAAGATGGTAAACATTTATAAAAAACAAACAACCAACTTCAATTTGTTGCATTTTAGATATCTACAACAAAGTAAGTATTCAAACAAATGAATAAAGAATTATAAATTAATTATATTGATTAATAAAACACACACACAAGTGCAAAACAATGACTGTACTGGGACAATCATCTAACTTCATGGGGTAGGATCAGTGGTTTGAAGATGGAGGGGAGATCGGGGGAGGGGAGGGGGGATGTTTTTTATGTTGGTTTGAACATTTTTATTTCAACAAATGGATACGTTCTAATTTTTATCAAATTACAATCAAACCAAATCATCTTTTTTTCTTCCCATCTCGAAACAGGATGTTGTTCAATGCTTAGAAAAAATAAAACTGTGTGTATTTCTGTGGAATCACAAGAAGTTAATAAAGTTGGTATATACTATAAATTGGGTTTACAGAGGCGGATGTAGGGTCCTATGTATGGGTGTGCATCTGGTTTAGTTGAATTGCATTTTTAATTTTATTTTCAGCATACACGAACTACAAATGTATCTACAATGCGAATAGACAGACATTGGTTTGATATATATTAAAAGGAACAATACTTTGATTGTTGCTCTCCATCTTGATGGTTTTTAACTGAAAGGTCCAGCATGGACTAAAAAACACAAAGAAAATCTGTTAAGCATGTCAGGTGTGTAAATATGATCTTACGCGTTTATATAATGCTTGGGATTTATCAAGTAAACCTAGGATTCATTCTTTTAAAAACACCTAAACCAGAATACTTTTTTATTGTTCTGTGAAACAGATTATATTTTTGGCCAATGCTGCGACAAATTACTTGTTTTTCTTCTCTTTGAAAGCAGAAAATTCTTTCTTCACAAAATCATACCACAGTTTCCTGAGTGGAAAACCAAGAACCATGATGATAAAACTTATTAATAAGTAAATAATATTAGACATAATCTCAGATCCAATAAGTCGTCATTATTTATGCATGTTATGTTAGTCTGACATTTATCACACTTGACATTATGCCATTACTTGTAAATGATAAACAAAAAATTATTTAAGAAATATATAATATATCAATAACCATTTGAAATATGGTGACCCCTAATATTTGCATATAGTTCAAACGGAAATGTTAAAAGCAATGAAATTTAGATTTCAAGAAATCGCGATCTAAGGATGTTGACTACTCTGTTTCAAAATAACAAGTTTTCTTAAAGACTGTTATAAATTGATAGTATATATATATGAAGGAACTACAAAAGCAGAACAACACGAAAGGTCCATGTCCTTGTTTTTTTTTAGATAAAATCCATTGAGAATATGACAGGAAATCATTCTCTCTATCTCTCTATACATTTAACTACTGCCCTTGTTCTTTTACAAAAACCATGAAAAACTAACAATGATTTATAAGAATTTTAGAAATGGCTTTTCAAAATATATGTTATAATGTTATGGAAAGAAAGGTAGGGATTAGCATGCAAATTTATCAATGGTACCATATGGACAAAACCAGAGGATTCCGAATATCTAACAAAAAGTCAAAAACAAGATGAATGAAATTCCTTAAAGCAAATAAGTACTTATTTTTCACCGCTTTTTAATACAGTCTACACATACATTGATAGACCCATAACAGCAAAAAATATCATTTTTTGACTTTAAGATACAGTGAAACGAAATCCGAATGCATACAAATTTGATCAAAATCTGAAATATCGCCTAATTACGTCATCTTCGCATGCCAAGGGATACGATCCAGTCCCCTCCTCTCCACCTTTGGCGGATTAAGATAGAATTTCGGATCCACGAGGTTATGATTTCCATTGGTCGCAGTTATAACTGGATGCATCGAATCAAAAAGCGCCTTTATGATGATCACATGTAATGTTCAAAATGTAAATAAACAATTGCCACGTACAAATTGTGCAACAAGTCTTTACCCCAAAAACATAGAATGATATTTAGTGTCAATTTTAAAGTTCTTAATCAACTAATTAACACTGTGCGGGACAAATTTGCCATTCCAGAATTGGCAAATCTGACTTTGTCGGTTTACAAGATATCAAAAATATTTTTTGCCCAAGTGATAGATAATCAAAAAAATTAAATTTCCCCATATGTCCCAACATGTCACCGTTGTCACTGTTGTCACCACAGCTGATTAAAAGTACATTTACTATTGGGAAATTAAAAAATTCCCATGGGAATATTCGAAGTTCCCATGGGAAATGTTAAAGTTCCCATCGGAAAAAGTACTTTTCCCATGGGAATTTTAAAGTTCCCATCGGAACTTTACAGTACCCATGGGAAAAGTCGAATACAGAGAGTTCCCATGGTAATTTAACTTTTCCGACGGGAACAGTTTTTTCTTCCCATGGGAACAATTTTTCTTCCCATGGGAAAATTTGTCTACCTATGGGAATAATTTTTCTTCTCATTGAAACAGATATTTTATGTATGGAACATGTTTTCTGTTTAATTGTTTTTCTCCTAGAAAAATAAAAATTTGTTGAAAATGCAGGATTTATGTTAAATTATTGCAGTATGCAGGTTTTCTACAAAATGTCAATATGGTTTCATATCTAAAGCTGCTCTCAACATGCAACTTCCATAAAAACTCTGATTATTCAGTTAAATATGAAGCAGTGGCAAGTAAGTTTTTAAATAAGTTGTGCGCGTGTGTTGTGAATACAAATTTCTATAATTATTGAACTTATTGGAAAATAAATGTTATACAACTTTTTTCCGGTGCTTAGAAAAACCCCATTTAAATTGTTTTTTTTTTCAAAATACAAGACCCATAAAACAAAAACACTATAACCATGATAACATGCTGAGATAATATATTCATTTACAATCTGTATACACGTGCGTCATTAACGGGTTCTGGTTGAATGAACATGAATTTCGATCGATTACACACAGATGACGATCAATAGAGTGTCGTTAAAACATTTACATGGTAATTACTAAAGATGTGATTATATAGTTTGGAATTATTTTTTTATCTTTTTAATTTAAAATAACATAGCCTACTTTTATATTTCATGTCCTTTGTGGCAACTGTATCATCACATCAAGTCCCTAGTGCGTATTATTGAGGTGGTCATTTGTGGTATTTCTACGGACGTCTTTAGGGTATTTCAATATTTTGATTCCTTTCGTATTATATTTTGTATAGGCAGTATAGATGAATTACAAGAACAGAAACAAAGTAAATTGAAGTCATATTATTAGTCTCCGTTGTATTGTTTTAAAAACTTAACATTGACAAGGATTAGTGATTTCTGTGACATATACATGTACATGTACCAAATGTACAAGTTTGTTACTTTGAGTTTTATTTGTGTGACTTATCTTCGGTTTTGTTTTGTTTTTGTTTAAACACATTTTATTTTCAAAAGTAGCATATGGGATTGAACACAAAATACATAAGATAATAACGAAGACAAAATAGAAATAGATGTAATACAAACTATAAACAAAAACGAAAACGCAATATAATAATTTAGTCTTTTCATCTAAATTTGGGTTTTTAATGTAAAATTAGAATAACAGGTAAACAAGCTTTTGTGAGACCTCGAAATTGAAAGTATTATCTTTTTTTATTTTTTTAACTATAATTGTTAATCAATAAAAAATCACAAAACAATAATTGTGCTTTGGTACTGGCTGTTATCAAAGGGAGACAATTCAATCTCAATTTCAATGTGTTTTAATTACAGGAGAGATAAATCTTGTTACATGAAGAGTGAAGAGTTATCTCATCAACTATAGTCTATTTTTTAAAACTTCTTCTAGGTATTTAGTTTGCTTACCCATGTGTTATAATTAGTTCCTCACTTTGGAATCGCAAAGTAAACTTTAATAAAAACCCTTAATATTTATTTGCTATGTAATCTTTGTGGATTTAAAAAAAAAGATTCATTATAGGGTAATAAGGGCGCCATCAAATAAATAGGCAAGAATGACAATTTAAGACATTGAAACATTCAAAATTCAATTGAGTGTATAAAAGTCTGAGTCTTTTTTCAATTTATTCTGTAGAAAATTTTAAAAGTGACTATGAATTTATTGCAAGAATATTTATTGAAAGAGTACATTTTTATTATTTTGACAAAACATTTGAGAAGAGATATTTTGTATTGTTCTTGTATGCGTTGAGGCCATATATATAGTTGACAGTAAAAAATACGCATGGGAGTTACAAACGAGATGTGTTAAAAAAATGGCCATTATTAAAGCAAAAGTCCTGACTCGTAATTTTTGCATATAAGAAACAAATCAGGTAGTATAATATATTTTGTGGCCAAATGATGGACACTGATAAGGGGGTGGACAGAATTATGGGAACTATGGAATGAGAAGGCTGGAAATGGGAATTGGATAGGTGAAAGCTGGAGTCAGGGTGGTGTTAACCGTGAGGAAAGGGTTGTTAAAACTGGGATAATTCATGTTGACGAAAAAAATAGGAGTGCAGAGGAACAGAATACGGAGTGAAGTAGGAGTTTGGGGAGGGAACTGGGAATCAATGCTCCCTGTCCACCCCCTTACTGATAACCAAAAAAGAAAAGGGGTTGGGGGGTCATGTATGTAGAAAGAGCAATTCTGCAGGGGATGCGGACCACAGCTTGTTCTAGTTTGTGAACTGATAAATAAGAAGACCGATTGATGCCTAATGTAATAGCGCTATCTAAATAAAAGAAAAAAAACTAAAAATGAACAATGAAAACAATATATAATTTATTCAATAAGTACAATTTGTATCATGTCATGCATGTAGACTAAAAGTAATGGAGCATTGAATGACTGCAATAATTATCCGTTTTAAGAACGTATATGGCAGATGCACTAACCTCATTGGGAGATTTTGGAAGAGCACAGCTTCCCATGGATGGACTGAACCTCAGTCCACAAATATTTTATCGATAATGATGGAATGTTAAAACCACCCTGACTGGCTCAATAGCCTTCGCCTAGTCAGCCCTGCAGAGCGCCTTTTAATGTTTTTAAAGATGTTAATCCAATATTTCAATTCCAAACAACTTATAAAAAAATATTCAGTCTTTCAACGAAGGTTATAAATGATTAGCAAGGATGCAAATACTAAACTTTTAAAGTAGAACCTAAATAAATGTCTTTAACAAATGAATTCAAAATAGTAATATCTATTCAATTTTACAAATATGTACTGAATAAGTGTCATGTAAATCGTTAAATATAGAAACATGCGATTTCTATTTTTTAAACAAGGGAAATAACAATTACATGATAATCCTATCTGTCAAATGTATTTAGAAACAATTTGTTATTATAAACAATAAAAAACACACACACTGAAGATAACATGTGTTTTATATGCAACAACTTTATTGTTAATAAACAACATCCAACCTGACAAGAAACAAACACTGGTTTGGAACAAACTATACACTACGAACGACAACTCGACCTAGAATGTTACTCTTATTTGTTGATAATATAAACAAAAATTGATTTGAAAAAAGCGGTAATATGTAGTAATAGAAAAAAAAAAACAGAATGCCGTAGTAAATATCATCAGGAAATTGATCTGCTTTGCCGCCCGGAGATGCCGATAAGTGAACTTGTACAATATCATGTTTTCGGGGGAAGTGATGAATTGTCCTTGCCAAAATAACAATTAATTCAGGTATCTAACATTGCTAACATATATTGATACCACAATAATACATTGATAGTACTGTCTTGTCAAATATACCTTATTGTCAAAGAATGCTGTAATAGTGTCGTCATCGACGGCCAAAGAAAAAACCGTGATGATAAAGCATGCAATTCCGGAAATTGACCGTCTCCGAAAATATTAAATTCTAAAATTGAGTTATCGTCCTTTTCGCGCCAGACGACTATTTAAAAGGCTATATAATATTTTTGTAATATGAACTGGCGTTAAAAGTAGTAAGTCAGAATTTTAATTGTATGCGAAGTTCTGAATTTTTGTGTAATCTTGATATAAGATTGCACAGATTCAAAAGTTGCTTTACTTTGCTGAAATGTATAATGGTCACTGTGAACAGCTCAATTGGTATAACATATCTTTTTAAAATCAAAAACAATATTTCTCTTGCTTCATTGTGAAATGGGCACTCTAAAAAATTGTAAATACAATCTTCAACAGCATGGCTACAGCTACATTTTGTACATGCGGGATTTAGTTTTATATTAACACAGATCTGCATTCAAGGAGCTTCGCATACTTCTGAACCATTAAAGATATTAAGTTTTCTAACGCCACAACTAAAGTAGAAGGGTTGATGTTTTTAGATTTCAGAAAGTCCATATGTCGGGGTTAAAAATTCCATTCAACAGAAGTAGATGGGAAAAACCGATGTTTTGGTTATATCTAGTCTATGACGCGGGGTACTACATAGTTGTAACTAATTCGTAAATCATAATTTGAATTTGACCAATAATTGGGAGCATTACCAGTTGTTTATGAAATACAGTTTTCGTGCAATGAATGATATTTAATTCCAACCAAAGATTTGAGGAATTAACAATTTATTGAGATATTTTCCATCGGTAAATTTGAAAAATGTAAGTTTGTACTTCTTGTCAATAATAATGGATATTTCAAAACATTTAAATATTAATTCACAAAAATGAACGCACTTGTCGATCGTTGGTTTAGAAAGATAGAAAGATTCGGAACTAAAGATAGTCACAATTAAAAATATGTATTTTGAAAAAAAGACAAAAACCGCCAGAACAGATCTGATTTAAATCCAGGGTCCGTATATGCATATGGTACTTAAGTTAAGATTTGACCCGAACGGACGGATTTTTCTACATGTTCTACAATAAATTGATACTACGATTGGATATTGTTGTATGCATATATGTCCAGATCTATATAGAACTTACTTTGCTTCGTCGAAAGTACGAATATATAAAAATCACAGATTTTTATTTCAACTAGAACGTTCTAGAACAGTTAAAGAAATCATTACAATTGTTAGTTATTTTGTACATGTATAACTATAATGCGAACCTTGTGAAATAGCACGTGAAATCCCAACTAAGCGTGAATTCTTTGGAAAAGCGACGGTTCTATTAATACCTATTGTCAATTTCAAGTTCTGTTTCGACATGCATTGTAATATATGTCACTGGACGTTAAAATTTCATCATCAATTTCGTCTTCGTCAAATATTGCTGTTGGTTTCTTTTTTTTTTATTACTTATACATGAATACACCACAAGTTATTCCTAAATAATCTCATTTAGATATTTAATGCAAAGTAAATTTTAAAGATGAAAGTCGTATTAATTCGATAATGCTTCAAACTGAATATAAACTGAGAATATATGTATCACTGCCATATTCCGAATCCCGGACAATCATTTGTGTAAATGAAGAAAAGATAAGAATGATCAGTATCTGAGTGAATCTACGTCTCAATCAAGCTTCATAAAGATATTACAGAAGATTCAAGATTTACAACTTTTCTTGAATATGATTGCCAATGAAATAAACTATGCAGGAGATTTCAAATTAGCCCAATTAATTTGTGTGTGTACTTTAACAACTGAAACCGTAATTCTGCTGTAGTGCACGTCGATCGTATCTGTAACAGGAAGGCGTATGGTAACCATACTACCTTACTTAGTTCAAAAGTACATAACAACCCTTTCTTTGTGCATTATACGCTCAGGAACATACATCTTACTATTTTGCATGGATTGGTAGCAAATTTTACTTTTCAACTATAGTCCTTAACCAAACGCGTTGGTTTTTTTTCCATCTGACAAGCTTAATTTTGGATCAAGTGATCATACAAGTACGGAGGCTAGGATTTATAATTCGGCTAGTCTGGATGACTTCATGCAATACCCACGCTCCGTATTCTTTATAGTTTTTACATAAATCATTTGAATTTTAGATCCTTCAATTTGCAAATAAATATTATATTTAAATTTCGTAAGGCTTAGTACAACCTGCAAAACATTTTATTTGATGTCAACAATAGTAAACATATAAAATGAAACAATAACTTACTACTAGTATACCAATATAGACTTTTGTTGTATGATTATACAAACCGAAATCACTACTAGACGAGGGGTTGACACGCTCAAATTAACAAAATTGTGTTTCAAAGAACCAATGCACCGAATTGAATTTATAGGATTTAGTTTAACATTTTAACCTGCTCAAGGAATGTATTATTCCATTTCCATTCTCAATTTTATTACTTGACAAGAACAATTTAAATGTAGGACAAAATCGGCTTACAACACGAAATCTGTTCAAAGAATAGTACCAAGCATGTGACAAAATGACGGGTATGTAACAGAGGTATCGCAATTGCAGATGGATTGGTGGATAGTTACTGTTTGTTCAACGTTCAATGACAAGTATCTCATGCATATTGCAAGACCAAACTAAGTTGGGCAGACGACAAAAGCGAAATTGTGACAAATTCGTTGTTCAAAATTTATTTTCAAGTGCTATTTAGGAAGTCATACATGTATATGAAAAGTAAATTTTACTATTATTTATTGAATAAAATAAAAAGATCAAAACCTCTAAAAGAAAATAAACCCGGTGAATTACACTCCTTGTCTTTGAATTTGGGTTTGGCTGACCTTAATTGATATTACTTTTCAAAACAATTATTCAAATTAAATATACAATTATTTTACTTCTTTTTTGGGGGGGGGGGGGGGGGAGGGGGGGAGTCATTGACCCTAAAACATAACAACAATACAGGCTTATAGTATTTTAAAGCATTTTTGAAGCATTCAAATATAATGAAACGTATGATAAGGCAAGTCGGCTCAAAAATGATTGATATTTCAAAGAAAAATGTTTAGTGTGTTCTAGAGGAGGCACGCAGATTTGTCTTATATTATCGATCGGTCGCGGTGGTATTGTGTCATTTATATCAAACTACTCGTGGTGTGGACATCACCGTTAATGACACCTGGACAAGCAAAATTTGTTGAATCAATTAAAATAAGTAATATACAGAAGAGCTGATCATGCCATATACATATACTTTGTTCATACATAATAAACAAATTTGTTAGTTATTTCTTGGAAATAAACATATTTTATTATTCTATACTCAAACTGACTGTATATTACCAAGGGCTAATTTCGACATCGATAATTACTGAATTCTCAATATATTCAGTCGGTTTTAAGTTTTTAATCGGGACAAAGTTTTGTAAAATACTAAATTTTTAAAATACATTATTTCGTCATTTGTCAGTAAACAAAACAGAGATAACACTACAGAGAAGGCAATTAAGCAATCCAATACACAAATAATGCACGATTCAATTATGAAAAAACTATATTTTTTTCATGATTGTTATTCATAAGGCTAAATTTTCATTTTGTTTTCAAAATAATTAAAATACATAAGAGTTTATATGCCTAAAATAACATAGTTACTCGCGGATTTGACAAATATTTTGGATATTTTACTTCGTGACTGGAAATCATATTTTAGCGACTTGTTACGAAGCAACGGCTGGAGACTTAAGGAGACTTAAGGAAATTTAGAATGTTCGAATAGGGTTCTTTGATTGACATAAATTTGAATGATTTTCACGTGCTGACATTTGTAAAATTTACAAAAATCTGTGCCTCGTGATTTCGCAGAGATCGAATAGAATTTCTCGCCATTACAGTGTATTTCTTTATTGATAGAATTTACTTTAAAGATAAAAAACATAAAGAAAATATTTCATATAAAGTGATCTTCCATCATTGATTAATCTTTTTATTTCAAAACTTTCTTTATTTTCTGCGAGTGCAAGAGAGTATATTTGATATTAAAAACATGAACAAATCGATCTTTTCCAGATTCAAAATTGTCGAGGGACGCTTAAATCGTACCACGTGACCTACAAAAATTTGCACACAGCACCTAAGGCTGTCGCCCCTCCTCTGAGTGTGTTCATTGTAAACTTAAACCAGAATGCGTATAAATGTCACTATTATAACAGTCACAAACCACTTCTAGAATTAAAAATCAGCGATTTACCATTCATGCAATAATATTTTGTCGAAAGTGATCGAGATGCCCTTATTAGGTAATTCAAATTCTCGGACACTTAATTTTTTTCCAGAACACGTTATAGTTAATATCAGAGCCATATTATACATGTATTATATCTGGGACTATAATACTAAGTAATAATAGTCCCAGATTATATTATCTGTTAATATGCATCCTTCTTTTAAAGTCTTGTTTTTCTTAAACACTTTAGGACCGTATATCGAGGGCACTGCCGAAAATAATCTTTCAAAAAGCAAATTTAAGTTTCAACCTTTAAAACTTGTATGTCAGATATTTGACCACATGACAAGAAATTCTACAATAAACATTGGTCACGCACGACAGATTCCGATGTAAGACACGTGCCTTTACAATAGTCAGTCAACACGCATCAGCGCACACAGGTTTGTCGAATAGGCCAGTTGATTGGAGGAAAGTTACCAAAAACCACGCCTACCTTAAACTAATACCAAATCAAACGCCTTCGACAGACACATAAATAAAACATGGATAACATTACAGAGATTTGGTTGCGTATTCAATATTTGAAAAAGTTTAGACTCTTAATTCAAACTTAGAAGTATAAAATATGCTGTAATGCAAGTTTCGCAATTTTACAATAAATTTTATACATAGTTTCACCTACCTAGTGAGGAAAAAATACAAATTAAAAAAAAATTGCAAATTAAAACTATTTCGAATGTTCTCTATGTGTTATAGTAGTCTCAGTCTATTCGTACAAAAAATCATCAGCAATTAAAAAATCAAATATTTCTTTCACCTGTATCCAATCGGAAAAATAATTCATTTTAGTCTTTGATCTAGATGCAAAAGACGACAATGCTCCTTACAGTTTAAACAGTCTACTCCAAATTTCATAGCGTATGCAGAGCTTGACAGATACCCATTACTGTCCTATGTAAAATTGCGAATGATACATTTCTAGAGTATACTTCTTAATGGAAAAGAAAGTAAAATTTGTGTTGAATTATACAAACTTGTGTTTTTATATTATGCTAATAACGGAATAGAAACTAAGTGGATATCATATATGAAAAATATTTTTGATAATTACGGTATGATCTGCGGTATGATTATGTCCAATATTATTATAATGCACAGTTTGTGATAAATGGCCGTCAAATTTATTAAACAAAAACCCAAAGACCAGTTTCAACAAGAATACTTTGCTTTTATTGCAGAATCGCATAAAACTTAATGTTATCGTATTTTTAAAAAGAATTAACAATTTGAAAAAATACTTTTCATTTTTACCTTACTAAATTAATTTATATATTATGCAAATATAGATGTGGTAGTCACCACTTGCCGATTGAGTCTGGAAGGTGGCAGGATTTACAGAGAGAAAACATAATATCTGCCGTCTCTGTGACACAAACAACATTGGTGACGAGTACCATTACATTATGAATTGTAGAACATTTAAAATACAGAAAGAAGGAAATTTTTACGGAACTACTGTTAGTCAAACCCTAATATCTTTAAAGTTGATCAACAGTTTAACTCATCAAATATTGTAATATTAGAAAAACTATGTAAAAGTTATAAATGTGAAAGTTAGTCCTCCAAGTTAATTTAATTGTATCGTTTACACATGCATGTAATAATTTTACCTTATAGTTATGTTTATGTATGTTCTCGATAACTAGCAATTGAAGTTTTATGAGAAATAAAGTATTCGTATTCCTTTAAACCATAAATTACAAGAAGACAGCCTACCGGTAAAGTACAAGTGAATATATCATAAAGTATATATTAAATCCTCATCCGTCCTTGTAAATGCAAAACTCTGGATTCTCTTTGATATTTACCTGAGAGATCATAAAAGACAAATCTAACAAGACTTTCAAAGGTGTTTGCCAAAAATGAATTGAAATAAAAGATTTTTGTGTAGACGAGTAACAATATTGCATTAGCATGATTAGGAAAATGAATGAAATAAACTTTAAAAAAGTAAGTTCACATCTTTCTAGTGGCGAAAACCATGCATATCGAGTTACGTCGACGAAAAAGAATAAGTACAATTTAATAATAATTATGAAGTCAATTTCATGAAATTAAAGGATTATAATTAGAAAACAATCTTAAACACGATTCGTGATTTCCCATGTATATAGATTAAAACAGATTTATAATTTTTATTCTTAAATTAAATTCTGAAATACAAAGGCATGGCTCTGATACTTGACAGTTCAGCGAACACTATTACATGAAATGCACGATGCTATTGATCGAAAACAAAGGTGAGAGATTCAAATTGTAAAATCAGCCGCTGGACGGTAGAATTTTTATCAATCATTCAACGGTAATAAAAGACTTTTGAGTGTAAAAGTATGATAGAAATACTTTTAATTTTTTGAAATTACATTTTTTTTTATCAAATGGAATGCTTGTTAAACTGTTCCAGTCATGGTTACTAGTAACTGTCAGTCCATTGCGATATTTCATAGCTCTTTTACAAATTCTGAAAAAAAAAAAAAAAAGAAAAAATAATGTTACCATGGGAAAAATATATATTCCCATGGGAAGAATAAATGTTCCCAAGGGAAAAAGGTGTTCCCATGGGAAGAAAAATTAGTTCCCTTGGGAACAAAAATTCCCTTGGGAAATTTAGAATTTCCCATGGGAAGAAACTATCTACTAATGTTCCCATGGAAAATTGTAGTTCCGATGGGAACTTTAAAATTCCCATGGGAAAAGTACTTTTTCCGATGGGAACTTTAACTTTTCCCATGGGAACTTCGAATATTCCCATGGGAATTTTTAAATTTCCCATGGAAAATGTACTTTTAATCAGCTGTGGTGACAATAGTGACAACGGTGACATGTTGGGAAATTTAATTTTTTGGATTATCTATCACTTGGGCAAAAAATATTTTTGATATCTTGTAAACCGACAAAGTCAGATTTGCCAATTCTGGAATGGCAAATTTGTCCCGCACAGTGTTAATTGAAGATCTTGGTATAATTCTAGTGGGAATGTTGGAATGTCAATGTATATTTTCGGTTTCCGCTTTACGAAATTTGACCCACCCATTTTACACCTCCACACTGAAGAGAGTTCAAGTGCTGCCATTGGTCAGGAATGATGCAGTCGGAATGGGCGTGACTTTTATCTACCGTTAGATGGCGCAGCATTGTAATCACAAATGTTGCCTTAATCTGCCAATGGTGGAGAGGAGGGGACTGGATCGTAACCCTTGGCTAGCGAAGATGAATTACGTGTACTTTCCTAAAAAAGAAAAATAGCATGACTTTGTATGATTCAATAATTTTTTTATGTATATTCGTCTTTTATTTTTTGGAATACATAACGTAAAATCCTGAAAAGTCGGACACCTCATTTAAAAAGACATTTATAGGTCCTACGTTTCATGATATGGTAAAAATGTTAAAATATATTAAATTTGAATCAGATATGGGATAAACGTTAATTGAAAAACAACCCAACGACATAAATAACATAAATAACTAAATGACATTTATGTGCAAATTTCAACAATAGACATGTATTTTAACATTTTGATTAAACTGAAGTAAAAATATGACCTCAACCAATAAAAGTGAAAAGCACTCGTGGTTTTTCAACACGCACACCCTTATATAATAGACCAATCTCTAAGAAGATTATATTTATCCCAGGGCATATATTATGTACATATATGTACATCATTTAATATTCCTGCGTCACACGCAGAATACGTATTTAAGTCGGTAATCGGCAAATGTTCTAAATTAATTTTAAATAACTGTTCTTTGTTTTTTTTTTTCTGTAGAATTAATCGTTGCTGGGAAGATCACTCCATCATCAAACATAACCATAATCAGCAAAGAAAAAGCGCTGTTCAAGTTAGGCTTAGGTTGGTTTGGATTAACTAGAAGCTTTATATATGGATATGAGAAGGGTTAATTTTGTTATGCTCCATATGGTTCAAGTCCCCTAAAAATGAATGCATCTTGCCCCTCAACCCCTAATTATTTTTTTGTTAATTTGTTGTGTCTGCATTGTATTGAAATTTACAGGAAAATTGCTTGTCATCGATATTACGATACAATGACAACTTAATGCACTGGTCTAAGCTTCTCCAATTCTTTGCTTTTTCTATGATTGGATACATCAATTTCTAAAAAAACGTCAAGTAAATGCGTTTGTTTACAAATAACAAAAGTTAACCATGTGGAAATTCAAAGGAATGTGAATCAGAAAGTATATTTCAAAAACTTTTAAACAAGAATAAAACAAAAATAATTAAATGAAAATTCTAAAAAGAAACAGAATCTTGACAGAATCATGTTCTAATTACTAGAGATTACTGCAACATTATATGACTATTTCCCATGTCTATAAAACCATATCTTCCTTTTCCAATTAAAACTCACAAAATGTGCAAACCGACGGTCACTTGGGCTGGTCTTAGGTGGGAGAACGTAAAGTAGAGCAATAAGATACAAGTATGCTTTTGTAACTTAATACCAAACATTAAAAGTCTCTCATAAGTTCTGAATTTTCTGAAATGAACCCTATGCAAAAAGTCAACATTATGCATTGCGTCACAGTCGGAATATAAAGATTTACAAAGTCTCTCTTATCGTCACAGTCATTAGAACAAACATAATATCCAAACAATGATCTAAGCATGTTTCCAAATAAAATATGTTTAAATGATCAGTTCTCATAAAAAAATCTTCTAATGAAATAAAAAAAAAAAAGAATTACAAGTGAAATATGTACAACAATATGCTTGTTCAAAAACAACTAAGTCTTAACTACATTTCTATAACAACTACCAAAATGAATGCATTAAGTCGTGCAGACTAGATTGAATGAGCCGGCGTTTCATATATATTACATGTATATGTATCAAAACGTATTTATAACGTAAAAGTACATTCAAAATACGATCATATATATATATATATAGAATAAATAAACCTATGAACAATGGTAACCATGAAGCACAAAATGGCCTGATCACTATGCATCGGTGTTTAACGTAACCTCGCCACCCAGGAAAAACCACAAAAACTTAACGAAAGAAAATTGATATGAAAACATATACAAGCGCAAGACACGTCTCATGACATTGATGCCGACCCGCATAAAAACAAATATCAAATAATATAATATTGAAGTTTAGTGTTGAACGTCTTCGGCCAGAATGATTTTCAAACACATTAACATAAGAATACTTATTGACGCAACGACACGTAAACACAGACTACAGACAAACCGCCAAAGAAATATCGTTTTAACATACTTTTAGACAACATTTTCCCGCTATTCTACGAAATGCGGAACAACAAATTTAAAATATACAAACAATTGCGTTATCTTTATGCAAATATTTATACATCTATGCACATATTTACTATTAAATCTGCTGTTGATTTTTAATACTGTCTTCTTACAGTAGACAATTGGGTGAAAGGTATCACAAGGCATGTAAATGTACGATTATTGGCAAGCCATGATAAACTTGACACTCGAAGTTTTTTATATACAGGCATCATATTGTTTTTTTTTCTCTCACTCAAATGCAATCCTATAAATGTACAAAAGAGGTTTGAAACCGTTTTCTATTTTGAATAAAGCTGAGAACTTCTAGGCGCTGTTTATTGAAATTGTCTCGGAGAGGAAAACGATTGAGTTCAAGCCCCGTTGGGGGAGTCAGTTAACAATGTGTTTCGTTATTGTGTAAGCTTTGTTTAGTGAAGTATATTATACTCTAATTTAAAATGGTCGGTCGTTAAACGTGAATCTTACCTACATCGATTCTAACAAGTTGGACTGCTTTACCATTGTCTACTTTAATTACGTATAACTAGTAATCTTTTACAGTTAAACGTTAACAATTTATTAAAGTTTTGTAATTATTGATTGCAGAATAGGACATGTCATTATTTACCAAAAACAATATTATTTAGAAGATTGTATCTTATATAAATATGAAATACTTCAAATGCCTTAAATTTCCAAAATCATTGACAACAAGTTGTATGATATTCGGAGATTCAGATATCAAACCAACACACATGTTTTTGGACAAATAATTTATACATGTAATATAATGTTGCTGTTAAAAAATCTAGATAGATTAATTTTCGTGAATAGCAAAATAAATGTTTTGTATACAGTATTGATTACCATGACATTGACATAAGCGATCATGAATTTTAAGAAATGATAAAAGATTCGATATTCTGGAAAAAGACAAGATTTGTGGATATCTTTAAAAATGTTTAAATGTAGCGTATGTTTAGACAAGATTGAAATATCAAAGATAAGGTAAACATGTCTTTATTGCTGTATGACACTGATTTTTTATATGGTCGGATAACTTGAAATATATAATTGGTGTTTAGAAAGAGAATTTATTAGGATGGAAATTGAAAATTCTTTTATATACAGGATAGATAACAAAGACTTCCGAACAAATCGAAAATTATGAAACTGTAGATTTTGCCAATTAGAAAGTTTAAGATGAAGGTTTGTGCTGTTGAGCGAAAAATGTATATGAGCGATTCTTGTTTTTTTTTTTTAAAAACGTTTGTATTATAAGGTATATTTATACTTAGCTTCAGAAAAATGCTAAAAAAATCAGATTTTCAGAACGACTTATAAAATGGTTACAACGAAACTGTGTAATGCAGAAGACATTCTAGAAGTTGAAAACAATGGTTGAAAGAAATTATACTCGTGCAATAAAATTTATGAGACAGTTCATAAAAAACGTGATGTCAAAATTGAAGTTGATATTTTAATTTGTGATGGCGATATTTTTAAAAATTATTTTCTGTTTAAAATAACTAAGGCCAGACAAGTCTTAAGGAATGCTTATTGCTGTTAAAGTTTAGTGACAGTTCTATTGATGTACTTCTATTTAAATTTATACTAATTCTTGTGATAATTATCCTACAGGAAACTGCAGCTTCCGATCAGAAAGTTCAACCTATTTGAAAAAAAGATGAAATCTTCTTCCCTACTGCTGCTACAAATTCATGTTGCAAATAAACAAAGATAAAAAGGCTTATAATTAATCTTTACGTTAAGTAATATTCAAGTGGAAGTAGATTTTCAACCTATCAAGGGATAACTAAACGGTTACGTTTACTCTTTTTTTTTATAAACACATATTAATGCTGCGTTCACACGTAATTCGAATTCGATTCGCATTACTTAATTCGAATTAGTTTAATTCGCATTCGAAACGGTTTACGTCCAAACGTAAATTCTAATTCGAATTGCAATGCGCGTCAAATTCGCTTTACTGTCCGAACGACGTTAACTTTAAATTCGTATTAAGAAAAACGCATTTCTAATCCGAATTGGATAATGCGATTTAGCCAATTCGAATCAATTCGAGTTAAAAAAGAAGAGTGTGTGAACGCGATTAGCGAATTCGATTCGCATTCGATTCGAATTCAATTCGAATTAAATGTACGTGTGAACGAGGCATGAAAATATAACGTTAATAACATTTAGATTAAACATATTCAAAAAGTATATGTACTATATCTACTAAGGTAGGCATTCTGATATATCATAGTATTATAAGTTTATGGATCCATATTATTTAACTTATTCTAATGAATTCAAGTTACAAAACGTTATGATAACATTTAGAGTATTTCAATTCGAATGAGCAGATCAACGAATCTAGGTTTTTATTACATTATGACGATGTTGCGATTGGATCAGTTGCATTGTTGTAACTGTGGTGAAATTTTCACTTTGATTTCCTGGAAAATATAAAAATCAATTAAAAGGGGGATCAGTTAAATATTTAAACTGAACTATTAAAAGAATACCACAGTCTTTTTCTTTTATTCTTATTCAGATATGTCTAACCACATTCTGTAAATGGACATAATGACGTTTTGTTGACTAAGACAACAAACATAACAGAAGGCACAATAAATATCAAATACAGATAAATTGCTTACCAAACAATTACGTTATAAGAAACCTTAACAAAAAATACAAAAAATAACCATTTTATACTATAATATTAAAAGTATGGTTGCAGTTAATGAGAACACATTTGAATTAGCTAACCTGCTTATAAGAAATAATGTCGTGCTACACTCTTATAGATAAAAGGTTGCAGTACTTGAACCTTAATGCACAAATCATAGGCGAACTAACAGTTATAATTCATTTGCTCGACAACAAATAGGATGTAATATACAGTTTTTGCATTTTGTAATCAGTATCTGTATACATCTACCTCATTTACTCATGATTGATAACTAAGGTTGAACACTCATAACTATATGCACAATTATCTGAGTTTAACATGTAGTGGTACATTTAAATTGACATTACAAAGAGATAAGTGCTATCAGTTATGTGCATGGTGCACTTCAAGAATATTAATGAAAACAAATGAGTTTAATACTTCCACAAAAACCATCAATAAAACAAAACGTACTTATCTTTGAAATTAACAGACAGATAATTAGTAACTGAAGTATTGAACTTTTGTAAGCTAAATATCAAGATATGAAATGTTTTGTACACCACTAGTGTACAAAGAACATGAATGAAACCAAAATATTATCAAACCACAGTGTTTTGGCACAACATGCTATTCAATAAAGCTCAGTGAATCAAAATACTAATGACTTGTAAAGAAGCATATTATAACGTGTTAATTTTCACTTCTTTCATCGGCAAATACTTATTTTTTCGCTCAAGTGAAAACCTATGTGTGTGAAACTTATTAACCAAAATACTACTAGAAAATATATATAATGACACAAAAGGCTCATTACAAGTTTAATATCACAATCAAACTTACCGTTTGTGAAAATTTAGTATCTTTGTATATATCAATATCTGAAATAAAAAGAGAAGTCCAATTACTCAATCATATTAATGGCTGATTTCGATATGTGTTGTTTTATATCTTTGCATGTTGGTCATTGCAGCTAAAATAGGGGCATACTTAGTATATTCGTCGACAATTCAACTCACAAATGCTGCAAATATAAATTGATCACTCTTAGAAAGTACACAAGTTAAGCGTTATAAAAGTGTCAACCAACCACAATCTAATATACATCATACATTATTTGCTAAAAACCAATCACAGATTGTCGTAAAGTTGTTACACATTTAGATATATATTTATAAATATATAATAAAACTATAACACAATGCCTAGGTTCCATACATTTCGGCCATTACGGCCTTCTTCATTGGATTTAAAATACCAAATTGAAACAAAAATTACATCGCTTGGATACATTACGTTACAATAACTTCTATGACGTTTATTTGCCGCGCTTTTTATTTTTTCATAATTCTGTTTACTATCGTTCGTACATAGTGTTTAGTTCGTCTGGCTCTAAAGTTCTATGTGCATTATGTTCACACATTAATGAAACCAAAGTATTCTGTGATAACACCAGAAAAGAATATACCCTTCAGGGACAAATAGACTGTAAAACTGTGGGCGTAGTGTATTCAATTAACTGTACAAAATGCGAACAATTAATATAATTAGGACAAACAGGCGATACACTGTATCAAAGGATGTTATTAAACTTTTCAAAAATAAGAACAAACAAAACAGACGATCCAATAACAACCACTTCATGCAACATAACCATTTGATAAAAAATCTAAAAGTTAATGCAATAGAAAGAGTATTTGATACATAAATATATCGAAAAACTAGAGAAGCCTTTTGGATCAAAAAATTAAAACTCTAGAGCCCGACGGACTAAATACTATGTAAGAAAGATAGTAAAGAGAATTATGAAAAAGAAGCGCAGCAACTGAACGTTGTAGAAGTTATGGTGACGTAATGTATGCAAGCGATGTAATTGTTGATTCAATGTTGTAATTTAAATCTAATAAAGAAGGCTGTGATGGCCGAAACGTATGGAACCTTGTGTTATAGTTTTTATTATACAATCTATCAGAAACTTTATATATATAAAGATTTAACAATCATCAGGGCTAACGACCATTTCCATCGTTGTTCTAATGGACGATTTAAAATATTTCCGTTGTATATGGTCAATCGTCAAAATGATTTTCTCCGGAAGAAGAAAGAAGAATTATTCATAAACATTCTCAGCCCGGGATTAAATGATAAGTAATATTTTAATTTTTACGAAACATTTTAAAGACTTTACTCCAATTTTAAAATGACATTAGTAGTCTCCCTTGTATTTGTTAACGTCATACTATTGTTAACGTCAATCAATTGTTTTATAACATATTATGTATACAAGTCACATTACCTGAAGATCTGTGAAAGCAGTGAAAGCGCTAGTAAAAGTGATGAATTGAAACCGTCATTATCTTATATTAATTTTCTTATATATATATATATATATATATATATAGCCATAAAATATAAGATATGAGTTTGGTAGAAAGTGAAAAGAAAAATCATAATCTTCCTAACATTTTCATTCATCACAGACAACCGAGATACTTAAAAAAGGCCTTCGATTAAAAAATCAAATTTTTACAGTGTAAACATGTAGAGATTACAGAGTTTTAACATGTTGAAGAGATAGATTTATCATCTGTAAACGGAAAACGTCAACATTACGTAAAAAAATGAAAGCTACTGAAAATAATAGATCCTGTACATTATTTTTACTTACATTTTTTATATAATAGTATATGGAAACAGTATTAAACCGTTGCTTTGACTTGAGTTCGAATTCTGATGATTGCAAAATATAAAGATACATTTCTTTATCAGTGCAAAAAATCTACATTTCAGAATACACACCTGAATTTATTCTTTCAACGAAGTCAAAATCCAACCCATCGATGCAAACGTCATGATAGCCTATTTAAAAAAAAACATTAGTAACCATACATATACAAAAGAAGCTAAGAATGAAATTGACTATAACGAATAATATAACCATTCATGAGTTTTTTTGCAGTAAAACATGCCTTGTGAATATTATTTATAGAGACATTTGAATGGATACAGACAGTTCTGCAACAATTGGCTAGTTGACTCAAAGTATGAGATCATCTGAGTGATCATATAGACTGGAATATACAATATACAAATATAAAAAAAAAAAAAAAAACTATTCAGATGTTCAAGATAACCATATCATGCTTTTCATCCAGATGAATGTATTTTGATCTTGACTGCTAGGCTTTTTATTTTACTTTCAAATGCTTTTTTATCTGTTGTAAGTGTCATAAATGTCGTCTCGTTGAAAAAAAAAACGTTTACTTTGTTGCCACAAACAATTTAATTCCTATAATTTTGCAAATACTAATCTCTTCATATGCGACATGTTATGATGTTATATCGATTTTTTTTTGTGTCAAGATCTGGACAAAGTTGTCATTTCAAATTAAGTAAATAACTGATAGTACTCTTTTTATATTAACAAAATAAACAAGAGACTCTAAGGAGTCTGTATCCGATATCAAATCAAATGAGAGAGGAGGAAATAAGCATATCAACACCAAAATTTCTAAGAAAAATGAACATATCATATTGTTATAATGCTCCTTGGAAAGTAAATAAAACTGTTGGTGTATCTGGTTGTTATATAAGACAATTAGATGTATTTTAGTGATGGTAAACATACATAAATAGAAATGTCTTACCTTAAATACACCGTTTTGGTAAATTGATTGCATGTTCCCTGCTTAACTTTTATTGATGTAGTATTATACTTACATGAATCTTTTTTCCTTTGACAAGAACAATAGTTTTGATATTTACACATTGCTAAAGTTATAATTATACCAGTAACACTTAGAGCAATGCAAAGGTAGATTAAAATATCTGAAATATAAGACAAAAACATCCTATGTAGGAATAGGAAAATTCCTTTGTACTTAGTTTACTAACCTTTCGAATTTCTTTATCATAGTGTACTCAAATATTCTTAATGTATTTCAATTATAACCAAACATTACATGGCCCACAGTAAATTCCATTACAGTGATCTAATTAACAGAAAAACAAATAGATATACCCTGGATGGATGTACTGAATCTTATCTGTTCTCGATTGAATACTCAACAAGAAACTAATAAAGAAATTGATCATATTGCAAACCGCTATACTGGTAGAACTATATACTATGAATATATGAATAATGAAACAGTGGGGATAATGCAAATCATATTTCCGCCGTCGACAACACATTTATTTTATTCATATCTGATAGCCCGTTTTAGATTCCTACGCCATATGCCAATCTCCTAGATCTAATTACCCAAAATCCAGAAAAATGTGATTATTTTGACAGAGACTACCTTAAACCTCAGTTTTCTTTAAATTTACCTGTTATGTTGTCAGTCTTCTGTTTACCATCTGGAAAGCGTGTATATCCAAGCATGTACTCTACAAGAAATTAAATGACAAATAAGAATAAAGCATGTTATATGTAATCTGCTATAACAACTCTTAGATTAGATATTTTATCATTTGTTTTTGGAGAGGCAAAGTTCTTAACATCGAAATGCAGGCATGTTCAAAATTTATCATATGGCAGTGGCGAATCTAAGGCTTAATATACTTCTGTGATAGGTCTTAAAGCTTTCTTAAGACAATCACTTGCTTTCGTTAAAAGTTTAAAGGATTTGAATTACTAAGACTTTTCAACTTTCAGACATAGATGTCCTAAGCAAGATTTGGCACTATTTGTTTTAAGTTTACTCTTCAAAACGTGAACTTCCTAATTGACTTAGCCTTCCAAACGGTTTGTTTAGATCGCCTCTTTTGTATGTTATCTAGACGAAACGTGCGTCGGGCATACTTAATTATTACTCGAGAGTCGTTTTCGATGTATTTTACACTTTTTACCTTTGATATATCCCCCCTGTTTCAATCGTTTTTTTCGAGTTAAAATAAAAATGAGTTTTTAAACATTTGTTTTTAACTAAGTACTTAATATGCAAAGTTGGGTCTAAGAATCTGTGTTTTCAAATGGTCACCCTTTAGTTTTGTATTAAAACAAGTTTTAATTATAAAAAACACCAAACAACAGAAAGAAGATACCACGGGAACAAATATAAGCTCAGGTAAAAAGAACAACTTCATAGTAAAAAATAACGACGAAAAGACAAACAATAACAATACATTACACAGAAAATTTTCGATATAGCAACACAAACCCTACTTAAAAGCTGAGTGTACTAAGGTACTCTAGAAGATAAAGCAGTTGCTATTGAACATGTTGCACCCGTCGTGTTGTTGCTCAAACAATTAAAAATGAGTAAAATGTCCAAATGACGGAAAGGAAGACGGATTGTAGCTGAGACTAGAACCCGATTTCTAGCCCTTATATTTAATGAAAGGAGGGGGGAAATACCAAGGGAACAATTAAAACGCATATGTTAAATAAACACAAACAACCCAATGGCAAGACTCAGCTAGCTGCACCATATGTTAGGCTCTCAGAATAAATCGCCCCAAGTAGAAAAAAAATCAACATGCAAGCTTCTTAACAGAGACTACCAAAAGACGTTAATTTTCTTTGAATTTACCTGTTGTGTTAAGGGTGCTTCTAACATAATCTAGTTGGTTTGAGAATCCAAGCCGAATATATTCTACAAGATAATAAAACAATAAATAAAGCAAAACAAATCAACTATTGTTGCGTGTTTTTAAGAAACAACAGAATGGATTACTCAAGCAAGCTGAGGGTTACCTAACACAAGCATAGATAGCCTTAGTCAGATTGACAAAGTTTTAAGCATTTTGGTGTTCAATGTTTTACTGCTTTGTACTAGATTTGCTTTTTCAAGTGTATAACTTTAAATAAATCAATCATATTTAAAATACACATTCACACAGACGCTCTTATATTTTTAATTCTTTTTGATGACGGAAACTATTATGATTATAAAAACTAAATTGCAATTAGGAAAGGATGAAATCTGAAAATCATCACTGTTCAAAAATGGGTGAAAAGTGTAAATAAACAGAGTTGTTCAGATTAATCATTCAAAACACAAACAACTCTTAAAATATAATTCAAAACATGTTTTCCTGTTTTTAAACATTTTTTGTTATATCGCATTGGAACAAATTAGAAATCGACTGATGGTTGAAATGATACCTAAATTTTCAAATTACATATGGATTAAAGACGATCTTAATATCCGATGCGATCACTACAATAACATTTCATGATCATTACCGGGATAGATTGAGCAAAGGGAGACAATTATATACATGTAATAAAAGATACTAGATTTTCTTTGAACACAAAACCATGAATTGTTACACAAATGTATGTGCTTCTCAGTAATAAAACACTTCTTTTATAGAACGCGTATTTGCAATTATTAGCCTATATCATAAGATATGTTTGACCATGCCTCGTAAAGTTTAATGGAATGACCAAATCTTTACTTATTTTTTTTTTATCAATATTTGCGTAATATCATATTTGTGAACCCACTACACCACCTCATACAGTTTAATAAATTCTCACGTCATATTAATTCTTATAAAATAAAATTAAGGAGATGACAGTGGTATGATTTTCAATGTAGATGTACGAAACTGTTAGTCAACGTACGGCCTTCAACAACGAGCAAAACCCATTCCATATAGACAAGTTTGGTTTGATACTTAAACATTATACTAAGGAACATGTTCTTGAAACGCCATTTCCTAGGTCTAAATGGTCCATGAATGTAACAGATAGCCCTGCCTGCATTTTACGATTACTACATGTTATAAATGAAAAAAAATATGAAAGATACTTGTATCTTCTGCCAATATCAATAAAAAATAATGATATTAATGCAGCAATATATGTAAAAATATTCTGTATGTTTTTATAACTGTATTTATATGATTTGTTGTGAATATCAATTTTCAAAAACTGAATCAAACCTAAAAAATACTATGGAAAATATCCTTTACATGTATACAGTAATTACTAATGAACCAAGATATGTTCAGTGACACATGCTGAAGTTATCTAACATCGTTGGGTGTAAATTTTAAACGAAGTGTGTAAATATATACATATGAACTTCCATAATAAAGAATTAAACATAAATTACCCGCTCCCGTGAAAACAACACCCGCTGTTCTTTTTATATATCCTCCATCACTGTCCTCTGCCTGGAATTTCATTGAAAATCTAACTATCTGATTTGAAAGCATATTTTCGTTACTGCTCCAAGTAAAGTCCATGCAATCGGATGAACAAGAACATTGGTTAGGTTTACACTTTCCTTTCCGGTTGACACACTTGCCTTGAGTTAATCTGACGTAATCCTTTGTAGAATTATCCACCATGATGTCAACATGGCATGATAAAGGTTTGGATGTAACAGCACATTCAAAGGTGGACGTGTTATATTTATCTATTTTTCCGATAACTTTCATTTTTATCCTTTCATTTAAAGAGGCTGTAATATAATATATTAATGGTAGTTCATGAATGTCTTGTGATCACTGTAAATCTCGAAATACAAAAATAATTATTGGTCTCAGAACTCATTTTGAAAAAAAGAATGGCGTAAGAAATGCTAAACTACATTATTATCTGCAGAAATTTAATATTACAAAAGCATGTTTTTTTAGCTTTAGATATGAAATTAGTCTTACAGACAACTAAATCCAATCATGATAATATATATGAGGATGCGCAAACAGACACTCCTTTCCGCAGGAATAACAATGTCATGAATGTGTAACTTTGCTTTTCAACAAAGAAAATAGTAAACTTACATAACTAACCACTAGACTGGGGCTCTTTTCACAAAACAACTTAAAATACTCGTAAGTCATGTTAATCGTGAGATATTTTGTGAAAATACATGTTCACTATTTTTTTTATTTTTAACTTTTATCCTTTATTCAGTAAATTTCTTAACTTCGTCTATTGTAATTATGGAAAATATTACCTCAACAAAAAAGGAATTCTGCATCTTTATTATATCTAAAAGCTAGATAATAGTCGTCAAGATTTTTACTACACTGGTAAAAAAGATAGGTCAAATACGACATACTATGTTAAGAATGAATCGTAGTTCATTTAAGAATTGAATGCTTCTTTTTGTAACTTCATTGGGGTGTAAAAGCGTTGACCGAAGTACATTTGGATGAAGCGCGGAAGCTCTTCATTCTAAAATTGTGCGCACGGTCAACGATTGTACAACCCTATGAAGTTACAAAAAGAAGCATTCAATACTTATAATTACATTTTTAGCTAGGATCATGAAAACACGATTTTTATCAAGTTTTTATTTAATTTACCTGTGCACTTTATTTCGGGACCTCGTGTCATCATGAATGATAAATTTTATTGTGTAATGAAGTTGATTAAGGAATAACGCGAGATTGCAGTGTAGCCAATCAGAATAACGTATTATAATGAAACATACATCTAATGTAATTATTAAATCATTAAGTGTTCAGACGAAATCTGGTGAATGCTCCAATTTGTTCACGTGGTCTAAATGAGGTTACAGCTCATTTCTATTGAAGTTAACTGTACAATAAATGACGCATTGCGGGATGAATCATTTTCTCAATTAAGTATCGAGTAATACTGAATGCAAAACTTCTATTTTACTCACAAACTATAATTGTAGACCAGAAGAAGGACTTGATTTGTGAAAGTACACACATTTGAGTAAGATTAAAGAGGCACAAGTTAAAATATTAATCGCTTTTTTGACAAAGTTGAATTCATCTAAATATTTGTATCATATTAATTTTTCAAGTTTCGAAATACAAAGGAAAATTACTTGTACAAGCGGATCTTTCATATTTACATGATCATGTGATATTGACTGCTTTATCACGTGGCTGGTCATTTTTACCCGGATAATTTCCCTTTGAGACCAATCTCTCGCCAATTTCGAGGTGGTCAAGTTCAAATAATTTATATACACATATCATTGTTTACATTTTTATATTTTCACACCATATATGCATATTTATTTATCACTATATATTTCTTTTATGTAAACATAAGCCAATTTTCTGTACTGTCCAATATACAACTCTCGAGACGATCCTCCGAGCATTAGGGTTTGGACACAGGTTTTCAACAAATTAGATTTTTCAACTGAGATAACTTTGTTGTAGTTGGTTTTTCCTAGCTGGCGGGTTAGTTTATTACAGTAAAAATTGCAACATGTCTTGGCAGTATTCCCTATGTATTAAATGTAAAGGTACTACATATCCTCAGATGCATGATTTTTTTTTACTAGACATTAATAGCAATACAAACAAACAAACAAACAAATATTTTATTTGCCAATCACGGCGCCCAAAATGAGTAGAATAATTACAATATAATTTCAAACATAATATAAAGGTAATTAAAAATAGGTTAAACAAAGTACATAACATGATTAATTTTGATTTAATTAATTAATATATAATATCAAAGTAACTGAAATAAGTAATTTGTTATAATAAAAATATATAATATGACCCATTGTTTGTTATTCTGGACCCTTTATTGGACAGTACACCTCATAGCATACTAATTTGTAATTAAATGCATGCATATACTATAAGTAAACGTTGTCCGTTTGCAACACAGGTGTAAGCACTAGCCTATCCAGCTCGGACACTAAGAAAACTAAACTGAAATTGAACACAGCATTAGAATTGAAGGGATGTGTGCGTACTTCCGATGTGACAAATGTCAGCCAAATGCCTTATACCTTGATAAAGACACATTAATTACTATATCCTATATATATAATACGGGTAGATAGAATTAAACGGATTTTTAATAATATTTGAGCATATGCATCTAGAATTAAACAAAAAAATCAAACACATCATACTGATCTAGAATAAACACAAAAAACACGTAAAACATTTGACAACACGAATTAAGGGATACTTGTCGAAATGTGCAATAAGATTAATAATATTCTTTTTTTTTCATTTTTGATAACTGGATTGAAGACAATAGTTTTTAGTTTTTATTAGTATGATTGTTTTTAGTTATGATTTTAATAGAGTAGAAATCGATTTATTTTTTTGCACTTATATTTTTGCAAAATTATTTTTATCGTTAATTTTCAATATAATTACGTTGAAATAAAGTTACATTTTCGTCTCCTAAGATTAGTTAAAGATAACAGTATTTTCCAAAGAATTTATTACAGTGTATAAAGTTAATTGTTAATCTTAACGAGATTACTAAATTTTATGACACCTTCAGTAGGTCAGTCTAGTCATTTAGAGTTCAAATAATAGTCGTCTGCAAATGCAGCTGTGGCGATTTAATTACTTTGTTTTGATCATCTATGGGAATCAGGTTAAATTAGTGTGAAATTTTATGTCTAATGTTCAGACGTAAACAGTTCGTCTTTATCATGCGATAAGTTAACATCGAAAACAATGTTGTGAAATTGTAATACGCAATGATTGTAAATATTGTAAATATTGGATTAAAACGTAGTTATTAGCAAACATTCGAGTTAGTGATATGTTATGGATATAATAATGCTATTGGTATAACATTGTCGTCGAACTCCCAAATCCCAAATCGTCGAACTTTATATGAACAATTTATTCCACTGCACAATTCAAATCGTCTCCGCAACAATAACTGAAAATTTAAAATTGAGAATGGAAATGGGGAATATGTCAAAGAGACAACAACCCGACCAAAGAGCAGACAACAGCAGAAGACCACCAATGTGTCTTCAACGTTTTAATGAATAAAAAGGAAGGTTCATTATCAAAACAACTTTTATTTATCCTATCATAATCGAAAGTCATACTGATGTTTATATATGGTATGAAAATATATTGTTTCAACTTTTGTTCTTATTAATAATATTTAATTATTTTCGCTTTTTGACATTGGCCTCTTAATCTATATATATTATGTATATACAACCAATACAGTATGACTAATCAAGCAGCCGGCAATCTGATTAAAATTCTTATCCATATTAACTCGAGTGCTCGTATAGACTCATATGAGTATAACAAAATCAGAGAACTATATTTTGATTAGATTAGCACCCCGGTTCCACATTAAATCTTTTTTTTTTTATATTTTGGTTTGGGGTGTACACATGCTAAATCGTGTGTGGTAAAAGGTATATATTTCTTGCTCTTTTCATAATGAATTGAACAGTTTCGTTCAAGCATTACTTCAAAATATTTCTGTAATATCAAACAACAATTATTTTTTATCCGATTTCTTGTAAAAATTTACTATATCTATTAATTACTGCCACAGCTTTTAATTGGCTCAATGTGACGCTTTGCTAGTTTTTTTCTCGACTACTATCTAGATTTATTGATGTCCTTAAGACATCTTTGATTTACATGTAAAAAGAAGTCTCCTTATTGCAACGGGTGGGGTGGGGGTTTCTATTGCGACGGGTTGGAAAGGGAGGGGGGGGGGGGGGGTTGGTTATGATGGGGTGTCATCCTGGTGTCTAATACTGAATTCATGGCAACAATTAACAGTGAATCTCGTCCTGATAATAACAACATCATCAATTCACGAGTCCCGAAGATGTGAAGACATGTTAAAAATGCCAAACATGATTTCCAGATATTATCTTAAACCATTGATATATATATGCTCAATCAGGAGATTTACGATTAATCATGTAAGAAAACAGTTATTTATATTATGGGTGGTTTTTTCACTATATGGAAAGGAGTATTATTAGGAAAGCTTCGAGAAAACCTGCATAAACTAAAAGACCAAACCGATAATCTCTGATATTGTCATTCTTCATGTCCAATCAATAAACTAACAGAAGATGGTCATAACTTAAATGAAACAAATATTGAAATGAAGATTGAAGCCAAAAATAATGACATAAGGGGTACAGATATGACATCTGAATCAAGTGTTAGACACTCCAGCTATATACTCAGATAGTGATTGTGTGTATTCATCAAATTAGCTATACAGCTATACGTTTTGCATGTTTGGAATACAGAATTACTTTTGTAAGCAAATTTTGATGCCCCTCACTTGAAGTATTGATTAAATGCTCCGCAGGTTGCAGCTTGATACGAGGTCGAACCCTGAACAGTTAGGGCAAGTACGGACACAACATTCAAGCTTGATATAGCTCTGAATTTGGATTGTGATTAAAATATTTGACACAGCATAGGTTTCTGACACACAATGAATGTGATCTAACATCTTACAAATTTGAAATTGGACATTTACCTATTAAGATACAATATTCAAATTCTAAATACATGGTTAGATTCAGAATATCAAAGAACCCGATGTATTCAATTTTTGATGCAATCATACAAAGTTTTATGTTCGACCCTTCAGACCACAATGTGGACCAATTTGACAGCGAGGCCCAAAATCCAAAATCAATTCATTTTTTGTTAAAATCAAATTAAGTTTAATATTAGACCCTTTGGACCTTGTTGTAGACCAATTTAAAAACCGGGCCCAAATTCAAAAATCTAAATACTCGGTTAGATTCAGCATATCAAAGAACCCAAAGTATTCAATTTTTGTTGAAATCAAACAAACTAAGTTTAATATTGGACACAATGGACCTTTATCTGGACTAATTTGAAAAATTCATAAGGGTTCCGCGGAACCCAGTGTCTCGCCTACTTTTGCTGTTAATCGCAGGCTCAACAAAAATGAGACGAGGAAAAAATTTAATACAAATATTCCTCTCGATACATTTTTTTTATTGTAAGAAGCTTCTGCCCAAGTTTGGTAAAAATCCAGGATAATTTATGAATCTAATAAATGATTTAAAAATTTAACTGCAGACTGTATGTAATGTTAACTGGAAGAAAAACTAAGTCCATTTATAAGTAAAATACGGATAAACAAGTACAAAATTTTATAAAAATTTCATTCTAGATACTAGCTTTTGATCATAAACAAACTTCTGTCCATGTTTGGTACAAATCCAGGATAGTTTAAGAAAGTTATTAAAATTTTAAAAACTTTAACCACAGAGTGAATGTAATGTTTCCTGGCAGAAAAACTGAGTACATTTATAAGTAAAATACGGAAAAACAGGATTTTTTTTTTACAAAATTTACTTCTGGATACTATCTTATGATCATAAACAAGCTTCTGTCCAAGTTTGGTAGAAATCCAGGATAGTTTAAGAAAGTTATTAAAATTTCAAAAACTTTAAACACAATGTGAATATTTGTGGACGCCGCCGCCGCCGACGACGACGACGACGCCGACGGAATGTATGATTGCTATGTCTCGCTTTTTCGACAAAAGTCGAAGGCTCGACAAAAAGGGGCCCAAAATTAATAATCTAAATACATGTACACGGTTAGATTCATCATATCAAAGAACCCCAAGAATTCAATTTCTGATGAAATCAAACAAAGTTAAATTTTGACTCTTTGGATCTTAATGTTGACCAATGCAATTTAAAAACGTAGCCCAAAATCCAACATCCAAATACACGGTTAGATTCAACATAAAATTAAAGAACCACAAGAATTCAAGACTTTGTATTAAACCCAATTGAAATTAGTCAAGAAATAAGCAATATATACAAAGTATTAGAAAAGTATTGGTTTGGCCCCTTTTTGACTTCCTAAAAATTCCTAATTCCTAAACGGTTATGGCCATAACCCCCAAGATCATCCCAACTATCTTTTTGAGGTATGGAACCTTATGGTATAATTCGATAGAGTTCCATACACTTATACATAAGTTATTGTCTCGAAACCCCTTTCCATTCCAAAAATGTTGTCGAGTGGACCAAGTAGTCTAATTACTGTATCACTAGCTTGTCAACACTTAGGCTGTGAGTTCGAATCCCGCACGTGGCAGGTACGCTCGACTCCAATCTTAATTGACTAGAATTGTCAGTTTTCCCAGTGGTTCTCTCCGAGTAGTCTGGCTTCCTCCACGTATAAAAACTGACCGCTACGAAATAGCACGACAGTGCTGAGAGTGGCATTAAACATCAATCAATCAATCAATCAATCAATCAATCAATCATCTATACCGGTATAATTATGCATAAATACAGAAAATTGTATAGCTATTGTTATGAAATACTTTTGAAAATGACTGTGATTTATTGAGGAAATGAATTAAGATAAAGCGGCAATTTAAAAAGAGGGAATAAATATACCGGTATACCTGTCTTTGCAATAAAAGTTGTTTTATTATATTTTCGCAACAGCAGGGAAATTCTTTAACTAGCTCCTGTATTAATGGATATAAATCTTCCTCCGAATTGTTTGAAATGTGGATTTTTTGTTAAATTGCACCGTCTAATTTTTTCTATAAATTACACTTTCAAAAGCTGATACGAGACTGGAGCTGCTAGATTAGAAACAGTAAACTGGCATTAAAAAAATGCAGAATATCCTCTGGTAGATCAAATGTTTGAACTCTAGGTGCTCAGTACACAGTCGAGGACCCATAGTTTAATAACTTTAACCGTAAAAATATGTTCACAATTGTAGACCCATCGATTACATGTCGACCTAAACTTTGCTATTCATATTTTAATAATTTTGTAACAATATCAGATGTGATTTTTTTCATCTTTAAAACGAAGTACCAATGTGCCTATGCTTATCTTTTTTAAAATCTCAACTATTTTCCAAACGATAGCTACAGATATGAACCGGGTTTATAGTAATTCAAGAGAAGCAGATCGGAATCAGTTATGACGTAGACGGTAATCGTTCTAATCGAACTCTCATGTTTATTGACCAGAACAACGATGAAAGCACATCATATACGGATGTTTTGACATCATATAAGGAAGTTAACCGAACCACATCATATAATGTTACAAGCACATAATATAATGACACAACCACAACATATAAAGATGTTTGCACATAATATAAGGGAAAATACACATCATATAAGGATATTTGCACATCATATAGATATATTTTAGCACCATATAAGGATCTTTGCACATCATATAAGTACATTTGCACATCATATAAGTATACTTGCACATCATATAAGGATATTTGCACATCATATAAGTATATTAGCATATCATATAAATATATTTGCCCATCGTATAAGGATCTTTGCACAGCATATAAGTATATTTGCACATCATATAAGGGTCTTTTGCACATCATATAAGCATATTAGCACATCATATAAGTATATTTGCACATCATGTAAGGATTTTTGCATATTATATAAGAATATTTGCACATTATATAATGTCAACTGCACATCATATAATGACAAGTGCACGTCATATAAACGTTAATGCACATCATATAATGAAAATGGACACAATAAGACAGCTTTGGCGTTCCATGTATGGTATCGACAGATTGTAGTACCTTGAAAATGCATATGCGTATAACAATAATATTTCGTCTGGTTTTAATTTACTGGTAACAAAGTCAATATTTATCATGTTTATACCAATAAAACAATGTTAAAAGACCTAATTGCAGTGATGAATTGGTAACCTTTTAGAATAAGTTTATTGAAAAGATCGATAAGTTTATCTGGATCGTTTGTAAGTTTCCGTCTCGATAAACAACATCACCGTAAAAAGTAGGATGTGCTATTCCGTTTGATATAAGTTTTCTACAGGTATATTGCCAAACTTGCAAACCTACATTTTGTATCTATGGAAGAATTTAGTCAAGTTTTTAAGTAATTTGTGGTAACGAAGTCCATGACTTAATAATTCACAGTAATACATGGATTAGGCTCATTGAAATCAAAAACGTCACTATAGTCAGACACGGGCATAGCGAACGAGCTGGGATATATAAAACAAGACAGTGCAAATGGAACATCACTTAGGTTACTTAGTCTTTGTAATATTGGAGAAACTCACAAAGAGTACAGAAAGACACAATCTTGTGCAAATAATGCCAAGAGTAGATCTGTACAAAAATGAATGCATTAAAAATGAAAAATTAAATGTTATTTCAACCGATAGATGCATTACCTTTGGGAAGACAGAAAACGATGAATACCAACATCAGATAATTTCTGCATGGCATACCTGCTGTCCCTGCAATAAAAAGAAAATGAGCATTCTATAAATAAATTAAGATTCGCAATTATAGTATTATAGTATTTATTTCGTTTAATATTTTCATGATCGACTGTTATTATACTGCTATTGTTTAATAATCTGTTTGTGTGGTATATGCCATTGTGAAAACAACCCGCGTCTAAACATCTTAAAAGCGTTTAGTCCAGAGTAATGACAGTTAAAGTATACTAGTGCATTTTTTGTACTATTTGGAAGCCATTTTATTGATTTCCGAGTTGTTTAAACTGGCACTTGTCTAAAAAAACAATTTACTTATAAAGATAATATAACACAAGGTACCGAGCTAGCATACCGCTATACTTCTATTCTACAGTTGACTATCCAAATAAAGCTTGTTATGTCGTTATTTATTTCTCAAAAATGCTAGTTGTGCACCTTGTGTTTTATTAAGGTATATACATGTAAGTCTTTTCAGAGACAAGCGCAAGATTTTCGTTATCTAATCTAATGCTGCTTATTAATGAAAACAAGTAACTGTCTGATTACATGGATTAACTTACGGAATAAATCGTTTACAAAATGTACATTTAGTATTTCGTCTGTAACACACATAATTATGTACTAAACAACGTACAGTATAAAAAACCGCACCTTGATCGATACACAGAAAATACGCCTAACACTAAGTTAAGGGAGTACCAAACACTTTCATATTGACTAAAATAAGTTTGGCTCGTTTTATTTGCATGAAATTTTGATTAAAAGATATTTACTTTGACCTGAATTGACAAAAGTATAAAAAAACAATCGAGAAATTTGAACCACACAATTTACAGGAATAATTTCATTGGATATATACATTGTATATAGCAGTTTGACAACACTTATTTTTATCATTGATTTCTCTTTACTAATAGTATATGATTAAAATATTCAGCTGATTTTTAAAGACTTTACTCCCTTAGGTGTTCTGTACCCCCTTAATTGGCGCTTGTTATCTTTTCCCGGGCTTCAAGTTCTTTGCAACAATGTGTTTTAGAATCATAAAGATTTCGAACAGATTGTTTAATTTATGTTATCACAAATAAAGATATTTCTAGATAATTATGCTTCCAGCTGCAGGAATTTTAGCGATGATATCTTGCATCTACTAGTTTGTTACAGTGACTTTATTATCAAGCCAACAAGTTTACTATTACCTTTCCATGCTTTCCATTTATTAATAGAATTGAGAATGGAAATGGGGAATGTGTCAAAGAGACAACAACCCGACCATAGAACAGATAACAGCAGAAGGTCACCAACAGGTCTTCAATGCAGCGAGAAATTCCCGCACCCGGAGGCGTCCTTCAGCTGGCCCCTAAACAAATATATATACTAGTTCAGTGATAATGAACGCCATACTAAACTCCAAATTGTACACAAGAAACTAAAATAAAAATAATACAAGACTAACAAAGGCTAGAGGCTCCTGACTTGGGACAGGCGCAAAAATTACTCTTCTTTTCTGAATCATGTATTGTGTGTTGTTGAGCTTATAAAAAGTAAAATAACAAAAATACCGATCTCCTAAGAATATCCAAAACGGAAAGTCCTTTACCAAATGGTATAACCAAAAGATCAAACATATCAAACGAATGGAAAACAACTGTCATATTCCTGACTTGGTAAGGCTTTTCCTTATGTAGAAAATGGTGGATTAAACCTGATTTTAGAGCTAGCTAAACCTTTCACTTGTATGAGAGTCGCATAGAATTCCATTATATTGACAACAATGTGTGAGCAAATATAAAGGTATACTTATGCTGTTATCGTATGTTTTTTTTTAGATATGTATAATATTATATGTTCCGGACCATATGAGTATTTGGACCGTACGCGTAGGGTCATGACTAAAAGCGTATATAACATATGGTCCGGTTAATTAACACAATGAACGTTGAAAAGTGTCCCATAAATTAAGAGCTTCTTAAAAATGAAATTTTAACTTATTCAACAATATTATAATTATTGTTACATGATAAATGAAATAAACTGAATTTTACTTACATGTTTGAAATATAGTAAAATCATTTTACATGGTCATTATTGATTTGCCTTTACGTTTGTACGATATGCAATATGTCGACTTATGAAAATAACTTCAAGAACTATCTAAATGAACTATTAAAGAAGAGTCAACTGCTTAACTCACATGATATTTGGTCAATGAAACCCTTGAATTTTCTTTTAAAAATTTATTTTTGTGTTTTTATTTATCTAAAATTTCTTAAATAGTTCACATTGTTTTTAGTTATCTAATTTGTTCCTGCTCATACTATTACGATCTTACAACAACAGAAAACAGTATGAATAGTAGAAAGAACACAATAATTAAATGAAATAAGTTGAGATTACGGAAAGTTTGTTTGTGAAATAACAAACTAAACACTAAGAATAAAAATAGGTTCTTGCCAAAAACAAACTGTGATTTCACTTGCGGACGAAAACGTCGACAACATGAAACGCTCTGAATTCATTCAGCGAAGGCAGGATAACAGATGCGCCCAGATCCAGACAACATGTAAAGATAAAGGAATTCAGTTAGTAACTTGTGCCGGTTTGGGTTCAGAGAATAATTTGTGTGCTCCTCGTCTAAATACTCTTATGGTCCGGCCCGTTGATAACCAAACGAGTATGATATAATATTCATGTGGTCCGACCATACGCGTATGGTCAGACCATATTTGAATATGCCTATGGTCATGAAAATACGCGTATGGTCCACGACCCCCCAGAACAATTATGTAAACAAACAAAACTCTTGCTTCAATCTGAATATTATTAATACTCATCACATTAATAACTTTCAGTCAATAACTTCTTTTCATCTGAGATTAACTTCTGGGTATATCGTCCCGGTTGATTTAAGTAAGGAATTGAGACATGAAGAATTTTCTGTAAGGAATTGGGACATGATGATTTTCAGTAAGGGATTGAGACATGAGGATTTTCAGTAAGGAATTGAGACACGAAGAATTTTCAGTAAGGAATTGAGACACGAAGATTTTCAGTAATGAACTGAGACACGAAGAATTTTTAGTAAGGAATTGAGACATGAAAAATTTTCAGTAAGTATTTGAGACATGAAGATTTACATAAAGAGATTAAGAAATGAAGATTTTTTAGTAAGGAACTTTGAAATGAAAATGAAAAGTAAGGAATTTAAAAATGAATAATTTTCAGTTATGAATTAAGACATGAATGTTTTCAATAAGGAATTGACACATGAGGATTTTCAGTAAGGAATTTTCAGTTAGGAATTGAGACACGAAAAAATTTTCAGTAAGGAATTGAGACATGAATATTTTCAGTCAGGAACTGAGACACGAAGAACTTTCAGCAAGGAATTGAGACATGAAAAATTTTCAGTAAGTATTTGAGACATGAAGATTTACAGTAAGAGATTTAGAAATGAAGAGTTTTAGTAAGGAACTGAGACATGAAAATCTTAAGTAAGGAATATAAAAATGAATAATTTTCAGTAAGGAATAAAGACATGAAGGTTTTCAGTAAGGAATTGAGACATTATGATTTTCAGTAAGGAATTGAGACATGAAGATTTTCAGTAAGGAATTGAGACATAAAGATTTTCAATAAGGAATTGAGACACGGAGAACTTTCAGTAAGGAATTGAGACATGAAGATTTTCAGTAAATAATTGAGACATAAAGATTTTCAGTAAGGAATTTTAAAAATGAAGAACTTTCAGTAAGGAATTGAGACATGAAGATTTTCAGTAAGGAATTGAGAAATGAAGATTTTCAAGTCAGGAATTAAGAAATGATGAATTATTAGTAAAGAATTGAGACACGAAGAATTTTCTGTAAGGAATTGAGACCTGATGATTTTCAGAAAGGGATTGAGACATGAAGATTTTCAGTAAGGAATTGAGACCCGAAGAATTTTTAGTAAGGAATTGAGACATGAAGATTTTCAGTAAGGAATTGAGACACGAAGAATTTCAGTAAGGAATTGAGACATTAAGATTTTCAGTAAGGAATTTTGACATGAAGATATTCAGTAAAGAATTGAGACATGAAGATTTTCAGTAAGTATTTGAGACATGAAGATTTACAGTAAGAGATTTAGAAATGAAGAATTTTTAGTAAGGAACTGAGACATGAAAATTTTAAGTAAGGAATTCAAAAATGAATAATTTTCAGTAAGGAATTAAGAAATGAAGGTTTTCAATAAGGAATTGAGACATGAAGATTTTCATTAAGAATTGAGACACGAAAAATTTTCAGTAAGGATTTGAGACATGAAGATTTTCAGTAAGGAATTGAGACATAAAGATTTTCAGTAAGGAATTGAGACACGGAGAATTTTTGGTAAGGAATTGAGACATGAAGATTTTCAGTAAAGAATTATGACATGAAGATTTTCAGCAAGGAATTGAGACATTGAGTTTTTCAGTAAGGAATTGAGACATGAAAATTTTTAGTCAAGAATTTAGAAATGAAGAATTGTCAGTAACAAATTGAGACATTAAGATTTTCAGTAAGGAATTTAAAAATGAAGGATTTTCAGTAAGGAATTGAGACATGAAGATTTTCAGTAAGGAATTGAGACATGAAAATTTTCAGTCAGGAATTTAGAAATGATGAATTTTCAGTTAGGAATTGAGACACGAAAAATTGTCAGTAAGGAATTGAAACATGAAGATTTTCAGTAAGGAATTGCGACATGAAGATTTTCAGTAAGGAATTGAGACACGAAAAATTGTCAGTAAGGAATTGAGACATGAAGATTTTCAGTAAGGAATTGCGACATGACGATTTTCAGTAAGGAATTGAGACATGAAGATTTTCAGTCAGGAATTGAGACATGAAGATTTTCAGTAAGGAATTGAGACACGAAAAATTGTCAGTAAGGAATTGAGACATGAAGATTTTCAGTAAGGAATTGCGACATGACGATTTTCAGTAAGGAATTGAGACATGAAGATTTTCAGTAAGGAATTGAGACATGAAGATTTACAGTAAGAGATTTAGAAATGAAGAGTTTTAGTAAGGAACTGAGACATGAAAATCTTAAGTAAGGAATATAAAAATGAATAATTTTCAGTAAGGAATAAAGACATGAAGGTTTTCAGTAAGGAATTGAGACATTAGGATTTTCAGTAAGGAATTGAGACATGAAGATTTTCAGTAAGGAATTGAGACATAAAGATTTTCAATAAGGAATTGAGACACGGAGAACTTTCAGTAAGGAATTGAGACATGAAGATTTTCAGTAAATAATTGAGACATAAAGATTTTCACTAAGGAATTTTAAAAATGAAGAACTTTCAGTAAGGAATTGAGACATGAAGATTTTCAGTAAGGAATTGAGAAATGAAGATTTTCAAGTCAGGAATTAAGAAATGATGAATTATTAGTAAAGAATTGAGACACGAAGAATTTTCTGTAAGGAATTGAGACCTGATGATTTTCAGAAAGGGATTGAGACATGAAGATTTTCAGTAAGGAATTGAGACCCGAAGAATTTTTAGTAAGGAATTGAGACATGAAGATTTTCAGTAAGGAATTGAGACACGAAGAATTTCAGTAAGGAATTGAGACATTAAGATTTTCAGTAAGGAATTTTGACATGAAGATATTCAGTAAAGAATTGAGACATGAAGATTTTCAGTAAGTATTTGAGACATGAAGATTTACAGTAAGAGATTTAGAAATGAAGAATTTTTAGTAAGGAACTGAGACATGAAAATTTTAAGTAAGGAATTCAAAAATGAATAATTTTCAGTAAGGAATTAAGAAATGAAGGTTTTCAATAAGGAATTGAGACATGAAGATTTTCATTAAGAATTGAGACACGAAAAATTTTCAGTAAGGATTTGAGACATGAAGATTTTCAGTAAGGAATTGAGACATAAAGATTTTCAGTAAGGAATTGAGACACGGAGAATTTTTGGTAAGGAATTGAGACATGAAGATTTTCAGTAAAGAATTATGACATGAAGATTTTCAGCAAGGAATTGAGACATTGAGTTTTTCAGTAAGGAATTGAGACATGAAAATTTTTAGTCAAGAATTTAGAAATGAAGAATTGTCAGTAACAAATTGAGACATTAAGATTTTCAGTAAGGAATTTAAAAATGAAGGATTTTCAGTAAGGAATTGAGACATGAAGATTTTCAGTAAGGAATTGAGACATGAAAATTTTCAGTCAGGAATTTAGAAATGATGAATTTTCAGTTAGGAATTGAGACACGAAAAATTGTCAGTAAGGAATTGAAACATGAAGATTTTCAGTAAGGAATTGCGACATGAAGATTTTCAGTAAGGAATTGAGACACGAAAAATTGTCAGTAAGGAATTGAGACATGAAGATTTTCAGTAAGGAATTGCGACATGACGATTTTCAGTAAGGAATTGAGACATGAAGATTTTCAGTCAGGAATTGAGACATGAAGATTTTCAGTAAGGAATTGAGACACGAAAAATTGTCAGTAAGGAATTGAGACATGAAGATTTTCAGTAAGGAATTGCGACATGACGATTTTCAGTAAGGAATTGAGACATGAAGATTTTCAGTAAGGAATTGAGACATGAAGATTTACAGTAAGAGATTTAGAAATGAAGAGTTTTAGTAAGGAACTGAGACATGAAAATCTTAAGTAAGGAATATAAAAATGAATAATTTTCAGTAAGGAATAAAGACATGAAGGTTTTTAGTAAGGAATTGAGACATTAGGATTTTCAGTAAGGAATTGAGACATGAAGATTTTCAGAAAGGAATTGAGACATAAAGATTTTCAATAAGGAATTGAGACACGGAGAACTTTCAGTAAGGAATTGAGACATGAAGATTTTCAGTAAATAATTGAGACATAAAGATTTTCAGTAAGGAATTTTAAAAATGAAGAACTTTCAGTAAGGAATTGAGACATGAAGATTTTCAGTAAGGAATTGAGAAATGAAGATTTTCAAGTCAGGAATTAAGAAATGATGAATTATTAGTAAGGAATTGAGACACGAAGAATTTTCTGTAAGGAATTGAGACCTGATGATTTTCAGAAAGGGATTGAGACATGAAGATTTTCAGTAAGGAATTGAGACCCGAAGAATTTTTAGTAAGGAATTGAGACATGAAAATTTTCAGTAAGGAATTGAGACACGAAGAATTTCAGTAAGGAATTGAGACATTAAGATTTTCAGTAAGGAATTTTGACATGAAGATATTCAGTAAGGAATTGAGACATGAAGATTTTCAGTAAGTATTTGAGACATAAAGATTTACAGTAAGAGATTTAGAAATGAAGAATTTTAAGTAAGGAACTGAGACATGAAAATTTTAAGTAAGGAATTCAAAAATGAATAATTTTAGTAAGGAATTAAGAAATGAAGGTTTTCAATAAGGAATTGAGACATGAAGATTTTCAGTAAAGAATTGAGACACGAAACATTTTCAGTAAGGATTTGAGACATGACGATTTTCAGTAAGGAATTGAGAAATAAAGATTTTCAGTAAGGAATTGAGACACGGAGAATTTTAGGTAAGGAATTGAGACATGAAGATTTTCAGTAAAGAATTATGACATGAAAATTTTCAGCAAGGAATTGAGACATTGAGATTTTCAGTAAGGAATTAAGACATGAAAATTTTCAGTCAAGAATTTAGAAATGAAGAATTGTCAGTAACAAATTGAGACATTAAGATTTTCAGACAGGAATTTAAAAATGAAGGATTTTCAGTAAGGAATTGAGACATGAAGATTTTCAGTAAGGAATTGAGACATGAAAATTTTCAGTCAGGAATTTAGAAATGATGAATTTTCAGTTAGGAATTGAGAAATGAAGATTTTCAGTAAGGAATTGAGACACGAAAAATTGTCAGTAAGGAATTGAGACATGAAGATTTTCAGTAAGGAATTGCGACATGACGATTTTCAGTAAGGAATTGAGACATGAAGATTTTCAGTAAGGTATTTTAAAAATGAAGAACTTTCAGTAAGGAATTGAGACATGAAGATTTTCAGTAAGGAATTTAGAAATGAAGATTTTCAAGTCAGGAATTAAGAAATGATGAATTATTAGTAAGGAATTGAGACATGCAGAATTTTCTGTAAGGAATTGAGAACTGTTGATTTTCAGAAAGGGATTGAGACATGAAGATTTTCAGTAAGGAATTGAGACCCGAAGAATTTTTAGTAAGGAATTGAGACATGAAGATTTTCAGTAAGGAATTGAGACACGAAGAATTTCAGTAAGGAATTGAGACATTAAGATTTTCAGTAAGGAATTTTGACATGAAGATATTCAGTAAGGAATTGAGACATGAAGATTTTCAGTAAGTATTTGAGACATGAAGATTTACAGTAAGAGATTTAGAAATGAAGAATTTTTAGTAAGGAACTGAGACATGACAATTTTAAGTAAGGAATTCAAAAATGAATAATTTTAGTAAGGAATTAAGAAATGAAGGTTTTCAATTAGGAATTGAGACATGAAGATTTTCAGTAAAGAATTGAAACACGAAAAATTTTCAGTAAGGATTTGAGACATGACGATTTTCAGTAAGGAATTGAGACATAAAGATTTTCAGTAAGGAATTGAGACACGGAGAATTTTTGGTAAGGAATAGAGACATGAAGATTTTCAGTAAAGAATTATGACATGAAGATTTTCAGCAAGGAATTGAGACATTGAGATTTTCAGTAAGGAATTGAGACATGAAAATTTTCAGTCAAGAATTTAGAAATGAAGAATTGTCAGTAACAAATTGAGACATTAAGATTTTCAGTAAAGAATTTAAAAATGAAGGATTTTCAGTAAGGAATTGAGACATGAAGATTTCCAGTAAGGAATTGAGACATGAAAATTTTCAGTCAGGAATTTAGAAATGATGAATTTTCAGTAAGGAATTGAGACATGAAAAATTTTCAGAAAGTATTTGAGACATGAAGATTTACAGAAAGAGATTAAGAAATGAATAATTTTTAGTAAGGAACTGAGAAATAAAAATGTAAAGTAAGGAATTTGAAAATGAATAATTTTCAGTTAGGAATTCAGACATGAAAGTTTTCAATAAGGAATTTAGACATGAGGATTTTCAGGAAGGAATTGAGACACGAAGAATTTTCAGTAAGGAATTGAGACACGAAGAATTTACAGTAAGGAATTTTCAGTAAGGAATTGAGACATGAAAATTTTCAGTCAGGAACTGAGACACGAAGAGTTTCAGCAAGGAATTGAGACATGAAAATTTTCAGTAAGTATTTGAGACATGAAGATTTTCAGTAAAGAATTGAGACACGAAAAATTTTCAGTAAGGAATTGAGACATGAAGATTTTCAGTAAGGAATTGAGACATAAAGATTTTCAGAAAGGAATTGAGACACGGAGATTTTTTGGTAATTGAGACATGAAGATTTTCAGTAAGGAATTATGACATGAAGATTTTCAGCAAGGAATTGAGACATGAAGATTTTCAGTAACAAATTGAGACATTAAGATTTTCAGTAAGGAATTTAAAAATGAAGGATTTTCAGTAAGGAATTGAGACATGAAGATTGTCAGTAAGGAATTGGGACATGCAAATTTTCAGTCAGGAATTTAAAAATGATGAAATTTTAGTAAGGAATTGAGAAATGAAGATTTTCAGTAAGGAATTGAGACACGAAGAATTTTCAGTAAAGAATTTAGAAATGAAGAAATATCAGTAGGGAATTGAGACATGAAGATATCTGTTAGGAAATGAGACATGAAGATTTTCAGTAAGGAATTTAAATATTGAAGAATTTTCAGTAAGGAATTTAAAAAATGAAGAATTTTTAGTAAGAAATTGAGACTTGAAGATTTTCAGAAAGGAATTTAAAAAATGAAGAATTTTCAGTACGGAATTTAAAAATTGAAGAATTTTAAGTAAGGAATTGAGACATGAAGATTTTCATTATGGAATTGAAACATTTAGAATTTTCAGTAAGAAATTGAAACATGAGGATTTTCAGTAAGGAATTGAGACATGAGGAGTTTCGGTAAGGAACTGAGACATGAGGATTTTCAGTAAGGAATTGGGACATGAAGATTTTCAGTGAGAATTGAGAAACGAAGATTTTCAGTAAGGAATTGAGACATGTTGATTTTCAGTAAGGAATTGAGACATGAGGATTTTCAGCAAGGAATTGAGACATGAGAATTGTTAGTAAGGAATTGGGATACAAGGATTGTTAATAAGGAATAGAGACAACTGTAGTTATACCGACAATCAATTTTCGTTAATCGATAAGAGACAAAAAATCAAGGAAGCAGACAGAAAATAAAGGAATCGCCTGATCTCCAAAAGGTGCGAGACAAGATGAGTCGACAGGGTAAGCTTCTCCTGCCTAGCATACACCACTCACCATGCGGATTCACACTCAGTAAAAATGTCACAATCGGGACATATACGGAAAACCTTTCTGAAATATGGTGTCATTAATGTAGATCATCATCTACAGATAGACAAAACCCGATTTAGGGATTTTTTGTTATCAAATTAAACATTACTTTTAAGTCAAAACAAAATGAGTAGTATGTAAATATATTTCTACTGCAATAAATCGCAGATAATACAAGTCATGTAGTAATACATACGTCTTCCAACTGGTGTTAAACGACTGGTCAACGCAAACATAGCAAGAAAGGAAAAACTTATCTATATATTAAAACATTCTTGATCCACAGTAAAGTTCCCAATTGTCAACAAAAACGTGAATGAATTAATATTTGAAAAAAAGGAAAGTGTTTAAATACAAGATCTTTTGTTTGTGAATTATCTAGTGTTTTTAATGGACTTATGAATCAATTGTGCAAATTCTTAACAAGTCAATAAATACACATAAATTCATTTTGACACCGGTTTGACATAGAACATGTGATAATAATTTGTCCGGATTACTCATGACTAAAGCAATACAATAATAAAAAAAGGTAAGTCTATGATATCATTGATTCTCGGCAGACATTTTGAAAAAGAAATGTTTATACCTTTTAGTGTTTTTCATAATATAAGCTTTTCAGTACAAAATCATTCCAATTCTTTTATGGTAAAGCTTTTGTTTCATATTTGCAATTAATCAAAATTTTACATTGTTAAATGAAAATATATTTTTCTACAATGTGGATGACAGTTTTTAAATAATTTTATATCAATTATCATCACTTTCAAATATTATACAAAAAACCGGTGGAACGTCTTTTTTTTCTTTATCAACAGTTGATTTAAACTGGAAAAATGAGATAAAAGACATCATGATTTCGCTAAACGTGTTGGTTGCCATGGTGATACTATCTGTGATTTTAGCTGAAATGAAAGGTAAGTTGTATGATACATAAAAAACTATAACTATATTTTTTCAGCATTCGTTATTTGTGCAACAGGAACAATCTATGCCCACGAAGCGAAAGCGAAATTTAGAAAAGAAATTGTTCAATGCAGAAGTACTGACATTTGAGCTGATGATATGCCCTGGAACCAGCAATTCACCATCAGCGGTACCGACTCATTCCTAGTAAAAGAAAATAGCCCTGTTTGCATTTTTTTTGTCTTAATCTCGTTTCTGGATTAAACTTCATTAGAAACGCACAAACCTAGAGAAATGGGGCATACTAATTAAGGAAGGTAGGTATTGGGCAAAAGCTCTGTTACTTTTGAAACCTCTGATAGCTTCTCCAAATATAGGACATAATAAAGTCCTCATGTTAACGCATATTTGTTCCTCCTAACAGAAGTTTCTTCTGGAAATGTTGCTATGAACAATGTTATTATATTTATTCTAGTTGTAACGCATATGCCATACACTTTATTCCATCAGTTATATTTGTTATAGTGGAATTAATTATTCCAGAATACTTCGTCCATTTGAAACTAATGCTTTAAAGGAACTTCTATTCCATGATATTCAGACAATTTGATATCCGATGAGGATTTCTCATGGTCAATGTTACAAGATACGCTGAAACGATAAATCACAATACTAAATCTGAAAAAAAAAATCCAATTAAAAAATAATTATTTTGATTCATAATTAATAATTTAACACACCTTGGTTAATGTAACATAGACTATAAATTTTAGATTGCATATACAAGGACGAAACTTCATTCTTTTCTAGCCAATGGAGATAGTTACTGTAAGGTGGTTAATCTTAAGTTATCATTGCAACTTTTTTTTTTTATAAAATTAAACCTAAACAAAAGTTATACTTGTGAATATTTTTTCCGCATTAAATATAAAAGACATTATGACTTAAACTAAAAGCTTTGCTATCATAATGTATTACATGAAGATTTACTGCAATCTTTTGTGACGCAGATAATTTTATATAGAAAAAATTAATCTTGGAATCAAAATTGGGAGACTAGTAATGTTGGTTACTTTTTCTTCTCCGTTATTTTTATTGATAAAAACTATCCGCGGCCGTTCTTAGAAAAACGCAAGTAAGATATAGTTACGGTTCCACTGGTACATGAAGAACAAAAAATAAATGTTTATCTCTGCAAAAACAAAACAAATGTTGTGCATCAGCGTAACTCATGAGGAAACAAAGAAAAAGACGTTTACAATAATTGTAAAGAAAAGTGGTTACAATATTTTTGTGCTGACATTAATGTGAGTTAATGAATAATGCTTCATAAATATGAACACGATGAATAAGGTTATATGAAGTATTTCTAGGCAGATTTTATTTTTTTTCTATATGGATTAGACAGTTGGTTTTCCCGTTTGAATGGTTTTACACTAGTAATTTTTTGGGGCCCTTTATAGCTTGCTGTTCTGTGTGAGCCAAGTCTCCGTGTTGAAGGCTGTACTTTGACTTATAATGGTTTACTTTTACAAATTGTGACTTGGATGGAGAGTTGTCTCATTGGCACTCATACCACATCTTCTCATATCTAGATACCACAATGTCAGCCATACTAGGCTAGGTCAGGCAAACCCTTATAGTTTTTAATGGACAGTCCAGGAGGTTTCTGGCTTCAAGAGGGTGCAAATATAATACAACTTTGAGATTTTCCGGCACTATAATTTTACAACTGCATCAAAACACTTCTATCACCTCTAAAAGGGCCTATAATAGATTTACATATTTATAATCTTTAAATAGGCAACCAACATCAATTTTACGAAATGTTTTTAATAGTATACAGTTGTATATGACTAGTCATTCGGATGACTCTGGTCCAACCTTAACAGATGTGTTGAGTTTTGGGATTAAAAGGGGTGCATATATCATTGATTTAAGGTATTATTATCTAATCTCTAAGCTGATGCAGGGGTTTGACTAGCGAAATTTGTCTTTGCAATTGGCCTCAAATGGTGTTTTTGACACTTGGGCTTCAACAGAGGAAATAAACAAACCTAGTTAATTTTCCCCCAGGTGGTAATACACATTTTCACAATCCGTCGAAGCTTAACTGCGGTGTTTTCAGCACAATTTTGTTTCTCTTTGCGAGTTTTATTGTTTTATATACAAATATACAATTTATACATAGTAAGAATAGCTTATAATCTACTGAATTCAGTTTACATATTTTTTTTCGGATTTTGATTCATTATTCTGTTTATAGTGTGCTAATTTTATCATTGTTTTGGCAAATTAGTGTATCAAAGAATATGTACGATGAGAGTAATTACTTGTCCCCTGAAGAAAGTAAAATACCCCAATGTCTTAACAGGATGTGATTTTTTTAATAAATGCAAATGCAAATGTATGATATTTGGTCACACTGTTGCATTAATATCATGTGTGCATCTTAAACATAAAAATGCGTCAATTTATTTAACGCTTTGCACATTGCTTGTTTTCAGAGACACTCAATAATCTAAGGTAACGTAATAAATAATAAGGGCGATGTCTTAAATTTTTTTTACACATAGTGTCTTTTAAAATTAAATTGAGAAATAGCCTTATCTAAACGACGTTTTACTCGCAAAAACCACGGTGAATATTCAGAACGCTTGGTTTCCGATTCAATCGACATTAATGCTTCCTTTAAAATTGCAGAAACGAGTACTTTCCGATACTGTAAAATAAAATTACAGAGACGGCTGAAACTAAACTATGAATAACAAATTTACTTGAATAACATTGAAGTTGACGGAACAAAACAAATAATTAGGTATTCAGTTACATTATAGCTGTGAGGGTGATAGAGCAGATTGTTACCCCGAGAAAACATTGTCAACTGAGGTGAAGCCAAGGTTGACAATATCTTTTCGAGGGTAACAATCTGCTCTATCACCCTCTTAGATATGTGTTATTTAATTTATTATACTAAATATTCTGTTATTACTGTTTATTAAATTTCAAATTCAAAGTAATCAACTATGTCGTCTTGTACATAACAATCATCCGTATTTATTAAAGCGCACGCTTGAGCAAGCGTCTCCGTGAAGGGTAATAGAGTATTTGCCATGGGATAGAGTAAATTGTCTCCCTCGTATTAACCAATCAAAATCTTGCATTTTGACATGAAGTATAATACTACTTATTGTTTCATCGAATTGTTAATGAAAGTGATTTCGTTTACACTAGAACTGTGCAGTCTTGTTAAACAAAACTGACAAACACATCAAAATTTATAAAATGTAATCCGAATTTACCAAACTAGTTTTTCAAAACAAGGATTAATATATCTTGTTTATAGAAAATATAAGTTCACAAATGATTTTATCAGGTTTATTCACCGTTTTTCCCTGAAATCCATGGTATTCAGAAAACGTTAACTTTAATGGATTCAACTGTAGTCAAACATCTTTCGTTTTAGATTTTTAGAAGATATTTTCTTTTAAATAATGTCACATATCTAAGTTATCGAAGGAACTGCTTATTCAAAATAGCCATTCAGAACACAAACATTGTTTTACCAGTTCCTATTTCACAGTATCATAGGTCTTCTGTCATATTTGTTATTCGTTTTTTTCTCCATAGAACACACACCAAATCACACCGCGTCCCGCACCTGTTTGGTCTAATTAGTCTTTGGTTCTACACCAATTCGGCCCTGACCAGGTCATTTGATGTTTTCTTTTCCTCTTACAGTACGTATTTTAAGATTTTAGATGAAAATAGATATCTTGGCCCTCAGAATAATGTACTTTATGATTCTAAAAATAAATATTAGTTATTATTTGCCATGATCGAAATAAATATTCGTGATGAAAAAATCTTCGAGATCATTCATTCTCACAATAAAATTGAGAATGGAAATGGGGAATATGTCAAAGAGACAACAACCCGACCAAAGAGCAGATAACAGCCGAAGGCCACCAATGGATCTTCAACGCAGCGAGAAAATCCTGCACCCGGAGGTGGTCCTCAGCTGGCCCCTAAATAGAATTGTGTACTAGTTCAGTGAAAATGGACGTCACACTAAACTCAAAACATATAAATGAACTAAAATTGAAAAACATACAAGACTAACAAAGGCCAGAGGCTCCTGACTTAGGACAGGCGCAAAAATGCGGCGGGGTTAAACTTGTTTTGTGAGATCTCAACCCTCCCCCTATACCTCTAGCCAATGTAGAATACAGAAACACATAGCAATACGCACAGTAAAACCCAGTTCAAAAGAAGTCCGAGTCCGATGTCAGAATAGGTAACAAAAGAAACTAAGCAAAATGACAATGATACATAAATTAACAAAGGACTACTAGCAGTTACTGACATGCCAGCTCCAGACCTCAATTGAACTGATTGAAAGATTATGTCTTCATCATATGAAAATCAAGTACAATCCTTCCCGTTAGGGGTATAGTATCATACAATCATAAAATATATGAGAAGAACATAACCCGTATCATGCCATCAACTGGTTTTAGAATAATAGTGTTTATTTCCGATGCAAAGGCCCTATGAGTGAATCAATATTAATACCAAAATATGCAATCCTTAATGACCTGACAACAGTATCGTAACTATATCCTTTCCGAATCAGTCTGTTTAAAGGTTTGGTTATCTTTTTAGGTGAATGCCGACATTTTTTGCTTTGTAAAGAATATCACCATAAAATATTGGATGTGAAATACCTGAACGTACATGTATAAAATGTCTACATGTTGATTTATATTTACGAATGATGTCCTTATACCGATGATAAAATTAAGTAAATGTTTTGACTAGTTTGTGATATCGAAAACCCTGGTGATATAACTTTTCAGTAATACAGAGATTTCTTTCGTTGATATCAAATACGTTGTTACAAACACGAGCGAATCGAACAAGTTGAGATATATAAACACCATAAGATGGTGACAACGGAACGTCACCATCTAAAAATGGATAATTAACAATAGGGAATGAAAAATCATCTCTTTTAACATAAATTTTGTATTGAGCTTCCCGTTAAAGATATAGATATCAAGAACCAGGAAAGGACAGTGTTCATTGTTAGTATTAGCATTATTTATCGTCAGTTCGGCAGGATAAATCTCTTTAGTGTAGATACTGAAGTCGTCATTTTTGAGAGCCAATATATCATCTAAATATCTAAAAGTGTTATTAAATTTTTGAATCAGATGTTGTTTCGATGGGTCTTTGCTGATTTTAGTCATAAACTGTAACTCATAACAATACAGAAACAGGTCCGCAATAAGTGGTGCACAGTTAGTCCCCATGGGAATTCCGATAACCTGACGATATACGGAATCTCCATAGCGAACAAAAATGTTATCTAGTAAAAATTCAAGGGCAGTTATAGTATCAAAGCAGGTCGAATTAACATAGTTCTTTTGTTTGTTGTTGGTTAAAAAATGATTTAAAAGAGGTTGAACATATATATTCGCATTCCGACTTTTTAAATGCCCATTTAATCAGGTGTGTGAATTTTCTTAATAAGATTATGCGGCAAAGTGGTATATAGGGTAGAAAAATCAAAACTATGAACAGATTCGAAATCACCAATATAAGCATGCAATTTATCAAGTACTTCCAACGAATTTTTGACACTCCAAAAGTAATTAATTCCACTATTTTCAAAAGCCTTATTTGAACAATTTATTACCAGGTTTTTGATTGTACCAAGTGTACTAGTAAGTAGAATAGATAGTCTAGAAGTGGAACAATTGCTTGAAGACGAAATAAATCTGTATGTGTAAGGAGTTTTGTGCAGCTTCGGAAGCCAGTACATAGTTGGAACTTTCATTGCATTTGGTTCTGCTTGTAAAGAGGTAGCTACAAGTTTATGTTTGTTACAGATGTCATTTTCCGAAAATGGAGTCAGTTGGAATGTTGGTGAATTCGTGATTTCACAATGTTAAATGGTCGTCTCCTAATCTCCAGAAAATAAAACATTTTGATCAGACTAACTGGATCCTCTACGATCATGATAACTAAAATGTCTATCTTGATTTAAAACAATTGAAGAAAGAGATAGACCTTAGACCTTTATTCACATGATACAAAAGAATGTGTTTAGACAACGCAAAAACCTTCATATCCCGATTCCAAGATTATTCTCGCATTTATCATGATAGTGGACTTAATTTTTTAACAATATCTCCCTTTTCTGAAGTTTTCGGTTTTTATTTATTAATTTTTAATCGAATATATTAAATGTTTGGCAAATCCGAAAAAATAAAAGATGCGATGAGACTACTCGTAGAAAAACGGTGCTCAAGTTTAATTATAACCGGTTTTCAAAAGCATTTGGAAATAAACGGGGATGGGCAACTTCATACATTAATATTCGATTTTGGCAACACCATATTTGTCCTTTTTGGTTATAAGATCTTCTTTTTATTTTTGTTTTTTAAAATAAGTTGGCATCGAGCATCACTGAAGAGACCTAGCTTTAGGTGTAATACCACCAAATCATAGTACGTCACATCCGGTTGCATACGAAAATAGGTCGAAAAAAAATATTCCCTTGAATTTGACAGTTGTAGGTAATTAATCCTACATTTCATTGCAGTAAAACATTTCTGGGTCATAAACATATATCTTGGGTATTTTAAAGCACCATTATTTTTTTATTTGGGGTTTCTATAGAATACTTTTGAAACTTGAGGTTACATGGTTACTAAAGCTTGTACACAGGTTAATAAAAGAGGAAAATTTGATTGGTTAACTTCCAGTGATGGTTATTTTCTTATATGCAATGAAATGTTATGTGAAATTTTTTCTATAGTACTGGACAGGATAAAACTTTACTCAAGTATTTCTTTATTTGAAAAAAAGATAAATTCTGCACAATTTTTTGAAAAGTGCAAATTTAACAAAGACTAATAGGGGAAAATCAATGGTGGTATTACACCTTTATTGTTGAAATGCGCATCTGGTGCAGAAAAAAATCTTTAAATGTTTACGGTACTACAACCCACATAGTGGAAATGACAAATGTGCGAACAAGCATGCATTTAAGTTGCAGTAACTAACCCCCCCCCCCAAAAAAAAAAAAAATTAAAATCCTCTGGTTATGTTTTTTAATCCCCTGCAACTCCGTAATAAGCTATGAAGAATAGAAACTAAAAATAAAGATTTACTGTTTAATTCTTATTTTCAATTGGTAATCTCTAGGGGTGAATAATTTGAATATTTACAAAGCGGTTCGGCCAATGCAACTTCCTCTGTATTTTTTGAACTCACATGATCAAAATCTACAATTATTCAAATCGCTATTGAAATTTAATATCAAAGAGTCTTTACTAAAAGTATAACCATATGTATATGAAGTCATCGGCTACCGCTGCGAATTCTAGTCATATCCATAACTTGTCAGATCGTTTCAGTCATTTATGTACCACATCCATTCAGATACCTTGTCATTTATACACCAAGGATATTAAAATTTTGTTTCTTAAGAAATATAATGAAACTCTACATGCAAAGAGAAAATAAATTTGTTGCTTTTGGGTATTACTAGTATGTACAAACTGTATGTTGTACCGGAGTTAATCATATGTTTGAAAATCTCAGGAGGATGGTTCTAAGGAAGCAAACATGTTTGGATGTTTCGTGTGATCCAATTTCTATGTACAGATACCATTCTTAAGACAGGGGTAAATAAACTATGATCAAAGAGCATAGTAACCATGTATCCATGTTAATGGTTAAAACATTTATGTATGACATGACATCTAAGATACAAGGAATTGCTTGGTATTAAATCAAGGCATCATGTTACAATGTATGTTAGATGTTTTTGACGGGGTGTGGGATGGACATACAAAATAAAAACAGTTTCTCTTGTGTTTGTCTCAGAAATTATAATGCTTAATGATATTTATTCAAGACGCAAAACATATTATGAAGTTAAATTAGATAGAGAGAATGTTATATGTAACGAGCAAGAGATGATGCCCATTTTGTGAAATCAATTTGAGACATTTGCCGATTTACTGGAGTGCGCAAATTTACAGTAACATTCCATTGACTAAATGATAAAATCTGTTCTTGTGTGTTCCAACTCATTTTCATTTTTAAAGAATTTGTGTTTGCATAGAGTTATTTATTTGTTTCTTCCTTAATTGTTTTTTCCCCAATAAAACTATTTATAGATAATATGATGAGTAGCGATAATCCTATTAAAATTTTTACTGTATACATATTTTACTTGAGTGACATATTCCGAGTAATCCTGTGGTATTGGATTTGTTGCATTTACAGGAGATATGAACCAATCACATCTGTGAAAAAAAAAAATGATCAGAATGGTAATTAATTTTGAAATCAGCACACCCAAATATAATTTAATAGTTATTTAGGCTTTACAGGGGATAAAGGCTCATATTTCGTATCATTGCCATATATCCCCTTTGCCTGGCGGCTATTGGATGTAACACACTGACATCGTTTCGTGTGATTTTTGCAACGGGAATATATTGTTAGACTAAATCAACTAGATATAAAACGAAAATATTGAAATGAAAAGCAGTTATAAATGATTTCTTACAGAAAAAATGCGTTCCTGTGTTCCATGAATTACATTGTTTTGTTTGTTGGACCGTTTACGAACTGATTTAAAATGTTCATAATGACATGCATCTCATTTTATTAAGCAATATATTTCTAGTTTTCTATGAATTATAAAAAGAACACCACATACTATCCTATTGAAGCATCCTACGCTAACGTTCTGAATATCAATTTATTTAGATTTATTAGGTCTTTCCACTTTTCTGTGGAAATACCTATTGTATTTGTTTCGATTATTATTAGGTCTTTCCACTTTTCCGTGGAAAGACCTATCAATTTTGTTCTGATTATTATTTTTAGGTCTTTCCACTTTTCTGTGGAAAGATCTATTGATTTTGTCCTGATCATTATTATTATTAATATTTTTTTTTCTTCCGACAAACCCTTTTCTTGCGGTATAAAGTTGTTTCGCAAGATGTCGCTTAGATGTTTTTGATATTATATCGACCAGTTATTGGGCTTATAAAACTCACGGTTTTTAGTCGAGTACTTTTTCTTGTAAGAGTTATCTCCCAAAATTTCAGGCAAAAGTATATAGAAACTATATATTTTTCGAATCAGTGAGAATAACGCTATAATATGAGACCAGAAGTAACATTTGCTGAACTGGATGTAGCAAATTATATCCCTTATTTCAGACAAAAGTATATGGAAACCCAATATTTATTGAATCAGTATGAAGAAATCTGATTGGACGCCAATAGTAACTTTGATTAACCGGACGTAGCTTCTCATCAATTATTTAGAAAATTGATGTGGAAAGACCTTCAATTGTTCTCTGAACAATTTGTTTTTAATTACTTTTTTCCCCGCCAAATTTTATTCCTGCGTGTAACATGTCGCTTAGATATTTTGGTATATATAATCGTACAGTTTATATACTTCTAAAAGGCAAAAAGAAAAAGCACCTTGCGAAAATACTTTAATTTTAATTTCAGATATGTTGATGATGTCTTATCACTGAATAACCCATATTTCAGTCAGTGCTTACATCTCATATATCCCAGTGAACTTGAAATTAAGCATACTACTGATACTAGAAGGACTCCTTCTTACCTTAATCTTTTTCTCAATAATGACACAGATGGACGACTCCACACTAAAATTTATGACAAACGGGATGACTGCAACTTCCCAATAATCAATTTCCCATTTCTCAGCAGTAACATACCCTCTGCCCCGTCGTATGGTGTTTACATATCTCAATTGATACGTTATGCCCGTGCATGTTCACACTATATGGACTTCATATACAGGAGTGTGCTCCTTACACAGAAACTGCTCCAACAGAGTTATGAGGAAAGATTAAAAATGACACGTAAATTTTATGGACACCATCACGAATTGGTTGATCTATACGGTGTGTATGTGTCTTAACTAACTAACGATATTTTTACCACGTCTTAGATTGTGGTTTACCATCTACATCGTCTGGTCTGCTAAGTACCGTACGTGACCTATTCCCGAATAAGACTGTTTTGCCGAGTGTGAATTCGCATTGCTATACGACGTGTCTCATTATTTATACATTCAACATTCATGTATTTAGTTATGAAGTTTCTTTTGTAAGTCCCGTTTGATATTGTGTTTTGTCTTATCATTTGTGGCTTGAATTCTGTATTATCGGTACATTTCACATATGTCTTATTTGTCAGTATAGTCGTGGTTCGTCTATGTTGTTTTTGTTTTATGTTGTTTGTTTTTTTTAGTGTGATTACTCTTTGGTCTTACATGATCTTGCCTTATATTACAATTATGTAATTTTTATTTATATATATATATACACACAGTTTTGATTTAGAAGAAAAACCAACATGGTTAGAAAATACAAATGATAACACCATTACAAACTCAATTTATACAGTTTATACTTCGTTTGTGGTGTCCTGGTGTGCTGTCGTAAATTCATGGGAGGTGTCTATTGTTATTCTGCAGTTTACATGTTGTAATGTACTATTATATTATTTATTTATGTATTTTTTCTGTACTGATTGTCATTGCGTTTGTTTGTATAGCATTCCTGACACGTAGTGTTGTCATTTTAGCAGCATTTTTAACATTGCCATATCAGCGGGAGGTTTGGCTAGCCATAAAACCGGGTTAAACCCACAATTTTTTCTAAGAAATGTCCTGTACCAAGTCAGAAATATGGCAGTTGTTACCAAAAAGAACGTTTCTATATATCTTGTCATTTGTTTTTGTTGTACTTCAGTGTTTCTGTTGTGCCGTTGTTTACCTCTTATAGTTGATGTGTTTCCCTCTGTTTTAGTTTGTAACCCGGATTTGTTTTTCGCTTAATCGATTTATGACTATTGAACTGCGGTTTACTACTGTTGCCTATATTTATGCGCTTTTTATTTTGACACTGCTTAAACGAACAATATTCTTTGTAAGAGTTATCTCCTTGGTACATTAAGTCCGAAGCGAACCGATGATATCTCATAGGAGTTATTGCCCCTAAAATGTAAAAAATTAAGGTAAATCGAATATTACTTTATTCTGGTACATGATAATGCCATAATGTCTTTTGCAAAGGGTTTGGTGACACATGACCTTGAAAAATATCAAGCGGAAGTGACCTTGTGCAAAACGGAAGTAGCTAATTTTTTATTTATTCAAGGAGAAAATACTGAGAAACTATATATTTTTAGAATCGACATACATTTAATGACACAAGAAGTCGCCTTCTGTAAATTGGAAGTAGCTAACTAGCTCCCTTATCTGAAAGAAAAGTATATAGAAACCATATATTTTCGGAATCAGTGGAAAGTATGCTTTCTTATGAACCGGGAACGACATTTTCTTCACCGGAAGTAGCAAATTATCTCCCATATCTAAGGCAAAAGTATATAGAAATCATATATTTTAGGAATCAGTGCAAATCAAGCTATCATATGAGAACTAAAATAACATTTTCTTAACCGGAAGTAGCAAGTTATCTTTCTTTTTTAGTCAAAAGTATATAGAAACCATATATGTTTTTAATCAGTATGAAGAAACCTACGATTGGACGCCAATAGTAACTTATGGTAAACCGGAAGTAGCTTCTCATTTATGTGGAAAGACCTTCAATTGTTCTCTGAACAATTGGTTTTTAATCTATTTTTAAAGTGCATCCTGATACAACATGTACAATATACATAATAAAAAATCACAATTACATTTCAATATATCATCAAGCCTTAAGAGGCTTGTGAAACACCAAAAGGTTTCTAACACAGATATACACAAAAATATACACCCTGAAAACATTTTTGTAGTGGCAACCGCAAAACAAATTTTTAACCTTCCTTTTCTTAGTGAAGGCTGCTACAACTAGAGAAACCTAATGAAGGTATAGAACGAGTTTACTGTGGTATGTTTTGCGTTTTTTAAATGCAAGAATATTAATCACTCAACATTAAAACGTTTTTTATACTTACATTGTGCAGATTTATATCTACGAAACAGCAACATGTACATGAGGTTAGTGATTTATTTATAGGTAAAATTTAAATTTCAGATTCAAGGTTTAAAAGAATGTTCTTTTCATATTAAATATAGCAGGCAAAATAAATAACCCTTTATGACTTTGCCTCTATCAGAATATTTGTATTAGGTTGTGGCTTCAATAATTGTCAAAATGTGCATCTGTCACAGCATATTTGGTACCGTTAATGTGATTTCTACCAGAGTCGACACATCTTCTCGTGTACTCTCAGTCCCCGATGGGTTCACCAGCCGAGAAGCCAATACTTCGTCATAGGTATGAAAGCACGGATATTAATTGAAATTTGCTGTAATACTTTTTTTTGGAAGTTAAGGAATTTATAGCACTGATTCCTTGTTCGGGTTTGTGTTTACTTGTGCTATTTTGTTGGTTTTATCAACTCATCACATTTGGTGTTAGGTTTGGGAATTTCAAATATTTTGTCCTTGGACATCTCAGAAGAGACACTAATTTATCGAAATGCGCATCTGGTGCGGTACAATGTGTACTGTTAAAGTTATTGTAGTGAACAGACACAATAAAGCCGTTAATGATTTCAACATTTGGACATATGTTTTCTAGGTTTTTCAAAATATATTGATGTTGAAAGGTACTTCGTTAAATGCATTCCTATCAATTATGGAAGACAAGGGAACTTAAGATTTCGAAACATTAAATTACACGATTTTCTATATGAAACATAGACATCTTGTATTATTTTGTTTCATGCTAATATTTCTGTTGATCATATTGAAATTGAAATGATCTTTCACGCTTGCGTTTTAAAAGCATAGATTTTAAGTTTAAGAATACTTTTGACTTTTTTATATCTTCGGGGAATGCGTGTGTTTGGATTGGATTTTGATTTTGACAGACGAAGTAGCAATGCACAAAAGTTCGAGTGATCGATTCTGATCATTTTTATCAATGAATAATCTATTATTGCATTATTACTGGTGTATTTAAAGTTTTCAACTTCTTTATTTATTACTTATTTCTACATAATTCATTAAATATATAGTTTATCAGTTAAAAGAACAGAAGAAGGACATTCAATCGAAAAATGTATTTAGCTGGTCTTTTTAAGAATCTTATTAGGTTTTAATTTTTCAAGTCACATGCATGCCAAAATGTAATTTTTCAAGCGTACGTCATTATCAAAATTGCAACCTGAAACTCTACTTATCAGAAGAATGTTATCAAATAAATGTTTAACAAAGGCAGTTAATGCAAAATGTTAAATGAACAAAACGTTGAACTTAATATCTATTCATACGAGAAATAACTCTATTATGATCGTAATTTGTAAAAAGTTTGTGAAGAAAAAGAAAAGACAGTTTATAATGAAAAGATACATATTGGATTACTCTAAATTAAGTTTGATCTCAAAGTATTGACAAAGTTCGATATGGTTGAGGTCAGCTTTATAAATGAACGTGGTGTATTGACATGTGAAAGTATTGTTATAAATTATAGTATCATTTTTGAAATGCGGACTAAAATTCCATTTAAACCTACATGAAAGGAAATAGCATTTATGCTTACTTGATCCTGCACGAATCATTGATATTAACATTACAATTGATTTCTTGAACAATAAAAGTATTTCAATTAAAAAGTCAATTGTTCATGAACAATTGAAAGGTCTTTCCTTTTTTTCTTTTATTGATAGCCTTCTTAGTTCAAACAAATATGGTTGCTCAGGACTTTTATGTTCATAACAAGTGGTTGCTTAGGACAAAAATCATTCCTAAGGATAAAAATATTACTTCCAGTATTAAAAATGTCATATGTACTATGCATAGTTTTTAAAGTTAAAAAAATAAGTGATTGTTTAGGACTTATATGTCGTTGCTAGGGACAAAAATGTCATTTCCATTATTAAAAATTTCATATTTATGTTATTCATAGCCTTCTAAATTCAAAAATATATGGTTGCTAAGGTGTTTCATGTCGTTACTAGAGATGTTGACCTCTGACCTTGACCTAACTTTGTAGATCTTATTATGCTGAACATTTTTGCATTTCAAAGTTTTTTTCTATCTCTAACCTCATTTGAGTTATAAGCAAAAAATTATCATTTCGGACCCCGAAAAACAGTTTTGGTCCCCTGGGTCCATAACAGTTTGTCCGATAGTTTTGGCTCCACATAACAAATGTAGATCTTGACATGACACACATTTTCTCAGTTACATTTTATCAGCCATCTTTTACGGTTATTGAGTAAATCCGATAACAAGCTATGGTCAAAATCTAGGTAATGACCTTGACCTTTGACCTTAGGTCAATTTTCATGGTCACGTGAATTGATGATCATTGGTGAAGATCCTAGGTGGCTACAACTTACGGTTTCTGAGTTTGAGTGGCCAACCGACATCGGTTAATTTTTGAAGGGACATAACCCTACCAATGAGTCGTTGGATCTTTTCGATCTATATGTAAGGAAAAACCAAGGTCTGTTCCTGAACAAATTCCACCCTTTGTTTTTTTTACCTGTTATGGTTACGGAGTTAGAATGATAACAAGATTTTTGGTGTTAGGGGAGATAAACGCTATAAAGGAAATGTTACGGGGTCGTGCCCTCACCACAAGATAGCTTTTGGTCAATTTGATATACATAATGACCGCATATGGCAAAGAGCCAGAAATGATGCAATATCAATTATATAAATAGAACTTATGAAACTTACAAAGTCAATGTAAAACATATAAATTTCAAATTGATTTTTTTTTTTAGTTTTTCATTGAAAGTTTTTGGTAATTACTCAAATGTGTAACCATGTTAAACTCTTCAATTTCTGAAAATTTCAGGTGGGAAGCTGTTGTTGATTCAGAAATACATGCCTCCGCTCGCAAAATTGCAAACTGCAATTTCTCTAAAACAGCAATAGATATCTCAAATCTGTTAAATGATAAATGATCTGCAGCTGAACGGCAACATTGTAAACAAAAATTTGGGACAATTCCAAAGTTCATCAAGGTCACAATGAATAATCAAATATAAGATGCAATTCCAAACTTGAGAACCGGAAGTCGTAGAGACATAGGACTACCACCATTCAACTCAAGACCACTTGACCTTTCAAATGTCACAAGGTCAAGGTCATAGTACACTTTGAAGCTCAAGATAAAATTTCATCATGACCTGACATTGACCTCAAATTGAAGGTCTTGAATTACTGATCATTTTTGCAGTTTATAGTAGGTTGATATCTGTTACCATTTAAAAGACATTCACACAATACTATACTTTTAGAATTATCTTGATGTTACTTTTGAACAGACGGTCGGACATTTTTAAGCTTAATGTATAAAATGTAGAGCTCGTCGAGAGTAACATTTCACACATTGTATGTATGCAGCAAACTCTTATCGTTTTCTAAATATGTCAGCATGAAATTGCATCGTAAATTTTATTTGCTCTCAGTGACCTTTGACCTTGGGTGCAAATTGAAGGTCACATGAATTCAAGATTAATAGTGAAGGTCCCAAGTCTTTATCACTTCCGGTTCTCGAAATAGAATTTTCCAAAAATTGTGTATATTTTTTTAAGGGAAATCACTCCTTATAAGGGTTAATAACAACATAATTGTTAATGTTTATTAACATTGCCATCTTATCTTGTACATGCTGCCATTTTTAATTCGATTCTATCTCAAATATTTCTTAAGATAAATGCAAATAAAAGAAATTGCTTCAAAGGGATATAACTCTCAAAGTGGATGATTAAGTCCTACGTGCCCTCATATGGTAATACATCATGATGGGATCTACCTATTGTCCAAATAAGGGCGTGATATCTTCAAAAACAACGAGGGGGACATGTCGAAAAAAACAATAAAAGGGAGATAACTTTCAAAGGGAATGATGAAATCCTACGTGTCCTCATCTGGTAAGAGTTCATGATGAGGTCTCTCGATGGTCCATATTTGGTCTTGATAACTCCAATAGAAACGAAGGGAGGCCATGTCGAAAAAATGCTGGAAGAAAAAAAAAAAAAAAAAAAAACATTAGAAAAACAATAAGGTCTTTCCTAACGGAGTGGAAAGACCTTAACTAGTATCTCAATTGTTTTTAAAACAATTGAAAGGTCTTTCCTGTAAAAGTGATGTTTTTGTAATGTACTCTTTACGACCTTTCATTTGATATACGACAAGCATACCTTTTGAACCTTTTCACTTTTTACACTTAATGACCCATTCCGCCAAAATTTTCGAGATCGGAAGTATAATATTTGAAATGTAGACTTGATGACCTTTCATTTGCTATGCGACAACACCATTTTCTAGAAAGTTTGATTTTTGCACTTAATAACCCCATCTTACTCATTTTTGGAGGACAGGAATTTGATATTTGAAATGTACGCTTTATGGACTTTCATTTGATATGCGACAACCTTACCTTATGAGACATTGTATTTTTTGCACTAAATTACCCCACCCTTCGCACTGGGATAAAAAGGGGGGTTAAAATTTTCATTTTTTAAGTAGAGCGCATTTAGACGTTCAATTTGATATGCTAAATGACCCCATTTGGCAAAGTGCAAAAAATGATGTAATATCAATTGTATAAATAGAACTTATGAAACTTACAAAGTCAATGTAAAACATGAAAATTTTAAATTGATCTTTTTTTAAAGTTTTTCATTGAAAGTTTTTGGTAATTACTCAAATGTGTAACCATGTTAAACTCTTCAATTTCTGAAAATTTCAGGTGGGAAGCTGTTGTTGATTCAGAAATGCATGCCTCCGCTCGCAAAATTGCAAACTGCATGATCTCAAAAACAGCAATAGATATCTCAAATCTGTTAAATGATAAATGATCTGCAGCTAAACGGCAACATTATAAACAAAAATTTGGGACACTTTCAAGGTTCATCAAGGTCACAATGAATAATCAAATATATCATGCAATACCAAACTTCAGAACCGGAAGTCGTAGAGACATGGGACTACCACCATTCAACGCAAGACCACTTGTTCTTTCAAATGCCACAAGGTCAAGGTCATAGTACGCTTTGATGGTCAAGGTAAAATTTCATCATGACCTGACATGCATCTCAAATTGAAGGTCTTGAAATACTAATCATGTTTGCAGTTTATAGTAGGTTGATATCTGTTTTCTTTTCAAAGATATACACACAATACTATACTTTTAAGAATTATCTCGTCGTAACTTTTGAACAGACGGTCGGACATTTTTTAGCTTAATGTATAAAATGTAGAGCTCGTCGAGAGGAACGTTTTATACACAGTATGTATGCAGCAAACTCTTATCGTTTTCTTAATATGTAGGCTTGAAATTGCAGCGTAATTTTTTTTGCACTTAGTGACCTTTGACATTTGGCGCAAATTAAAGGTCACATGAATAGAAGATTATTAGTGAAAGTCCCAAGTCTCTATGACTTCCGGTTCTCGAAATAGAATTTTTCAAAAATTGTGTATATTTTTTCAAGGGAAATAACTCCTTATAAGGGTTGATAACAACATAATTGCCATCTGTTATTGTACATGCTGCCATTGTCAAATCGATTCTAACTCTAAGAATTTTTAAGAAAAATGCAAATAAAAGAAATTGCTTCAAGGGGATATAACTCTCAAAGGGGATGATGAAATCCTAGGCAGCCTCATATGGTAATACATAATGATGAGATCCACCTCCAATAGAAACGAGGGGAGACCATGTAAAAAAAATGCTGGAAGAAAAAAAAAAAACATTAGAAAAACAATAAGGTCTTTCCTAACGGAGTGGAAAGACCTTAAAAACAATAAGGTATTTCCTAACGAGTGGAAAGACCTTAATTAAAATGTCAATTGTTCTTGAACAATTGAGAGGTCTTTCCTTTTCATAATGTAAAATATATGTTTCAAAAGGCGTAGAAAGCATTGAAAAGCTCTTGAACACACCTAAAACCCTTAAAGTATTACAAAAAACACATAATCCGCTATTTGGGACATGGTCTTGACTTTGACCTTATGACCTTCCAGGATGTCATTACAAAAGACCCCATTGGTCTAGGACCTTTGGTTCAAGAGCAAAAGCTAATTTTGTCTTTTCAGAAACAGTTAATTGGGGTTATGACCCTTACAGATAGGTCAAATCTTTTGGTTGTAATGTAAAAAGTTTTGACTCTATGACCCAAACATTTATCACTATTTACAATTTCTGTAAGTATAATCGTTTTTGAGATATCCAATAAAAAGTGGTTAGGTCAAAGGTCAAAATCAATTAAATAAGGTCAAAAACACATAATTCGTTATCTGGGACATGACCTTGACCTTTGACCTTGTGACCATGGTCAAGGTCATTAGTCACAAATGTCGTTCCTAAAGACCCCATGGATCTAGGACCTTTGGTTCATGAGTTAAAGCTAATTTGTCTTTTCTTAAACAGTTAACAGGGGTTATGCCCTTTACAGATAGGTCAAATCTCTTCGGTCAAAATGTAAAAAAGTTGCGCCTTAATGACCCAAACATTTTTTCCTATTTACGATTTCTATAAGATTAACCGTTTTTTAGCTATCCAATCAAAAGTTGTAAGGTCAAAGGTTAAGGTCAACCTTAAAAACCTTTTAAACACACTTAAAATCCTTTAAATAAGGTCAAAAACACATAATTCGCTATCTGAGACATGACCTTTGACCTTTTGACCTTTGTCAAGATCATTAGTCCCCAATGTCATTGCTGAAGACCCCATGGGTCTAGGACCTTTGGTTATATAGTAAAAGCTGATTTAGTCATTTCAGAAACCTAAAACAGGGGTTATGCCCCTTACAGAAAGGTCAAATCTCTTTGGTCAAAAGTAACAAAGTTGTGCATTAACGACCCAAACATTTTCCACTATTCAAAACTTCTGAAAGTATAATGGTTTCTGAGATTATCCCATAACAAGGTGTCTGGTCAAAGGTCAAGGTCAACATTCAAATTTGACCTTGAGGAATTTTCCAAAGTCACATGAATTGATGATGATTGGTGAAGATCCGAGGTGTTTACGACTTACAGTTTCTGAGTTTTTGTGGCCAACCGACACCGGTTAATTTTCATAGGGACATAACTCTACCAATGAGTCGTTGAATCTTTTCGATCCAAATGTAATGAAGAACCAGGGTCTGGTCCTTAACAAATTTCACCCTTCATTTTTTTCTACCTATAATGGTTACGGTGTTTGAATGATAACAAGGTTTTTAGGTTTCGGAGGGATTACTCCGAACCGACAAAATTTTTGAATCACAGGGTGCGACATGGCTTACGGTCACAGAGGGAAATTTTGTCAAAGTTTCGCGGAACAAAATGAATAATAATAATAATAATAATAATCAGAAGAAATACAGTAAGGTTTTTCCTTATAGAAAAAGGAAAGACCTTAATAATAATAATTAAAATGTCAATTGTTCTTGAACAATTGAGAGGTCTTTCCTATTCAAAAAGTAAAATACATGTTCCAATATGGGTAGAATGCATTGAAAAGCTCTTTAACACACTTTAAACCCTTAAAATATGACATAAAACACATAATCCGCTATTTGTGACATGATTTTGACTTTGACCCTATGACCTTTGCCAAGGTCATTGGTCCAGGATGTCATTACAAAAGACCCAATGGGTCTAGGACCTTTGGTTCAAGAGTGAAAGCTAATTTTGTATTTTCAGAAACAGTTAACGGGGGTTATGCCCCTTACAGATAGGTCAAACCTCTTTGGTCATAATGTAAAAAAGTTTTGCCTCTATGACCTAAAACATTATTCACTATTTACTATTTCTGTTTAATTGTTTTTGAGATATCTAATGAAAAGTGGTTAAGTCAAAGGTCAAGGTCAAACTTAAAAAGCTTTAAAACACACTGAAATCCTCTAAATCAGGTCAAAAACACATAATTCGTTATCTGGGACATGACCTTGACCTTTGACCTTGTGACCTATGTCAAGGTCATTGGTCCCAAATGTCATTGCTGAAGGACCTTTGGTTATATAGTAAAAGCTGATTTTGTCTTTTCAGAAACCTAAATCAGGGGTTATGCCCCTTACAGAAAGGTCAAATCTCTTCGGTCAAATGTAACAAAGTTGCGCCTTACTGACCCAAACATTTTCCACTATTCAAAACTTCTGTAAGTATAATGGTTTCTGAGATTATCCCATAACAAGGTGTAAGGTCAAAGGTCAAGGTCAACATACAAATTTGACCTTGAGGTATTTTTTTTTAAGTTACATGAATTGATGATCATTTGTGAAGATCCTAGGTGTCTACGACTTACGGTTTTTGAGTTTTGGTGGCCAACCGACACCGGTTAATTTTCATAGGGGCATAACCCTACCAATGAGTCGTTGAATCTTTTCGATCCAAATCTAACGAAGAACCGGGGTCTGATCCTGAAAAAATTTCACCCTTCGGTTTTTTTCTACCTATTACGGTTACGGTGTTTGAATGATGACAAGGTTTTTTGGTTTCGGAGGGATTACTCTGAACCGACAAAATTTTTTGACTCACAGGGTTAGTTCCGGATAGGTATTTATGACACCGATACAAAGTGTGAACCTGAAAGCGACATGGCTTACGGTTACGGAGGGAAATTTTGTCAAAGTTTGGCGGAACAAAAAGAATAATAATAATAATCAGAAGAAATACAGTAAGGTCTTTCCCTTTTGGAAAAGGAAAGACCTTAATAATAATAATAATAATAATAATAATAATAATTAAAATGTCAATTGTTCTTGAACAATTGAGAGGTCTTTCCTTTTTATTATATAATATATATGTTTCAATAGGCGTAGAATGCATTGAAAAGCTCTAAAACACACACAAAACCCTTAAAACATGGTCAAAAACACATAATTCGGAATTTGGGACATGACCTTGACTTTTGACCTTATGACCTTTGTCATTGGTCCACGATGTCATAACAAAAGACCCCATGGGTCTAGGACCTTTGGTTCATGAGTTAAAGCTTATTTTGTCTTTTCTAAAACAGTTAACAGGGGTTATGCCCCTTACAGATAGGTCAAATCTCTTCGGTCAAATGTAAAAAAGTTGCGCCTTTATGTCCCAATTATTTTTCACTATTTACTGTTTCTGTAAGTATTATCGTTTTTGAGATATCCAATAAATAAGTTTTATGGTCAAAGGTCAAGGTCAACCTCAAAAAGCTTTAAAACACACTAAAAATCCTTCAGATAAGGTCAAAAACACTTAATTCGCTATCTGGGACATGACCTTGACCTTTGACCTTGTGACCTTTGTCAAGGTCATTGGTCTCTTATGTCATTGCTGAAGACCCTAGGGGTCTAGGACCTTTGGTTCAATAGTTAAAGCTGATTTTGTCTTTTCAGAAACAGTTAACGGGGGTTATGCCCCTTACGGATAGGTCAAATCTCTTTGGTCATTATGTAAAAAAGTTGCGCCTTAATGTCCCTAAGATTTTTCACTATTTACTATTTCTGTAATTATTAGCGTTTTTGAGATAACCAATAAAAAAGTTTTAAGGTCAAAGGTCAAGGTCAACCTCAAAAAGCTTCAAAACACACAAAAATCCTTTAGATAAGGTCAAAAACACATAACTCGCTATCTGGGACATGACCTTGTGACCTTTGTCAAGGTCATTGGTCCACGATGTCATTATAGAAGACCTAATGGGTCTAGGACCTTTGGTTCATGAGTTAAAGCTAATTTTGTCTTTTCTTAAACAGTTAACAGGGGTTATGACCCTTACATATAGGTCAAATCTCTTCGGTCAAAATGTAAAAAAGTTGCGCCTTAATGCCCTAAACATTTTTCACTATTTACTATTTTTGTAAGTATAACGTTTTTGAAATATCGAATAAAAAGTTGTAAAGTCAAAGGTCAAGGTCAACCTTAAAAACCTTTAAAACACACTTTAAATCCTTTAAATAAGGTCAAAAACACATAATTCGCTATCTGGGACATGACTTTGACCTTTGACCTTGTGACCTCTGTCAAGGTCATTGGTCCCAAATGTCAATGTTGAAGACCCCATGGATCTAGGACCTTTGGTTATATAGTAAAAGCTGATTTTGTCTTTTCAGAAACCTAAAACAGGGGTTATGCCCCTTACAGAAAGGTCAAATCTCTTCGGTCAAAATGTAACAAAGTTGCGCCTTAACGACCCAAACATTTTCCACTATTCAAAACTTCTGTAAGTATAATGGTTTTTGAGATTATCCCATAACAAGGTGTAAGGTCAAAGATCAAGGTCAACATACAAATTTGACCTTGGGGCATTTTAAAAGTCACATGAATTGATGATGATTGGTGAAGATCCTAGATGGCTACGACTTACGGTTTCTGAGTTTTGGTGGCCAACCGACACCGAATAATTTTCATATGGGCATAACCCTACCTATCCAAATGTAACGAAGAACCGGTGTCTGATCCTGGACAAATTTCACCCTTCGGTTTTTTTCTACCGATTACAGTTACGGTGTTTGAATGATAACAAGGTTTTTTGGTTCAGGAGGGATTACTCCAAACCGACAAAATTTTTCGACTCACAGGGTGAGTTCCGGATAGGTATTCATGACACCGATACAAAGTGTGAACATGAAAGCGACACGTCTTACGGTTAAGGCTGCTAACTTTGTCAAAGTTTGGCGGAAAATAATAATAATAATAATAATAATAATAAACAGAAGAAATACAGTAAGGTCTTTCCCTTTTGAAAAAGGAAAGACCTTAATAATTAAAAACCAATTGTTCAGAGAACAATTGAAGGTCTTTCCACCCGATACAATATATTTTGATGTTAAAAATAATAAAACTCGGTTAAAAATGTAATTTTCAGTGCCAAATGATAGCTTATTGTACGTTAAATTTATAAATAGATGGTTTCTACACATTTTTGTTTGAAATAAGGGAGATAAGTTGTTACTTCCGTTTTGAAAAATGTCAAATTCGGTCTCATCTGATGGTTTACTTGACACTGATTCCAAAAATATATCGTTCTATGTACTTTAACATTAAATGAGTACAAAAAAAAAATCCGGTTTACAAAAGGTCATTTTAAGTTGATTTCTTCAAGGTCATATGACTTGCAACTTAATGCACAAGTCCCATAAGTTTATTATGTATCAATCAAAAGTTAAAGCGAAGGTCAAAATCTAGAATGTCAAATCAAACTTTGACCTTGACCCCAATTTCAAGGTCATGAAACAAAGGTATCAAATCAAAAGACTCTAGACCTCTACTATATATTGTTAATGAGTTATATTACTATACTACTAATATTAGATATAAAAGGGGCGTAAACTCCCATTAAATGTCTACGTACCCTTTCAACTAAAATTTATGTGTTACGACATGTCGCAACTAACAATTCTGTAAAAATATTTTGTTGATATCTTACAAGATTTCTAAAAATTAGTGATAACTAGCCAACATGACCTTGACCTTTGACCTTGATCTAAATTACAAGGTCATATGTCATTGATCTCAAATCGAAAGATCCCAGGTCAATCACTTGTATGGTTTAGGAGTTATGCTGATTTCAAATACATAAGGGGAAAAAACTCCTATAAGGGTTGACCAAAACACTTCGACTTAAACGGGTTGAAGGTGTGCCCTATCGTATACAATAGCATGGCAAACACATCATATCATCAACCTTTACACTTTCTTTTGAATAAAGATAACAAGCAAATTTTAAAATTTAGAACATGACCTTGACCTTTGACCTTGACCCCAATTTCCTCCAAGTGGACCAAGGATTTCATATCAAAAGACTTTAGGCCTCTATGACTTATAATGTATGAATTTATCCAACATATCACCTATGTCGGAAATAACTCCCATAAGATGTCATCCAATCACATCAGTTAAATCTAACCAAACCATTCTTAAGAGCAGACGAACAATTTGGTGAAAACATTTTGTTAAAATCTTTTACGGTGTCAGAGATATAAAGATACCAGGAAAAAGCGGATGCGGGGAGATAACTCCTATAAGAATAAGTGTTCGGTTACACAGGGTGAGTTTTGAAATCCCCATTACTGAACAACATCATTGGCAAAAAATCCTTTCGATATGTTGTAAAACAAAAAAGCATCTCAGACGGCAGAAGAAAAAATAACCAGAAGAAAAACGAAAAGTGGAAAGACCTAATAATTAAAAAAAAAATTGTTCAGAGAACAATTGAAGGTCTTTCCACCCGAAACGATATATTTTGATGTGAAAAATATTAAAACTCGGTTAGAAATGTAATTTTTAGCGCCAAGTGATAGCTTATTAAACGCTGAATTTAAAAATATATGGTTTCTATACATTTTTGTTTGAAATAAGGGAGATAATATATTAATTCCGGTTTGAAAAAGGTCACTTCCGGTATCGTTTGATAGTTTACTTGACACTGATTCCAAAAATATATGGTTATATGTACTTTTACATTAAATATGGACAAGAAATAGCTACTTCCGGTTTACAAAAGGTCATTTCCGGTTGATTTTTTCAAGGTCATATGGCTTGCAACTTAATGCACAAAGTACCACAGCTTTATCAGGCATACATTAAAAGTTAAAGCAAAGGTCAAAATTTAGAACGTCAAATCAAACTTTGACCTTGACCCCAATTTCAAGGTCATGAAACAAGGCCCTTAAATCAAAACACTCTAGGTCTCTACTATATATTGTGAATTAGTTATATTACCATACAGCTAATATTAGATATAAATGGAGCGAAAACTCCAATTAAATGTCTACGTACCCTTTCAACTAAAATTAACGGGTTACGACATGTCGCAACTAACAATTCTGTAAAAATATTTTGTCGATATCTTATACAATCTCTGAAAATAAGTGATAACAAGCCAAAATTAAAATTTAGAGTATGACATTAACCTTTGACCTTGACCTTATTTTTTTTGGACCGAGGACCTCAAATCAAAAAACCTCAGGTCTCTATAAGTTATGGTTTTTCAGTTACAAATGCACATCACTTATATCAAATGCATAAGGGGAATAACTCTCATATGGAGTCACCGGATAGCCTTGGTCAAAATTAATCAAATCATCCTGAGGATATAACGAGCAATTTGGTAAAATAAATTAGTTGGTTTCTTATGCGGTTGCGACGTATAAGTAATAACAAGAAAAACAGTGTTCGAGGAGGTAACTCTTACATCGAAAAGTTTTTGGTTACGCAGTGTCAGTTTCAAAAGCGTATTAACTGTTCGATATTATATACCATATGTCTAAACGACATCTTGCGAAACAAAAAAAAAACAAAAAAACAGCGAAGGAATAAAAATTAGGGGGAAGAAAAAAATAATAATCAGAACAAAACCAATAGGTCTTTCCACGGAAAAGTGGAAAGACCTAATAATAATAATGATAAAAATGTCAATGAGAGGTCTTTCCTTTTCATAATGTAAAATATATGTTTAAATAAACGTATATTGCATTGAAAAGCTCTAAAACACACACAAAACCCTTAAAATATGGTCAAAACACATAATTCGGAATTTGGGACATGACCTTGACTTTTAACCTTATGACCTTTGTCAAGGTCATTGGTCCACGATGCCATAACAATACACCCCATGGGTGTAGGACCTTTGGTTCGTGAGTTAAAGCTTATTTTGTCTATTCTAAAACAGTTAACAGGAGTTATGCCCCTAACGGATAGGTCAATCTCTTTGGTCAAAATGTAAAAAAGTTGCGCCTTTATGTCCAAAACATTTTTCACTATTTACCAATTTTGTAAGTATTATCGTTTTTGAGATATCCAATCAATAATTTTTAAGGTCAAAGGTCAAGATCAACCTCAAAGTCAACCTAAAAAAGCTTTAAACGCACTAAAAATCCTTTAAATAGGTCAAAAACACTTAATTCGCTATCTAGGACATGACCTTGATCTTTGCCAAGGTTATTAGTCCCCAATGTCATTGCTGAAGACGCCATGGGTCTAGGACCTTTGGTTATATGATAAAAGCTGATTTTGTCTTTTCAGAAACCTAAAACAAGGGTTATGCCCCTTACAGAAAGGTCAAATCTCTTCGGTCAAATGTAAACGTAATGAACCAAACATTTTCCACTATCCAAAACTTTTGTAATTATAATGGTTTCTGAGATCATCCCATTACAAGGTGTTAGGTCAAAGGTCAAGGTCAACATACAAAGTTGACCTTGAGGCATTTTTCAAAGTTACGTGAATTGATGATCATTGATGAAGATCCAAGGTGTCTACGACTCACGGTTTTTGAGTTTTTGGCCAACCGACACCGGTTAGTTTTCATAGGGGCATAACTCTACCAATGAGTCGCTGAATCTTTTCGACCCAAATGTAACGAAGAACCGGGGTCTGGTATTGAACAAATTTCACCATTCGGTTTTTGTCTACCTATTACGGTTACAGTGTTTGAATGATAACAATGTTTTTTGGTTTCGGAGGGATTACTCCGAACCGACAAAATTTTCCGACTCACAGGGTGAGTTCCGGATAGGTATTCATGACACCGATACAAAGTGTAAACATGAAAGCGACATGTCTTACGGTTAAGGCTGCTAACTTCGTCAAAGTTTGGCGGAAAAAGAATAATAATAATGATAATTAAAAACCAATTCTTCAAAGAACAACTGAAGGTCTTTCCACATCAATTTTCTAAATAATTGATAGGAAGTTACTTCTGGTTTACTCAAAATTATTAATAGCGTCAAAGTATAGGTTTCTTCATACTAATTCAATAAATAAATGGTTTCTATATACTTCTGCCTGAAATAAGGGAGATAATTGCCAACTTCCGGTTTAGAAAATGTCACTTCCGGTCTCATATGATAGCTTTATTCACACTGATTCCAAAAAAATATAGTTTGAATATACTTATGCCTGTAATAAGGAAGATAATATGCTACTTCCGGTTTATAAAATGTCACTTCCGGTCTCAAATTATAGGTTAACCTATGATCATTCAAAAAATATATGGTTTCTAGGTACTTTTCCATGAAATAAGTGCAAAAAATACTACTTCCGGTTCACTCAAGGTCACTTCCGGGTTTTTTTTCAAGGTCATATGTCAACCAACAGTTTGCAAAAGACCCTATGGCTTTATCATGTACCAAGTTGGAGTAATAATCATTTAACCTTAAATTGAATCTTTTCAGGGACAATAACTCCTATAAGATATCATTGGATTGTTTCAGACCAAATGTATCATATCTTAATCACAATTAAGCAAACATTTTGCACTAGTTCTTTAATTTAAGTGACATCAAATAACAAGGAAAAGTCAAAATTTAAAATATGACACATGACCTTTGACCTTGGCCTCAATTTCATTTAAATGAACTTAGGAACTCAAATCAATATACCTTAGGTCTCTATCACTTACCATTCATGCTATACATTTATATATCCCTTATGTCAAATACAGAAGGGGAAGTAACTCTCATATGGAGTTTACGTATCGCTTCGGTCAAAATTGGACAAAACATCCTGAGGATATAACGAGCAATTTGGTAAAATAAATTTGACGCTTTCTTTTACGGTTACGGAGGAGATGCACGCACAAGGAAAACAGTGTTAAGGGAGATAACTCCTACAAAGAAAAGTATTCGGTTAAGCAGGGTCAATTTCAAAGGCGCATAAACTGTTCGATATCATATACGAAACATCTAAGCGACATCTTGCGAAACAAAAATTTATCGCAAGAACAAAATTTTGCGGAAGAAAAAACAAAAATAATCAGAAGAAAACCAATGGCCAGGGTTTTTCCACAGAAAAGTAGAAAGACCTAATAATAATAATAATAATAATAATAATCAGAAGAAATACAGTAAGGTCTTTCCTTATAGAAAAAGGAAAGATCGTAATAATAATAATAAAAATCAGAAGAAATACAGTAAGGGGTTTCCCTTTTGGAAAAGGAAAGACCTTAATAATAATCAGAAGAAATACAGTAAGGTCTTTCCTTATAGGGAAAGGAAAACCCCTTAATAAACAAGAAATACAGTAAGGTCTTTCCCTTTTGGAAAAGGAAAGACCTTAATAATAATCAGAAGAAATACAGTAAGTTCTTTCCTTATAGGGAAAGGAAAGACCTTAATAAACAGAAGAAATACAGTAAGGTCTTTCCCTTTTGGAAAAGGAAAGACCTTAATAATAATCAGAAGAAATACAGTAAGTTCTTTCCTTATAGTGAAAGGAAAGACCTTAATAAGTTAAACAAATTTAATTGACAACAATCATTCACACACTATAATGGTTTGATAATAATATAATGCATATGTTGATACTGTTTTCAACGGGATCTATCTCACACGCGTCACTTCAAATATCTGATTATCGCTTGAATTATACTGGCACAAGTAATTTCGCTGCGGTTCTTATGCTTTTTATACTCAACGACTGGTTTTGTCTAGAATGTTACTAAATGTTCTATAAAAATCTAGGACATGAATTCATCATCCTAAAAACCTCATCTCAATCAGTTTAAACTGTCGACAACAACGAAATCTTTAGATTTCATGAAATTGAATATTTCATTAGCATTTCATTTATATTACAAAATATCCATAATAACATACAGGATAAGAAAAACGGAAAAATCAAAGAATAGGGACAACAAAGACAATAAAGGGATTCGAATTTAAACCGACAGGTCTCTACTTATAACTTGACTCTATAACTCATTGATCTTAACCTCGCGGCTACCAACTTATACAATACGATTGTCTATTATGTAAATATAAAGACACAAGCCCTGTGTGTACGTTGTACCGTACTGGTATTTTAGTATATTTCAACATCAATCAATGGGGATATTTGTGTTTGCCCTGTCGACAGGTACAAAAGGGGTTCTGAGATAATTTCATTCATTTTCAAGCCTGGAGATCGTCTGAATAAAATAAAGTTTCTTTGGAAACGTTTTTCATAATCATTATCAATATAAAAAATAATTAGACATTTTGAAAATAGGAACGATGGAATTTCGTCAGCTTTTCCTTCTTCCGCACCAATACTTTTGATAAGAGAAAAAAGGACTAGTTTTTGCTACGCTATATCCATATGATATTTATATTCGGATTCAAGGGTTCCTGATGAAGGTAAATCCAGAAAAGTGCTTCGGTAGCTTGAAATTTAAAAAGTGTTGTTTTCATATTTTTGTTTTCATTTTCCTTCTTTTTTTTTCATTTTTTTTTAGAAAAGTATTTCTTTCGTGCATATCTATGATTACTCGTCCGGCTTTTGTAATACCTGTGGTTCTTTGGTTTTATCAGCTTTTAAATGTCTGTATTAGGCATTTGATTTTTCAAATAGTGTTGTCCCGACCATCACTGAATAGACATGAATTGTAAAAATGCCCATCTGGTACAGTTAATGATAATTTTAGTGGGAGGGAAAGATTTAGACCCTAATATTTGCATCATTCCTCTACAGTTCGTTAATTGTTTACATAGCTATATACCATATCCAACAGAAACCTGTTAAGAAATAAAACACAAGACTGCATTTACGAGCACGTACGCACAAAAAACGCGAAACTACCTGCTTTATGGTGGATATTGTTTTTACTAAATTTGTTCTATCTTAAAACAATATTTTGCAATATTATCAAATGAGTAAGAAAGTAAAAAGGACGAAATAACTTCAACAGAAAACACGATGGTTACAAGTAAGATGAAGTATAGACAAAAACTCCAAACAGCTTACCAAAGCTCGTTCAGAAACGAACCACTGATTTATTGGAATAATATGAAACACTCTTCAAGGTAAATCATCCCCTATACATCAGTTGGTTCTTGTGTTTTTGTCGACATCCAAACATTTCGTGCCATGTCACATTAATTTTGTGGATTTCATAAACCAGGAATTGAGAAACGAATTTTTGTCTTATAATTAAATATAAATATCTATTTCACACATAAACAGTGATCCATGATAAGTTTTATCATATTGTGTTTTTTTTTATAGGTGAAAGGAAAGATGATAGTATATCATTCACATGGAATGTTAGCACAACTACGCTGCACTTAACATGTAAAATAGAAAATTTAATGTGGCAAGTTGAAATTTATGATCCGTCTGGTGTTGAACAAGGATTTTGTGTTCCACACCCACTTCCCGAATGCCATACAAAATTTCCAGATACAACTTTAAGTCAGAACATTACAACAAATCTGACAATATTCACTAGGATCATAAGTAATTCTACAAATTTCAACGGTGTTTGGAGTTGCAAGCATGGTACGAATACGGAAAAAGCTATTACAAATGTTATAATTGATAAACCAGGAGGTAAGTTACCACTTTAAGTGTTCATATTTTATTGGTTAAAGTAACTAAGTACATAAATAACACATATATTACCATTATAATTTCTCACGGATATTAAATTGAAAATTTATGAGTAGTTTTTCACCAGCATCTTAGAGGTAGAAACCTGATGCTTATACAAAATCAATAAGAAATCATAATATCATGAATATGGCTGGGACGGCATTTCCAAAATTTTGTCTAAATTAGATGAAAGTTTTAAGTCCCAAAACTAATATGGACATATATATATATACATGTATATAGCATATGAGATTGGAAATATGAATACCGATTCAAGGGACCAAAGGAACATCTACGTCTAAAATTGGAAACTTCAAGCTGAGTTTTCCTTGTTATAGTGAAACATCCAAAATCAAGTAATGTTGTTATCCTTTTAAATAAGATCTGTTTAAAGTAAGACAAATATAAAAATATATATACCTGATATAAAACGTTTTCAAGTTATGTGACTTTTTGTATGATGTTAGTGAAATTTTTAGGCATTCGTTTTCAAGGGCTAAAAAAGTGCTGTTATCGTAATTTTTTCTCTGTAAATTATTGTCAATTATATGCAATACTATTCAAAAATGACCGCGCGTGAAAGGATGAGATACAACTCAATAACCTGAAACAGAAGGCAGTATACCCTGATTTAAGCTTAAAGGTAAACCAACTAATTTCAAGACCGATTATTTTCGAAACTTTTCACGAGAAGAACAATAAAGAAACATATACTGGTAAATCAATTTTAATCTGAGACGGTCATGTTGATCTAAACAACATCTGAAAAGTCTATTCAGACAATTTGCTTGTAGTCCTTTAAGTACTGCTCTTTGTAAGATATGGGACTCTTTTTGGGGTATAATAACAGTTATACCCTTTGACGACTTCAACTCCTCCTGAAACCATTTGACAAAAAAGTCTCATACTTTGATTGTTAACCATCATGTGTTGGTGACCGTCATTTTGATTTGATGAATTTTAAGTTTAGTGATTTTTTTTAACTATTTGCTTACTATTGAACCACAATGACCACAATGACTTTGTGTGAACGTAAATCAACTGAAACCGTTGGACAGAAACCTCTCATACTAGCTTATATAGGCATTATTGTTTGCCATCAACATGATCAAGTGAAGTAAATCCTATCATCCCATCATTTTGATTTGACCATATCGACAAAGGTTTCGGGTCTTTGACTTTTTTATTTCGTTTTACCTGAAAAAAACTTCGTGAATGCAACTCCTCTAAACCATTTGATAGAAAGCTCACTAACTTTGTATGTTTGTTTGCAATCATGTCATGTTGATCATATAATACAGTCATTTTTATTTGACAATCTCAACAGAGTTATGGAAATTTTATCATATTTGGACTATCTAACAAAAACAACATATTGAAACACACAAATAGATTTTCATTCAAACAGCAACGAGGGACACTTTCTTACGATTTAACACATTGATTTATCTATTGTTTTAGAAAATGATCTTGAAGACTACTGTGAATGTTGTAGCCGTTGTCACAACACGTCGAGTAACTTAAATCTAACTGACAGCTACCGTGAAGACGCCATCGAGCCAATCTCAGGTTTATTTATGTTAAATCATTTTCGCTATCCAGCTGAAAGACACCAAAATACCAATTTGTATTCGGGGGTGCTCCGATATTTTTTTTTTAACTTATTATGACAAAAACCATTAAAAGCAATCGATTGACAAATTGATAGTTACAGAAAGTGTTTTTATTTTGCAACAAAAAGTAAATAACAAAAAAACAGAACTCCAAGGAATATTCAAAACGGAAAGTCACTTATTAAATGGGAAAATCAAAAGCTCAAACACATCAAACGATTGGAAAACAACTGTCATATTCCTGACTTGGTACAGGCATTTACTTATGTAAAAAATGGTGAATTAAACCTTGTTTTATAGCTACTAAAACTCGCACTTGTATGAAAGTAGCATAAAATTCAATCATATTGACAACAATGTGTGAACGAAAAAAAACAGATATAATAGGAATAAATGTCAAAAAATAGAGTTACAGCAGTCAACATTGTGTTATAATCTTAATCCCTATAAAAACAAACAAATATGTCAACAAAGAAAAACTAAATGGCATATAGACAAAGCAAATAAGCAAAAATGAAGGACAAGAATACACGGAAAATCCATAGCCCAATAATTGTAATTAAGATGATAAACAACGTCAGTACCTAAAATCTATACTTCAAGACCATCATGTATTATTTGGGAAGTTGATGCAGAATAATTATCAAGGTCTTGGTATCTGCCGATGAACTCTTTTCGAAAAGAACGAGACATTCTTTGACATAACCCTGGTTCATCAACTCAGACGTTGATGACGTTTTATTAAGTGTGAGTAGCAGCTGCAAGCTCTTGAATACAGAATGAATCGGGAAATGTATATCCCATATGCAGGTGAATTTGACAATCTCAACAGAGTTATGGAAATTTCATCATATTTGGACTATCTAACAAAAACAACACATTGAAACACACAAATAAATTTTCATTCAAACAGCAACGGGGGACACTTTCTTACGATTTAACACATTGATTTATCTATTGTTTTAGAAAATGATTTTGAAGACTACTGTGAATGTTGTAGCCTATGTCACAACATGTCGAGTAACTTAAATCTAACTGACAGCTACCGTGAAGACGCCATCGAGCCAAACTCAGGTTTATTTATGTTAAATTATTTTCGCTATCCAGCTGAAAGACACCAAAACACCAATTTGTATTCGGGGGTGCTCCGATAGTTTTTTTTTTAACTTATTATGACACAAACCATTAAAAGCAATCGATTGACAAATTGATAGTTACAAAATGTGTTTTTATTTTGCAACAAAAAGTAAATAACAAAAATACAGAACCCCAAGGAAAATTCAAAACGGAAAGTCCCTTATTAAATGATAAAATCAAAAGCTCAAACACATCAAACGAATGGAATACAACTGTCATATTCCTGACATGGTACAGGCATTTCCTTATGTAAAAAAATGGTGGATTAAACCTAGTTTTATAGCTACTAAAACTCGCACTTGTATGAAAGTAGCATAAAATTCAATCATATTGACAACAATGTGTGAACGAAAAAAACCCAGATATAATAGGAAAAAATGTCAAAAAATAAAGTTACAGCAGTCAACATTGTGTTATGATCTTAATCACTATAAAAACAAACATATATGTCAACAAAGTAAAACTAAATAGCATATAGACAAAGCACATAAGCAAAAACGCCTCGGTACCTATTTGATCTATTATGTCATTGTAACTTCTGTGAAATTAAATGATCTGGCTTTTTTGATCTTCTTGTTTTTGACAAGTGTCTGAATGAACTCCGACTCATATGAAAATAAGAAGAGGTCGTCAAAGAGAGGCGCACAGTCAGTTCTCATGGGAATGCCGACCATTTGTTGAAAAATTCTACCTCCAAATTTAGCAGATATATTATCAATAAGAAACTCCAGCATACTGATCACTTGTTCCTCTGTGTAGCATGATTCACCTTTTTATTATCTATTTTTTTAGAATCCATTTATGCATGGTTTATACCCCTACGCAAGTAAACAGTTTCCCAGTATTTCTGAAGACCCTCTTTCACTGCGGACAGAATTTTTTTCAATGTAATGGCCAATTCCTTTGTAGAACATGCAGACGAGCCGGCAATGTACCGTTGTTTGTACGGAATTTTGTGAAACTTAGGTATCCAATACAAACAAGGTCAGTCCTCAGATTTGCTATTCAATGTAATGTTCATTGGAGACATGAAGGACTTTTGATTCGCCAAAATCTGATCCGTGTCAAGTGATATGTTTCTGTATGTGGGACAACCTGAGTGCTGATTTATTCCTATTTGTTTTACAAGACACTCGTAGTAATAAGATTTCACACAAAGACAATATTATTTAAAGCTTTGTCCGCAGGAACAACAACATATTTATCGTGAAAAGATGATATCCATTTCACATTTTCTTTGACTCTGAATGCGGACTTTGGTCGATCATTCGCACAGTTTTTCAACTTATGAATTCGACGTTTTACCAGAGACCTGATTGTTTTGACCCATTCTGACAAAGTTTCCAGTTCAACTTCTTCTCCAATGCACTGGCGTAGTCCTCAATGGAATCCATAATTATTTTGAAATTATGGTTCCAATTGATGTGTATGGGTTTTCTGAACTTAGAACCATGAAATATCACCTTTCGGAGATGTTTTTTACAAAGAAGAAACTCTTTAGAGAATCATTATGAATAAGGAGATATGGATGCTTTCTCAATTCGACAACTATTCATAAAGACCACAGGAACATTTGTGAATAGTTCGAGGTCATCTTATGACCTTTAACATTGATCAATCAGAAACGATATAGTTTGCTATTAAGAGCCAGTCCATGAGAAAACCAGACAAAACAGTACGGAAGCAAGATTGGCAAATCTTAATGAAATCTTGTTTGTAGATTTACCATACCACATCTATAAATAGATATAAACTGTCAATCTGATATAAATATCTTGGCGATAGGGGTTGCCACCTTACATTTTTCAATTTTAAGTTGAAAACCAATAAAAATACCGAAAATAAGTATATTTTGAAACAAAATTTATAATAATAAGAAACATAATAACAATAAAAATGGCATCACATGTTACAGATAACAAAAGGAAGTCTTCATAGCCATATCTCTCAATAAAAATAATTGAAGTTAGCCAATGGAAGATAACTGTGAAAAAGTGGCAGATTTACAAACTCCTATTTGTTTCCAAAATGCCAAACTTCATAGAGTTGTACATACGAAATTAACATTTTTATTCCGTTTGTTTTGGTTAATTCACAGTTAATTAGGTCTAAATTATTATCAAATAGAATCACCTTCATCACGGACGGCCTCTATTACAGGACCTACCAATTGTATTTATTGTTAATTTATTTTCATCCTGAACATGCATGACATATTTGCCACTAGACGTTAAAAAACCTGAAATCAATCAATCAATCAAATATCTCCCCTCTTTTCTCAAAAAACTTAAAAATGAGAAAGTGAAGCAACTGTTGACAATTCAATAAAGCAAATTAACCACTCATTTTAAATGAACGCTGATGGTGGTTCTCAGATTGTATGAGATACTACATAAAATCAAATAACTCTTTAAAACATCTAGGTTGCGAAGAACATTTGAAAATCATTGTATGCCGGTGGAATCCATGTTGAGCTTATAAGGCAAACAAAAATTGAAAAGAGGGACGAAAAATACAAGAGGGACAGTCAAACTCACAGATCGAAAACAAACTGACAACGCCATGGCCAAAAAAAAAAGACAAACAGACAACTAATAGTACAGATGACACAACATAGAAAACCAAAGACTAAGCAACACGAACCCCATCAAAAACTGGGGGTGATCTCAGGTGCTCCGGAAGAGTAAGCAGATCCTGCTCCACATGTGGCATCCGTCGTGTTGCTTATGTTATTACAAATCCAGTAAATAGTCTAATTCGGTAAGTCACATTCGTGAAAAGGGAGGGTATTGTAGTTACGACATAAGGAACATATCCGATATCATCTGTGAAACGGTTATTCCATAACGGTCAACCAACTGGTGATGGCGTCCGTAAAACTTACGAAGGGATGACTTCAACTTCACTATTTGGAACTCTTGGTTTAATAGCTTCCTTGTGAGCAGCAATCCTCTATCAAGGAAATCATGATAGGAAACACAAGCCCGGGAATATCGTATCAATTGGGAGATATATACTCCGTATGCATGACACATTTTTGCAACAAATCAATTCTTCCATATCTACCAGACATTATCATTTGGTCTAAATCAAAATCAACAAAAAAAGAGACCACAGAGAAATAATATGCATGAACAGGGGTTCGAAAATGAAGTTTGGTATTTTATTATCAGTGGGAGGAAGGGGTTTCTGAGAATCAATTTTAGCATGTTGCTAACAAATGATTTCATGATGAAAATATTTTACCAAATATTGCTGAATTATATATCAGAAACATCAAATGGTTGAAGTGATAAAACAAAACTACAAAACTCATAGTGTTATTAATGTATTCAACGTTGTTTTTTTTAATCCTATCAAATTATTGGGAGAAAAAAATATCATTTTGAGTTTAATAGGATGAAATTCCATTTTTTTTAAGAAAAAAGGTGACCCCCTTTATTTTTTAAAGTATTTTGAAAAGTATTTATGAATAGTGGTTTTCTCCTCGCTTGAAGCAAATTTTTGTGTTTGCTCATGGGGAAACACTGTTTCCCCGAACATGCCGAAATATAACCTGAATACATAACTACATAAGACTGAAATTTATTCTTTCTTAATATGAAAAACATTGTCAATGTCCCCAAAATTTATTATAACTTTTGTAATTCCCTTGATCTAGCAGTCGCCTGACAAGCTGTCATTGAAAGTTTAGTCCCCAAGCTGCCTTAATGTTCAATTGTTTCCGTTTACAATGCTTATATCATGTCAATTATTCATCATCTGAACATAACTAGTTTCTAAATATTATTGAAGATCCCTGCACATATAAAAAGTTAAATCACAAAAAACTACTGAACCCCGAGGAAAATGCAAAACGGAAAGTCCCTAATCAAATGGCAAAATCAAACGCATAAACACATCAAACGAATAGACAACAACTGTCATATTCCTGACTTGGTACAGGCATTTTCGTATGTAGAAAATGGTGGATTGAACCTGGTTTTATAGCGCTAAACCTCTCACTTGTACGACATTATATTGACAACGATGCGTGAACAAAATGTCACAAATAGGGATACAACAATAAACACGTACCCCACCAAAAACTGGGGTTGATTTCAGGTGCTCCGGAAAGGGAAAGCAGATCCTGCTCCACATGTGGCACCCGTCGTGTTCATGTATTTACAAAACCGGTAAATAGTCTAATTGAGTAGGTCACATTCGTGAAAAAGGAACGGGGTCGTAGTATGAAATAAGGAACATATCCGATATCATCTGTATAACGGATATTCTATAACGGTCAACTAACTCGTGATTGCGTTCGTAAAAGTTACAAAGGGATGCAATATTGGGCATATGCATATAATTATTGCAAACATCGAATAACACGAGCTCCGTTAGCAGTAGATTCTTGGTGAAAACAAATATAATTCAATTTACCAATCAAATAAAACAGCTATCTTCTAAATCAAGAAAAAGTAGTGCTATGACATGTTTTCTAATGTCCCTTAAATTTATTGATACAAGTACCCATTATTCATATTTTTTACATCATTTTTTCTGTGGTGGAGAGTTGTCTGCTTGGCAATCATATTTTCTTACTTTTTTTCTAAAGTACATCGGTTTTAGACTAGATATTTTGTATAAGAACACCAAAATCTTAAATATAACAGTTGTTGATAGACAGTTTGTGATTTTCTTCTATCTAAATTAGATAGCAAAATTAAAACTTGTAAAATTACCGATCACTAGTCTTCTTGTGAAGATGTCATATGGTGTGAAATGTATCTATAAATTAACTGACCATACTATTTCTATTATTCGAAATATCAGAACTTAAATAGTATTAACAATCCTTATGTAACATATGTAAATACACATAAAAATAATGATATGCTTGTTTAACTTAAAAAGATGGAGTGACATTAATTACCAATTTTTTCTTAAACATTGTTTATACATTTATTGGAAGCAATATTAAAAGAGCTGTTAATGTGCCGCTAATAATGAAATTTATTCGTTTGAGATGATCCCTTGTTTGACTTTCTCTACTCTAGACTCTCCACTCTCAAATGTAAATTGTAAACATTAATCTAACATTTATAATAGATACAGTCACCAGAACATATACATCAATAATAAGATATGACGTATAAAGAATGCTCACAACAAAATATACAGAATCTATCAAAGGCAAAACATTAACAGTGTTTTGAAATTTTGCTATTTCATTTTATTTCAAATGAAACAAGGGTATGTTGCAGATAAAGACAAGGACAATTTAACGATGGAATATGTAAAATTGGCTGCAATACCGTTCGGAGTAGCTATTTTAAGTATACTGGTCACTCGTTTTATAAGATGGAAGTTCTGCGCAACAAGATGTTTCAACTGCCCAGGTAGGTAGAAAAGAATAAAACATGGTCATTTTAATTTATCCAAGAATAAAGGGTAATATATGATAAATTTCATATCACGCTACCATACAGTACGGTTGCAAATTTATGTTAAACAGTCACAGTAGAGAACTTTGAAACAGAAAAAGCGGAAAGAAATACGGATGTACAACATACGTGAACTGCACTTATCTCCTTATGTCAAAGTAAAGTAGCTCCTTTTCAAATTTCGATTCCCCAACTTGATTTGCTGTATTAATATTTTTATGAGATTTGAACATCGCCTTACTTTAAAAACACTGATATACGATCAAGTATTTCAAAATTATCCTTCTACAATTACTATCTAAGAAGAGTTCAACTTATTTAACTGGGAGCTTATGTGCATGAATCTGACGTTTATTCCATCATCCATGATTAATGATTAGTTTGTCAAAATACGCATAACAAACATGCATGAATGGAAAACTACGTATGGCTTTCTGGCGTATTAACGACGACGTATTAAAGGATATGATAGAAAAATGTGAAAATATGCGTTTAAAATCTAAAAAGCGAACCCAAATAAAATGAAAATCAAAACCAAAACCAAAGCAAAAACATGGGCACAAAAAACAAGAAAAACACACTTTCTGCCAAAAAAAAAATAACTAATCATACAAACAATGATGTGCAGGGTATCAAAAACACGGCAGATTCTGTGACAATACCATAAAACATGAGTTGCTGCTAGAAAATGTGTTAACAAACGAATTTCAACAACGGATTTGACAAATGAAAAAAAAAAATGATTCTGAAAATGGGAAATAGCAGATTAATTAAACTTCACTAAAATATATATTAAGTTCAAATCTTGTAATGAGCAAAGTCAGTATTTTCAATTTCTTTTAATTTATAAAACAATATATTATATCAATAACATGTGATATAATTAATTACACTAACAAATAAATCAAGCAATCAGAATAAAAATATTGTCACTAAAATTTTCAATTTCTATAACGTTTCCTTTTATTTGACATATATTTTTTTCCCTAAAAACAAGAAACAAACGAGTTAAAAGAAAGCTGAATTCAAATATTTTTTTACAAAGATAAAAACCCAAAACAAAAACAGATAATAACTGAATCCTTATACAGAACGTAGGATCAAACGCTTATCATTACCTTAAGAAATGATATTTTATTTTTTCAAATGTCATGTTACGGAAGCCTCAAAGAGACTGAGTATTAATCGAAAGTCCCCTGATTATTACCTAAAACATTTTTTTCAGGGATCAATAGTTTTGAGGATTTTTCTATTTCAAACGATTCGAGTAACACCCTCGTTGTTTATTAAGTATCATTTGTATCTGATGACGGTAAAAATTAATTAGGGAAGTTGTAATAAGGTATACAACAGAGATACGCATGGAGTTTATGAAACTAATTGTTTGAAGAAACAAAACTTAATGTGTTCTTTCTCATCAGTCCCATTATCTTTTTTATATTGAGGTCAATTATAATTTTATATCATATTATTTTCAATAGAGGACTTCATATAAGTGTGGACTGGGTTAAAGAAAAAAAAATAAATTAAACAGTTTTTGTTGTATAATTTTAGAGAAGGACTGTGCAGATTTCAATAAATATTACGCGCTGTGTCAAAAGATATCAAGTAAGTTAATAGATCAACTCAATCGCTGTAGATTTATAAAAAAAATGATTGCTCATACAACTCCCTTTTCCTTTATTTTTTTGAATGGACGGAACAAACACTAGTTGAATAACTAATATTCATTTACTTCAGTGTTATACTCTCACTCTTATAGTGGAAGCTATATTGCATTATACATCTATATGAAAATATATCCTTTCAGAAGAACAAACTCGGACGATACAAGTTTCAATGAAATTTTCACATGTGCAAGGTCATTATTAACCCTGATAAAAATGCAAACTTTTGGATAGATAATGGATATTTTAAGGGTTTTCTTGTTTCATAATACATCGAAGGTGTCAGGATATATCAATTGAAAGACCAATATGTGTTGTTACAAATTGGGATTATACTGTTCACATTATGATCTTAAATAGATTTTACAGGTTTAAGGCCAGACAAAATATTTTTATTCCGTTTATTTGACTGAAATACCAAAAAAAGATTTTACATCACAGTTTAACATTCGAAACAAATAATGTTGATAAACTCATAAAAAACACCAGGATTTAAATTGTGTACACCAGACGCGCGTTTCGTCTACGAAAGACTCATCAGTGACGCTCGAATAAAAAAGTTAAATATCCCAAATTAAGTACGAAGTTGAAAAGCACTGAGGACCTAAATTTCCGGGAGGTTTTGTCAACTTCAGCTAAGGCAATCTTTTCCTTGGATAGAAACTCCTTAGTATTTAGAAAGACTTCAAGTTGTATAAACAGTTAATTTATAATTATTAGCCTAGTTTCATTTATTTGACGCCTCCAAATAATAAAGGGACATCATGTAAGATAATTTTAATTAAATGCTTAACGTGTCAAAACTCTATCAAACAAGTCGAATTTTATCATAATTCAATATATCTTAGAACCAGTGCAGGATTTAGTATGCCCCCGCCGATAGACAAAGAGTGGATTAATGTTTACCTGTACGTACATTCCGAAATTGGTTCCAGCTCTCTTAATTAAGTAAGCTTCAACCAAATATATTATGAAACTCTTCACAATGTTTTTTACACCAAACACAGATCAAGTTTGAATTCGTTTGTCGTCACTTTCAGTGTTTTTTAAAAATTATATCCCTTTATAAAAAAAAATGCAAAATTTGTCGTTTCCGCATTTTTACTTTGAATTGGACCAAATGTTATGAGACTTATTCACAAAGTTAATTACAATAGATTATGTTCAACTTTAGGTGGCGTCACTTTTACCGTTCTCGAGTTCTGTCCCATCATAAATGGAAGAATTACCGAATTACACATTCCGCACTCTTACCTTAGTGTACTTTTCTCAAATGTTATGAAAGTTATATTCAATACGTATACCACCACACAAACATCAAATTTGAATTGGGATGGCCTCACTTTCACTGTTCTCGAGTTGTGTTTCTTTGTAAATGAACAAATTGCCAATTTGTCTTTTCCGCACTCTTACTTTTATGTTCTTTGACCAAATGTTATAATACTTATCCACAAGACACACTTAAGTAAGTTTGAATTTGAGAGGGTCACTTTTATATTTAGGAGATGTGGTATGAATATGCCATTGAGACAACTATTCACTTCACATTCAACAATGAAAAACATACCGTATAGTAGGTTATAAAAGATGGAAAATTTGAGACTATTAAAAGAAAACTAACGACATTATTTATAAAAGAACAATTCACGAAAAACAAAATATGACAGACATGACACAAACATTTTTAACCCCGCCACATTCTTTATGTGTCTGTCCCACGTCAAGAGCCAGTAGTTCTGTGGTTGTCGTTGGTTCAAGTCTGTCATAATTGTTTTTCCTAAATTGTTTTGTTATAGATTAGGCCGTTAGTTTTCTCAATTGAATCGTCTCATATTCTGCATGTCGGGGCCTTTTATAGCCGACTATACGGTATGTTTTTTTTAAAATTGTTGAAAACCCATCTGGGGAAGTGTTGTAACATCATATTACAAGAACAAACTGTAAAATCCAGTAGCAATTGGCTCAACTTAAAAGTTAACATAAAGCAGTGTACATTTAAGGTCTAATTCATGACTGTATTAGCTGTAGGTAAATGGACAGCTTTACTTCTAGTAGTTTGATGAAAATCATCCATGTCATCATTCTTACTGGCATGAAAAAAAAGAATATTGTGTTATTAAAATTTGATGTGACACAATTTTGTAAATGATTTATATTAAGGAATACATCCCGCTTATGCAAAGCTGTGATTCATTGCCCGGCTTTGGCTATATTTTTGGATATTTTTGGTTTATAACCTATTGATTTTTTTTGGATTTTGAATGTTTTGGCCTCGACCATCACTGAAGAGACATTTATTGTGGAAATGTGCATCTGGTGCAGAAAAATTGGTACCGTTAACGATATTATTAACGCGAGATAAAAAAATAGTATTTTTTTTTAAGATTTGTAAAGCAGTTTCAGCAGAAAACGACAAATGAAATCAACAAATACCTCTAAGTGTTATGTTTGTATCCTTTAGAGATGAACTAATGGTTGATAAATTATTTAGTCAAATTGAGTTCGGATCGTCAATTTGGTTTAAAAAACTAAAGAATGAAATATTTTTTCAAGTATATCAAAAGGATCATCTTCGGCTTAATTACAACCAATTCATAACAAAAAGTAGGAACATTTATAATGAATCTATCATTAAACATTCCTATGAAGTTTCAATATCGACTAATAATTCCTGAGGAGACGATTCGAACAATGTACAGAAATTTATAAATAACGCATAGTTAAGAAGGTTCTAGAACAGTTTTTTACCCGGACAAAAAGAATTCAACTGAGGGGAAGCCAAGTTTGACAGTGTTTTCCATGGATAATAATCTGTTCTATCACCTTTTCAGCTGTGTGCTATTTTGTGGTGAATGTCCTGTTCTTCTAGTCTATGAAATTAAAAACATTATTTTTTTTAAATTCTAGATTAAAATAACCTATTGTCTCTAAGATAATCAATTTCAAATAAATGGATGGATGACAGACGCAAAACACTCTAATTTGGGATAGGAGAACGTCGTTTATCATGGCAACAATTTAATTTTATCTTGCAGAATTTATATTTAATTTGGCTATCTTAGGTCAAAGTGCTTTCGTCATTTACGCAGTTCCTATTATAGCAGAAAAAACTGATCGTTCAGGCAAGTTAATTATTGGTAAACAAAATAAAGGGGACTTTATAATAGCTCAATGTTTTAGTTTCCATGTAGCTGTATACATTGTTTGTAAAGAAACAAACCAGCTTTCTGTTTTGAATAATTTGTTTTGAGACTACAAACTTTAATTAAGTTGAGACTCATTCTTAAATTGTTTTTCAAATCTAAAATTGAACATTTTTTTCTTTTAATACAGTTGTTTTACCTGTAGATTCTATCAATTCTAAGTAAAACGTCTTTTCCCCATGTAAAATAAATATTAATAAGATAATTAAACGGATTAAATCAAAACAGCTTCATGAAAATTGACTATTCAGAATTGTTTGTTGTTTGCCTTTTTATATAAAAATAAGTAGATGTGGTATGATTGCCAATGAGACAACTATCCACAAGAGACCAAATGATATAGCAATTAACAAGTACAGGTCACTGTACGGCTTTCAACATTGAATAAAACCAAATACCGCATTGTCAGCTATAAAAGGGCCCGAAATGACAAATGTTAAACAATTCAAAAAAGAAAACTCATTTATGTACAAAATGATGAACGAAAAACAAATATGATATACAGCAACAGACGACAACCACTGAATTACAGGCTCTTTACTTGGGACAGGCACATACAGAATGTGGACGGCTTATTTATGCATTTTTGTCATTATTTAGTGCTTACTATCTAAGTTGATTTTGTTTACACATTTATTCAAATATATTCAAAATATATTAATATGGAATACAGTATATAAATGATATAGATTAACAGGATTTAGTTTTAAAACTGTTTTGATTATACATTTGCATTGGCACTCTACACAAAATGATATAAGTCTTTTGAAACTTCTATTATGATCAGATACTTATTGCTCTAAGGTACTATGATATCAAAGCATTTTCATTTCAAAACACTATTTGAATTCTCCAATTTCTGTTTTGCTGTGCATGCAACATTACAATTAGTTTAACTGTAAAATTAAACTGATTGATTTATTTTGCAGTAAATATTTATCAAATCTTTAGGTTCAATCTGAACTAAAGTATTTTAACTTTGAAACATTTTGTCAAACCTCTATAAAGTATTTCGACAATTAAACGAAAGCTTCGTCATGATCATGAAATAACATCTGAAAAATTTTAGATTGTTTAAAATTTCATATGTAAAGGTTATTTTTTCGAGGTAATGTCTAGCAATGTTTTGAACCTGTCTAGGATTTAAGAGTTGAAATCATAAGTAATACTTTGAAAACTACAAGCGTATCGTGATATTTAAGGAAAACTTCATAGAATCTAAACATCAATAAAAAAAAAAACATTTATCTCGTAATTCGAGATAAATATCTCGTAACTACGAGATAAATATCTCGTAATTACGAGAAAACAATCGCGTAATTACGAGAAAATTATCGCGTAATTACGAGAAAATTATCGCGTAATTACGAGATAATCATCGCGTAATTACGAGATAATCATTTTTTATCTCGTAATTACGCGATAGTTTTCTTGTAATTACGCGATAATCATCTCGTAATTATGCGATATTTTCTCGTAATTACGCGATAATTTTCTCGTAATTACGCGATAATTTTCTCGTAATAACGCGATAGTTTTCTCGTAATTACGAGAGATTTATTTCGTAGTTACGAGATATTTATCTCGTTATACGAGATAAATATTTTTTTTTGTGACCCTAATAGGCTTTCGTAGTTTAGCGTACAAATTTAGTTTTTTTTTATCTGTCTTTTTACTTAAAGGGATTTAGTTTTTAGTTGTGAATATTTATTTCAATTTGTGATTAAAGCAATGAATACTTTAATAACTTAATCAAATCTTCCATGAATCTTGCAAACAAATAACTTAACGTTCGTCAAAATCAAGAATGTTTACCATGAGGAATTTTGGATTTTTTTTTCTTTCTTATTGTTTTCTTCATTTTTCTGATAAGATTTTGGCACACAAATTTACACTTGAGCTCAATGATTGATTGATTGGTGTATGCTTAACGCCACCTCAGCTAGACTTCTAGTATATAGCAGGGGGTAACACTTAAACACAAATAAAGCAGTCTAAACTATGGTTTCAGCTGAACCATTTACGATCTGTTTTGTTAAAAAAGGGGAAAGCGTACTTAAGTCAGGAGCCTGTTGTTCAGTGGTTGTCGTTTGTTGATGTGATTCTCGTGTTTTTCGTTTTTTATATAGATTAGACCGTTTGCTTTCATGTTTGAATTGTTTTACACTAGTCATTTTGGGGCCCTTTATAGCTTGCTGTTCGGTGTGAGCCAAGGCTCTGTGTTGAAGGCCGTACTTTGACCTATAATTGTTTACTTTTTACACATTGTGACTTGGATGGAGAGTTGTCTCATATGCACTCATACCACATCTTCTTTTTTAAATTCAGTTTCATAGAACATTTTAAGGGAAAAACTGTCTTGTTTTACTTTATAGCAAATCTATTTACCATTGTTGCTTACAAGTTCTAGTCAGTAATGAAAATAAAAAAGAGACAGATCTGTTAGTAAAAAGATACAAATCGTTGCAAATATAAATAAGGAAGTACTTTATATAATAGCAATGTTATTACGTATTTTGTTAATTTAACTTATGTTTTCTTTATTGTCGATAGCAATTATACGAATCATGCCGCTTCTTGGTGTAATTCTTGGGATTGTAGTTGGATTTGTATTAAACACTGATCTTACGTGTTATTTGCAAGGTATTGTTTATTATTACTATGTGTTGATAATGCAAATATGTTCAGTTTCAATTTATTTACCTAAAACCTAAGTACAGATAAGTCATAGAATATCATCCTTCAACGCATTTAATGTTCTGTCAAGTAATCTGTGGATAAGTTGGTAGGATCTACAACACCCACATAAACACACATGGATAGAAAATTAGAAAATTCTTTAGAATTTTGAAAGTATTATAAACATGATAAACACATTAACTTTGACTAAAAAAATGCTTTCGATTTTTTTTGGTTTCGAGTGTTCCTGATCAATCCAGGAAAGAATTATGCTGCTCGTGCAATGTTAAAAAAACCAATAAATTTTAAATGTATGAACAAAATAATAATGCTCTCTGGCAAAAATTACCCTAAATGGTTTTTGGCAACTCTATCTAGATCCCATTTTTCGTTTAAATTCTAAAGCATTTAATATACAGTTCCGGCTTTCAAATTTTGTGTTTCGAGTGTTGCTGATGAGCTTAATCTAGAAAAACAGTTCGTACGCTCCAGTATGTTCAAGTGTTATTTTCATATTGATGAACAAGTGCTTGTAAATGTTATTAGTTGAAAACAGCATTGATTTAAGCTTATCTTTAAGCTTTGTTAAGTTGCTGTATTATACATATTCGTCCTGAATTAAAGAAAATGTATGTTGGATTTTCATACATATCCTATCATTATTCTTTCGTGACCTCATTTATGACAATATGAAATAGAATTTTATGTTAATTTCATTGAACATAAGTGATGTTATGAAAAACTGGAAGGGACGCTATATTTTCCAAATTTTCAAAGTTTCCATTGTCAGAATCTTATTTGACATTTCTCACTACGTTTTTTACATTTCACATTTCCAACCTGACATTTCTCTATCACCTCAAACATGACATTTTTGACATCCAACGTGACGCGAATACATCGTTTTAGACCCTTAACCTGTCAACACACCCAGTCTCGCATGGAATTTCCTCAGTTTCTGTTCGATACCTTTATTTGTCTATTCCTAATAGATTTGTCAGATTTTAACATAGTAAAACCCTGTCGCCTCAATTGACATGTTTGATTTCAAGGTTGACTATTCCCAGTTCCAAATAGGCGTTTCTCAGATCTACGTTGACAGTTGAAAGTTGCAATTTAGAAGTGAGGAATGTTAACTTGGAACAGTGAAATATCAACTCTGAAGTGCGAAATATCAAATGGAAACTGACAAATATTAACTCGGAACCTAAAAATATCAAGTTTGGAATCAGGAGTTTTAACAACAGTATGTTCCTTTTGCCCGTTCGTAGATTTTCCTATGTGGGAAAAAGAAATACATATAACATGTAATTAGAAGTTTTAAATTTAAAAGGTTAATATCGTTTTGAATGATATCTAATAAGTGCAAGTGTGGTTCAAAATATAAAACATAAAATCATTAGCTTAAATTATGCATGTTATGCGATCAATCGTTTAAAATGCACTAAGTCTTATGAATACGTGTACACAACGAGCAATGTGGCACATTTTTAGCTTAATATTTCTTTCTTTTAGATGTTATTTGAATATTTATACTTCAACGACGATTTTTAAGATATGAATTTGACTCACTTAAAATCCTCATGGTTTTAAAATGAACTTCAAATAATAAGGATTGTGTTTAAGTATGTTGTGTTACAGTATTAAAAAGAATAATAAGGATTATATTAACTTGCTTTTCAGAACAACAAACATTCCTAGCATCAATTAATCTCGTATTGTATCTATGGTGTTCATGTACTTTTCAAAAATGTCTTTGAGATATTCTTTGTATTTGTCGTTGTAGATTTTGTGTACATGACTCAATCGCAGGTGCTTTATGTTCAGAAAACCGAGGTTTGATATTTTCCGTTTGCCAGAATTGTTCTAGGACCTAACTTTAATTAACCCGAATAATTCAGTTGTTATATTTCGATGCTCTACGATAAATACATTAAGACATGATAGTTTTGACAATGAAAAATCGCCAATCAATCATTCGGAATTAGCTCGGGATTAACCTATGTCGATTGTATAGACCTGTCTGATGATTGGTCACCTCTCCCACAGGACTCCAATCAGAGTCCATGATTCGTGACGAGTATTGTGTTTGATTTGTTAGTACTTAAAGCCCTCGCAAGTACGAGAGATCGATTACGGGAATGGGCTAAATTATTCGGGTTAATCCTTTAAAATGCATTTAACAATTTTATTTGGGGTATTTGAAGGTATCTTTTCTTTTAATTAAATGTGATACCGGCATAAAAAGAGGAGCAAGAATGATCAAAGTGCTATTGCATACAAGCCGTTTTTAGCGTTTTTCGGGATCCGGTGGATTCGCAATTTTCCTAGTGTACATGAAAAAGTATAACGCAAATACCAAACTCAAAGGGAAAATTTAAAAATGGGATATATTGATTTTATCTCAAGTGTTGTATTTTGTGCTTTTTAGTTTTTAAATTTCTGTGTCGTTTACACCAGCAACTGTCTTATCCGTCCTCTATGTCCTTTGTCGCCGCGATATAGCCTTTTTGTGCTGATGCGAAGTAAAACAATCAACAATCAATCAACCAATCATGTCCTTTGTCTTGAAAATACGCTTTTCAATTCAATTTTAAAAATTTACACACAGTAATGATTCATGGTTTGAACATTTGCTTGACCGCTGTCTTTTTTTTTCTAATTTGGGGATATCTAAGGATCAGATAAGAGTCCGCTTTCAATCCACCAATTCGTTTGACAAACAGCCTATTATATAGAAGTGACCCGACGGGTTTCTACTGTGTAGTAATGTCTTCTGTCTAATCGTCTCAGAGGACATGAAATCACCCTAGATATGATGGGGTTCGTTTTGCACAATTTTTTGTTTTCTATGTTGCGTTTTGTAAACTGTTGTTTGTCTTTTGATCGTTTTTCGTTTTTTGCCATGGCGTTGTCATTTTCACTGTTGTATTTTCCGCTTCTCTTTTGCATTAATTTCTTAATAAAGTTTTTTTTTTAATTTAAAATGTAGGTTTGAATATACATATTTATATATATATATATATTTATTTCTGTATTCTAAGTTCGTATTTGAAAACCAAAAGTTTTGTTTATTTCATGCAATGCACAGCATGTTATCAATGTTATGTTTGACGTGATACCATTTCAAAAGTTTGCATTTCTATTGTGTTACAGCTGCCTGTGACACTTCCCCACAAAGAAAAACAGAGGAGAATACAGAAAACATTCCACTTAACCTCGTACGTTTGATTAAATTCTATCTTTTCAGAAATTCACTTGATACTTGTAAATCAATGTGATCTGACCCATAACAACAAAAACAGGCCACACATACATGCAATATAATATGTTTTGTTAAGACATTGTTAACACGATACATGAAAATTTTTCTTAACAAAGCATTTTTGTAGAAGAATGTGTGCAATGTTTTTGTCAGATGAAAATAGACAAATGAATGCTAATGTTTTAATCCATAAAACACTGCTATATCTGGTGAAATATGAATTCGTGTGCATGTTTAGATTGTCTGTAACGAACAATATACAGGAAACAACGTCAATCAGTCTTCAGCTTACAAATTGTTTTTAGATTTGAAATTATAGGTTGCACTTATGCAAATGTAGACAATGCAATTTCATAATGTAAATCTTTTTACAGCTAACACTGTACCATTTTTACTATAAAGTTTCATAAAGAATTATATCCTAGAATGGAAAGCTCATATGCACTACTATTTTTTCAAAGGTCTTAATATAGCGCAGAGCGGAATATTTTCAATATTTATATGCCCCGAACTTCTAAGTGGTTTAAACTTATACTAAAATTCTTTACTAAACCTACCTTATCTTTGGATCTTTCTAAGAATTCAATTTCGCCGCTATCCATGTGTATTTCTACTGGTAACATTCCCAAGTTACGAGATGAAACATACAGATCATATCAGGGAACCAGGTGGTAAACAAATCTCTAAATATTATATCCCCTTTAAAAAACGTCGTAGTTTGTATTTATAAAGTGCAACCTATAGGGGTTCAATATTGAGGATAATGTTAAATAATAATATACATTGCCTTACAGTGTATTGTTTGCCATAATAGGTAAAACTTAACTGCTTAATGAATTGTAACTTGTCAAAGAATCGTATTTTAATTCAGCTTGATGTCAGTGAAAACATATTTTCTACCGATATTTCCTTTAACATGTTAATCAATGTTGTAGTCAATCCACTGTTCCCTGTATCATGTTTATGATCATTATGCTTTCTTCGGTTGACATTCCTGCGTAGCACAAGAGGCAAACTATCATCGGTATATATTCGTATTTTCTTTGGGTAATACTTTTTAAGCGCGGACGTTATGCTTAAACAATAGGAAAGTCAATGTCCTAATTTTCTGTCATTGTGGATGATAAACCATAAAGTGATGTGTTGTTGACATGCTTGTACATGTATGCTATATTGTGAACTTATTTATGATTAATTTGACATTACAATTTGCTTGGTGACTTCTGTGAATCACTTAAGTTTACATTGTTATTTGAAATTAAATTTCTCTATTCATCCGTCTAATTTGATGTAAATGTTTATTTTTATATTTTTTAGGATGTAAAGAATCATACAGATGATGTTAATAAACTATAACTTTGACATATAGTTCAACGCCAGATAATACCAGTGTGACATTTATATAAATACCTTATTATTTACCTATTTAATACAGTTGAAGCGATAAAGAAATATTCAGCTTTTGACTATGTCGTCTCTGCATTTGATAAGCATTTTGTATTGAATAAGTGAAAACTTTGTCAGATTTTTTTTTACATATACAGAATGAATTTTAAACTTATTTGACGTTGTTGTTTTTATTTATACCTCCAGTTAAATCCAAATGTGATGAGCATCCCATCCGTAGGAGGAAATAACCCTTATGATTCTATTATGATTATAGTATTGTAAATGGCCAATATGTCATTTAAACTTGCATGTGACTTAAGTCTTCATTGATTTTCATGCACAAAGTTAGTTTCTTATTTATTTTTATCAATAGGCCAATTTCTTTCAATATAAAAAAAAAAAGATCTGGTATAATTGCCAATGCGAAAACTACCCAAAAGAGTCAATATGAAGAGGACTTCATGAAAAAAGCGATATTTTTACGAAGACATAAGACATTAAAAATTGGAATTTTTCTTTAATGACCTTTAGATTTTGCAAATAAAATGACTTTTTTCATTCAATTATTTGATATTTTGTCAGGTCATGGCATTTTATATATTACAACACAGTATGAGTTGCTCACTTGTTAAGGCCTTACGTTGACATATACTTGCATGTCTAAATCAACGTCATTTAAACGTTGGTGCATAGATGTCTCATTGGCAATCCAGCCACATCTTTCTTATTTAAGTCTGACTAATTATGAAACACCAATATAATTTCTATTTTTTTTGTATTTAACATGTTTATTAAAAGTCGCAACGAATGCAAATTGTTTTGGTTTTTTTAATGCGGCTCAGATGATCACGACATTGTGCTTTACCAACATATAGGTAGGACCATGAATGTTTATTATATTATGTTGTTTGACTATGCAGTTTACATAGTTTGTATGCAAAGATACTTTATAATTTTTAGTGGCCATTGGTACACCATACATAGTTTACTAAATCATCCCTTCGTAAATTTTACAGACGCCATCACGAGTTGGTTGACCGTTATTGAATATCCGTTTCACAGATGATAGCAAACAATGTTTCCTTATGTCGTAACTACAATCCCGTTCCCTTTTCACGAATGAGACCTACCGATTAGACTTATTACCGGGTTTGTACTAACATGAGCAACACGACGGGTGCCACATGTGGAACAGGATCTGCTTACCCTTCCGGAGCACCTGAGATAACCTCCAGTTTTTGGTGGGGTTCGTGTTGCTAAGTCTCTATTTTTCTATGTTGTGTTTTGTGTACTATTGTTTTTCTGTTTGTCTTTTTCTTTTTTGGCCATGGCGTTGTCAGTTACTTCCGATTTATGAGTTCGAATATCCCTCTGGTATCTTTCGTCCCTCTTTTACTAAAGATACACATGCATGTATATTTAAGAAACATGAAACCAGAATACCTGTCCATTAGACAACTGTGCCCCCTCATAATATCCTATTTCCATGAACAACTAAATCTTAAGTCAAATTTTTATTTTAAATCAAGGATGGGATTTTACGAACGGACAGGTAAACATACCAGAACATATAATACCCCCTTCTTTCACAAAAAAAGGATACAATTTAACAAAGTTGCAATACATATTCCATACATGTCCTGTTTGCTGACGTAGTGTTTAAGATAATGGTCAAATACTTGCTTAAAAAATGTATGAGCAATGACTAAAAATAACTAATGAAGACTCGTCCAACATCAATGAATCATCATGATTAAACATAGGAAGTAAAATAATAACTAATTTAGTGTGTAATAATGTTTTTTTTTTTGAAAAAAAATATTAGAATTCCATCAGTAAAAAATGTGAAAATCGTGATAAGGTCACAGTCGCAAAAGCTACAGATCAGGCGTCTACACTATTATCAAAAAATGTAAGACAGCGAAAATATGTCACTAGTGAGTTGAGATGCCGACACATCGTATTGGTCAACCAATTTGCGATGGTGACCACAGAACTTATGTAGTTTTTTTTCAAGTTCTTCTTCCTCATAACTCTGTTGGAGCAGTTTTTAGTAAGGAGCATGTGCCTGTGAATGAAGTCCGTATAATGTGAACATACACAAGCATAATGGTTTAACTGAGATGGGTCAAGTTTAAATATTTCAGTTGATATGTTATGCTTATGCATGTTCACACTACATGTACACGGATTTTATTAACAAGGTATGCACTTTAACGCTTTACGTAAGAATATATAGTATTGCATTGTTGAAAAATTGGAAGTTGACAATTGGAAAGTTAAGATCATCGCATATGTTAATATCGACGAAAAGATCAAGACTAAGATATAAAGCAGAATTTATACCTCCGATAGTATCCACAAAGTTCCCTTTGATTATGAGATGTAAGCATTTACTGAAATATGTGTTATTGAGTGACAGAATATCATCACTATATTTGAAAATGAAATTAAAGAACTTTGCAATATGCTTTTTTGGTTTTTTGTTTTGTTTGTTTGGGAAGGGTCTGTAGGAATTCTGCTTCATTTGACTAAAATAACAAGTCAGCAAGTAATGTAATACAATTAGTACACATTGCAATTCCGACTATCTGCTGAAATATCAATTCACCATGTTCAACAAAAGTCCAACATTTTGATAATTTCATCATCGAAGTATTTGTTGTTGATATCAGTATGATTATTGACTGAGTTAGATTTGTCATGAACTAAAACAAGGACTTTGTACCTACGTAATCAAATTTTAATACTGTGTTGAGAACTCCATAAAGATGTTAAGGCGAGTGCTTTGATGACTCGGCTATTTATCGTTCGTTATAAGGAAAGTGATTTTAAATTTAACAAAAGTACAATCTATAAATATGAATGGGTAAGGTTGCAGTTTAAAAAACTTATCATTCCTTACTTATTCCTCACGTATTATAGTTTCTACTAATTTTGTTCTGTTAAGATATGAGATATTACATCCTAAAAAGTGTCTGCATGTACTAAAAATTCTATCAAAGCACCTGAATCAGTCTGTTAGTAGGTTACCTCCAACTGATCATTCTTGAGATATCGTTATGTATCATTTCTTTGTTGCACATAAAATCAATTTGGAGCCATGAACGAGTGCGTCGTAGTGATGTTACGTTTGCATTGGTAATAGTACTTCCCTTTGACATGGAAATACTAATAGAAACAATAACAATTCCAATACGTTAACATGTAACAGGCTGAACTCGATTTCACAATAGCAGAGTATTACAAATCTAGTCCACTCAAAATTGATAATTGTTCATTACCATTTGTTCAAAACAAATCTGGGCTACAAACTAAAACCGAGGGAAACACATCAACTATAAGAGGAAAACAAAAGTACAACAGAAACACAGAAGTGCAACAAAAACAAACGCCAACATACATAGAAACGAACTATTTGATAACAACTGCCATATTCCTGACTTGGTACAGGACATTTTCAGAAAAAATGGTGGGCTGAACCTGGTTTTATGGCTAACCAGTCCTCCCATTTATATGGCAATGTTACAAAATATCGCTAAAATGACAACACTACGTGACAAAATACAGCATAAACAAACGCAAGAATACTCATCACAGAGAAAAGCACAAACAAATAATATAATAGTCGTTACCACATGTAAACCGCTGAATAACAACGAACATCTTCCATTGACGACAGACAGCACAGGACATCACAAACAGTGTCGTATTTTTGCAACTAATATGTAATCTTGAAATTCATAAAATTGTTTTCACAATACTAGTCCAAACAATTATCATGATAATGACGGTATTGAAAGGCTTTTCTAAATTATATTTATATTTAAATTATAAATTTGACAAACAAAACATATTTCATTTTGTCCTTTCTTCTGTTGACGTAAGACACATTCGTGTAAGTATACAAGAAAAGAGGAAAGCGATGTCTTGATATTTTTCTTTTATTTTAGGTTTTTGATGTCAAATGCTAATAATTAGGTTTTTTTAATTCAAAAACATGAATGAGACTGATGAATTATGTTTGAAAGAGAAAATAATTGGGATCCCCCTAACATGTTTAACCACGCCACATTCTGTATGTATGTGCCTGTCCCAAGTCAGGAGCCTGTAGTTCAGTGGTTGTCATTTGTTGATGTGTTACGTATTTGTTTTTCGTTCATTTTTTTGTACATTAATTAGGCCGTTAGTTTTCTCGTTTGAATTTTTTAACATTTGTGATTTCGGGGCCTTTTATAGCTGACTATGCGGTATGGGCTTTGCTCATTGTTGAAGGCCGTACGGTGACCTATAGCTGTTAATTTCTGTGTCATTTGGTCTCTTGTGGAGAGGTGTCTCATTGGCAATCATACCACATCTTCTTTTCTATATTAGCTGTGTAAGAGCTGATGTTTTTCTTTTATCAATTTTTTATCAATAACGTTGAATTTCCTTTCCCAGGACAAATAAATGGAGTGAATGGAATAATTTATAACTAAAATCTGGCATTGCACCTGTTTAAAGGATCTAAAATCGGTTAGTGAATTTAAATGAAGTTTATGACATAAGGAGTAAAAACCTTAGGGCTAAATTAAAAAAAGAGATCATTTAAGGTACATTAACTGTGCACCACGATCTTTGATTGTAAAATAGCAGTACACAATCGGTCTAGTTCTTTGATTTTAACTGCTAATTTTGAGACTGATTGGCATTTAATGTGTAAGACTGTTACTTAGAATAACTAAAGACGAATGTTTTATTAAACAATTGGGACCGTTATAACAAATACAAAATGTTTGTGTTTCTTTAAATCAATTTCTCAACGTAGCCATTTAAAGGGAGATAACTCAAATAGAAAAGAAATATAAATGAATTTTAAAAGATTTGTTTTATATTTTATTTAAAGCTAGAAAATAAGTTCGTTGATATAGTTTGTTCTTTTTTTTCTCAGAGCATATTATGAAACCTTTTTTCTGAAATCTTATTTAAAAATACTATCTCATAGAATTCTTTCTGGTAAAAAAAACATTTTTTTAATCAATAATATATGCCCATTTGTTACTTGTAGCTTGAAAAATACCATGATTCATTTTATTATATTTTTGAAAAAAGCATGGTAAAATTTTAATTCTGGCAAAGTATGAGAACATTCCACCTGAGGAAAAGTTAACTAATGATCCACCTGAATCACAAAATTGATACACAACGCTAGCAACAGAATAATAAAACATAACTACTTTACATGAATGTGGTAAATTAGATTGTGTTATCTGCTAAGATTTATCTAGTCCTATAATATAAGACTTCGTAGGTTCATATCATTTGCATTCAACGTTTTTTATCGGATATTTTTTTTTATATCAATGTTTAACTACGAAGTCTTATCGGAACTTGCTATTTTCTCCTAGCATTTTCCCAACCAATTTTTGTAGGAACGTTGAACGGCAATTTGACAATGTTTTCAACAGTTTTAAGTTTACTTATGTCATTATTCTTATAAATCAACATCTCAAATATAAATCAAAATGTCTTGCCTTATCATATGATGGAGGTATATCCTATTTTGAAACACTTTTCCAACTGTTTCCCCCTCATTTCAAATTACCAAGCGGGTCAAGTACGTGACGTTCCACAGGTCTTTCCGAATGATTAATCAGTTGTATATATTTCAGAATACTCCTTGGAAAACGAATTTTGTTTTGAGTTTTAGATGATAACAAATGGTGAAATGATTTTAATTAATTCTAATTTCTTCATGAATTAAATAGGAAGCTTATCATCAAATATTTCTTAACACGAAGGAGGCGACCATATAGTATTCATACAAAAAGGAAAGGATGATTATAGAAATGAATATTCTGACCTGATAATAACAGGAATTCCATAATAATTTCACCCAAAAGTGGTTGAAAGTAATGATGCTGCCTCATGAAAATAAATGACAAAGCTGGAAATGCTGGAAAAGATTGTATAGATGAATATGGCAGTTAGTTTTCTCAATTTAATTGTTTTACATTTTTTCATGTTGGGGCTTTGTATAGGCATACGGTATGGTTTTTTTTTCTCTCACGGAAGGCCATATGGTCTATAACTGCTAACATCACTTCCATTTGAACTCTGGTTAATAGAAAATTGTGTTGTCTCATTGGCTATCATACCACATCTCCTTATAATTTTAATTAGAGCTAATTTCCTAATGCTTGTAGAGTAAAACCCTGGTTGGCTTGCTTGCTTTGTTTGTATAAACGTTTACCTAAGCTTTTTAATATTCAAACAATATATATAGGCATCGTTAAACCTGTATATATTATATTTAAATTTGTTTGCAAGTTATTCCAATTACAATTGTACAATATACAAGCAAAGCAAAGAAGCTAACCAAAGTCTTGCTCAACATGCATTTGGAAATTAGATCTAAAGATGTTATATAAATCTCTTCGATATGTACTTATTATACAGTTAATGCATAGTTCACCGGTCAAATGCAGAGAGCTCTGGGTCAAATGTAAATTAATAAACGACTATTTCGAATTTAAAATGTTATAGATATAAGAAAAAGGGACAGTACAAAGATTTAGAAATTTATCTAAAATGGCTCATTAATCATATCGGGGAAAACGGAGTAAATACAAAGAAAATCGTAGTTAACTGTAGGTCAATTGTTCGGGTGTCCGATTCTTTCTTGTGTTAAAAGGAAAACCTTGAATTGCATGCATATGCAAACCAGGAGAAAAAGTCAAGTAACCTGCTCGTGAAAAGTTCCATAAGAGTACACCCGAAAACTCTAAAGAACGCATCCTGAAAGAGTTTAAACGTGAAGACAGCAAAATCTGCTATTCAATTGCCACTGTCGCATTGGGACATTAGGGACATATACCTTGTAATACATATCGGATGTCCGAAATCAGTGTTGTCCTATTGGCAAGAAGCTGGCAAATGCGTTAGGGATGGCAGAAATGGGTTCAGTTTGCGAAGGTTGCGATTTGCAGCACTGTCAGTGTCCTTTTTGTAAATGTTGTGCAGAGTGTACAAGAACATTTTCTTGTCAAGAAAGGACCAAATTAAGTGTTGTATAGAGTTTGTACAAACACCGAGAGATTAAAAATTGCATTTTTTTTCTTTAACTCTCCCCTAAAACAACTGGTTAACTTTCTTTATATTAACTCGCATTTTGAAATGCATATATCTTCTCGCTCGCTCTAATTTACTTCTATTGATGCATAAAAACTTGGTCAAGAAAACGTTAGGTGAATGAGAATTGGCTCGCTCACCACCGTTGTATGGAAACGTATTCTGAAAGACATTTATCGCCTCGCCCGCCCTCACCACTGGCAATTGATTATGTTGATGCTAAACAGCTTGAACAATAAAACTGTTGGTGAATTGCTCGTTAACCCCTTTTGTATGAAACGTACTTTGAAAGACATTTATCGCCTCGCCCGCTCTCACAACTGGTAATGTCTGTTGATGCTGAACTACTGACAAGAGAATTTTTGGTTAAGGAGAATTGGATCGCTCACCCCGTTGTATGAACCTGTATCCTGAAAGACATTTGTGGCCTTGCCCTCACAACTGACAATTTATTTCTGTTGATGCTTAACAACTTGGGCAAGAGAACTTTTGGTGAAAGGCTCGCCTACCCCTGTTGTATGAACTCGTATTCTGAAAGACATTTATCGCCTTTCCCGCTCTCACAAATGGCAATTAATTTCTGTTGAGGCTTAATCACTGACTAGAGAACTTTTGGTGAATGAGAATTGGCCCCGTTGTGTGAACTCGTATTTGAAAATCAGTATCACCTCGTCCGCTTTGACAGTACTGTCATGGTATTGAAACTACATAGTAGATTTAACCACCTCATGAACACGTATTAGGAAAGACATTGCCATGCCTGCAATTAATATCTGTTTTTGCTTAACAACTTGGACACAACTGTTTCTGAACGAGGATTGACTCGTTCACAATAGTTATTGTGTACGAATGAACTGACTCGCTTAATGAATAAATTATACATATAATTTAAAGCAGTGGCACCTGAGGGTATGGATTTTTTTTTGGGGGGGGGGGGGGGGTCAATCATTTCTGTATTCTTTTTTTTCGCTCATCATTCTTTTAACAATAATTTTTATTATTCTGTACTTCTGTTACTTGATAACTGTATTTTGGACATCGTTCTTTTCTGTAAACAGTATACTTATACCCTTTTTTTTAATTTTCTGTAAACAGTATACTTTTACCCCTTTTTAATTTTTATTTTTTTTTTAAATTTTTTAGAACCCATTTTTCTCTATTCTTTATGTTTTTTGCCTATTATTCTCTATTCTGTAAACCCCATTCCTACCTGGTTTTATGGATATAGATTTAACTGACACTATTTTGTTTAGATTACAGTAATAAGTTTTTTTTCTCTCGTTGTACAAAACTGACTCTATATATTACCGTCAAATTCGTTTCATTCACGAATTTCTAAAAATTAAAAATCGGCAAATGTATAGGTGGCGCATTTGAAGTAAAATGGCGAAAAGAAAAAAATGCTTGTCAACTAAGGATAAAAGGGATGGATTAGGAACATAATTTTGAACTATAAATGCGGTAAGAGGTTATTTTCATTCATATTTAGGTTGCTCCTATTAGTTTTATTAGTCTTGGCAGTGGGATTAATTTTTTTGAAAATGCTACGAGAAAATAGCAAGTTCCGACAAGACTTCGTGGTTCAACATTGATAGTAAAAAATTAAAAAAAATATCCGATAAAAAACGTTGTATGCAAATGATATGAACCTACGAAGTCTTATATTACAGGACTAAGATTTGTCATGTATTTTTCCTGTTCAGAAATTGAGTAATTATCGAATTTAAAGTATCAACTCCTTTGTGAACAAGGGTAGGTTGTTACATGTATGTCTAGACCCTTTCGATTAAAATGATCCTCAATCATATTTTTTTTCGTGACTTTCAAAACTGTTTGTCTTGACCATAGACATACCTGATGTGTGCTATTCCAGAAAAAAGTTGTCGTTTTTGCTTACATCAGTTTCAAATTTTCCTTATATGCAATGATATGGTCTTCTGACTTGTGTTCATAACAGAATTATTTATAAATATTTTCTTACATGTATAACTGGACAATAATGTCTTTTAAAATAGCCAAGTCAAACGTAACAATTTAAAAATTATTACGGAATAATCACAAAAAATCAAAGGATTTGGTATGATTGCCATAAAACAACTATTCACCAGAGAGCAAATGACTTAGACGTTTACAGCTACAGGTCACAATACGGCTAACAAAAATGACCAAAACCCATACCGCATACTAGAGATGACCAGGTTATTGACGAACGAACTTACGACAGCGTAACTTGACGAATCGTACGAAACGGGATCTACTGATTTATACATAGTAATGTATAAATCTAACATAAAAACGTTGGTTGATGAATAATAATTCGCATCGTCTGCATGTAATTTAAAGAAGATATTACCTGTATCTGGTTATATCTCTTCACATTATTAATTCAATGATTTCTTCAATAGCAATTGGTGCACTCGATATCCAAGACTTTGCTTTGAAAATAGAGGTTCCAAAAGGGGTTAAAATGTATATTGATATGATTGATAATCAACACGTTTACAACTAAATAAAATCGTTTCCACATTTCAAAAGTTTTAAAAAAAAAATATTGGGGACTGGTCATTTTCTCTCATTGCGAGGGGGAAAGGGGTAGGAAAGATCTGAATTTCTCCTTTTTTTCAAGTCCCTACCTGGAAGAAGAAAAGTAAATTCAAAAGACAAGAAAATGTCAGCCCCACCCGATTCCAAACACGTTTCAATACTTTTATTGTTATTATTCAATAAAACCTGCAGTGCATCAGTATTCGAAATAAACAAAGTTTGACGTACCATCATCTAAATAATATTTTTATCAATCATATTATTTACTTTCTGTGTATTTTGTAAAATCAATGGTATTTTAAATGCTCAGATCGGTGAAAAAACCTTCAACAATCTACTTAACTGCATATGTATCAAACAAACCATATCAGACGAAGTATATTGCGGTCCACAAATTTTTCCCAAAGTAACGGGTCTTTGGACTTTATAAATTTCAATCCTATTCTGTATGCACTTAATCATTGCATCTCCTCTGACATGGTTTGATATCTATACTAAAATGTTGTTTTAATTATTGATATTGAAATAAAGGGTTGTAACAGAGTTGGTAAATTCACTTGAAACAAGTTGAGACATACACAGTAGTGATAGATACAACTTAGTGGTATACACATAGAAAAATTAATATTTTAATGAATAACAATAATTAAAATTAAGCAAATCAAATCAAAAAGGGGAAGGGTCTACCCTACAAGCGCATGTGGTCATTTTGACATATTTTTTTTCTTTCTTCTAAATAGTTGTAAGGATTTAAAGTTATCTTTAATGTCTTCGTATGCATTATTACTGAACCACGTAAGCCTTTGGTCTAGTTAACGCCCCTAAAAAATACTTTATTTACTCTTATATAAAAAGATTATGTGGTATGATTGCCAATGAGACCACTCTCCCCAATAAACCAAATAACACAGAAATTACCAACTATAGGTCACCGTACGGCCTTCAACAATGAACAAAGCCCATACCGTCAGCTACAAAAGGCCCCGAAATGCCAAATGTAAAACAATTCAAAAGAGAAAACTAACGGCCTAATTTTATTTTTATGAACTAAATAATGAACAAAAGACAAATATGTAATACAGTAACAAACGACAACCACTGAATTACATCTTTCTGACTTGGGACAGGCACATACAGAATGTGGCGGGGATAAACTAGTTTGAAGACGCCAACCCTTCCCTAACCTGGGACAGTGGTTTAACGGTACAACATAAGTACACACTATAAAAATCAGTTGAAAAAGGCTCAACTCATCAGATGGATACAAATAGAAATACATCTAACAAAAACATAAAGTGGACGGGTACTTGTACATCCCAAACAACAAAAAGACATTAATTACAGATCTGAGAATACTCGCAGTTACTGACGGCTAGTTCAAAATCAATAACAACTAATGAAAAAATCCTGCATCTATGACCAGTTTTTTCCACTCAAATAGTTTTGCCATTCTTAGAGGTTGACAGATATGATAACAAATTATTTGCAACAGAACTCATTTTTAGTACAAAAAAACTATAACAGGTTTTCTTTTTTTTCTATTATAAACTGATAGATATGTTTGTCTGAAATTAAAAACACAATTAAAAAAAAGGGCACACATACGATCCTGACACTAATAATTTTATAAATCATAATGTGGTGTTCGTCTCGGGAAAGACTATTTCCCCCGGAAGGACCCGACCTGGACTTATGATGTATATAGGTGTAAGGCTTTATTTCTATTTTTACCTCTATTATTCGGGCGTTGTGAACTGTCTCTTCTACATTACGTCTATCTCGCAGAGGGTCAAATCACAAGAGGGCGCTGCAGGCGTGCGCAGACTCCGTCCTCAGCTGCATCCATCAAGAGGCCCACTGGTGTCAGTTGTCTGCTCCTAGCTTGGAGAACACGGGGCTTAGGGTAAAGATACAACAATCATTTCAAATCATTAATGTTATGCATTCATACTTGTTTGAGCTCTGCAAAAGTCGGTGCACTCGAATAATCCTATGTGTGATGTACATTTCATCATGCTTCCGACAATAACAAACAACGACATTGTATCGTAAAATATGTAACACTTTCTTTTTTTATTATAAATTAAAATCTTTTTTAAAATCGGTATATTTTATGCGTTTCCATCTACTAACGTGATTGCATCCAAACACACGTTAATGATTATGTACCCTTGTGTTGATTCAATGCTAAACATATGGAAATTTTATAGAAAATCCACAGCCTTTGCGCTTGTACTCTCATATTTGACAATTAGATGCTTGATAGATACAGGATTATTGCACGCAGTGCTAGCATTAATTCCTTTTAAACAAGTTTAAAAATTCAGATATTGGTTAAAACAAATATAAATATGGTCCAATTCAAGTACACCTTACAGGGTGCGCTCGACTTAAGTGACCCAGCACGAGGTGTTTTGGAATATAAAGGTTGTTTAGAACTTTTTGTTAACAATAAACGCTAGCTGATCATAGAAAAACAAGTGAGTAATCTATGTTTAAAATTTTATAACAAAAATCTCTGTATTAAAGCCTGTGAATTTTCTACAAAAACCTTGATTTTATTTTCACCAAATTCTCTTTTTCTACTAAATTCAATTGAACTATAAATAATAATGCTTTACACGAAGTTTCCCCTTGACATATGTAAAAAATGGTCCATCTCATTTATTCATTATCTTTGCTGTTTTGATACTATTGCAGTTTGAAATTTTCGTAATTGACAGGCCACAGAAGGGGTCATAAACCTTAAACATGATAACATCTTAAAAGTTTGAAGTGCGTTTGTAAACATACAATTACCGCTCCTATTATGTTCGTTCGTCGAGATTAGTTCGTTCGTCAATATCCTGGTCATCTCTAGTATGATATCAATGGTCACAAAATGACAAATGTAAATAATTCAAACGAGAAAACAAACAGTGTAATTATGGATTAAGTAATAATCGAAAAACAAATTATAGGCATCGGACAAGCACATACAGAATGTGACGAGGTTAGACGTGTCAGCTTACGCCAAATCATCCCAATACATCAGAACAAAAAATCGGCAAAAGTTATTATAATCAAATACATGTATACACATACATGTGTAAAGGAATTTTATATGCATCGAAATATTATAATACTTAGTAGGAAGTGGCCTATTTTGTGGAATAACAGACCATTCATTTGTGATATACTCCAGGAAATATTGATTGTGATTTCCTGGATTGATACTTCTCTACCTAACATTTCCTTGTTCATTTAAATGACATATTGATACTTAAATGTAATGCTTATCACCAATCATGCATTCTTCTATATCACCACTTTCTTTCGTATATATGAGTTATTTGTTGTATACAGGTAAGTTTTAAGTAAATGTTGTATATTATTTACGTGGAAAATTTGCCTCATACATTCGTGACAGTAAACGTATTTTTTTAGAATTGTCCACATATATGTTGCAACGAGATACACAAAATTGTAAAATTTAACATATACATATATGGAATATCACACGTACAAATACACAAAATACTGTTATGGCCAATATACCAGAACATTAAATTTGATTTCACCTATCTTTTTATTATAATGTGACAGAAAACAAAAAAAAACCATTCAATTGTCACTGAGGAACATGCTTTTAAAATCCATACAAAAACGAAAATAATAGTCGTGTTCATGTTTGTATTGGAATACCTTGTTTAAGATTATAGACTGTTAATTAAGGATGTTTGCTACTCTTGTTTTTGACTTTTTGTCAGGTATTCGAAATCCTCTTGTTTTGTCAATATAGTGCCAATAAAAAATTTGCCCACTGACCCTTACTTTTCTTTTCATAATTTTATTCCATACAGTTTTAAAAGTTATTTTTATAATTCAAATGCAATCCTTGTTATTTTTTCATTACTTTTTAAAAGAAAAAAAGTTGTCAATGTTAAATACATGAAAAATCTAGATATAACAATTTCCAATCAAATATTCAATTGATCTCAAAAACTAGAAGATGTACATATCATTTTTTTTTCTAATTTTTAGGTTCCCTTATTCATATTCTATCAATCTAAATCAGTCTTTTAAAAACCTTGTTATTTTGAAACAGAGGAGCGAACATCGTCATGCCAAACTAAAATGTTTGTTTCTTTTGTTTACACCAAATATTTACCACCGGACATGAATTGACCATTCATCAATTATGACTTAGTTGTTTGGTTTAATTTGTATATATTTGAAATTTGTCAACTGATCTTGATCAAACATTTGATATTGACGGTTATACGTCTGCTGGGCAATATTGCAGTGCTCGTCCGTCATATAGCAAAACATTCAAATATCCAATGCCGTTAAAATATATCCTAACATGTTATGTTAACGATTCTATCTTATTGAACATGTCTGATTGTAATGAGTTCAAGTCATATATAGTAGTTTGGATAAGCTGAATATCACGTAATATGTATAGTTCGAACATCTTTGAATTGTATATATATGCATACATTCGATAATTGTTGCAGTTATTTAAATTCCCCTTTTGTATATAAGCTTGAATGGTCTGTACTTGATTTCAAAGAAGAAGCCAATTTGTGTTCGCCGGTCTTTTATTGTGAGTACATTGAAAGGTTTCATTATGACTGGCATTGTAGAAAAGTAAACGCATAACAATACGCACATTAAAATTCATTTCAAGAGAAGTCCGAGTCTGATGTCAGAAGATGTAACCAAAGAAAATAAACAAAATGACAATAATACATAAATAACAACAGACTACTAGCAGTTAACTGACATGCCAGCTCCAGACTTCAATTAAACTGATTGAAAGATTATGTCTTCATCATATGAATATCAGGCACAATCCTTCCCGTTAGGGGTTTAGTATCATACCATCATAACATATATGAGAAGAACATAACCCGTGTCATGCCAACAACTGGTTTTTAAATAAATGTGTTTAGTGCCGATGCAAAGACCCTATAAGTGAATCAATATTAACGCCAAAATATGCAATCTTTAATGACCTGACAACAGTATCGTAACTATTTCCTTCTTAATAAGTCTATTTAAAGGTTTTGTTAGCTTCAGAGGTGAATACTGACATTTTTGTGCTTTATAAAGAATATTTCCATAAAAAATTGGATGTGAAATACCTGAACGTATAAGAAGTCTGCATGTTGAGCTATATTTACGAATGATGTCCTTATACCGATGATAAAATTTAGTAAATGTTTTGACTAGTTTGTGATATCGAAAACCCTGGTGTAATAATTTTTCAGTAATACATAAATTTCTCTCGTTAAAATCTAAAACATTGTTACATACACGAGCGAATCGTACAAGTTGAGATATATAAACACCGTAAGATGGTGACAAGGGAACGTCACCATCTAAAAATGGATAATTAACGATAGGAAATGAAAAATCATCTCTTTTATCATATATTTTAGTATTAAGCTTTCCATTAATGATATAGATATCAAGATCGAGGAAAGGGCAGTGGTCATTGTTAGTATTAGCTTTATTTAAAGTAAGTTCAATAGGATAAATTTCTTTAGTATACATACTGAAGTCGTCATTATTGAGAGCCAAAATATCATCCAAATATCTAAAAGTATTATTAAATTTGTGTATCAGATGTTGTTTCGATGGGTCTTTGCTGATTTTTGTCATAAATTGTAACTCATAGCAATACAAAAAAAGGTCCGCAATAAGTGTTGCACAGTTAGTCCCCATTGGAATTCCGATAACCTGACGATATACGGAATCTCCAAAGCGAACAAAAATGTTATCTAGTAAAAATTCAAGGGCATATATAGTATCAAAGCATGTCCAATTGACATAGTTTTTTTGTTTATTGCTACTAAAAAATGACCTAAAAGAGTTTGAACATATATATTCACATTCTGACTTTTTAAATGCCCATTTAATTAGGTGTGTGAATTTTTTCTTAATGAGAATGTGAGGCAATGTGGTATATAGGGTAGAAAAATCAAAACTTTGAACAGATTCAAAATCACCAATATATGCATGCAATTTATCAAGTACTTCCAACGAGTTCTTGACACTCCAAAAGTAATTAATTCCACTATTTTCGAAGGCCTTATTTGAACAATTTATTATCAGGTTTTTGATTGTACCAAGTGTACTGGTAAGAAGAATAGACAATTTAGTAGTGGAACAATGGCTTGAAGACGAAATGAATCTATATTTGTAAGGTGTTTTGTGTAGCTTCGGAAGCCAATACATAGTTGGGACTTTCATTGTATTTGGTTCTGCTTGTAAAGCGGTAGCTAAAAGTTTATGTTTGTTACAGATGTCGTTTTCTGAAAATGGAGTCAGTTGGAATGTTGGTGAATTGGTGATTTCTTTTTTCAGAACCTCAATGTAAAATTTACGTCAAACAATAATAATATTATAAGCAGCTTTATCGGCCGGGACAGAAACAAATTTCTTGGTTAGTTCTTTTAGTTTATGTTTGATACGAGAAATAGGTTTATTGTGGTTATTGTTAAGAGTAAAATGTTCTTTAAAATGTTGAATACGTATATCAACTATGTTCATTACTGAATTAAAAAAAGAGTCCAAAGATTTTTTGTCAGCTTTTTCCCGTTTTATCCATTTCAAACAGTAAGTATGGAGTGAGTCGTGGATGATATTACGACAATCATTCCAATTAATAATTGACGGGGGACGATATTTAGGTCCTTTACTGAGGAATGATTTTAACTCTCGGTCTTGAACGATGTTAAGATCTCCTGTTATAACATGGGAAATGGGCCCATAAATGTATTCGGAATTACTGCAATTACATGAAGTAGGTGTATTTTCACTGATATTAACATCTTTACACAATTGGCTATAATTAAACACAAATTTCCGGGTAGATTTCTTGTAAATATAACAATTAAGAGGGAGCTCAGTATTATCAAAATATCCCGGAATTTGTTCTTTAACAGAATGGTCGTTAAAAATACCGACAATATTTACAAAATCAAAACCTTTATTGACATACTTTATTTTAATAAACTGCTTTTTATGATCTTCAGGGCGATCAATTTTGGGAAACAGTTTAAAATAACAATATGCCATTATAATTTGAACGATTTCATACTTAGGACTGCTATATGAAATTGTGTTGCAATCCTCTAAAATTTTATTTAACTTATTAACCGGTAATGAACAGAGCTTTGTTAACAGATAATGTCTGCCGTTGTTTTTTGAAATAGAAATTAGGTCCGAAATATTGGTATGATTGGTCCGAAATTTTCTTTGATTGCGATTTTTTCTACGACCATGAGAACGGTTTTTACGAACAGTTTTAGAAACTATATCCAAAATGTTAACAGAATCGGTTCTTGATATATTACCGATTCCCATGATATTATCATTAAGACCGAGAGGGTAGACTGTCTGTAATTTGTTAATCCAATTTAATTCAATTATTTTCCGTGATCGTACAAACTTTGAATGAGATTCACCAGGCTGCTTATTTACTACTTCTAAAGGTTAAACTGCTAAATATTTAATAGGACGATTGTGCTTCTTAAGGTGTTGATAAATGATACTTTTGAATTTATTGGGTCTTTTAAAACGATACAGATGTTCTTGAGTGCGTTTAGATCAATATCGTCCAGTTTCACCTACGTACTGAATACCGCATCCCGGTTTGTTTCATGTGAGTAAATAAATAATACTGTTTGTTTTTCAAGTTATATCAGTTTCAAAATTTAAAGAAAATGTGCGACCATTAAACGTGGACCTTACCGTATTGTTGGTGGAAAGACGGGGACATGTAAGTCATTTTTTGGCATGACACTTATCGATAGAAGGGTAACCACGATTTTTATTGTTAAAAATGTTAGCGATGGTAGTATTTTAGATAAGCGATTTTGAAGATTGAGACGTGTAGATACCCTTTGAACGAGTTTAGTATTTAATATGTGTTTGTTTTTATTGTTATTAAGATTATGACACAATGTAGAATGTTGTATATCTATTTTTGACATTTTTACCCATTATGTATGTTTGTTTTGTTCACACATTGTTGTCAATATACTGGAATGATATGCGACTGTCATACAAGTGAGAGGTTTAGCTAGCTATGAAACAAGTTTAAATCCACCATTTTCTACATACGGAAATGCCTGTACAAAGTCCGGAATATGACAGTTGTTTTCCATTTGTTTGCGTTTTTGATTGTACAATTTGATAAGGAACTTACCGATTTAAATTTTCCATCGAGTTCGTTTTTTTTTGTTATTTTACTTTTTATTAAGTCATGTTCAGTCTTTCTGTCAATTTTCACAATTTTCTTGTGCGGTGAACTCAGTTGTGCTCAGTTGTTTTTCAGACAGTTTAGTAGGACGTTGAGGTTTACAGGTCAATAGAACTACTAAAATGTCTGAACAGATCTTTATCGACTTCAAGCTAATTGAATTTTTTATTTATTGTTCAGTTTGTCAAGGACGTTTTTGTTCTGATCGAAATTTAGAAGTGATATTGAACGGAGCAAGTGTTGAATATCTTGTACACAGACAAGAGAAAAAAATGTGTATAACAATTTTACTATGCACCGTACATCTATATACCACTCGATCAGCAACTTTGGAGTTTGTTTATGTTTATTTTGGTCAGCTAGTTGATAACACGGTAGTTGAAATCGTCAAACACGAGTTGTTGATGTTGAGGCTGACAATAATGTTTTTTTTCCCGCAGCATTTATAAAGCATATGTGGGCTTTGTATGTTTTTTTTAAATTTTAGTTCTTTTATATGTTTTTGAGTTTAATGTGACGTCCATTTTCACTGAACTAGTACACATTGTTGTTTAAGATCCAGCTGAAGCCTGCCTACGGGTGCGGGATTGTCTTGCTGTGTTGAAGACACATTGGTGGCGTTTGGCTGTTTTATGCTCTTTGGTCGGGTTGCTGTCTCTTTGACACATTCCCCATTTCCATTTTCAATTTTATTTCCCTGAATTAGCAGGTGAATATGGTGGTCTTTATGAACTACCAACAAAATAAATATTTCCATTATGCTGAGGGTTAATTAAGATCAGTATTTTCTCATCTGTTAGCTGTTCTGAACTTGTAGTGGATTTCATATTACAATGTATCTTTAACCAGGTTATTTGATTTATTACAAAACACAAAACAGATACTCGGCCTACAATATCGCGTACCAGACGCCCGTTTCTTTTACCAGTTTGTAATCAGAAGGTGTCATTAAAAAAAATCAGCAATACTTTTGTCAAGATTGATTTCTTGAAACGATTCAACCAACACAGTTTTTGTCATTCCATTGTTACTTATTGATACATATTCAATCTTACAGTATGATATAATAATTGTTTTCTTTGTTTGATGGAAAATAAACAAACTGGTCTTAATCACTCTTATTCTGAGCATGAATAGGCCCCAGTTATATTAATTAGCCATTATGCCAAAAAAAAAAGAAGAAAAAAGGCAATACGCGGAAACAGTCGACACAAGAGAAAAAATGATTTGGAAACTGTCGTTTGATTCGCACACCTCCCATGGTCATACAATAAAAATAAAATAAATGTTTTAGTTACCACTCAATGTAAATTTAAATTCTCCAAAAATGCAAAAGTTATGTTCATCAAATGTGTTCGAATACGCGATTGCTAACAATAAATGACAAAAGAAAAAGAAAAGTATTTGTTGGCCGTATATTTCTTTTATTAGAAGGGCGCTTTACTAGCTTACAGTCTATCCCCAAACCGTAACACTAATAAATTATAAAATGTCACACTAGTTAACCAATTTTGATCGAAAACCGTCCTTCTTATCTGAACTGCTCTTAAAAGACTGAACACTTCAACATAATGCATTGTCTGAAAAGCTACTGAACAGTACTGAATAGACAGAAAGCAAATTATCTGAACAGAACTGAATTTACCGCAGTAGATACGTCTAAAAATTGACGGAGATACTGAACATGAATGAATTATTTATTGTTCAGACTTCTAAGATTATGCTAAGATACAAATTACCGTTTACGGCTAGTGTCATAGATAATAAAACAAAAGACCAATGATGAAGTTTGAACAATTAGTGAAGATCAAAATTATAGGGAAAAGACATGTTACTGTCTAAGACACATGACACACTTGATAAGTTCTTCTGCAAATGAAAAATGCATTGCATAATACCTACAATCATTTTAAAAAAAAGATATGATACAGTACGGTACTCAAGAAAAATAATAATCAAATTTTATCTTAATCATTCTTATTAGATTTTACGTCAGCAGTATCTGTTAAATTACACGGGGTAACATTTGCAATAAGAGGGGAATTGATAAATATCAGCTGCACGACTGATAGCCCTCCAACTAGTTTAACAGCACAGTTTATAGTGGAGAATGTGACATACGCTAGTCTTAGATTATACGACAAAGACTGCTACAACGGTCCACATGTGTGCACAACAGATATATGTGGATGCTCAGAAGATAGTGAAGGCTACGTTTTTCGACTGATAACATCTACAGAACAAAAAAAAGTATTGCATGTAGCATGCGTGATGAGATTTGGTACTGAGAAAAAAACAGATAGCATAAAAATAAGTATCTATGGTAAGTTTAAGATAAAGTGAACATCAACATCTTCAATATACACAAATAAACGCACAAAGCAATAAAACCTAGCTCAGACAAAAGGATATTAAAGATAAGTGTACATGAATCAACAATCCAAACCCATTACAAAACCATTAAATCCAGCCATAAAAAATTGAAGATTTCCAGTACATGCAGTATGTGACTTCTGAAAATAGAATTCAAGGAATACTCATATGATGATTCCAATAAATGCAAGCATTCGTTTTATTTTTTGACGGATTTTGTTTTTCTGATCTTAAGCGTTCAAAAGTAAGTCATAAAATTACATTTCTCTCATGCAAAGCTCTGACTCCTTGTCCGCATTTAGCTTTACTGAAGGTAAAGACTATAAAATCAATGAATGATGATATAAACAAAAATTAATAAATACAAAAATGGAACTGAAAAGTAAATATTGGCTGTACGTGCTGCACCTTTGTTAAGTAGTAGTTGTCGCTATATGTGTTTGTTTATCGTCTTGTTTACAAACTATAGGATACAACTTTTAAAAAATCTACTAAAGGTCTTAATTATCTTTTTGACTAGTTATAATTGTTTAATTTGACTATACCACATAAAATATTATATAGTTAATAATAACTACGATTTTGTCGGTAATTTATATCATTGTACCAATCTGTGATCTCTAAATATATCAGGATACAGTTACAATTGACGTTAGTGCCATCAGTAGATAACTAAATGCAGAATTGTTTGGTGAAATTTAGAAGTTAATCTAGATGAAACTATTATTCTAATGTAGAATATTCATCGTATTTCCTAGTTGTACCACAACATAGAAGAGGGACGAAAGATACCAGAGGGACAGTCAAACTCATAGATCGAAAACGAACTGACAACGCCACGGCCAAAATAAAAAGACAAACAGACAAATAATAGTACAGATGACACAACATAGAAAACCAAAGACTAAGCAACACGAACCCCACCAAAAACTGGGGGTGATCTCAGGTGCTCCGGAAGGGTAAGCAGATCCTGCTCCACATGTGGCACCCGTCGTGTTGCTCATGTTATTACAAATCCGGTAAATAGTATAATTTGGTAAGTCACATTCGTGAAAAGGGAGGGTATTGTAGTTACGACATAAGGAACATATCCGATATCATCTGTGAAACGGTTATTCCATAACGGTCAACCAACTCGTGATGGCGTCCGTAAAATTTACGAAGGGATGACTTCAACTTCACCATTTGGAACTCTTGGTTTAATAGCTTCTTTGTGAGCAGCAATCCTCTATCAAGGAAATCATGATAGGAAACACAAGCCCGGGAATATCGTATCAATTGGGAGATATATACTTCGTATGCAGGCGCTTCTGGAATGTTGCTACATAGAAATGGAAAGTTCACAATTGGGAAGCTGAAATCATCTCTTTTGTCGTAAAGTTTTGATTTCAACCGACCCTCATTGTCAATATCTAGATGTAAGTCAAGATATGAGGCAGACTTAACTGTATCTGTAGTATCCTTTATCTCTAGTTCGATGGGATAGATTCGTTCAACATAGTCACCAAATTTTGTATTATTTAGTGAGAGAACATCATCTATATAGCGGAACGTAGAGTTAAAGGATATTGCTAACTTCTTATCTTTCTTCCTAAGAAGTTCCTGTATGAAGTCAGCCTCATAATAATAAAGAAACGTGTCGGCAAGAAGAGGGGCACAATTGGTTCCCATTGGAATTCCGACAGTCTGTTGAAAAACACGTCCTCCAAACGTAACAAATATGTTGTTAATCAAGAAATCAAGCATCTTGATAATGTCAGTTTCAGAGAATTTTTTGTTTGAATCAGAGTGATTCCTTACAAAGTAGGATTTATCCCTCCCCAAGACAAAATAGGTAAATGTGGTATAACTTACAGTGAGACAACTCTCCCGCAGAAACCAATGGACGTACAATTAGCAACTAAAGGTCATCGTGCGGCCCTCAACAATGAGTAAAACCAATTGTCATTACGTGACTTGCGCTTATACAATGAAAACAACGATATACTTTTCACTTTTTTCTTATAACTTATTTTAGAACAACCAAATCTGACTTTGGAGATAATTGGCCATTGCAATGGTACGTCTCAAATTGTCATTCGATGCCACCTGGATTGGAGATCGGATAAGTATGGTTTTAGTCCATGGCTACACTTGGTGAAAGGGGTTTTGATAAGAAATTTGACTGGAGCTGTACAAGACAACATGTCGATTTTACGTATTGATAGTTGTAGCAATCAAGACGTTGGAAAATATATTTGTAATGCCTGGACTAATCTTTCGGACAAAGTTTTCCAAGCGAACAAATCGTCACTCATTGAATATGAGGGTAAGATATACCAATCATAAACACATTACTGTAAATAATCTCATATAAATTAATAAATAGGTCCACTGTGAAAAATATAATTTTCTATGTACTTTTTTTCGATCTGAATCGCAACAGATAAATTGATGGTGACAAATTCTGTTTAAACATTAGACATAAAAATACGTTTTTGTCACATATTCTAGTCATTTCTAGATTAAATGATATGGCCAAAGCGTCGATCATTAGTAGTGAACAATAACTTATGATAATACGTACGTTATTCTTGGTATACGGAATAATCTAAATCAAGAAACTAGTAATGCAGTAAGTATAATGCATAATACCAAATCTTGGGATATGTGTCATCAAAAAATTCCTTATCACAATTTAACCAATTTCTCTCATTACAGTTGTATCATAAGTTTAAGACATGTTTTAAAATGCATCGCAAATCTGTCTATCCATGTGATTACTTGCAATGCAATATTATATTTGCAAATCTTTGGTAAGTGTAGAAAAATATCTCGAAAATAATTTTATTGATATTACAGTGCATTGCATGGCTTAAACATTTAACAAACTTAATTTCCAATGCCATCACATGTAGGCACACATGCTTACTGGCTGTGTTTTCCAATGGTTTCATCAAGAGCCGATGCAGAAACTCCTTTGCTTTAGGACCAAAGGTCGAAGAAAAAATGTGTTACAGTAACGATTAAAATCGCATGCACAGTCAAATCCGTCGATTATCTGAACGCTTAATATGATGCTAGTGTAAGCATAAAACACTGTCAACAAGTTGAAGATCCTTGATCACTCTTTCAAGGGTCCGAAGTTGGTCCATTGCCATGCAAAATGTGTGTCCCTATTTACCGTGTCCTCGTGCCACAGTACCGGCCAACACTTCAAGCCCACAATCTATTTGTGTTCTGTTTACCGAATATTTATAAAATGTGTGCCTTTCCCCAATAGATCCATTCCTGTTTATGATATTTGCTGCATTATCTCATGTATGTTCGAACATTTGTCGACCTTCTTGAATAAAAAAGACAAGGAAATAACATGCAAGCTCTCGGACTTATCTGACACTAATTTGTCGTCCTCTTTTCAGTGAATTTTGAAATGTGTTCTATGATTGCTCATGTTACTTGATTTGTTTTTGTTTTTATTTTGATCTATCTTTGATGGATGACAAATGCTCTTAGTATATTCAATTATCTAGTAATAACTTTTGGTCTTATTTGTTGCCGTTTTTTTTAATTTGAAGAGCCACCAGTTATTGATAGGATGTCCACCTTTAAGTTGTCACTCAAAATTACCGTGTTTTCTGTGAAATTTTATACACTATCCGGATCGATGTCTTCAAACTGGTATAACGGCAAGGTAAAAGTAAAGAATTCAACACGTTATGGAGTGGTAACAGAAAGATACCCTGTCGACCTAGTAATCTACGAAAAAGAAATAACCCACCACGGATGTGTTTCAAATTTGACTGTCAAAGACAACACACCAGGCGAATATACCCTTGTACTCCAGAACAATTATGAGGAAATTCGAATTCCGTTTCACATACATGAAGGTACGATTATTCTTAAAATAGAATACCTTGCATTCGCAAAGTCATGAACAATCATTGATATATTTTCCTCAAGATCAATATGTTCAATTACCAAATTATCCTAATGTGATTGCCATACAAAACAAAATATTCTTTGAAAATCTTTTGTTTGATCTGGAGTTAGAATAAACTACTTGTATTTCGGGAAGAGCTTTCAATTCGTGATAGTCAGTACAGCTATTGATTATATCACGCGTTGAATCTATCCCTCAAAAGAATGTTCACGTGAAAAACCGCTACTACTTGCTTTATAAAACGAATGAGTGTCGAACAATTTAAAGAAAAATAAAACCTTGTCGTGTGATTGGTATTTGCTGTTTAAATGAAGTTGTATCAAATGTTGTTTGAATTTATGTAAAAGATCAACTAATGAATATTTTGAGTTATTTTATTCAGTTTCGGCAAAACTTTGACAGTGTAGTTAGGAACAATGATGTAAACATAACTCATCAAAGATACCAGACACGCGTTTCGTCTACAAAAGACTCAGTAGTGACGCTCGAATATAAAATAACCTTCGGGTTGTGGCCATGTTTTCTACCGTGAATACTCGTTCGCGAAGTCTACATGGCCAATGCACAACACGACGCAACTCTATGACTATAGCCTCTCTGAGGCTAGGTAGTATATATATATATCACAATATTGCTAACACCACTATAAAGCTTTTAGTGTATTCAATGTAGTCATATGAAAACGAGTTTCGTAAAATTATAATAGTTAAGGAAATAGTTGAATCAATGCATTCATATATACTAAACTATATATATCTAAGTCCTCTATGCATGATATTTTTTTTTACATTTATAACAAATCCATAACGTATAATCGACAAAAAATAGTTCATTCAGTGAACACTTACCTTGCTAATTAGCTTTCGAGTTTTTTGCCGAAGTTTACCAATCATGATCTCAATGTACTCAATCAACACAGAATCATGTCGCACGTATTAAAAAATAAGTAAAATGATAGACATACATGTATGCACACAACAGAGCGATATTCATTTTCTTTTTGATATTTTCCATGCGTTTCTATTTGTTAATCAAACTTTGTCATAACATTTGTTAAATGATTTGGTGTATTATTTATTTTCTTTCAGAATCAATTGAAACTGTTTGATGTCCACAATTGTTTACTTTTTCTTTGATCAAGTTTTTTCCCTCGCAATTGCGCTGTGCGTTTGTCATAATCCCCAACGAGAGGTCTCGCGGTAAAGGTCGCTGGATACGGAAAAAATATCGTCGAATTAGGATGGTGCGGGATGACAACAATTCAATAGCAGAACATTTCTGAAGATTTTGTTTAGTAAAAGAGGACTTTATTTAGAGAAAGTACATATACACGTGTTTTATAGTAAATGTGTGGGACTCGGAGGGTCAATACGGACGCTGAAGTGCGATGGTCACGCTAATGCAATGGTCTTCGCCGAAATGCAATGGTTCTTTTGCTGATGTGCGATGGTCTATTAGAAGACGCGTGATAACTAGTTTAAAATCTACAGATGTCCAATTATTATGAGAGTCTACATTTTTTTTTATAATAAGTATATATAAATACCAAACATTCAATATTCTCTCCATCTATACCGGATGATCTATCTCATTTCTTGTTTTCATTCACACCAGCCGTATGTATGTTTCGCTTATTTTGTTCCGTTCAGACTAATCAAGTAGTATTTACATTTTAAACAACTTTCAACTTTTCAGTAATTGCAATTAGTACTGGTTGTAAAGGAAAATAGCCTTAGTATGTAGCTTCTATAGTGTTCAATTTCTTAGCGATTGTATGAACGACTGCTTATTTGTGTCTGTCTAAGCTACTTACTAAGTACACTATTTCAACGTTACATTTTGGACTTCTGACAAACAAACTAATATCTACATCGGCAGGCATGTTAACATGAAAAATATAGAAAATATAGATTATGTAGTCCAACACACTTCCGCGTTACCATATTGCACTTCGGAGAAGCATACAAAAAATAGCGTCACAATGCAACCTTCGCACTTCAGCGTGATCAAAAACGCACTTCAGCGTCAAACCATCACAATTCGGCGTGATCATCGCGGTTCGGAGTCCCACATATATAAGCCTTTCAATAATTTCAAAATTTGAAGTATAACATTACACCAAACAAACTATAACGTTTAGACAATGCATTGGCTGTAAATAGATTGACAGTGTAAAACAATTGATATAAATTTATGACTAACTGATTGCTGTTTGAAAAACGTCCATTTGCAAGTATATCATGCATGCAGCAAAAAAAAAAAAAACAATCAGTTACTGTTTGAAAGGTAGGGGTCGACTGGGATGAAGGATTAGATATTTGGACTGCTTAAACAAATGACGGTTTTTTGCGTAGGGACAAATGTTAGTTTATCTTGCAACATCCCACCAACTGCATATATAACGTTCAATATGGAAAATTTAAAACGTATTTACACAAAACAATAACCAGAATAAAAAACAAGAAAAACTGAATCCATGTTTAGGCCACTGTACATAACAGATTTTTTAAATGTCTTACCAAAAAAAATTGTTGGGTTGTTTGGATATAGTCGTTTAAAGGGGCATTAGCTACGAAATATAAAAAAAAAAAATAAAATATGAATTTGTTTGTTCAATCATTAATGAAAGTGAAAAAGTGAAATAATAATTCGCTTTTAGCTTTTTTGTCAAAATAAGCTAAGAAACATCGTTGATGAATTATTCACTTGCAAGTGAATAATTCGACCTCATTGAATCCGTATGCATGTGACCTTCAATTTAACCCCTTAGCTAGAGATTGGCTACGCATGAATTAAACATGTTCAGTTATTAAAAGGAAAAGAATGTCAACGTTGAAAGTGAAACAAGGATAAACTATCTAACCGACTAGTTCGGTCAACAAAATATCATTCTTATACAGGTAAACACGATGATTAACATATATTTTTAACCTATAATATGAAATCAAACAGACCTACCAAAATCCAATTGCACGAATTTGCTATCTATTCATATCTATATTTATGTTTTAGATCGGGTTAAATGACCGTCGGCAGTCTTCGGAGGTCAACTCGATGGTTAATTAGATGGCGTCTAGACTAAAATGCACACGAAATGCTGATACATATTATCGAGCCCATGCATTGCAAATTATTTATTTTAGACTTTTATAATTTCGATATACGTTTTAGTAAGTTATAAATCAAATATGAGAATTTGAGTCAAATCGGTGAACATGAATTTGACAGCTAACGCCCTTTTAAACAAATACGTTACAACTACTTCTATAAGTTTAATGCAAGTTTTGGGATTTAACAAAGTGATCGTTTAGTTGAACAACAATCTAGATAATTGACTTTTCGACCATTGTCGACAACGGTTTATTGTGTAACACCACTAATTCGGGCCCGGCCAGAAAGCACATACCAGAAAGTAGTACATATTTAGAGCTTTTTTTCCAAAGCTTGTAGTTTAAAGGTTTGGTTGGCTTGCTTGCTTGCTTTGTTTGTATAAATGTTTGCTCAAGCATTGTCATTAAGATTGACATCTGCAATCAATAGACAGGCGGGGCTTCAGCTTGTATGCATTATTATTAAATGTTATTGGATGTTAAGTAAAATGCATACAAGCTGAAGCCCCGCCTATCTATTGATAGCAGATGTCAATCTTTAATTACAATGCTTGAGCAAACATTTATACAAACAAAGCAAGCAAGCCAACCAAACCTTTAAACTACAAGCATTAGGTAAACAGCTGTAACACAAAATAGTTCCTACGCATGAGTGTAACTTTCAAAATATGTAGAATATTTAGTTATTTTTGGTATCAAATGAAAGCTGAATGACTGGTGATCATTGTAGAACATTTTTTAACTTATAAATTTGAATATTTTAAAAAACAGCACCCAATTTTAAAAAGATGATACATTTTGCCTGTTTATCAGATCTGAAGTACCTGTTTTGGTACATTTGAAGTTCCTGGAACCAGTTCTTTCTTATATGCCATTAAAGGTATGATGATTTTTTCAGTACAAGACACCATAAAGTGTTGCTTTGACATGCAATGATTGTCACTTTTTTTTAACTTAAAATAAAAGAGTTGTGCCTTCTTGAAATTGAGGAATTTAACATAGAAATCAATGGGGTCATGAATTAGTGGTGTACTTCCTTATATTGAAAAATGTTTTTATCTCGCTCATTTCAGAACAGGTACTAAATATAAATTTGTATTTTCTTTCAGAGAAGAACATATTCAAATTTCAATTACATGTAGTGATATGGATATTGATCGTCGTGTCGGTTTTTGTTGTAACCGTTGTCCTGACAATATTTTTCATGAGATACAGAGTCCAACATTGTAAGAATCATTATGCATGCATATTGTTTTAATTTGCACTAGATACTACCATTTCATGCAATTTTATATGATTTTCTTAATATTTAAACAATATATTATGACTATGCAAAATTAAAGGTGTATCGGTCGTCCAAAATTTTTCATTGTCTATAGTAGACAGTTTGTAAATGGCTTATCATAGGTGACACCTTGGTTTGTTTTATTCCTAAATTTTGTTTTTTCATTTGCTTAATTTTCTTTTTTTTCGTTAGTTTTTGCTTTCGATTAGTTTTGTTTAATCTGCATAAACGGTCTCCTTTAAGAACGATATTGTCAGAATTTGTCTCATTTGTTAAAATGCATCTTACTTCTAACCCTCATGCCAACCCAAAAATGTCCTATACCAAACTATAACTGGAATTCCACTCCATTACAATGAAAATACATTGTTTTCCATCGTGTGTTGCTTTACTTTTTTATATCTTTTTGTTGCTGTTATGTGATAATCTTGATTGTCTGAATTTTTGTATTGATTCTTTATTTAACAGCTATATTGTTTCCCTACTTATGTCGTTACTTTGCCAAATATAATGTATGAAGAACAGCAAACCAGCGCAGACTGGTTATTTTTATGAATCAGCTAAACATATATTTAGTCAATACAGAGTACTCGAACACAACTCATTGTTGAAGTTTTTCACGACAATGGATTTATTTCACACACACACCTGACATCGTTCATTATCGGACTAATAATGTAATGCCAAACCTGATTCTAAGTGTATTTATTACTATAGGTGCGTCCGTCCCTTTCACCGTTAATCAGCAATCGAGTAGGAGAGCGATGTAAGTATTTTACTAGAAACACATTGCTTCGTCGTTATTTCAGCAACGTCAATTTCTCCTGCAACCGTTCAAAACAATTAAGATTTTTTAATGATATTACATATGTCGTTAAATTACAACTTGCATTCGATGTTGAGATTGATGGTGGAGACAAATTTTGATACAATATTACTAATTTCCCATGTTTGAAAAAATATTGATTTGAATGACACCGATTATTGTCGATAATTAATCTATATCTAACCGACTATTCATATCGTTACTTTCTTCATATAAAAACAAAAGATGTGGCATGATTAAGTATGTGACAACTATCCACCAGAGACCAAATGAAAAACATGTAGATGCTAGCAACTATAGTACTTCATCGTACGGCATTCAACAATAAGAAAAATATATACAAAATAGTAAGACCCGACTACTTCAATTCGTCTTCTTAGGCATAGTACCTTAACATTTCTAAAAATCCATTTAAATATTTAGAAATACAGAATTAAGCCACATTTCCAGAAAAATAAGATAATGATTTCAGAGTACACACATGACTTGTTTTATAACTAAATATAATTATGATTGATACACATTTTATAAAATGGTCCTGGTGAGAAATAAAACACCGTGTGGTAGCTAGTTTTTTACAAAGGTTTAAAAAAATGGTGTTTGTAGATTAATGAATAAGTTACATTATCAGTCGTATATGTCTTGTGATAAATGTATGTATATAATTATAATGTAAAAAAATGCACGAATAAGAGTATTCAAAAGCCCATGACAATTGGTGATTTTTTTCTCGAGATAGCAGGCTTTAGAATTGAAGTCACCCCCGATTTTCTGTTTAGGTTTATGTTGCTGAGTCTTTAGTATCCTGTCTGATTTTGAAAAAAATGTGTTTGTATCTGCTCGTTTCTCCTACTTTATGGCAAGATTAATGTCTTTTTCTTTCTCGATTTATTGTTTTTGGTTGCCCTTTTGTATCTGTAATTATTTTATCAATTAGTTCAATGAAAATAATCCCTACCTTTGGTCATGTATTCGACCTGAATCGGGGTTATGCAGTTTAATAAATGACATAACACTTTAAAATTTTCGTCTAACCTGTATCTTCAGCTGAACATTTGAAAGACGTAGGTGTAAAATACTTACAAACGTTAGGAGCAAAAGGGACATAAAGAGAAGAGCCAAATTCATCCAAAGTAAACTTTGCCTGCCGTAGTTCGAATGGATACTCCGGTTAATCTACCATTTTAGGTTTATTGGCATATGATCCAACAATAAACATAAAGTCCTGTTTAATTTCAAGCAAATGTTAGCTGGCGGGCTATTATTCTTTATTTGAACCAGAAAGTTTATGTGCATCTTTATAATTCACTAAATTTTTTTTAGATATTATGCTGCTCCTTCGGTCAACAACCCAGTACATACTTATAGCACAACAGAACCACATTATGCAGAAGTAGAAGACGATGGCAACGCCTGATCTTTTAATCAGTATGAAGATATAGACGACAGTGACAAAGATGTCCACTTATATGAAATATCACATCAGTTTCTCGAATTGAATTAAAAGATTTTCTAATTCTCGTCCGATTTATTAAACATTTCAACCAAACTATTCACACATGTAGTTATGAATGTTTTTATGAAAGATTTATCATTACCTACCTCCGTCTCATTCATCTTTTTAGCAATTATTAACATCTTTCCTATCAAAATGTAAGACAGAGGAAGAGACATATGTACCATGCCATGCAGTAGATTATAAAATCATGTATATAGTATTAAAACTTACCAATAATAAAAACTGCATGCGGCATTATTTTACCTATTGTTGGTTGTCGCTTGGTATTCTACACGGTATCATCCCTTCCATGTGTGTCCAGCCATAATAAATGTCAATAGTTCTTCTGTCTATCTACAAATTCGTTACATGGCGCCATTATTTAGGTTTACGGAGAACAATCGTCATCAAATGATGGCTATGACACACGTATTGTACTTAGTCTAATGTATTTTCTATAAAACATTTCTATAAAGATTGATTTTTTTAACAATAACTTGAAAACCTTACTAAATATTATTGCTATACAACTAGGACCATTCATGGTCCTACATTATACATGTAATATCAATACTTATACTTTTGCAATGCACAATATCCGGTTTTTCTCTGACTGTTGATTATGTCTTTACACTAAATCCATTTGGTGTGTACCGATTTTTATATTTGTCTTTGATACACGATTTATTTATGATTTGTGATTGGCTTTGAACTATATTTCAGTATCTGCAAGTAGTTTCATAATCGCTACTTTGTGTATTTTTGTTAGTTGTTTTGTGTGCTGTGTATATATCGATACAATGAGTAAAACGATTTTCAACTGTTTTTTTTATAGTCTGTTCTTTTGTTGCCGTGTGACACCGCTGTCCTGGCTATGTTGAGTGTCAGTCGCCTCTGAACATGTTTAAACCCGCTGCAATCTGTATGTGCCTGTATCTAATCAAAATCCCGATATTATCAGCAATTGTTTTTTTTTCAATTTGCACAGCTCACATAATATTTACCTTAAGTTTTACTTCATGAAAGCAAAATTGAAATTTCTAAATGCCAATTTTAAACCAATGTTTGAAGTCTTGTAGTAACACAGGACGTTACGGAAGTCATTTACTACTAAAATATCTCTCTGGTTTTCTGACCTTTTTTACCAAGCATACTGTTTTGTATGTATCACAAAGTCCCTAAATTATTATATATATATATGCAAATGCACGCACTGGTGGTATAGTAGGTTCAAAATTGTTCAAATACATTTCTCGTTTATCAAAAATTTATTAATGTAAATTCATTTGTTAGATTCAGTTGTCCAAGCTCATTGGTGACAATTTTCCGCGGTCGCCGATCTTTAGATACCAGTGCAGCCGTCTGAATTGTAATTTTACCGATTTTGTCATATTCCCGACCGTGCTTGTAAGCTGATTGTAAATTCGCATGGCGGGAGATGCATCTATATCTTACCCTGTCGACGTAATTTGTCTTTCTACTTCATGCAATTTATTCACTTTTTTTTGTCATCTTGATTTTCTCGTCCTAGTCGGTTTACGAAATTTGAACATTGGTAAACTACTGTAGACAATATTTACTAAGCAACAATATCAAAAGCACTATTGTGAAAAAATGAAAAAAAAAGTATTTTCAATAACATGTCATAGAGAATAAAGATAAAAAAACACAACAACAACCTTCAGAACCAGAAAAGAGTTTTATAGGTCTATTTTATCTTCACTCATACAGGTGTAACACTAAATCTTCTTTTAAGAGATACGCACTCAAATAAAACGAAAAAAACAACTGTCCATACAAGTAACAGTCCTTCTATAACTGATAATATTTGCAAAGTTGTAACAGTTGCTAAATTTTACTGTGGCAGTTGTTTTGTAACTGTCCGAACTTTAAAAGTGTTTGTCTCTTAACATAAATCGACTGCAACAATGTTGCAAATAGTTGTCACAGTAATATTAGGACTTTTGAAATTGTATACAACAGTTGATTTATAACTGTCCCAAACGAGGCAAAATTATCAATTTATATTTTTACTGATTTTTCTCAACAAATTTATCTTCTTTTTAGACATATTTTGTAAAAATGTATTTATTAATGGATAGACATAATGTATATGACCTACACAATAACTCTGATCAGTGATTTAGACAAAATTAAAACTTTTTCAAACAAGAAGACTCGCATTGTTTCAGACAAGGAGAACAGATCTTTGATTTTTTCTCTTTTATTTACATGTATTCACACCACGATTTTAGATATTATTGTATACTTTAGACTCCGGTCTCTTGATGAATTCTTTATGCTGACCTCAAGATGTTTTTTTGTGATTTTTGTCGTCTCAGTTGATGCCATACTGACGTTTACCCCGAAAATCTATTTAATCACGGAAATTCCGGTCTGATATTGATATTTTACCTCGTTTTGGAAATTTTAGAATTGTCAAAAGGGGGGGGGGGAGGGGGCAGATTGTAGAAATAGACATTCTGGCCCCTATTAAGTTGAAAATAAGTAATATTGTCTTATGACACATGAAACTAAACATTCTGGCCCCAAATATTCAAATGTTCAAAATTTTTTTGATTCGCCATATTTACAAAGGTATCCAATATTTATAGATAAGCAGAAAGTTTGTCGGACGCATAAAATTAACTATGCTCACCTGAAATTTTACCATTTTGGATAATGACACCCCTCTTTCCTTGGACCCTTGATCTACCCTTGACAGTAATGTTAATATTATTAGTTACATAATGTACTAGACTTTTTTGTTATTTAATGTTATTCAGGGTTATATCTGGTCTATATACCAGCTTTGATAAGTGTTTGGTATTACTTTAAATTTTCACTTCGTACTATGAACATCAAAATTATTTATTTTGTAAAAATATTTCCTCTCTTTATTGGAACTGTATACATGTATACCTAACAACAAAATTATTTTCATTTACCTGTGTTTAAAGTTATTGCAAATGGCTGATATTTTTGTTCGAGCATATTGTTTTTCTTAAATTGTTTAACATTTCATACCGATATAACATGTTACTTTTATTATTCTTCCCTTAGTTTATTTATTTTGTATTAACATTGTATCATAGGTCAAATTTATTTGTTCAGTGTATGTTCACTGGTGTTAATATGTCCTTTGATTGAGTTAAGCTATTTCAGTTGATGTTTTATAGTGTGTCTTTCTATGTTGTGATGTTACACTATTGTTTCAGAAAAAGGGTGAAGGTTTGGTACCATTAAAACGTTTAAACCCGCTGCATTTGTTTGCACCTGTCCTAAGTCAGGAATCCGATGTTCAGTAGTCGTCGTATGTTGATGTGGTTCATAAGTGTTTCTCGTTTCTCGTTTTTTATATAGATTAGACCGTTGGTTTTCCCGTTTGAATGGTATTACACTAGTAATTTTTGGGGCCCTTTATAGCTTACAGTTCGGTGTGAGCCAAGGCTCCGTGTTGAAGACCGTACTGTGACCTATAATGGTTTACTTTTATAAATGTTGACTTGGATGGAGAGTTGTCTCATTGGCACTGATACCACATCTTCTTATATCTATTTATGAATATATTGCAATAGTTCATCGCCACTTTCCTCGTCTGTTGAAACCTTTCAGATTTTTCCACATGTACAACACCGTGTTGTTTTTATAAAGGGACATAACTCCACTACTAACCGTGTATTGAAATAAGTCCCGCCTACTAACCCCATATGAAATATACACTGTCTCCACGCGGTTGCTTTTAACCAATCATATTCCGAGAAATGTCCAGGAGGTAAGATCAATTTTCATATTAATAGAATATATGTTCTATATAAAAATAAGGAGATGTCGTATGATTGCCAATGAGACAACTATCCACCCAAGTTCAAATGAAGTGGATGTAAGCAATTAGAGGCAACCGTACGGCCTTCAACAATGAGAAAAACCTATACCGTATAGTCGGCTATAAAAGGCCCCGACATGAAAAATATGAAACAATTCAATTGAGAATTAACAATTAACAAAAAGCAAATATGACAGACATGCACCAACGACAACCACTGAACTACAGGCTCTTGATTTGGGACAGGCACATACAGAATGTGGCGGGGTTAAACATGTTTGCGAGCGCTCAACCCTCCCATAACCTGGGACAGTGGTGTAACAGCACAACATAAGAACAAACTATAAAAATCAGTTGAAAAAGGCTTAACTCATCAGATCGATACAAAGCAGAAAAACATCAAACATAAACACAGACCGGACGTGGCTGGGTATTTATCCATCCCTTATCCGATCCTATCCCTAACAACAACAAGTTTGAGCTTTCTAAAAAGCTGTGGACTGCTTCGCTCTATCCTAATTTAAGGTGATATGTGTGCATGTGGTTGTTGAATTAGTATTCTGAAGGTGTGCCTCTCTGGAGGCGTGCCTAGATTTGCAGAAGTTATAAAATACAGATAATGCATTTTTGTAAACATTGTATAGGAACATTGTTTAGCAAAACAAATCGTGCATATTGCAGATTAACAAAGCAAATAAACACGTACTAATAATTGATATTTCAATATTGAATTTCAGTGTGCAATATATGCATAATAAAACGAACATAAATTAATGGCAGTTGATCGGAACTGAAATACACATAGTTAATTTTCCGGCATTTTGTCTTATCTTGAGACGAGAAAAGTCTGTAATTCTTTATCTCATTTAAGCCTATAGCTGTTGCTGTATCTCAGCCGCATAAAGCAACCAATCAGAATCTATTTGTGATTTGTAATTATTTCAAGATGGCGTGTATATCGACTGAAACTAATAGCTCCGCACCGTGATGCGAAGCAAAAAGGACACTAAGTACAGATCTGAGAGTACTCGAAGTAACTGACAGCTAGTTCAAATCCAATAACAACTAATAAAACATATCATGTATCTAAGACAAAAATATCAATCAGTACACATCCAACATCCAATGGATTTAGTGTAAAGACGTCATTAACAGTCAGAGATAAACATGACCTTGTGCAATACCAAAATAAAGGTATCGACAGATTGTAGTACCGTTAAAGTGCATAAAAATTATGTGTTTAACAAAACTATTTAGTATGATTTTAATTTACTGATAACAACATCAACATTTATACCAATAAAAACAATATTCAAAGATCTAATCACAGTGTTGAATTTATAACCTTTTAGAATAAGTTTATTTAAAGGATTGATTAGTTTACCCGGATCGTATATAATTTGCCGGGCTCGGTAAACAAGATCACCGTAAAATTTAGGATGTGCTATTCCGTCTGAAATAAGTGTTTACAGGTACAGCCAAACTTGCAAACCAAATCTTTGTATCTATGGATAAATTTAGTAACGGTTCTAAGTAAATTTTACTCCCCTCATCTCCCGGTTCCTTCCCCTTCTTCCCTCGGTTTCCAACCTCTGACTCTCGCTTCCGACCTCTCATTCGATCCCAGGTCCCCGTCCATCATTTACAGGTTCGAACCCCTCTATGTACATATCTTAACTCACATTAACTTATCAATGGCCCGCTTAACTGATGTCGATTTAATTCGAATATGAAAACCGTTTTGATGTCTTTTTACAACGAACACGTTCTGATGATTCTGTCGTCAGATATAAAAGTTAATCATTGCATTATTATTAGAAAGGCATAGATTTGTGACGTCTACAATTTAAAATAAGACACAGATCTGTAGAAATGACAGGTTTTAGGCTGGATATACATTTGAGGATTAAAACTATTTTTATGCATTAAATCGAATTTCTCTGTTTCGACGAGGGATGTAAGAGAGGGGGGGGGGGGGGGGTATGTGCACGGAAGAAAGCGAAATAAAATTGCCATTTCACGATGCACTACGAACATTTTTCACGGCTGCACGTGAAATAAAAATGGCAAAACACGTTAATTGCACGAAAATAACCCTTTACCACCCTCTTCGACGTTAGTGAGATACCTCAGTCTTGAAAAGGAGTAATTCTGACAAACCAGCAGTCCGCATGTCGGGAATTGAATTGTTGTGCATATCAACTTGATGGCCCCACGTGGATGGCACATGAAACCAATGCGCACAAGTCACAGCTAGAATTATTGATATTGTATTCAATAAATCATGCAAAATCTGGATTTGCCCTGTTTACTGATTTAAACTGTTCCTGCACGGCTCACTTTTATGGGCTATAGACTTCATGAGATCTAGGAACAGTACACTGAGGGACTTTCTATGCTAACTTAGAATTATCAGGGACGTATATATATACAAGTCCTTGGTATTACAGAAAATCCCTGAACAGTATAACTTATGACTATATTATGTTCCAGGAGGCAGTTTCACACAAAAAAAAAAAAAAACTGCTAAGATCATAAATACTGAATTACGATCAATTTTAGTTTGAAGATTTTTTGTGAAACTGACTCACCCCCCTCACTCAGTCATGTTTTGTGGGAAAAACAAAGCTCTGCTGTATTCATGGAACTTGTCCCATGAAGGTCCCGGGTTATATATTAAAAACATCAAAGGCCTATATATTAATTTGCATTAACCATGTGTTAACTCCGCATACTGATCCATTATCATATTTTTATAATTTTAGTCGGTATTATATTTTCAAGCTTTAAAATCTTATCAAAGCTAAAGTGTGTCATCCTATTCCAGCGGAACGTCCGATCACCTTGTATATATATAAGAAGTAGTTCCCCCCAAACCACCACCCCACTCCAAGTCTCCTCAGCCCCTACCCAACACCCGAATTGCTGTAATTTGGTCATACTAGTGTCCGTCCGAGATCAGAGACCTACATGTATATAAAGGTCTCTGCCGAGATTGATCAAGTCTTTTCGTGTTCGTTTTTCTTCAACACTAGTCAGTTATTTAGCAATACAATCGGGAATTTGCGTAGCGAGAATAACTCGAATAATTCAATCCCTTTCCGTGTCCGATTTTCTCCCACACAAGGTAAGTAGCCTTCGTAGGTCAGCGGAATATAACGACTGAATTATTCGGGTTATAGCGCGAATCGCCGAGTAGTTACGGCGGAATATATACGTACGGGTCTCACTAATTAGAAACAAGAATCGCCATGGCAAGCAGCGACAAGAAAAAGGAAATAAGCAACAAAAAGACACATTTAGCGTCAAAAAATATTGTAAAAGCGAGCAATAAGCTTTTTCAATGGTATAGGCTTGTCAAAACAAAAATAGGAACGAGATATTGACATTATATGGATAACAGAAATTGCTTGGTCTTTAGCGGATATCCGCTATGAAACGAATGCGTAATGAGATTAATGAAGTAGGCTGGTTATCTCCCTTGGAACATACGGGGTATCGGAAGCAGGACAACTCGTCCCACTGCCAACTCGCACCAAGCCAACTTGCTCCAGAGCCAAACACAGAAAAGAAAACCAGTCTAAACGGGAAGTGCAAAAACATTTTTCTATAATAAAATGAGTATTAAATTTTTTATCGCTCGCAACATAGGTTATTAATCAAATATTTACATTGTGAAATTTAAAACGGAATCGTGAATTTTTTTTATTTATTTTTTTATCAAGGTGGATATATGTCATAATATTATATTCAAGTCTTAAAGGGTACAAGGTGAGTACAAGTAGACAATAACAATCAAAACCAAGGAGTATCAAAATTTTAATAAGCTCCCGAAGGGATCTATTATGGCAGAAGTGTCAATTTGAGCTACTTCACTTACACATTTTTTTTCAATAGCGGCTGTACTCACTCACTCGCTGTAGAAACCACTTCCGGTTCGCGCTAGAACACAAGGGTCCGTTCGCCCCATGAAACGTAGTTTCGCCCCTGGATTTGTTCGCAACCTTTCGAATAGGGAACAACTTTGACCTACCAATTAAGGCCCCCTGTTTATAATAATAATAAAGTTATTCTTCAATAAATACTAAAATTACATAATAATAAATAATTTATCTACAATGTTATGTTAAGAAATGAAGCATCATTGAATTCCAATCATTATTATATATTAATTTTCAGATTTTTATTAGTATCACAAGTATTTTTTTTTATTCTGTGTAGATAAGTTTCCATGTGTGGGGCGAGTTGGCAGACCTTTGTTATATATTAACGGGATTTTAACCTTTTTCATAAGTTGGGCGAGTTGGCATGAGTAAATTTAACTGGATTTAAGCCTTTTCCATGAGTGGGGCGAGTTGAACGATTTTTTAGAAACTGGGGCGAGTTGGTAAACAAGAGTGGGGCGAGCTTACCCCACTTATGGAAAAGGGTAAAATTCCATTAAGTATAGGTCTTCAAACTCATCCCACTTATGAAAAAGGTTAAACTCCCGCTGAATAAAGGTCTGTCAACTCACCCCACTTGTAAAAAATAGTAAAATCCCGACCAATTTAGTCCTACCAACTCGCCCCACTTTATATGAAAAAGGATAAAATCGCGTTGAATATAGGTCTGTCAACTCTCCCTACTTATGATAAAAAGAATAACATCTTAGTGCATTAATGACTACCAATTCGCCTCACTGAGAAAAACCTTAGAAATGCATTTTTCTTCTTGTTGAAATAAAACAAAAAGAAGTAAGTATCAGCATTTCTGTGACGTACGATGTTATTGACTATTATAACTTTTACAGTTTTTGACGTTTGTTTTCTGGTAAATGTAATCACTGTTTTACTTGATGTCAGAGTAAAAAATCATGGGTGTATGTATGTATGTATGCATGTATGTATTTACGTAGACCCCTCCGTTATTCAGAGCACCCCTCGAGAGCTGCGAGGGTACAGTGGAATCCGTGTACACTCCCAATCGGGATTAATGGAGATGTGTCACTAACGTATTTACAACAATATTTACAAGGACAATCCCCACCCCAACACAAAGGGAGTGCTAGGACACCGGGCAGTCTGTTATTATGGTCGAATAAGCCAAAGTATTCGGAGAGAACAACCGGGCTGCTCGGCGGGAACAGACAAACCGAAGAGATTTCAGAAGAATGATCTCCAGGTCAAAGTAGGGAACAACTACCAATTATGGCCCCCTGTTTATAATGTGGCCGTGGAGCCTTGTTTTAAAACGTAAATTGTGCAATGTCATGGGACTTTCAACCTGGTTAATTTAAAAATATAGTATTTACACTTGGGAAACGTTCTTTGAACTTTAAATATTGATGTTACCTTATAAATTTGTCATTAAGTAACTTTTAAATCCCAAACTGTTATATTTTCCTTGAATTTAGCCATGCTGTTTATTAGAGGAGTACCGAAAATTATTATCTCTCTAGATTTTTCAATTGGGTGCGTTCGGAGATCTTTCTCTGTGCGTTTTTCTAAATCGAGGCATAACAAGTTTTTAATAGTAAATTTCATTGGTTTAACTTATGTGTTGATATTTCTTATTGGGTTTATAAATTTAGATATAGTTTCTATAATTAGAACTTAATTAGTATATGAGGCCCACATATTCTTAATATCATTGCTTTTTATGCAAGAGCCACTTGTCTGTAACAGACTCTTAGGGTAGGTGCCTATTAAATTAGGACTGTTTTCTACTAGCCAGCGTTAGTCTTTGACTATTAGCAACTTGGCTGATGCGTTTGTTACGACTTACAATTTTGGCTTGTTGTAAGACAAAACTTTGGCAAAACTTTTCAAACTGTTAAGCTTCCACGTCTGGTTTTTCCCTTCCTAAATTTAATTAAGTAGCCTGTTTATTTTATAAAACAAGTTTAGGTAACTAGTGTTAAGTAAGTAGGAAATTAAGGTTTTTCAATATTATTTTAGAAAAGGGGAGATAACTTTGCCCAATTTTCATTACACTGTGCTTTATAGGTGAAGTGTTGATTTGATGTAAATTTATATTAAATTCTGACATGTAGATTTGTCGTTATAACATCATTAAACTATGTGAACTTGATTGTCTTTATTTAAATAAGCTACCAAGAGGAGTCAAAGACTCAGGATCGAACTACAACAGAACCTAGAGCTTAGATATACCCTGTTTTATAGGTTTAGTCATTAACATGACACCGTTCATATTATTTTGGTTGTTTTAGTCATTGTCAATAATTCTGGTTGTTCCTTTTTGGTTTTTGGTGGTTTGAATCTTCCAATATATTATTTAGGTTGATCTCCTTGAACAATCATACCGTACTAAAACAAGACATCAACATTTACAAATAAACAATTCAGAAATTACATGAAAAACAAGACAGGATAACTAGCTCCGATAAACCAAAAGAACAGACTGAAGAACATGCAGCTGCTATACAAGCTGTAAAACGGTCCGATAAGAATGATAAGGGAAACACTGAGAATGTTAAAGCTCAGTCAGATCTGTCTGAAGTTACCCGAACTATTATGAATTGTTTTGAACAGTTATCCAAAAAAATTGAGGAGATAAATAAAACTATTCCCCTACAATGTACTAAATGTAATAGGTTAGGTCACGTAGTTAAGGATTGTAGGGTTCCAACTTGTTATAATTGTCAAAAAGTAGGACATGTTAGCAAAGATTGTAAGGCTCCAAGGTCAAATAAGAGACAAAACAATCCAAATCAAGATTTAAACAAGGGAAGCCTGAGTTCAGGGTCAGAAACCCAGGCTGCGGAACAGAAATAAGGCCCAGTATAAAAGTAAACCCTATTAAACAAAATGGTCTATTTGCTTCTGTGAAAGTAGGATTAAATAAGGGTAGTTTTCTTTTAGACACAGGCGCAGTTGTTAGTTGTGTCTCTAAAGCAAAGCTTGATGAATTTAACATTGATGAACTGAAAGTTCAAGATATTTTAACTTCGTTAACTACGGCAGGAGGCCAAGAGTTAAAAGTACATGGACAAGTTACCTTAGAGTTCTTAATTCAAGGCATTCCTTTTACCATGACTTTGTCATAGCTGAACTAGATGATCTTGAGGGAATATTAGGCATAGATTTTTTAGAAGCCAATGAAGCTCAAATAAACATTTCTAAGTCTTTATTGATCATGCCAGATGATAGTACCATAAAGCTTCATAAGCAACAAAATAAACATTGTGCCTTAATTAGACTCTCAGATAAACTTGTTTTACCAGCTAATACTGAGTCAGTATTTCAAATTAAAGTTCCTAAAAACATTAAGGAAGGAGACATGCTTGTCGAACCAAATGCAAGATTAGTTAGAAATGGAATTTTGATTTCTACTGCTTTAGTAAATACAACTAAACGTAAGGTTGCCATTTCTGCAATAAATTGTAGGGATCGAGATGTAACTTTAAAAAGAAATAAAGTTGTTGGTAGTATACAAACAGTTAAAACAATTTCTGATTCAGTTAGTGCAAATGAGTTAAACAATTTATCTGAACTTCCAGAATATTTAACAGGTCTGATTGATAGGGTTTCTTCAAAAATGACTGAGAGTCAAAAACAGGATTTAAGTAAACTGGTGATAAAATATCAGGATATTTTTTTGGGTCCCGACGGAAAACTTGGAAAAACAGATATTGTCAGGCATACAATCGATACTGGGAACACAAAGCCTGTTAAGATACCTCCCAGGAGGGTATCCATTAAACAAAGGGTCATAATTGAACAAGAGTTAGAGAAAATGTTACAAAATGATGTAATTGAACCAAGTTGTAGTCATTGGAGTGCCCCAGTCACACTTTGCTTAAAGAAAGACTCAACATGGCGCTTCTGTATTGATTACAGGGTTTTGAACTTACAAACTTTAAAGGATTCGTACCCCTTGCCTCGTATAGACTCTTCTCTTGACTCCCTAGGGAACAATAAGTGGTTTAGCACTATTTATTTAGCTTCCGGTTATTGGCAGGTACTCGTTGATGAAAAAGGTAGGCCTAAAACTGCCTTTTCTTGCCACAAGGGGTTATTTCAGTTCAAAGTGATGCCATTTGGGTTGTGTAATGCGCCCAGTTGTTTTGAAAGGTTGATGGACATTGTTCTAAAGGATTAGCAGTGGGAAAGGTGTATGTGTTACCTAGATGATGTCATTATTTTTGGCCCTACTTTTGAGAAGGCTCAAGAGAATTTAGACCTTGTTTTTTACAGATTTAGAAAGGCTAATCTTAAGCTTAAACCTAAGAAATGCTTGCTTTTTCAACACCAGGTGTTATATTTAGGACATTCAGTTAGTGATAAGGGAATAGCTTGTGACCCAGCAAAAATTGAAAGTGTTAGTGATTGGCCAATCCCTAAAAATATAAATGAAGTCCGCAGTTTTCTCGGCTTCGCAGGGTATTAGAGGAGGTTTATCCCTAGTTTTTCCAGAAATAGTATCGCCAATGACAAATTTGACGAAAAAGGGCTTGAAATTTTTGTGGGATCAAGATTGTCAAAATGCTTTTGAAGTTTTGAAAGAGAAACTTATTTCTGCTCCCATTTTAAGTTACCCTATAGGGGATGGTGAATTTATTCTGGATACGGATGCTAGTGGTCATGCAATAGGTGCTGTCCTTTCACAGGTACAGGATGGTGAGGAAAATGTTATTGCCTATGCTAGTCGAATGTTGAGTGATACCCAACAAAAATATTGTACTACGTACCGGGAACTTTTAGCGGTAATTACCTTTGTCAAATATTTCGCCACTACCTGTTAGGTCAAAAATTTAGGATTCGCACAGATCATGCATCTTTAATTTGGTTGAAGAATTTTAAACACCCAGAAGGTATATGGTTGCTAGGTGGATTTCTGTCTTGGATACCTATGATTATGAGATTGAATATCGAAAAGGTACTCAGCATACGAATGCTGATGTTTTGTCCAGAAAACCGTATAGGTTGTGTAAACGCTCTGATTGTCCTGCGTGTGATAAGAATCAAGTAGGTCAGAGTTGTGATAACCCCGATAAATGTCTTCTAGCACCCATTAGGCCTGGAAATAGTGATTTAGATGAAACAATTCCCTATGTTGAAGATGATAGTGATAACGAAGGTGAATTTGATTTGCCCCAAATTTCGAATTGGTTAAGAGTTTGGACAAGTGAAGAGAAAGTCTCTTGGCAGGATAATGACCCAGATATTTCAAAAATTGTAAATATGTTAGGAGAGTTTGATGAAAAACCTGGCAAGGAAGTAGTTTCCGGTTGTTCATACGGAATTAGAAATTTACGGAGTGTATGGGAGTCTTTGTCAATAGAAAATGGCTTACTGTATTATAGGATTGAAACGGATAATGATGAAAATCTTGTTTTGGTAGCCCCAGCAGAAATTAGGAATCAAATTATGAAAGAATTTCTTAATTCAGTAATATCTGGTCACTTAGGTAGAGATCGAACAATTAGAGCAATTAAAAATAGGTTTTATTGGCCTGGAATGACTTCTGATATAAGTTCATGGGTTCGTGAGTGCATTGTTTGTGCTAAAGCTAAACATGGCCCAGGTATAGGTAGATTTCCTTTACAACAGTCTTTAGTGGGTTGTCCATTCGATAGGATTGGGGTTGACATTGTAGGCCCATGTCCCATTACTGAAAATGAGAATGAGTATTTAATTGTAGTACAAGACTTCTTTACAAAATGGACTGAGGCTTTTGCAGTTAAGAACCATAATGCTTTAACAGTAGCAGATAAACTAGTTTCTGAAATATTTTGTCGCTTTGGAATGCCCCTACAAATACACAGTGATCAGGGCAGGGAATTTGAATCCATTCTATTTCAAGCAGTTTGTGATAAGTTAAAACTAGAACAACACCCTATCGGCCACAGAGTGATGGTCTTGTTGAACGTTTCGACAGAACTTTACAGAAAATGTTATCCATGTTTGTCAATAAATTCAGAAATAATTGGGATGATTTATTGCCTTACTTGCTAATGGCTTACAGGGCCACGGAAAATGATTCAACTGGTGTTAGCCCCCATAAAATGTTGACTGGTAGGGAAATGGTTTATCCGTTAGATATTATGGCTGGAAACCCTTCAACTGTACATACCCCATGCCCAGTAGAATATGTACAGTGGCTGAATTATTCTTTCAGGAAACATTTAATTTTGCTAGGGATAAGTTGTCAAAGGCCGCTACTAGGCAAAAGAAAAGTTATGATAGGGGACTTAAACCTCGTCAATATGAAGTGAATGATTTTGTCTATAGATGGTATCCCCCTACTGCAGGAATTAAATTAGGGTTAGGTTGGAGAGGTCCATATAAAGTAAAAGCCAAACTTTCTGATGTGACTTACAGAATTCAAGAAACCCCTACTGCAAAGGACATAGTAGTTCATGTGGATCATTTAAAACCCCATTTTGGGAATGTCCCTCTCACATGGTTACCACCTGAAATAGAGGATGAAATCCAGTCTGATGAGTCCGATATAGAACCCCCGTCATTTGATTTTCACTTGTCATTTGATGAAACTGAAAATGATATTCCCCTTAATATGGATGTAACCCCCTGTACCCCTAGCCCACAAAGAACCAGATGTGGAAGAACAGTGAAAAGCCAACAAAGTATTCACCGTGTATATAGTTTTAAATTTTTTTTTGCTTATAATGTTTGTACTGAAATCAGTACTTAGTTTAAAAAAAAAAAAAGAAAGTTGAAAAATTCAAGTTTGCATATTTTTAAATTATATTGGTGCGGTGAAAGTAATAATACTGAGAATGGTAAGCAGATGGAATAAGGTATGTACTTTTCATATCTGAATTTAGTTTGAGGATTAGAATAAAAATAAAAAGAATATTTGATATGTTTTTATAAGGGTGTAATTTATGCATAGCAGATTTTAATTTATGTTGTTATACAAGCATTAGTGAAGGATAGAGCAATGTATTGACATATATGTTGAGACTAGTTATATCATAAAATATATATATGTAATGTATTTTTATATGTTCGCTTCGTAGACCTATTAAAAAGGCTGTTTTTATTTATTAAATAACAGAAGAGTTCATATTGTTTTCACATAATAGTCACATTTTTCCAGTTACTCATTAAAAGAGTTTATCAAACGTTGATAGGAAATTGTGCGTATGAATTTTTAAAGTTTCACATATTAAACCTAGGAAAAAGGCTGTCACACATTTGTTTTATTCATTTACTATTTACATAATGTATGCTTGTTGACAATGTAGCATTATTACTCTTATGTGTGTACATGAGTACCTTATATATTAACTGTTCATTTATCTTAACAAATTATTTATAGTATGTATTATATTACAGTATGGCAGAAGAAAGACCTGTGTTTAAAAAGGGATATAATTGTCCAGTAGCAACATGTGGACGGGGTCCATTTAATGGATTCCGTCAATACCAGAGACACTGGCATAGCAAACATGTTCACGATATAAAAGAATTTAGTTGTGTTGGTTGTAATGACTCATTTCCACGCAGGCACCATGTCAAGGAGCATTTAATGAACTTTCATCATTTTTCATCATGTCATGCCATCCTCATCCTGCCATCCCTACAGTCTAAAATCACCGTAAATTTAAACTATGTAAACCCAGGGAAATGTTTACCGCCGCTATGGGAGGACAGTAGGAACATAGAGGTCTGCTACCATTGGATCCTGGTTAAACTTGTACTTATGTATGAACTAATGATGACTTATATGAATATGAAGCTTAATGTTAATGAAGTACTTCTTTAGCTCAGTCGGTATACGCGCTGCCTTGTAACACAGAGGTCCCGGGTTCGAGTCCCGGTGGAGACATACGATTTTGCAAGTAGAATCATGCTCTCCGGTTACAATAATAATAATAGAGAGGTTTAGCAACCGTCCGTGTGCGTGAACGCGTACGTGTAGAATAGAAGTACACGTACCCGTACGTTTTTATTATGCCACGTTGTGTTTAGCAAAGTCGTACGTATACGTGTACGTGTAAAAGACGTAATGCAAAATATTATCTCATTGGTTGAAAGCAAAGAATAATTGCCAATAAATGTCTTTGTTTTATGTTTGATAACTATGGCGGAAAACTTGAAAGTGTTAGCAGCTTTAGAAGACTCCGATGAATTACTGCTTTTGTCATTATGTAAAGAGGAAAAGGGCAATTTTCCAGGTATAGAAGTTGAAAAACTTACAAAGAACAGTGTCGATCTTTTTTTAGATTTGATAAAGATGATATTGAAATTCTTCGTCGCGCCCTGCGTATACCAGAGAAAGTTGTATGTGGTAATCGCACCACGGCAAGGGGTATTGATGGACTTTGAATGGTATATTACGACTTGCCTACCCTAGTCGCCTTGAAGATCTAGAATATATATTTGGCAAATCAAAAACAGAACTTTCTCTCATCATCAATGAAGTTCTCGATTACATACATGACAATCATTGCCATCTTCTTTCAGACTTCAACATGAGTTGGCTCTCACAAGAGTGTCTAGAACGTTTTACAGGTGCAGTTTTCGATCGTGACGGGCCTTTAGATAGCTGCTGGGATTTTATCGACGGTACTGTTAGACCAATATGCAGACCACAGGAAAACCAGACGTGTGTTTAATGGCCACAAAAGAGGGGCGAAAGATACCAGAGGGACAGTCAAACTCATAGATCGAAAACAAACTGACAACGTCATGGCCAAAAATAAAAAGACAAACAGACAAATAATAGTACAGATGACACAACATAGAAAACTAAAGGTCACATGCCTTGAAATTTCAAAGCATTGTTACCCCTAATGGGATCATCTCAAACTTGTTTGGTCCTAAGAGGGACGTCGACAATATGACGCAGGAATGTTACGTGAAAGTGATATTTTAACACAAATGAGGGTCCATATGACAACTCTAGAGGGGCGAAATTTTTGCATCTATGGTGACCCGGCTTATCCCGTGACTGATGGATATATAATTGCACCATTCAGAGGCGGAGTCATCTCCAGGAATCAAATGTTTTTCAACAAAAGAATGTCAGCAGTACGCATTTGTGTGGAGTGGGCTTTTGGAAAAGTTTTGTCACTATTTGCATTTCTAGACTACAAGAAAAATCTATTAAGTTATATCTGCAACCCGTGGGAAAGTATTACAAAGTAGCAGTTCTACTGACAAATTGCCATACCTGTCTTTATGGCAGTGAAACCGGGATATTTTTCGATGTATCACCACCAACATTAGAAGAATACCTATTGGGTTGACAATTTTCCCAATGTTTCCAGATGGCAAATAATTATCGTTATTGCTTTAAAATCATTCTGACGTTTCATTGAAGAGCTGATAAAAATTAAATGTTAAGTTTGTCTTAAACATGTTAAATAGTTAAAAAAAAAAAAAAAATAATTATCATATACTTGTTGTTGCCTTTTGTGTTCTTTGTATATTCCTAGAGATGACAGATATAGTTTGCTTTTGCGGCAACTTTGTGTTTTACACACTCTTAAAAATAAGATGTTTTAGGTGTAAATTAGGCAACAGTCCATCAAATGAGTTCAGCCATATTTTACTGTACCTTGTCTGATCATGACTTTTGTGCTGACCAAGTTTTGTTACTGACAACACTTCTAGGCTAGTGACACATTACTGACAACACCCCTAGGCTAGTGACACATTAATGACAACACCCCTAGGCTAGTGACATGTTACTGACAACACCCCTAGGCTAGTGACACATTAATGACAAAACCCCTAGGCTAGTGACATGTTACTGACAACAGCCCATGGCTAGTGAATGACACCTTACTGACAACACCCCTAGGTTAGTGACACGTTATGTGAGAAATGCGGAGGGGGGTCTTACTTTAGCAAGAAGCAGAACCTCATAACCCTTACAGAACAACAAATATCATTCCTGTTTTTCATGGTCCGTGATTTCCATTTGTTTTTAGTTTAATACGTATTGAATATAAAAAAAAAGATGTGGTACGATTGCCAATGAGACAACTCTCCACAAGAGACCAAAATGACACAGAAAAAATTAACAAATATAGGTCACTGTTCGGCCATCAACAATGAGCAAAGCCCCTACCGCATAGTCAGCTGTAAAAGTCCTCGAAATGACACTGTAAAACAATTCCAACGAGAAAACTAATGAGTCTTTGTGTGTCTTGTTGCAAGGTTTTTCTTTTTGAGAATTGATTGACCATGTTTTAATATCATTTCGGTTGTCTTCTTCTTTTGACATACTCGCATAGCTCGATGTATTCACAGTAATACACATATTACAATTCGGAAAGAATGTAGATAGGTATCTCTTGGCTTACCATCTTATAAGTAAGCAACATGTAATACCACTATCCAAACTAGAACTGTGATTAAAATATTTCAGGAAACCTCCGGCCCCACCCTTTTCCCAAATTAAAATTGCTAGAGTGATTTCTTCTTTGTGCATACCAGTCATGGCCACACAGTAAACCACATTAAGACACTATTAACATATATCATTGCACTATCTTATCAGTAAATTTGATTATCTCCCTTTTAACATTTACAACCGTGGGTAAAACAACAAATATTATAAGATACAGTTTTTCATAATAAGTTGTGTTAATATATTTTTATTTATTATATTTGTTGATTTGAAATATGGCTTCTCTTTTAATGTCCGTCACCTAAACATTTTTTTAGCAGCTCAAACAAAAGTGTTTTTTCTTGTTTGTCATTTTCCAATTTCTGAATCCTTTCTTGTTTCTCTAGTTTGAATTTTTCCTCCTCCAATTGAAGTTGCTGTTTTCTAACTTCAAGTTCTTGCCTTTTATATATCGTCTCGGCATCATTTTTTTCTTTCAAATATCCAACTATATTTCCGGAACTGTTTCTCTTTGATGGGGTGGCATCGTTAGAATCATCATCACCTGAAATATAGACATAATTTGTTAAAAAATGTGTTAGGTTTTGGGCTTTAGTTGGTCCACGAGTATCATTGGAGACAGAAGAGACATTAAATTTTGAATCATTTTTATGATGTTAATGAAATTTAGAATGGTAATGGGGAATATGTGAAAGAGACAACAACCCTACCAAAGAGCAGATAACAAAGTTTGGAACAAACCAGCTACAGCCTATAGATTGAAATAAACAATTAATTTCCCCATAGGCGACAATGATAGCCTTTTTCGAGATACAGACTTCAGGAAGTTGATTTTTTTAACAAAACCTTGTTAGAATTAAAGAAAAGTTATTAGGACAGTATTTTTTGGTCCAAAAAATATAGGTTCGCGTTGCTTTTCTAAGCGTAATTTGTACTTATCTCCCATGCCTATCAATTTTGCACTTAAAAATACGTGTCTCATCCTAGCGTTTAAAAGACATCTCAGTTCCGTTAGGGCTAAGGAAAATAATTTATTTGGCCTTTGGTATAATGCAGAATGCACGAAGTCTCTAATAACAAAAAATAACGGGCGCACATATCAACCAATCAGGATTAGCTATACTCTTAATTCTGAATACCATGTTATGCTCATAAAATGGCTGCGCCCATAAAATCTAATGGTGTATTGTAACCTATACCCCCAGTGGTGATTGTTCCTTAACGTTCGAGACTAATGGGCCGTCCTAAACTATATGTTTACTTGCTGACTGTGTCATCATTGTATATCACATGATATATATATATAATGAGGAAGATGTGGTATGATTGCAAATGAGACATCTCTCCACAAGTGACCAAAATGACATAAAAATTAACAACTATAGGTCACCGTAAGGCCTTCAACAAAGAGCAAAGCCCATCACAAATAGCAAGCTATAAAAGGCCCCGAAATGAAATATGCTGTTACCCACCTACGCGCTATGCCATTTGTCCTTGAATTGACGAAATGCATGCAGTTACTTACCCCTCCCTTTCCCAATAAATAAAAGCAGCCTGTAAAAGAGATATAGTAGCTATTATTTAAACACTACACAAATAGGTCATGTTATAAGATAAGAAGTATGTACCTTTCTTAGGAGTTAAGTTTTCCATTGCTCTTTTTCTAATGTCTTTTCCCCGATTATCTTCTGTTTCCTTTTTCTCTTTCTGTTTTTCCTCATCCTCCACCAATGAAATAATTTCACCCAGTAGAGTTTCTTTCTCTCCATACTCTTCATCAATCCCTGAACTGGAATAATAATATAAAGTTGTAATGAAATTAACAAGAAAACTGACGTCACATGCAAATTTTGTAAAAAAGAAATGTTTTTTTCGAATTCATGATATTTCCAATATATATATATATATATCAGATTTATAAGTATTTTAAAATTTAGTTATAATATAAACATTGCTATGATTATATTTAACATCGTATTTTTTTTTATTTCACAGTTCATGAAGACTTGATTATACCATAATTAGTATAAACTAAAATAGTAGAATCTGACAATTGCAAAATCTATTTGCAACATTTCAGATTGTACCAACTTATCTGTAAAAAACTACACACAAATGGTAGTATGGCTGCATATGCTATACATTATTAAACAGACTTGTTTGCACTAAAAAAGTGCTTTAGATTAGTGATTTCTGAGGAATAAGGAGAGGGAAGCAGCAGTCAGGCGGAAGGGGCCTAGAGAGAGGGGATGAGAAAAAAGGGTTAAAAACTTTCTACCTTGAAGAAATCATAAAATGGTTATAAACTTAAAAGCATAAATACCTCTTCAAAGAGTCAGCATTGCTTTTTTATACTGATCTATCAGCAAATGTGTTCTCTCCCGGACGCGTCTTGCATCAACCTGCAGATTAGATCTGGTATCTGCTACGGATAATGCTATCTCGTTCCAGGCAGACTTGTTCTGAAATGGATTTTTAGCCAGGACCTCTCTCAGCAGTACCAGGTCATCTTTTGGCTGGAATCTGACTTGTTTTTTTCTGCTGTCACGGGTGAAAGATCTCATATTTGCAGTTTCTAAAATAGGACAAACACATTTCAAGAGTTATAAAAATAGTTGAGCACCCCCCCTTTTTCACTGAAATAAAATTTATCTAAAGCACCAAAAGCGGGTCTTCTCCTTAATAGTTTAGATCTGCAAGTATTTCAAGATTCCTATGAATTTGCATGCCTCTCATTCATTCGTAAAAGACACAATTTGACAGCATCGACTCAGATTGTAAAGTTTTGATATATGCAGATGATACTGCAATTTTATTTTCCCATATAGACCCTGGGGTCATCTCGCATAAATTATCCAGAATGCTGGAATCATGCCATGATTGGTTAACTGACAATAAATTGTCCTTACATTTGGGAAAGACGGAGAGTATAATTTTTGGTCCTGGTCGAAAACTTCGGTCTTTAATACCGGGTGATTTTGCTATCTCCTGTAATGGTATTAATATTGAATCCAAAACTTTTGTAAACTATTTGGGAATAATAATTGATCAGTTTCTAACTGGTGATTTTATTGTCAACTCTATAGTGAAAAAAAGTCAATCAAAGGCTTAAATTTTTATATAGAAACAAAGAGTGTCTAAATTTTCAATCTAGGAAAACATTGTGCTCTTCCCTGATTCAATGTCATTTTGACTATGCATGTGCATGCTGATATGAAGGTATATCAAAACAAATGAAGAATAAACTTCAAGTGGCACAAAGTAAGATTGTGAGATTTATTCTGCAATTACATCCCAGAAAGAGTGTGACATATATTGAATTCAAGAAATTGGGCTTTTTAAATATTAGTAATAGAGTCAAACAACTAAGACTCAATCATGTTTTTAACATTTTTAACAATATATGCCCAAATTATTTACATACTAATTTTGTTAAAAATGAAACATCTTTCAATACAAGATCTAGTAGTAAAAACTTTTATATACCAGGAATTAAAGGGTGTGAATCAACCACTTTCTTTTATAATGGAATAAAAGACTGGAATTCGTTACCAGACATGATTAAAAGTTGCTCTAAAAAACATAATTTTAAAGTGCAGGTGAAAAAATTTTTGATGGATAAATTTAAATCCATCTTTAATAGTGAATTTGTTTTTTATTAATTATACTGGGGATTTGACCATTTATCTGTGATAAATTCTAAATGATTTGTGCTTGTTTTTTCTATGTGTCAACCCTTGGTGTAAACTGGAAGTCTCGTTATAAAAGGACCCCACTGGAAATAAGTTTTACTAACTTTTGTGGGTCATCCTAAGATATTAGGCCACAGTGTAAAATCTAGTCAAGTTAAATTTCATTCATTTTTAATCTAGTCTAATCATATTATCAAAATATCATGAAAATTTTCATAATTTTATTTTTTATTTCTTAATTTAAAATTTTTAGTAAACATGTATATCAATTTAGTGTCTATAAACTATGTCTAGTGCTGTATCTGTGTCTTTGTAATATTTTGTATCTGTCAAATTCATGCCTTTTTATCTTGAATAAATATATATATATATATCATTAGTTCACGCACCTGCTCACGCCCCCCCCCTTTTTTTTAACAAACTTAACATCAGTTAATTTGCTTCTTGAAATGAGTCTAAACTGCAGAACTATTCGTCGCGGAAACTGTCCACTATAGGGTAACTATAAAATAATTTTAGAGGTTATTATAATGTAATTTTTGGATAACTGAAAAACCTTCAATATGCCGCCATTTTCCGTCAAATACGTACGTTCCACATTCACGTTCCATCCTGATGTCATAGAAACGTTTTCATGGCTCAAAATACATTTAATACTTCGGGTACATTCTCTTGTTCCTGTACATATTCAATTTTATTCACGAATATCTGTGTTTTAAGAAAAATAATCCACAATTAAGTTCTTACCTTCGTGTAGCCGCCGCTTTACAAGTGAATAAATAATTAACCCTTATAAAACCTTAACTATCTATTTTGTGAACCTTCCAGTATCTTTAATAAAGACCCCTAACAAATGTTGAATATCTTCTATGTGATGTTTGTAATTTTCATTTTCTGTTGTTGCTAATAATACTTCTGATTCAAGTGTTAGTTTTGATGTTATGAAGTAGAGTGCAGAGCGGAGTTTCTCTCTAGCCTCCTCATAATTTTCACAATACAATAGATAATGGTCAACTGTTTCTATTTGTCCACAGCTGCATTTGTCAGTGAGTGCTGGGCATATCATTGATTTGTAAGAGTTTAAATTACAATATCCTGTTCTTATACTAGTGGTTATCCGATATATTTCAGTTGACGGCTTGTCTTTTGGAATTGTATTTTTTACATTTTGTTGAAAGGAATAATATCTTCTTCCTTTATCACTGGTGTCCCATCGGTTTTGCCATTTTAACATTACACTGACTTTTGCTCCTTTTTGAATATCTTGTTTTGTAAAAATTGGAATGCTTTGTATTTTTTCTGCCTCCTGTGCTGCTTTTTTAGCTAGTTGGTCTGCTAGTTCATTACCTTGTATATCAGCGTGTCCAGGGGTCCATTCAATGGAAACAATGATTCCTTCAGATTTTAGTGCCAATATACCGATTTTAATATCATGAATAGTTTTGCTGTAATTATCTGATTTCCAATTTAAAGTTAAAATTCCAATTGCTGATTGGCTGTCCGAGAAAATTTTGATGGATTCAGTGTTTTTTCTGTTGTTTGGAATTATTAGAAAATCTATTACCAGCTTGATAGCTACTAATTCCCCTAATAAAATAGATCCTCTATTGGAAACTGACTGTGTTAACTCCACATGTTCTGTGCTGTTTGATATTAAAATAGCTGCCCCAGCCCCGCATGGACATGGGTTTCCTTTGCAGGAGCCATCAGTGAAAGCTAATGTTGTATTCTTTTTTAGTTGATGTATTTTTTCCAAAATAATAGTCTTTCCCTGAAATGCTTGTTCCTCTGATCTAGACTTTGAACTTCCGAGATTTTTCCAATACTCTGGTGGTGATTTTGAGGCTGCTAACCCTCGGAATTCAAATTGAGACTCTATACAATCAGAATCAATCTCTGTTGACCTCTTCATGTCTTCAGACTGTAATACCATTCTTCCAATTGGTGAGATTATTTTTTCAGGTTCATTTATATTTTTCCAATTTTCAAAAATTTGTTTAATAGGGATAGTGATTTTATATGATTTTATTTTTGTAATTTGTCTTATACCGGCTTCTTCTCTTTCAAGGTCCAGTGGAAGTATTCCTGCTACTACTTCTAAGGCTTCTATACTAGCTGTAGTTGGTTGGTTGAGACATAAGGCTAATCCTTTTCTTTGAATAGCATTTAATTTATTTATATGCGTGTTGTTGTTGATTTGCCATACACTGCTAGCATATAACACTGTAGACAGCACTATACTTTGATATATTTGTATTAAAATTTTTGTAGATACCTTTGCTATTCCCTTGATGTTTCTGATTATCCCTAAGGACTTTTGTGCTTTTTGCTCAACAGTGTCTATGTGTTTATTGAAATCACATTTTTCATCTAAAGTAAGGCCTAACATTTTGGGGTTTGGATTGTATTTTAATTCCTTTCCTTGTAACATTATCTTGATGTCCTCCTTTGTTATACCATTTCTGGAAAATACACAAAATTCTGTGTTTTCTATACTGAGGTTTATTCTCCATTTTGTTGACCATTCATGGATGGAGTTAATATCTTTTTTTAACTCCTTCACTAATTCATGTTTGTCTTTGCCTGTTTTCCATATTGTCCCATCATCAGCAAATTTACATTTGTTAGAGGAAATTTTAGCAAAAATATCAATAATAAAGATGTTGAAAAGTAAGGGGGATATAACTGAGCCTTGTGGAAGCCCAATTTGAGTTTTAAACCATTGTCCCTGATGCTTGTTTATATTACATCTTGCTTCTCTGTCTTTTAAAAAATTCTCTATCCATTTCCAGATTTTACCTTTAATTCCATATCCATGTAAGTTTGTTAAAAGTCCTTCTCTCCAAACACTATCATAGGCTTTTTCTAGGTCAATCATTAATGCGATAGTACTTTCATCTTTATTAAATCCATTAAAGATGTTTTGAACAAATGATAATAAAGCATTGTCGGTGGAGCGGAAATGTCGAAAACCTTCTTGTTCTTTATCTAATATAAATTTTGACTCTACATAACCTTCTAACCTTGATGTTACTATTCTCTCCATTAGTTTACCTAGTATGCTTGTTAAGCTAATTGGACGATATGATGATGGATTATTGTAGTTTGGTTTACCAATTTTTTTGATGAACTTGACATTTGCTTGTTTCCATGATTTTGGTAAGGAACCTTCATCCCATGATTTGTTAATTATATATAATAAAGTGCTATACAGATTATCATCTCCATTAATAAATAGTAATGAAAAGTAATTATCAGGTCCTGGACAAGTTTCATTTTTTAGTCTGTAAACTGCACCAGCCAGCTCATCTTGTTCTATGGCAAAGTTGATATTAATATCATTGACATCCTCTAAATGTTGTTCTTCATCCTCTGAGATTGAATGATATTTGTCCATTATTTCTGTATAAAATTCTGCATTAAAGGAAATGGGATTTAAGTGTTTTCCTTTGAAGAAAGTTGTTTCTAGTTCTTGACATTTTTCTTCTTCTTTAAATGCTACGTTTCCATTTCCATCAACAAATGGAAGTACCATGTTATTATTTTTCTTCTTTGTCATTTTTCTAAATTCACTCCATTTGTCCTTGACATTAGATGCGTTTGAAAGCTTTTCTGCTAGGTTGTTTCCCCATTCCTCTTGAGCCAAATCCTTCACTTTGTTGAAATTAATTTCTGCTTGTTTGAGATTTTCAAAATTATTCGGAGTACTTTTAACTTTGAATTTACGTTGTGCTTGATTAAGGCTTTTTTTGCTATCTTTTACGGCGTCATCCCACCAAACCGGGTGCCTATGAGCAAAGAACTTTTTTTTCTCAATTTTTGGAATTGACTCTTCCATGCATTCCATAACTTCCTTTTCAAATCTGTTATACAAATCTTGTACCTTTTCCTCTCTATTAAATATAAAATTTTGGAATCTCTCTTTTGTTGATTCTTTCCATTTTTTCCAATCTGCTTTTTTCAAGTTCCAGGTTTCATCTATTTCTTCTATTTCAACATTTTCTTCACTTTGGATGTTTAAGTATACAGCAATATGGTCAGATTGTACAGTTTCATGAGTAAGAGTAATGCAGTCTGAGACAGAATTGTACGTTTCACCGCCAGGCAAAATCGATGACGTAATACGCAGGAAATTGGGTGGTTTCCCTAGCCACAAGTACACGCACACGTACAAGTCCTGATGCTAAACCTCTCTAATAATAAAGTAATTATCCAATAAATACTAAAATTTCATAATAATAAATAATGTATCTACAATTTTATGTTAAGAAATGAAGCATCATTGAATTTCAATCATTATTATATATTAAATTTCCGATTTTTATTAGTATCACATGTATTTGTTTTATTCTGTGTAGATAAGCTTTCATGAGTGGGGCGAGTTGGCAGACATTTATTATATATTAACGGGATTTTAACCGTTGGCCTTTTTCATAAGTGGGCGAGTTGGCAGGAGTAAGTTTAACGGGATTTAAACTTTTCCATGAGTGGGTCGAGTTGGTTAACCAGAGCTGAACGATTTTTTAAAAAATGGGGCGAGTTGGTAAACAAGAGTGGGGCGAGTTTTGTGAAAAAGTGGGGCTATTTGGCGTGGGGCGATTTGGCATTGGGGCGAGTTGTCTTGCTTCCGACACACACATCTAAGTTTGAAAAATGGCGGCGTTGAAGAAGCAGAAGACATTCTACGATAAAAAAAAAGAATTTTCAAAATTTGCAATTCCAGCAATGAAAATAGATTCCGTCTTGCACCAGTATGAGCGAAGATTGAAGCCGCTTATCTTCGAGATATGCAACGGTGGTTACCCTTGGTCTTTTACCGATGCTTTTATTCAATATCGTAAACAAAAATTAAATTTCAATTTCGACCTGTGGTACATGTATAGTTACAAGAAACTGATCGATATTATAGCGGGAGAAGAGGATAATATTGCAAAAGATGACAGACCAATTTTTGAATGTTTATTTGATTTTTTATCCGGTAAGTCTTTTACATCTTGCATGTAACTGTTAAACAGGTTGGGGATAATGGTCATTTAATTTAGGGGGGGGGGGATGAAATGGGAAACGAAATAGAAACGAAAAGAAACAAAATGAAATGAAATAAGAATTAATGAAAAGGGATCTCCTGTAGTTGGTGATCGCAATACTGGTATACTAGTATTTAGTCCGAGATTACTCTGACGTCCAACGGCTGTTTTGCCAGACAAGCTGGGGCCGTGGCCCCAGCTTGTCTGGCAAAACAGCCGTTGGACGTCAGAGTAATCTCGGACTAACTAGTATTGTGCACAATACTGGTATAAAAATTTTGTACCAGTATTGTATTCCAGTATTGTACCAGTATTGTGTTTTTTTAAAATAAACAATACATATAGGTAATTAATCTTTTATTAAAGGTGTCACATATATATGCATAATGATATTAACATATGACATGACAATCTTATATGGAATGATTGTATGTTTAACTGATGATGCCATTGATGGTACACTGTGATTGTAATCAAAGAAAGTTTTAAAATATTCTGATGTTTTTTTCTTTAGGGAACCGTACTGTTTCAGCATTTTATCAAACTCTTTACTTTCTTCTATGTTTTCTTCCAGCTCTCTCTTTCCAAGACTCAATAGTATATTTTAGTGAATTTTATATTGACATTAATGCTGTTATAGCTTCTGTATCATCAGCATTGGTATTGTTAATTTCTTCTTCAGATGGCATTTCTGCAACCCCCACTTCCTATACTGATATTTAGGTATTCAGTCTGTGGACTTTCTCTTACGCTTACTAGATTACAAGCTTGTTTAGATAGCACCTGTACGGCTCTCTTACTGTAGGAGTGCTGGTCTAGTATTAGTATTTGAGTATTTGTACCAGTACGGCAGTAGATATATCTGCTACAAATTGTATTGCCCATGGTTCTGAATCAACTGCTTTAACTACCCTTAACATTCATGTAGACAAACTAGTTAATTTGATTATAATCAGGTTCCCCTATTAAGCAACTTTTTATGTTTATTGGATATTGATATCTTTTATCATGTTTATTGTGAAAGATTAATAAGAAAATAAATTGAATTAAATAAAATATAGAAATATGATAAAATTATTAGCAATTATTTATGTAATTAACAATTGTTTGAATAAGATGAGTTAATTACAATAATCTTTTGTTTATTTGTACAAGTATATGAATTATTTTTAACTGGTTGTTAATTGATTTCACAATTATCCTCTATAATCTTTTTGAGTTCATTTAATCTCTCTTTGATCTTCAATATCTAATTTTGCTTAAAATTCATTTTTCAAATACACCTTAAAGTATAGTGAACAATACAACTACAATACTGGTATATCAGTAATGTACCAGTATTGCTGTTTTTTTTTTTTAAAGTAACAATACTGGTACAAAATTTTTATACCAGTATTGTGGACAATACTGGTATACCAGTATTGCGATCACCAACTACAGGAGATCCATGAAAAGAAACGAAATAAAACTAAAGTTTGATTAAACATAAACCATGAACAGGAAATAGGAGCAAAAGGTAAAGGCGGATTCAAAATTTCCCAGAAAGGAGATGGTGTAAATGCTCTTTTGTTCCGACGTTGGAAAGTTCCGGGCGGAAAGAACTAACTAGCCGAAAAGTTCCGGAGGAACTTATTAACTAGTTACTTTGTTCTTCCTCTGGTTTAAAAGTTCCACCGGAACAAAGTGACTAGTTGAAAAGTTCCAACGGAACATATCAACTAGTTAGAAAGTTCCTTTTTGCCAAATTAGTCAAAACCGGAACTAACAAACTAGCCCAAAAGTTCCAACGGAACTTATCACCCAGACAGAAAGTTCCATTTGGAGAATTGATGCAAAGTAAAAGCGCAACATATTATATTTGAACCTTTCAAAGGGAAACCAAGATACTGATTACAAAAGTCAAAAGGAACTTATCAACTAGCCACAAAGTTCCTCTTTAGCAAATAAGTCAAAACCGGAACTAACAAACTAGCCCAAAATTTCCAACGGAACTTTTCAACCAGTCACAAAGTTCCATTTGGAGAATTGATGCAAAGAACCACATGAGGAGGGGGGTATTCTCCCCTCTTTTGAGGGTACTATGAATACTAAATTTGCATGATAATGCAACTTATTCCGTTTTATGTGAACTATGAAATACAACTTAAATTTTGCATATTTCTCCCCAAAGAAACCACTTTCAGTGCGTTGGGTATTCTTGTAAATTAATGATTTGCTCTTATATATACTGATACTCATTCTTCCCCTTCTTTCTACGAAAAGGACGAAATATGGTATATTCGGAACGATGTAACTAGTTGTTCTGTTCCGCCAGAACTATTCAACTAGCTACATTGTTCCGGGACTTTTCAACTAGCTACTTTTTTCCGGAACTTTTCGACTGCACTCGGAATAAAACAACTAGTTGGAAAGTTCCATCGGAACGAAATAACTAGTTGAAAAGTTCCGCCGGAACAAAGTTACTGACGGAACATAGTGGCTGTTACAATGGTACATTTATTTTATACACCTTATCGCTATTTAGTCCAATCCGGAAAAAAACAGTCATTTAGACAACTTCCTGTTTGGGTCAACAGGCCTTGAACAGGTAAACAACAAAGGTCATCAGTAACGAGCTGAGGGAGGAAAAAATTTAGAAAGCGATCAATACGAAACTTTGATCAGTCAGGGGACTTACTTAAATGAGTGATTTTCTAAATCACTGATTCAAGTAACATTATGTCCATAAAGGTTGGAAGTAAGAGTTGTCTTTCTTAAATAATCACCTATTTAAGTAGTACAAATTAATCACTAGACTAAGTGATTTAATTCTATTGTACATGTAGCTTTAAATATAGAATACTAATGATCCAGGGACTAATTATGTTGCTAAAATTATCAGAACCAACATCTGTGTTGATAGAATGACCAGGTCATGTCAGGTGATGACCTTGTACTAAATCTAGGGTAATGACATAAAAATCACTTGTTTAAGTATCATACCTCAATTTCCTTCCAAAAAATCACTTCTTTAAGTATCATTATTTTAATACCCCCACTAATTTCAACACCCCCGAACAGTGAAATTTTGATCGCGAACAGTAGAATTTTATTACATAATCTATAAGATGAAACCTTGAATTTTACAGGAAAAATACTCCCACTGCTGGGAAAAATCTGTAAAGAAAGTATCAGTTCATTATGTAAAGCCATTTTTATAGCATTTTTTCAACTAAAATAAAATTTGCAGCTAAATGATTGCATCAAAGGCATAAACCTTGCTGCTTAAAAGAAGCAAAAAGTTCATTTTTTTCAATTTTACTAATGAAAAGATATTATCTAAACCTATGTGTTTAAAATTTTGGTAAAACTAAAAAATCACAACTTGTGAAAAAACTTCGAATTTGCTACTTAAATAAGTGATTTAAAAATCACTTATTTAAATAAGTCCCCTGACTGTTGATAGATTATGATCCACTTTTTCGAAACTCAAATTATAGTCAAAAAATGTTTTGTTTGAAGTATTTACGATGTTTTAAACAGATCTCATTAAAAAGTATCATGCATGGTGTATTGTTTAAACAGGGCCCCAGATACATTGAGATAGCTTCAACTGGATGAAAAAGTTGTATAATTTTAGAACTTATCCAGAATGGCGATTAGATGTATTGTAAAAGCAGAGGCCGGTACCAATCATCCTGTGATGTTTTTTAAAATCCAGATAAAGGAGGGCGGGGACCGGTGGCCCTCTCTAAACTCAACAATAGGCCCCAGAGACTTATATTGGAAATACAATATTGCATGCCTCTTTTTAAAGTATTAACTATGACTAACATCTGTTTATTTTTCAAAATTTGTAATGCCAATGGTAGTACTTATATTGGCCAGGGGGCAGCTGTCACGATTCCTCTTATTGATCAGTCAGAGGGTTCATTCCTCCTATTCCCACTTTTTATAAATCTGGTAAGAAAAGTTAAAATTGCATGTGCGAATAGGAGGAAAACTTGTGCAAACAAAGGATTATACTGTATAAACATTGTTTAATCAACTTTTAATTGACAAGGTTTTTTTTTATAGGTAATAGGTTATTTTTGTATGTGTATGAATTCTGTGTTTTTAATTTAAATAAATATGCAAGAAATGGAAACAAATATAAGTAATTTATTTTATTTCTTTTATAACATAAATTCAACAGTAGATTCAAGCAAGCATTATAATATGAAACAAACTATACAAATTAACAAGATTCAAGATTCTTTATTCCTCAAACACCATATAGTTACAATGGTACAAAGAAGTTCATCAAAAGTTATAACATAACATGAACACACATGACAGGATGAGATGCAAAAAAAAATAATAAAATAAACAGTAGTGGGGAAGAGCGGTGATTAACCAGGAAGACTTACTTGAAAAGTTGTAAGACTTTTAGCTAATTTTACAACTTAACTACTTTAAATTGTACCCCAGTTAAGAGCTACATCAAGTTGTAACTGAAATGTGTTATTAAAAATTACTTGACATAGTTATGTCACTTATAATCAGCCCCCTCTTAACTTAATTTGAATAAAACCCCATATAATTTACAGGTATAAAAGATTTAAATTCTGCATGCCGAAACAACAACGAAAAAAAAAAAAAACCAGCAGCCACATACTTAACTATGTGAATTACATTTTTACTTTATTCTTCATATTGGTCTTTTGATGTTGTCCATAAAAACTTAAGTCTTACGCTGAATCTATACATTTTGCTTTCAGCATGTTGAGACCAAAATATTTTCAAAAAATTATTAAAACAGAACTTGAGTTTTCAGAATAAGAAAGGGTCTGGGAACGCCCAGAAAGCACGATTTTGCATCATTTGTTCTATAGTTTCTTTGGGCAAACAGCGGCTTCAAAACACTTCAAATTTTTTTGCCTCGCTCCGCTCGGTGTAAATATATTTGGCAATACTTTTAAAAGAGGCTAGTCACAGCCCAACTCTAATACCGTGTATGTATGCAATACATGTATATGCAGTTTGGAAATCAGAAGATTCATTTCCGCAGAGGATGATGATTAATTCTGATTAAATGGTACATTAATGACTTGACTGTACATGTATTATTTATAATAAAAAACGATTTTAAAAATTGTATGTTTTCAAATATTATTAATATAGTTATGAAAATAAATAATCAGTCCCTTGTTTTAATGAAAATGAAAAATCTTGCTTCAACAGTGCAGAAAATAAATAATCTGTCCTCTTAGTTTACAAAAATAAATAATCGATCCAAAACAAATCCTCCTGGCCCCCCTCCCCCCAGAATATCAAAATGGTCGTCCCCTAAAACTGGTAGGTTCTTCTTGCGTTTGTTGTACATGGTAATCTTGCAAGATGGGAAAGTTTGTTTTAATATTAACTATCATCAGTTTATGTGGTCGGATGCCAATTTGTTAGGTTTACAAATTCAATAATTTTTTAATCTTACTTCTATTTATCTGACTTATTATTATTTATTTTAAGGTAATTCTTTGAAGAAGAAAAAACATATTCAAACAAACAGTGTATTAATTTTTTTTTAAATAATATACTTAAACAGTGTGAGAAATGGGTTTTCTTTTTTAAAAAATACAGGTAAATCTTAGGTGAATTCTTAATTAACCTTGATTGTTATAAAAACAAATTATTTATCAAAACATCTATTGTTATTTGCATGTGGGAATAGAAGGAATAGTGATTTTTAAAAAGTGGGAATAGGAGGAAGACACCAGTCAGAGCTCAAACATAAATAAGTCTAAATCTGCTTTTGACTCATAGAGATCTAAATTTGTAAGTTTCAGGATTTGTTTCCCTTTGATCTTAGACAAAAAATTTCATTGTATTTTATACATCGATTCATACTATGCCCTATGTCAAATGTACATGTATGTGTTTTCTATGTTATATACGTTTACCATTCATATCATTTCCATATTTCATATTCATCATTACTTTTGATGATTGACAGCAAATAGTTTAGCGCTGCATATTTTGAATTAGACTATAGCCTTTACGCTCTGTTTGGCTAGACGTACATTTAAATCACTGCTTTAGTATTTAAATTAGTACTATAGAAAGTGAAAGGCTAGTATATTAATATTTAAATCATTTATATTTCATGTATTTAAATGGCATATAAATAATTCACTTTTTCAGATAACAATTAACATCAAAGGTTAACTTATTTAGATAAGAATGTTGTATATTAGCCTCCCGGTAGGTATGCGCAACATGAGAAATATAAATTTCAAATATACCTTTAATACATCAGTTTTTCACAGTCGGAAATCCTCTAAATATTAACACATATCTCGACGACAAATATTTCTTGTCTCACCATCAGTATTAAAGTTGTTCAGGAACATATTTAATATGACTGTACATATATACATGTATATATATATAAGTTTTACCAAAAACGGCTGACTAGATTGATCTTCATACATGTAGTATTGTAATATTCTACGTTGAACCAATACATCAATACCTGTTAAACAGTGTTGGACAGATCTTGGTCATGTCGGTGGAACCTCCAAAATTTCGCTGAAAATACATGTATGGGACAATGACACTGACAGTCACCAAACCATCAAACTAACTTGTTTGCATGGTATTTAATAAAGGGCCATTTCTGCATAAAATTGAGACAGAGTAGTCCAACAAAAGATATATTTTATTCTGCATAATACAAATTGTAAACACAATTAAAAAATTTATTCTGTAACATACGGATAAGGCATAGACAATCTGACATGTTAAACTGAATTATTCAATGCGACTGAGCTATAATCTGACATTACTGAACACCAAATAATAATATATTCGAACTTATTTCAATATCTTTACTTGGAACACATTATCCTAACCCTTATAAAAGAAATAAATATTTTATAAGTACCTGCAACGAAGACTTTCTTCGTCCACCCTTCTGATATATTTTCCAGTGACTGATTTGAAAAAGTGGTCTCTGGTAAAACTTTACTGATTTTTAGGAATAAAATCTTTTCCTGCAAAAAAAAAATAAACTGAAACAACAAGGGAAAAGAAGGAGTCCTGATGAAGAATTATGACAAAAAACAGCAAGGGCAAACCTATCCTCTTTTGTGGGTGTATTTTTAAATCCCTAACTTATCCATCTTTATTACAGACACTAGTAATAATGATAAGTAAAATGAGGATGATGATGAAGTAATGACCAAACATTGCCAAAGGGGTCTTCAAAACAATTGGATTTTTTTTTTTTTTTTTTTTATTTTTTATTAGCAAACCAGTGAAATTTCATGTAATAAAACGTGTTCAAAACCCTCTGGAAATGCTCCAGAACACAGGATTTAGCTTCATTTGTATCAAAATTTTCTGGGGGGGGGCATGCCCCCAGACCCTCCTAGATAGGGTCGTGCCGGTGGACTAGTGAATTGACAAGAGGACTAGTAGAATACTAATTTCACTAGCCCTGCAGGCTAGTACATACATTTAGTTAGTGTCAAACCCTGAAAAGACCCAATAAATTCAAAAGTATCATTTATCAACACCTTAAGAAGCACAATCATCCTATTAAATATTTAGCAGTTCAACCTTTAGAAGTAGTAAATAAGCAGCCTGGTGAATCTCATTCAAAGTTTGTACGATCGCGGAAAATAATTGAATTAAATTGGATTAAAAAATTACAGACAGTCTACCCTCTCGGTCTTAATGATAATATCATGGGAATTGGTAATATATCAAGAACTGATTCTGTTAACATTTTGGATATAGTTTCTAAAACTGTTCGTAAAAACCGTTCTCATAGTCGTAGAAAAAATCGCAATCAAAGAAAATTTCGGACCAATCATACCAATATTTCAGACCTAATTTCTATTTCAAAAAACAACGGCAGACATTATCTGTTAACAAAGCTCTGTTCATTACTGGTTAATAAGTTAAATAAAATTTTAGAGGATTGCAACACAATTTCATATAGCAGTCCTAAGTACATGAAGTATGAAATCGTTCAAATTATAATGGCATATTGTTATTCTAAACTGTTTCCCAAAATTGATCGCCCTGAAGATCATAAAAAACAGTTTATTAAAATAAAGTATGTCAATAAAGGTTTTGATTTTGTAAATATTGCCGGTATTTTTAACGACCTTTCTGTTAAAGAACAAATTCCAGGATATTTTGATAATACTGAACTCTCCCTCTTATTTGTTATATTAACAAGAAATCTACCCGGAAATTTGTGTTTAATTATAGCCAATTGTGTAAAGATGTTAATATCAGTGAAAATACGCCTACTTCATGTAATTGCAGTAATTCCGAATACATTTATGGACCCATTTCCCATGTTATAACAGGAGATCTTAACATCGTTCAAGACCGAGAGTTAAAAACATTCCTCAGTAAAGGACCTAAATATCGTCCCCCGTCAATTATTAATTGGAATGAGTGTCGTAATATCATCCACGACTCACTCCATACTTACTGTTTGAAATGGATAAAACGGGAAAAAGCTGACAAAAAATCTCTGGACTCTTTTTTTAAATCAGTAATGAACATAGTTGATATATACGTATCCAACATTTTAAAGAACATTTTACTCTTAACAATAACCACAATAAACCTATTTCTCGTATCAAACATAAACTAAAAGAACTAGCTAAGGAATTTGTTTTTGTCCCGGCCGATAAAGCTGCTAATAATATTATTATTGTTTGACGTAAATTTTACATTGAGGTTCTGAAAAAAGAAATCACCAATTCACCAACATTCCAACTGACTCCATTTTCAGAAAACGACATCTGTAACAAACATAAACTTTTAGCTACCGCTTTACAAGCAGAACCAAATACAATGAAAGTCCCAACTATGTATTGGCTTCCGAAGCTACACAAAACACCTTACAAATATAGATTCATTTCGTCTTCAAGCCATTGTTCCACTACTAAATTGTCTATTCTTCTTACCATGCTTACCAGTACACTTGGTACAATCAAAAACCTGATAATAAATTGTTCAAATAAGGCCTTCGAAAATAGTGGAATTAATTACTTTTGGAGTGTCAAGAACTCGTTGGAAGTACTTGATAAATTGCATGCATATATTGGTGATTTTGAATCTGTTCAAAGTTTTGATTTTTCTACCCTATATACCACATTGCCTCACATTCTCATTAAGAAAAAATTCACACACCTAATTAAATGGGCATTTAAAAAGTCAGAATGTGAATATATATGTTCAAACTCTTTTAGGTCATTTTTTAGTAGCAATAAACAAAAAAACTATGTCAATTGGACATGCTTTGATACTACATTGTATATATGCCCTTGAATTTTTACTAGATAACATTTTTGTTCGCGTTGGAGATTCCGTATATCGTCAGGTTATCGGAATTCCAATGGGGACTAACTGTGCACCACTTATTGCGGACCTTTTTTTGTATTCCTATGAGTTAAAATTTATGACAAAAATCAGCAAAGACCCATCGAAACAACATCTGATACACAAATTTAATAATACTTTTAGATATTTGGATGATATTTTGGCTCTCAATAATGACGACTTCAGTATGTATACTAAAGAAATTTATCCTGTTGAACTTACTTTAAATAAAGCTAATACTAACAATGACCACTGCCCTTTCCTCGATCTTGATATCTATATCATTAACGGAAAGCTTAATACTAAAATATATGATAAAAGAGATGATTTTTCATTTCCTATCGTTAATTATCCATTTTTAGATGGTGACGTTCCCTTGTCACCATCTTACGGTGTTTATATATCTCAACTTGTACGATTCGCTCGTGTATGTAACAATGTTTTAGATTTTAACGAGAGAAATTTATGTATTACTGAAAAATTATTACACCAGGGTTTTCGATATCACAAACTAGTCAAAACATTTACTAAATTTTATCATCAGTATAAGGACATCATTCGTGAATATAGCTCAACATGCAGACTTCTTATACGTTCAGGTATTTCACATCCAATTTTTTATGGAAATATTCTTTATAAAGCACAAAAATGTCAGTATTCACCTCTGAAGCTAACAAAACCTTTAAATAGACTTATTATTATTAAGAAGGGATATAGTTACGATACTGTTGTCAGGTCATTAAAGATTGCATATTTTGGCGTTAATATTGATTCACTTATAGGGTCTTTGCATCGGCACTAAACACATTTATTTAAAAACCAGTTGTTGGCATGACACGGGTTATGTTCTTCTCATATATGTTATGATGGTATGATACTAAACCCCTAACGGGAAGGATTGTGCCTGATATTCATATGATGAAGACATAATCTTTCAATCAGTTTAACTGAAGTCTGGAGCTGGCATGTCAGTTAACTGCTAGTAGTATAGTCTGTTGTTATTTATGTATTATTGTCATTTTGTTTATTTTCTTTGGTAACATCTTCTGACATCAGACTCTGACTTCTCTTGAACTGAATTTTAATGTGCGTATTGTTATGCGTTTACTTTTCTACATTGGCTAGAGGTATAGGGTAGGGTTGAGATCTCATAAACATGTTTAACCCCGCCGCATTTTTGCGCCTGTCCCAAGTCAGGAGCCTCTAGCCTTTGTCAGTCTTGTATTTTTTTTAATTTTAGTTTCTTGTGTAAAATTTGGAGTTTAGTATGGCGTTCATTATCACTGAACTAGTATATATATGTGTTTAGGGTCCAGCTGAAGGACGCCTCCAGGTGCGGGAATTTCTCGCTGCATTGAAGACCTGTTGGTGACCTTCTGCTGTTGTCTGTTCTATGGTCGGGTTGTTGTCTCTTTGACACATTCCCCATTTCCATTCTCAATTTTAGCTCTAAACTATTTGCTGTCAATCGTCAAAGTAATGATGAATATGAAATATTCAAGTGATATGAATGGTATTTAAACATAATAGCATAGAAAACACATAGGGCATACATTTGTAGTAGGATGTATAAAATACAATGAAAATATATCCGGTGACAAAAGGAAGAAATAGTTGACTTGAATCAAAAAGTTACAAATATTGATTGACTTCTAGGCCTGCAATTCGATAAGTTACCAAAATTGGTCAACTTCTAGACCCAAGCACATTTATATAAAGGTCACGCATCAACATGAAATTGTGACAACATTGAAAAATGCTTTGTCTTCCAAAGAAAAATATGCATGAGAGCCTAAAAAAGTGGAGATATTAGGCTTAAAATAAAAATATGTTTGTTTGCTGTTCGCCTACCTACATGTACCCAGAAAAAATGGCCCTACCCAAATAATCTTATTGGTGTTTTTTAACAAAAAATATTTTTATTGTTAAATTAGAATCTTTATCATTATGCTTGTGTCTGTTTTAATGGTTTAATTTGTTTACTAAAAAAATAAAAATATGTTCCTTCCTACCTACATGTACTCATATTTTTTATCCATGGGTAGTGAAACAGCAAACAAACTATTAGTTAAGTTTGGCCTTAAAATGTTTATTTACTTAACAATGCAACCATTTATAACATGCATAACCATGATAACCACACAAAATGATAAAAAACATCTATGTTAAGTAATAATGTTAAACTAGAAACATGAGAAAATTGAATAGAGGTAGCAAAGCCTAACATGCCTAAGGTCCTTGTGAACTCTCAGACAAGTTTTTGATTTAAATAGGTGGTGTACTTTGGCCACCAAGTAAAAGTAAGTCTTTTCATAAACAAAAATAGACCTAAACAAGTCTGTCATTTTCTGACTTAAATAAGTCTGATAATAAAAAAAAAATGTTTTCATAATAATTATATTTATGCAAGTCATAAACAAAAAACGACTTGTGTATGTCTGAGCTCTGACTGTTGATAGAAAGTTCTTTCTGAAGTCCTTAATCTTAGGATTTTCTGCTTTGCTTTACAATGAATCTGGGACTTTAGGTGTATCTGTTTGGCATCCACATACATGTACATATATATATGTCCTCATAGGTTTTTGTTGCTATTGCATTTATGTGGCATCTAGGTTGACCCTATCCGTGCCTTACATGTATTTTGCATATATGAATTGCATTTTTTACATCTTGAGGATGAATGCATCAGGTGGGCATATGATTGTATGTTTTATTGCATTGTATTTTGATTTGGGGGAAGGTAAACTTTCTGGTAGTAGTTAAGACCTGCAAATGGGGTACGTAGGAAAATGCTCACATTAAAGTTGTACTGACCATTTTCAATACAGAACATGCATACATTCCCTATACTGCCTCTACCAGAGTCGGGTTTAGAGGGGACTGTGTTCAAGTTTAGAGAGGGCCACAAGATCCCGCCATCCTTTATCTGCGTCTTAAAATAAATCACGGGGATGTTGGGCCCCCTTTTATAATAAAAAAAATGTGCCATCCCCTTTTTGGGAAATTTTGGATACGCCTCTACCGTTCGCTCCTATTTCCCGTTCCTTTTAAGGCTTTATGTTGCCTTTGATCTCTAATATTCATCCTTTTTTCTCCTACACCAGCATTGACCAGTAGCATGAGTAGTCACATTTGTTCATCAATCAATATTATAATGAACATACAACTATTTCATGTATTTATTTGAATTTTTTTTTAAATCAAAAAGTTTAAATATATTTTGTTTTAAAATATGATTTACTTTCTAATCGTTGGTTCCTATTTCATTTCGTTTGTGTTTTGTTGATTTTTGTCTCGCCTTGACCATGTTGACGGAGTCAAAAAGCAAGACATCTATAGGTATGCTGTTTCTGGCAGCGGCGTAGTCAACAATGTATTAGTTTGTGATTAGGTCTAGAGTTCATGGTAAACCACTAGTGGTAGGTCAATGATATTTGGTATGCAGTTGTATTAGCATTGGCACATCACATAACCGTGGAGATTATTAGGCCCCGCATCCTCAGTCAAGGTCTATTGACTTTGAAACTTTGCTTTGTATACATGTATTAGTTTGTGATTAGGTCAGTTCATGGGGAAACACTAGTGGTAGGTCAATGATATTTGGTATACAGTTGTATGAGCATTGACACATCTCATAACCGTGGAGATTATTTGGCCCTGCCCGAAGGCTTCCAAAATGGTCATATATGCCGGACATTTGTATAATGTCCGGTAAAAGTTTGGCTGGGCAAAGCATGAAACGGTCAACTACTATTTAGTTTTCAAGGCTTTAAGAGACGGTCATTTAACATAATTCGCGATCTTTTTGACCCAACGTTTTGCCTTTAACAGCCACACATTTCCTGTCATAAAAGTGACATGATCATTAAGTTCTATCAAAACAACCCCTACTTTAATACCTTCTCATTTTAATCAAGGCTAATTAGTAGTCAAACAGCTGAAATTTACCTGTTCAGGTGACATGTAAACTATTTTGAACCGGACATTGATCGGTCTATTCAAAGTTATTTTCTTACATTTCAGCGGTTTGCATCTAATTAATATAGTCAAAAAGATTTAAATTATCAGAAATACGTTTTCAAATATGATTTGATGAAAAAATTAAAAAGCTGAAAATGAAAAATCGTCATAACCACGTTGTTTGAACCTAGAGACATGTCTCTGTTTGAACTAGTACACATGTGCGCAGGTGTGAAATTTAATTATGCATCCTAATTTCTTCAAAAAATGCTTAAATTGTCATTGATACCTTTATCTCACGTTTATTTCGAATATTTTCTAGAAGAAATAACGTAGAATAAGAAAGAGCTACTTCCACTCATTCACGCTTTGCAAACGTACACGGAATTTACGTATCCGTCTCTGGTCCATGTTTTACCATTGTCAATATAACATCCGGTATAAAAATGAAAGTAAAGTTTTTACAACGTTATTTTGCACAAATAAAGAGTCTAAGGCAGATATACGTACGCTGATGTTTTACACTTCGAATGATGCACTGCCAATTTAACAGTTTACGTCAGAACTTCGAATTTAAATCGAAGAAAATTTAATATCGTTTTTTTTAATGTCAATCATTGGGATGGCCAACTCGGCAACTGATTACCATAATTGCCTTTTGTTTATTTAGTCTTAAGGGATTAAAATCGGGATAATAAATAAAATGTCCGGCTGGCTAAAAATAATTTTGGAAGCCCTGCCCTGCCCCCTCAGTCAAGGTCTATTGACTTTGAAAATTTGCTTAGTTTACATGTATTAGTTTGTGATTAGGTCAATTTATGGGGAACCACTAGTGGTAGGTCAATGATATTTGGTATGCAGTTGTATTTATATTAACATTGGCATATCTCATTTCCATGGAGATTATTTGGCCCTGTTCCCTCATTCATGGTCTATTGACTTTGAAACTTTTGCTTAGTTTTCATGTTTTAGTTTGTGATTAGGTCTGTTTAACATGTTTAAGGGGAACTGCTAGTGGTAGGTCAATGATAATTGGTATGCAGTTGTATAAGCATTAGCACATCTCATTTCCATAGAGAATATTTGGTCCTTACCCCTCAGTCATGGTCTATTGACTTTGAAACTTTTGCTTAGTTTACATGTACATGTATTAGTTTGTGATTAGGTCAGTTTAAGATGAACCACTATAATGTTAAGTCAATGAAATTCGGTATTCAAATGTATTGGCATTTGCAAGTTTTATTTCCATGGAGATTATATAACCCCACCCCCTAATTATGGTTCATCGACTTTGAAACTTTTACATAGTTTACAAGTTAATGTTTGTGTTAAGGTTTGTTTAAAGGGAAGGACTTATGAAAAGTCAATGGTATTTAGTATGTGGTTGTATTAGCATTGGCACATCTCATTTCCATGGAGATTGTTTAACCATGTACCTATAGTCATGGTTCATTGACTTTGATGTACATTTTTGTACATGTTAAAGTATTCGCTATTTTAATTTCAACATTTGCATTATCAAAATTACAAAAAGGCGAGACATATCTAGATCTGTGATAATAGTTTATTAATTTTCTAAATCATTTAAACGTTTCACTCTAAAGGAAACATTCTTTACCATTGGTGATAATTATTGATATCGAATACTTTTGCGGGAATTTGGAAGAATATTTACAATGAGTTTTAAACAACGATGTCTTGTCATTAATCTGAGATTTTTTCAAGTTCTTTATATGCCATTTGATGATAATGAAAGGCAAATTTATGAACTTGGATACAGTCATCATGCTTAACCACAAGTCCTACGGCATTGTCTTGTAAAATTGCTTCCAGACTTGTAAAATTCTTCTCTACAAGCCAACAGAATCCAACAAAAATTTTAAAAAATTGAACTTCAGGCTTGTGGATTCAAAAGTTAATCGTAAAGGCTGTGGATAGAGAGTCAGAAATAACGACTCCTTCTATGCATTCTGAGAAAGAAATGACAACAGGCCCTGCCAAAACAAGCAGAAATTGAATATTCAAAGTCTCAAAGTAAGTTATACATTACTGCTGTTTGTTAAAGTCCCAGATTTCGAAAGGACTCGCACAATATTTCTTTTGAGCACTGTCATAGTGTTAAGTCGTAAGATTGTTGAAAAAACTAGTTTGTATGTGGTTTCAAATGTAAAGAGAATATTTTGTTATTGACATAAACATGATAAATCTGCTCTATTATTTATTCAAGTAATTGCTTTATTGTATTTTAATTTGGCCATGATTAACTTTCACCATGATTGTCGGATTGAGCATACATTTTTGCGCCTGTCCCAAGTCAGGAGCCTCTGGCCTTTGTTAGTCTTGTATGTTTTTTAATTTGAGTTCATTTATATGTTTTGGAGTTTAGTGTGACGTCCATTTTCACTGAACTAGCACACAATTTTATTTATGGGCCAGCTGAGGACCACCGCCGGATGCGGGATTTTCTCACTGCATTGAAGACCCATTGGTGGCCTTTGGCTGTTGTCTGCTCTTTGGTCGGATTGTTGTCTCTTTGACATAATCCCCATTTCCATTCTCAATTTTATAGTCAACCACATGAGATTTTATCATGAACAACTGTGGCTTAATGTACATGTATGACCATGGTGTAAAGCATATCCCAACATGGTTATCAATGATGAACAATCATAACCATTGTGGCATTTTGACAGGGACTGTCACCTGGCATATAGCAGGACAATGAAGATATGGAACTTTTTTTAGACCAAATTTAATCTGCTTTTGATTTTTTGGTGGCTCGATCAAATAAAAAAAAATTGGGAGATTTTCAATTTTACAAAAAAATGTTTGTGTGCAGTTTCTCCTGAGTAAATATGACCATAGAGTTTTAAGACTGTTTCTTTCTCCAGAAACGACTGTTCAAAAACAGAATATTTGTGAATATATACTTTAAAGTAGGGATGTCAACTCGGTGAAGATTTACTAATCGAGTACTCGTTAGATATACCGAGCGATACTCGAGTACTAGCTCGGATCAACATCTACAAAATGGAAACACAAAATTATACCCATTTCACGTATTTTGGGTCTTTGTCTTATGGACGTAAACTCTCAACATAATTACCTAGGACTAGATAATAGTCCCTGGAATTTAATACCATAATTGATAATAAATAATAATAAAATCTATTTTATTTGAGTGTCACACATTGATTGATACAGTACATTTAGTCATATATATATACAATTATATCTTTAAAATGCAATCAATGCCCAGTCAAACAGTTGACTTATGAGACACTATAAAACACATACATGTGCATATATACAATAAACTGCATGTCAAATTGTAAAATAATTCTAGGGTTAAAAATCTAATTAATTTAATTTAGAAATCGCTTTCAAAAATACTATTAAATATAAAATGTTAATAAATTAAAAATCATATAAAATACTTTATTAGAAATTCTTTAAATTAATAGCTCATTTACTACATGCACTCATTATGTAAGCTGGCAATGATCTAATCAATTAATAAACTGTAACAGGGGTGAACATTAACTTTGTAAGGCCAGTAGCCAGCTGGGCTACTAGACTTGAAAATCAGTTAGCCCAGACAAAAAGTTAGTAGCCCACCTTATTTCACTATGAGTATCACCAGTGAATCCCGCGAAGCTGGCAGAACTTGCTAGGGGGGTTTGGGGGCATGCCCCCCCAAGAAAATTTTGAAATTTTAGACTCAAAATCCTGCATTCTGAGCATATCTGGAGATGATTTAGATGCTTGGGAAAATGTAAATTTTGTCTTATTTTTGTTGTTGACTTCAATCAAATTTAATAAAAAAAAAATCATTTACAAAATGGGAATCTTCATGCCCTGTGTACCAGTTTTTTTTAAAATATCTTTTTAAGACAACTAAAGAATTCTCTGTCCTTACATACATGTAGCATGTGTAGATGATCTATGAAATATTTAATTTTATTTCTTTAATAATCTCATTTATTAAATATCTTGATCGATTTATTTTGAGTAACTATACGTACATTTGTAAACAAATGACCCCCCTTTTTTCTCAAAAGACTTGTACACGTATTTCAAAAGCATTGTCATAAAATTGATATCTCCTCTGATTTTCTCTTTTTTGTAAACTGTTCAGTAAGTAGGAAACTAAAATCATTTTGAACTAATGTTATTTATTTTTGGTCGACAATATTCTACTTTCATTTTTGACCTTCATAATTTCTCTGGACACCACGTGGGCGATGTAATAAGACAAAATCGTTAGTGGATTAAATATTTAATTATACAGACATCATGGAAAATCTACAGAATTCGATATTTCATAAGGAACAACCATGGAACTAAGGAAAACGCGTGTGAAATTCCACGATGTAATGGGTAGCAACGTCCAGGGGATATGGGTTAGCAACACCCAGGGGCTATGGGTTTTGTAACGACGTGCGTTAACCAATCAAACTCCTAGAAATATACTAAGCCGGGGATAAGATACTTTCCGGACTTTAAATAGACGACCAATCAGTGACCTGAATTAACGTGAACTATATTTAGTCAAAGGTAAACACTGACTTACATCCTTGTTTATCGCGACCGTGACTTTGTGACAATACGACTCTCGACACTTGCCTGTATACATTTTAAAAAGATTTTTTTTTCTTTTTGAATTTATATTTTTGTCAGCGAAGTAGCCCGCACTTGGAGCCACGGTAAACAGCGGATTTCCGTCTGTCGAGTACTTTGTTTTCAATTCGCCACCTGACTACCACAATTGAATAAAAAGATCGCCCAGGTCAATTTCTGGTCGCCATGGGCGACCGTAAAGTTTTTCCCTGATGGAACATTGACACTTTAGTTTCAACTGAATTAATTACATACATGTATATACATTTAGAAATCAAATTTATTTCTGTTAAACATGTTAAATATACAATATAATTTTTTATTTATTGACTTGTATGTGATGTAATAGCATGTCAATGATGTGAATAGATATGAACTTATAGATATTATACTGTTAAATGCACATTATGAGGTGGTTTATTTTTTGTCATACAAAAATTTATAACAAAAAATTGAATTCATATTTAAAAAAAGTACAGATTTTTAAATCATCCAATATTTTGTAAATTTTAAAACAACTAAAAGCTTTTCCTTATTGAAGTATTTGATCAAAACTTGTCAGAATTATTCAACACCAAAATAAGACATTATTCTGGGCCTTCCTATCATAAGTGGTGCAACAATTCGGAGAAAGTGTGTTATTTTTTCATCAAATGGGTAAAGAAAGCATAGTATAACTTATAAGGCAAAAAATTTAATCCCTCAACACCTTGCTTTGTAGTCATTGTTTCATTGATTTTTTTTCAGGGAATCATTTATCATGCTTAAAGTCATTGTTAGACTTGTCCAGCAGTGGTAATCTCAGTGAAGTGAAAATCACAACTATTATGGCCCTCCACTATTTCAAACCATTAGTTCCTAATGGTGCCTATGTGGTAGACAATTCTAACCCATCATGCCATGCTAAATGTGAATTGTGTGCGGAGCGAATTGTTTATGGGGATACCAGTATTGGTAAGTTTGTGCTTAAAACACTGAGATCGAGACAACTGTGCATCAATTATTTATATAATTCATGTCATTGAATAATTCAATAAATTGTATTCACAAATATACAGATGAAAGTGTGAAAAATTCTTTAATTCTCAAGTTTGGGAGCCATCTTTCTCCCAGTTCTCACTCCCTTTCTCTCACACCTGTATATTATACATTGCCTTAAATGTCAAGCTGACACTTTGTGTGATCTGTAACTGCATAGTTTTTTTCCCACATATATATGTCTGACTTAGATGTTTCATGTACATATGCACCTAATGTTTTGGTCAGCTTTACAAAAAAAAAAATCTTATCCATACTGAGTGCATACATTTGTACCTTTCAGACCCAACAGGTTATCCAGGGTTGGGTGAACCCCTGTCCAAAATCTTAGAAAGGAAGTTATGAAAAAAAAACATTTAACAGTCAGGGGACTTACTTAAATGAGTGATTTTTAAATCACTCATTCAAGTAACATTCAGTCAGGGGTACTACTTGTACAAGTAATCTTTATTTATTTGAATAAGTAAATAAAATATACTTATATAAGTTAATTATAATGTTTGAATAATCTCCCCTTAATTTTCTCAAAAATTTACTTGTATAAGTAATTTTTTTTTACAATCCAACTAAAATTCTCAAGTTTTAAGATGTAAAATTATGCATGCCTTTAACAATTTTTCTCAGGTTAGCTCAAAATTTTTGTCGAGCCTGCGACTTTTGTCGCAGAAAGCTCGACATAGGGATAGTGATCCGGCGGTGGCGGCGGCGGCGGTGGCGTTAGCTAACTTCTTAAAAGCTTTATATTTTAGAAGGTGGAAGGTCTGGATGCTTCATACTTTGTATATGGATGCCTCATGTTACGAAGTTTCTGTCAATCACATGTCCAATGTCCTTGACCTCATTTTCATGGTTCAGTGACTACTTGAAAAAAAAGTTAAGATTTTTTGTAATGTTAAATTCTCTCTTATTATAAGTAATAGGATAACTATATTTGGTATGTGCGTTCCTTGCAAGGTCCTCATGCCCGTCAGACGGTTTTCACTTGACGTCGACCTCATTTCATGGATCAGTGAACAAGGTTAAGTTTTGGTGGTCAAGTCCATATCTCAGATACTATAAGCAATAGGTCTAGTATATTCGGTTTATGGAAGGACTGTAAGGTGTACATGTCCAACTGGCAGGTGTCATCTGACCTTGACCTCATTTTCATGGTTCAGTGGTTATAGTTAAGTTTTTGTGTTTTGGTCTGTTTTTCTTATACTGTATGCAATAGGTCTACTATATTTGGTGTATGGAAGGACTGTAAGGTGTACATGTCCAACTGGTAGGTGTCATCTGACCTTGACCTCATTTTCATGGTTCAGTGGTTATAGTTAAGTTTTTGTGTTTTGGTCTGTTTTTCTTATACTGTATGCAATAGGTCTACTATATTTGGTGTATGGAAGGACTGTAAGGTGTACATGTCTAGCTGGCAGGTGTCATCTGACCTTGACCTCATTTTCATGGTTCAGTGGTTATAGTTAAGTTTTTGTGTTTTGGTCTGTTTTTCTTATACTGTATGCAATAGGTCTACTATATTTGGTGTATGGAAGGACTGTAAGGTGTACATGTCTAGCTGGCAGGTGTCATCTGACCTTGACCTCATTTTCATGGTTCAGTGGTCAAAGTTAAGTTTTTGAGTTTTGGGTCTTTTTTTCTAATACTATATGCAATAGTTCAACTATTTTTGGTGTATGGAAATGTTTTATGATCTATATGTCAGTCACGCAGGTTTTATTTGACCTTGACCTGCTCAGTGTTAAGTTTTTGTGTTTTGGTCTGTTTTTCTTAAACTATAAGCAATAGGTCAACTATATTTGTTGTATGGAAGAATTGTTAGCTGTAATGCCTGCTTGGCATGGTTCATCTGACCTTGACCTCATTTTCATGGTTCATTGGTCAATGTTTAGTTTACTTGCTTAATGTTAAGTTTATGTGACAGTTGTAATAAAGCTTTATATTTAGGACTATTAACATAATATCAATGATTAGTAAAGAAGGCGAGGCATTTCAGCGTGTGCACTCTTGTTTATAAGAGTTCAATGTTTCATCTCATTAATTCAACAAAGAAACTGATTTCGCAAAGATCTTAAGTATTTGCCAAGGCCTTCAAAAATTGCTCCTTGGGGGCTTGTAAATGAGCAGTGTTCTGAAGATAACAGTCAAATGATATTTTCATTGTCCATGAAATTACAATTAAATGATTAGTAAAGACATCTGCAAAGGACAGACAATTCAAAATTCTGTTAGAGCAAAGAAGTTCTAAGAATTCAAGAAAAGAAGATGGGATGACTTTTTTACTTGTATAAGTAAAAAAATCTGAATGTCTAAGGGACATAATTAGGCCATAAAATAATTTACCTTTTACAAGTAAATAAAATACGCTTGTTTAAGTATCCAACAAATTTACTTATATGAGTATATTAATATTTACTTCTTCAAGTAAATAAAAATTACTTGTACAAGTAGTACCCCTGACTGACATTGTGTCCACAAATGTTGGAAGCAAGAGTTGTCTTTCTTTAATAGTCACCTATTTAAGTAGTACAAATAAATCACTAGACTAAGTGATTTAAATTTATTGTAGCTTTAAATATACAATACTAATGATCCAGGGACTAATAATGTTGCTAAAATTATCAGAACCAACATCTGTGTTGATAGGGTGACCCCTCATGTCAGGTGATGACCTTGTACTGAATCTGGGTTAATGACATGAAAATCACTTCTTTAAGTATTATTATTTTAATTACCCCCACTGATTTCAACACCCCCAAACAGTGAAATTTTGATCGCGAACAGTAAAATTTTATTACATTATCTGTAAGATGAAACCTTGAATTTTACAAATGTTTTACAGGAAAATTGCACACTCGTAATCACCATCAAATGTCAATACATGTAGTTTATGTGTGTCATTGAATTGGCCAGGCGCATGAATTTATTTGTTGGTTAACGCAAAAATATGTACTCCGTGTAATTTGTTATCTGATAAAAAAATTAACTACAAAAAGTCTTATTTTCATTCAAATGAATTTTTATACGCCCGTCAAATTTTTGACGGGACGTATTATGGTATACAAATGTCTGGCGTCCGTCTGTCTGTCCGTCTGTCTGTCCGGCGTAAACATGTCGCACCGTAACTTGAGAATGACTTATCCAAATTTCATGAAACTTAACATAGTTGTTTCTTTTGATGGTCAAACGATCTGTATACTTTTTGGTGAAAATAAGATTAAAACTTTTTGAGTTACGGGACTTAGTAACAAAAACAGGTGTGTGTTTTTTTTCACATGTCGCGCCGTATCTCAAAAACAATTTATGATTATTGCTTTAAACTTTACACACTTCTTAGTTTTATTAATCTTAAGATCTGTATACTTTTTGGTGATGATTCAAAATTTTATTTTAGAGATATTGAGTATTTTGTTAAAAATGGGGGAGGGGTTTTTCACATGTCGCGCCGTATCTCAAAAACAGTTTATGATTATTGCTTAAAACTTTACACACTTCTTAGTTATATTAACCTTAAGATTTGTATACTTTTTGGTGATGATTCAAAATTTTATTTTTGAGTTATTGAGTATTTTGTAAAAAAAGGGGGAGGGGTTTTTCACATGTCACGCCGTATCTCAAAAACGATTTATGATTATTGCTTAAAATTTTACACACTTCTTAGTTATATTAATCTAAAGCTCTGTATACTTTTTGGTTTTGATTCAAAATTTTATTTTAGAGATATTGAGTTTTTTGTAAAAAAAAAAGGGGGTTTTCGCATGTCACGCCGTATGTCAGAAACTATTTATGCTTATTGCATAAAAATTCACACACAAGACGACGGGCGTATCATGCGCTCATGGCACAGCTGTTTATTTGTGTTTGTATTCAATTTAAAGATTAATGCAAAGTGAAAATAGATAGTTTTAACATTGAGTCGGATTGTGTTACTATCGCCTCATTGATTACAAAAAGAAGTTCGGTCAACATTGTCTATCGAAAAAATAAACAATTTCAAGAACAACTACCCGAGGTCCTCTCGACCAATTATATCAAAGTATTCCCTAATAGGCAAACCATATAAGAAGTATGATAATATAACATCAATTTACAATACATATCCAGGATGAGAATGTGGATCAAACTTGCAAAAGTGTATATTCTCAAAAATAAAAAATAAATATGGGGCAGATTCAGTTTCCAAGGGACTCACTGAAACGTTTGTCCAATTTCATGAAAACTGCAATCTCTGAAAAATATTCCATTAAAACTTTATATAAAACAATAGTCTTGCCCTTAGATCAGATTGCTACAACAAATCTTAGAAAAATGTGGAAAAAGGGGTGGGGTAGGGATGGGCAAGATGGTAAAACTTTGGAACTGATACATTACAATATTGTTACTTTTATTCAACCTTATGAGTCCCCTCATTTCTGATTTATGGCCTAGCCTAATGCTTATTATGTTGGTTCATGTAGATGAAGTAAAGTTATCTCCCTATTAATATTCAGTTGACTTGTATTGTTACATAAGCACCTACTTTTGTATAAAAGTTCATAAAAATCTGTTGAAAAATTTGTCAATCAAAATAAAAATCTGTAAGAGATATAATCCTTCAGGCTTCAGAAAGTTATCCACCAATATTGACTAAATGGAAAATATTTATATGTCATGTGATACTTATTGTTGCATATCTGTCGAGGAAAACTTGGGTTATTGTACAAAATAGGAAACTGTGACAGATGTACAGACAGAGTAATTACTAAAGGATGCTGCAATTTTATAACAGATCCCTAATTCTTATATATTTGAAGTGTAAGTACTCTTTGGTTACTCAAATTTTAGTAAAAACTTCTATTTATTCATAATCAACTTTTATCAAGGGTTGTTTCAAAGGGTTAGATTTTTAGATAGGCAGAACCAATTTTTCTACAGAATTATAGCATATAAATATCAAATTTTCAGTCTTTAACCAGATATACAGTCTATTCCTCTTTTTCAGAAAAAAACTTCTTGAACACATTTGCCGTTTTCCCTTTCAAACCATGTTCCTGCATGATGGATTTTACACCATCTTCATTGTTTCTTTTGTAAGCAAGCTCCAAGTGATGAAGGCTGAGACCTGTGCAGGAAAGTTTCCTTGCAGTGTCTTTTGAAATAACTTTTTTAACAATGACACTAGAAAAACCCTCTACAATTGACAAATAATTAAACGGAAATAAATCCTTTGCAGAACATGTCTGTTTCAGTTTAAGATGGAACAGTTTGTATAAACTTCTTACATCCTCCTCAGAATTATGAGCATCATAAACAATCTCCAGAAACTTTTGAACTAATGTTTGTTGCTTATAATTTTGAACATCAGCTTTTGGTATTTCACGCTTTGCAATTTTCAAAGTGTCAATGCATCCATAAATAAGGTTATCAAAAGAACTCAGCAGATTAAACTCTTGCAACAAATTTCTTAGTACAGGCACATATGAATGGATGTTATGACCAACAAGCACAGGACGAGATTTTTTCTGTATCATTTCAATTAGTTGAAGTAAGGCTTTTCTTATACATACGCTTTCAACTGGAACACCATGGCAATACATTTGGTTTCTCTCAAAAGAGAAAGTAATGCCGGTAACATCACTGGCCTTTGATGAAATAGGTTGTCGTGGAGACACATAAAGATTTAGCATGTTGGTCCCATCATATGCTGATATTTGTGTTATATCAGAGGTTCTTGATAACCCAGTTGTTTCTAAATCAAACACGACATATTCGTCTATGCCTTCCAAAGAATATTTAGTTGGAATCTTTTCAATGTCTCTTACCGACACATTTTCTTCAATTTGTGGTTGTTATGTTTCTCCTTCTATAACTGCTGCTTTAATTTGTTGAAAAGTTTTCTTATGCTACAAAAAGACAAAAAGAAAATATTCAGAAAAATCTTTTGTTTATACCTTATTGTGTTGTTACATGTATATTGTAAAATAAAGGGAATATAACTCTTTATAACCATATATTTCTTTCTTGTTTTCTCTCTATTTTTGGCCGAATTGCAATTCATATTGTCTTTGGCAATTTATATTATAGTTTACCGATTTAACAATTTAACATAATTCATGTAAGTTTCACCATGTCCCTGTGCTTATCAATATGTTGGTCTTCTAGTCCAGTCAAACTAATTGCAACAGAAAATGTTTAAGTTCTAATCTATAGCATTAAGCCCTAAATATACACAGAAAAAAGTCCCATAAAATCTAACTTGAGGAAAACTCAAAATCAGCATTTTTTTAAATTTCCTATGGAAATTAGCATTGGAAGGGGAGATAACTCCGCAAAAATGAGTCTTCTTTTGTCAGTTTTTGGTTGATTTTTATTAAAATCTATGTAAAGGATGATACTTAGATGGGGTTATAAGTTTATATTTGACTATATTATATAATCTTCTGCTCATGAAATGTACAAAACCGAAGTGTTATGGGTATTTTTATTTTTTTTGGTGCATTTTTCATTAAAGAAATCGCAAATTTGTTGCTTTGTGACCATTTTGAAAAAAAAATGTGAAAATTTGGTATTGTTTATATCTGTATATTATATTTGTTCAGCATCTACCTTGTTTAAAGAAAATTTAATCAACAAAAAGAAGAATGTATGCTTAATTATTTTTATCAAATTTGATATTCTTTACCTTGACATGTTGAAAAATTCAATAAATGGTCAACTAATGAATTATGAAATCTAGATTGTAGCTTGATAAAAGATATGAAAACACCTTTAGAGTTGTTTGTTATGTATACTCTAAAGACGGCTAAAATATCAAGAATCAATACATTTTGTTGAATAGAAGCGGTAAAGTTATAATTTTGTATCAATTTTCATTGATATTTCTGCCTTTTTTGCAGAGTTATCTCCCTTTTCAATGCAAATCTCCATAGGAATTTTAAATCGTGATTTTTTTAGTCTTCCTTTAGTAAGATTTTATGAGACTGTTTCCTGTGTATATTTTGGGTATAATGCTGAAGATTAAAACTTAAAAATCTTCAGTTGCAATTACTTTAAGGTTAGGGTCAAATTTATGCTAGATTGACTGGACTATTCTGTATTTTTAAAGTTGTGGTGTAATTATTCTTGAGATAACTTCTCTTATATATGCCACATCATGCTTTCAATTGTAAGACAGTTGATATACTAAAATCTAAATAAGACACACACCACCTATTCTTGGCCCTCGTTCCTATCCTCATTGAAATTTTCACTTCAAAACATTTCATGGAAGCGAGATCAATAGACCTGTATTTATACAGCAGAGGGTACTGCACTGGTTAATAGAATTTTGGATACACCTAACAAGGCACTTCATATCTGAGAAACAGGCTAAATATGCCTCCAATTTTAGAATTCAATCATATATTTCTGTATTATTAAAAATTATCACTAAATTGCAGTGAGGTGAGACTTATATATTTCTTCCTGTTGAGGCTTTAATGTGACTTTGAGATGAAGAACCTCAATAAAAGAGCTGTTCCTTTTCTTTTTGTGTGTTTTTTGTTCATTGTTGTTGTACATGTACTGGATACCCCATATCCTTTGTTTTTTCTATTATATGGCTGTCACTAAATTGACTAATTATATGCCATGAAGTTTTACCTTTCTTTTAAATCTGTCACGTTTGAAATGAACTGAGGAGCTATTCTTCTTTTGCCAGAGTCTCTTTCTGTCAATCCTCTGTCCAACTCTAACAGAAATTGTGCCTGGTGACAGCAATGCTTTCTTGTTAACCTAAAACAAGGTAAACTAGTGAGAAATGTTTTAGATGACAAAAAACATAACCCTTCCCTTTAAAATTCTATATTCGACCTTTGGATAAGGTCACATGAAGGTCAACCACACACTGCTTTATATTCAAACAATTAAAAACCAAATTAACATCATTTATGGTGTGGACAAGTATTGCTGAGAAAAAGTTGATTAAAAAAATACAATTAAGTCCAATTTGAACTTGATCACCTTTGTAAGGTCATTCACCTTTGTATATAATTTGACAACAAGAGGCTGTCAGAGTGACAGCAAACCGGATTTTCCTGCAGAGGTCGAACCCTGAACAGTTGAGCAAGTATGGACACCACATTTAAGCTTAAAACAGCTCTGAATTTGGATTGTGATTGAATATTTGACACAGCATAGGTTTGTGACACAAAAAGAATGTGGTTTAAGAACTGAAATACTTGAAATTGGACATTTAAATACCTATTATGGTCCAATAGCAAAAATCTAAGTACATTTTAGAATCAGCATATCAAAGAACCCCAAGAATTCAATTTTTGATGAAATCAGACAAAAGCTTAATTTAAGACCCTTTGGACCTCAATGTGGACCAACTTGATAAAGGAGTCCACAATCCAAAATCTCTCAATACATGCTAGATTCAGCATTTCAAAGAACCCCATAAATAATTTTTTTGTTGAATCAAACAAAGTTTAATTTTGGGCCCTGATTTGGACCAACTTGAAAACTGGGCCCAAAAATCTAATATTTAAATACAGGTTTAGATTCAGCATTTGAAAGAACCCTATATATATTTAATTTATGTTGAAATGAAACACAGGTTAATTTTATCCATAATGTTTTCTGTGCAAAGGGAAATAACTCAAACTGGATAAATAGTTCTCTAAAATAAGATATGATGCAATTTTTCAAATTATAATCAATAATATAATAACAACAACCAGTGATGACTAAGTTCTCTAAAATTAGATATCATTTATCACTCAAACATTGCTAGAATCAGCATATCAAAGAACCAAAGAATTCAATTTTTGATGAAATTAACCAAAAGTGTTATTTATAATTAGGACCCTTTGGACCTCAATGTGGTATTATCTTATTAATAATGAAAAGAAATACAGGTTTAGATTAAGCATTTCAAAGAACCCTATACATATTCAATTTATGTTGAAATCAAACACAGTTTAATTTTGGACCCCAATTTGGACCAGCTTGAAAACTGGGCCCAAAATCAGAAATCTAAATATATGTTTATTAATAGACAATATAAGCTAAGTTTTTAAAGGAGTTTACTCCATCAAAAAAAATAATATATATAGCATTCAGAAAATTAGTTTTTACAGAATAACAAACAAACTTGCCACAAAATTTTACAAACAATTTACCAAAGAAAAGAAGAAAAAAATCCAAAATTTTATTTATCATTAATACAATTTCATTTCAAAATCTATAAAACTTATCAGTAACAAGAAATAATTGTAACAGAATGCTGTTACGAAGTCTCCCAAACAAAGCTCCAATAATTCGTCATTCCCATTGTCCCTTGACATTGGGCAATGTCCAGTACAAATTGGTTTATGATATGCATTAGTGACGCCTATGGATTGACCCTGTATGTCATTCAAATCTTCTTGAAATTAAGAACAGGAATTTATTTTTTATGGTTTAGGGGTGGAGATCTTAAACAGGAGGGGGTGGGGGTGACCCCAGGGGACTCGCCTTATATTTCATTTGATTTGTTTTATTGTCCCATTCAAGAATATATATGGTTTAGGGGTGGGGATCTCGATGGTTTACAAGTTCTTAAACAGGATGGGGTCGGGTGACCCCAGGGGACTCGCCTTTTATTTCATTAGATTTGTTTTATTGTCCCATTCAAGAATATATATGGTTTAGGGGAGGGGATCTCGACTGTTTACAAGTTATCAAAAAGAAGGGGGGTGGGGGTGACCCCTATGGACTTCCCCTATATATCATTTGATTTGTTTTATTGTCCAATTCTAGAATATATATGGTTTAGGGGTAGGGATCTTGACCATTTACAAGTTCTTAAACAGGAGGGGGTGGGGGTGACCCCAGGGGACTCGGCTTATATTTCATTTGATTTGTTTTATTGTCCCATTCAAGAAGATATATGGTTTCGGGGTGGGGATCTTGACCGTTTACAAGTTTTCAAAAAGAAGGGGGTGGGGGTTTCCGCATGGGGATCTTGACCGTTTACAAGTTTTCAAAAAGAAAGGGGGTGAGGGTTACCCCAGGGGATTTCATCTCAATTTCATTTGATTTGTTTTATTGTCCCATTCAAGAATATATATGGTTTAGGGGTGGGGATCTCGACTATTTACAAGTTATCAAAAAGAAGGGGGGTGGGGGTGACCCCCATGGACTTCCCCTATATATCATTTGATTTGTTTTATTGTCCCATTCAAGAATATATATGGTTTAGGGGTGGGGATCTCGACAGTTTACAAATTCTTAAACAGGATGGGGTGGGGTGACCCCAGGGGACTCGCCTTTTATTTCATTTGATTTGTTTTATTGTCCCATACAAGAATATATATGGTTTAGGGGTGGCGATATCAACCGTTTACAGGATAAAAGCACATTCTCAAATTGAAAGGGGGTGGGGGTAAGAATATATATGGTTCAGGGATACTTAATTATCTACAAAATGTCTAATAATGAACAGTAAATTTAAAATTTCATTTATACAGTCCTACTAGTAAATTTCAAACTTTTTATATACAGTCCTACATATCTTATCAGGAAACAGAAAATTTTCAAATAAATCTGTCACTCCAATGATATTATATGTTAAGATATAACCCAGATCTAATTAATAATTAATAATGTAATTAACTTCAAAATGTCTAATAATATAGCTTATCATCATTACCACTTAGGAAATAGATAATTTTCAAATAAATCTGTCACTCCAATTTTTATTGTGAGATAAGACATTATGCTTAGTCATAAAAAAGATAACAAGAGTAAAATATTTAAAAATTCCACTTTTGGATATTAAAAATGGCAATAACTCACAAAGGAGATATACTTATATCTTGAAAATTGAACTAGACCTTCATTAAGTCCCAGGAAACAACATATTTAAATTTGAAAAAAATTTGTTAAAGCGTTTTCATGTTATTGTGCTGACACTGTTTGGCAGCCGCCCGTAGGCCCGCCCAGCCGTCCGCTGTACATCACCATTTTAATAACCAATATTTCCTTCCAAAATCAGGTTAAAAATCACTGTATCAGTTTTCAAATTATTGTTTAGAAACCTAAAATGACAGGTCACAAACATTATACTATGTTTATGTTACATGGGGTAAAATAAAACAGGAAATACACAGTATTTATAATATATAAGCTGTAACACAATACCTTGTTAACCCAGGTATAACCTTCATTCTTCTGAAGAACTGCAGCTGAAACTCTTGCTTTTAATGAGCTGGTTCCACCATATGATCTACAAAAAGAAATTTCACAGTTAATATTGTAAAGCAGCTGTCAGAAGATTAAACTAGCTAAAATTATTATAAAACTGTTTCAGGGGGAATAACTATTCAAACATTTTTGAATTGTTCACTTTTGTTTCATAAGATCTCATATTAGTTTTTAAAATTTTGAAATTATATCTTTAAAAGTTTTGGAGTTGAATCACAAAACCTTTGCCACCTGTCGTCTCCTAGGCCTGCCCCCCTCATATCAAACATTTAATTTTATAAAGTGAAACTTAAGGTAGATCATAGGTATATATTTCCTCAGATAGAATTTTTTTATACTTTGCCAAAATAAAGATTTTTCTATGCCTTTTCCAAAAATATAATAAAAAGTATGGGTCACCGTGCTATTTTTCAAGCTACGGGTCGTACGAAATTGCACAAATTTGCTTAGATTGTTCATGAAAAAACACATTTTTGTGCATAAAAAGAAATCTATGAGATAGAATTTTGAAATAAAATATGAAAAGATAGGTTTTATTATATGCTTTAAGAAAATAAAAAGAAAAAATGGTGTCACCGAACTTGTTTTCTTGCTACAAGTAAAAAATTAAAATTTCCCTATCAGTCCAGTATAAATTTTTTACTAAAAGAGTTATCTCCCCTTAAATGGCCAAGTTGAAAAAATGATTCTAAAAACACATTTATTTGGTATTTATTTAAACATTTTGGATAATGCAATAAATCACCAAGTTTTCTTTCATCAAATAAACAGTCTAACCTATAAATTGCCTATTTGTCTCCAAATTTGTAGATTTAGGCAAAGATCTAGACCGATTGTGTACTGCGATTGTACAATCCAAGATGGCGGTATACCATGAATCTACCTTAAATTCATGTTAAACCGTTTGCACTGTTGGTTATTTTTTGTTTATACAGTGATATCAAAATGAAGGATTGTTTTTTTAGAATATGCTAATGATCATAGTTTAAAAAAAGAATTCTGCTAAGTCAGTTTTCAGAGAAAAAAATTCTGAAATAGTCAATTTTCTAATGACAGATAAACAGCAATCATCTCCCTTTGAAATTGAAAGAATTCTATTTTGTATTGCTATGTTTATATTCATTTTCTTTGTGTTTGATGTTGGAATCATTTTGGGATGTTACTGAAAGGTTATAATCAATGTTTTTAGTTACTGACCTATTTTTTGGAGCCTTGCTTGTAACTATATTGTTGAAGTTTTCATTGTTCTGTGTTGAGCCTAAATCTACAAGTTGGCTTGATCTTTTCTTTTGATTTTCTGTCACTGTCTCTAACTGCTTACGCAGGTTCTCATTTGTCAATGGTTCACCTTTTGGGAGATGTTTATATCTGAAATGATATCAAAGAAAATAGTTGAAATGTCATACATTATATGAATGTTGATTTATGGCAATGTTTCAAATTGATCTATACTGTACAATTTTATTTACCTGTCCATTTAGTTAAATAGCTTGCTTGAATATTCCTAAAGAGGCTTAACTGTGTTATTCATTATGTATTGGAATGCATTTTTTTTTATAACAAGGATTTTGATTGGACAACATCACACATATCTTCAGGGGGTAAAACTGATGATGTACCTGTTGGATGAAGTTTTTTGCGCTGTGCCACAGATGACATTTCCAAAATATAAAAACAACAAGAATGTGTCCCAAGTACATGGATGCCCCATCCGCACTATCATTTTCTATGTTCAGTGGACCGTGAAAATGGGACAAAATCTCTAATTTGGCATTAAAATTAGAAGGATCATATCATAGGGAACATGTGTACTAAGTTTCAAGTTGATTGGACTTCAACTTCATCAAAAACTACCTCAACCAAAAACTTTAACCTGAAGCGGGACAGACGAACGGACTGATGAACGAACCGACATATGGACGAACGGACGCACAGACAGACCAGAAAACATAATGCCCATAAATGGGGCATAAAAATTTATTGAGAAAATAAGACTTGTGCATAACAATAACTGTGTTGTATTTGAATATTTGCTGATGGTTTTATTGTCGAGCCTTCGACTTTTGTCGAAAAAGCGAGACATAGCGATCCTACATTCCGTCGGTGTCGTCATCGTCGTTGTCGTCGGCGGCGTCCACAAATATTCACTCTGTGGTTAAAGTTTTTGAAATTTTAATAACTTTCTTAAACTATCCTGGATTTCTACCAAACTTGGACAGAAGCTTGTTTATGATCATAAGATAATATTCAAAAGTAAATTTTGTATAAAAAAAATTCCATTTTTTCTGTATTTTACTTATAAATGGACTTAGCTTTTCTGCCAAGAAACATTACATTCACTCTGTGGTTAAAGTTTTTGAAATTTTAATAACTTTCTTAAACTATCCTGGATTTCTACCAAACTTGGACAGAAGCTTGTTTATGATCATAAGATAATATTCAAAAAACATGTTCTTGGATTAATTTGCACTTCTCATGAGTGCAAATTGGAACCACACTTTTTTTAACGATAGAATCTTCAAATTTGGCAATAATGTACCTCTGGGGTTAGGTAACACAATGCAAAAAAAAATTTGGTGTGGCTCGCCTGGTTCGGCGACTGGAGTGAAAACAGTGACAAAATCCTGTAGGATATTTTTTTCTCCCATAGGATTTTTTAAAATCCTACAGGATTTTGAGAAATCCTATAGGATAAAGTCATAATCCTATAGGATATTTTTAATATCCTAAAGGATATTTAAATCCTATGGGATTTATAATCCCTTAGGAAAATAAAAATACCCTACAGGATATATTTTCTCCCTTAGGACTAAAAAAATCCCTTAGGAGAAATAAAAGCATTTCCTACAGGATATTTTTCATCCTATAGGATATTTGTCTACTAAAATAATCCTGTGGGATAAAAAATATCCGATAGGATTAATAAAAATCCTAAGGGATTTCATTACAGAAAAAATATCCTGTGGGATAAAAAAAAATCCTAAGGGTTAAAAATAAATCCTTAGGGAGAATAAAAATCCTATGGGAGATTGAAGCAAATCATAAGAGAGAAAAAGATCCTATGGGAAAAAGAAATCTCCTGTGGGAGAAATAAATATCCTATGGGAGAAATAAATATCCTACGGGAGAAATAAATATCCTATGGGAGAAAAATCTATTTGGGAACAAAACCAAAGAAAAGAGAATAATTTTTATATGTTCTGCTACTAAGTAAAGGTATTATTGTATTTGACCAAATATCCCAGATTTCATTGTTCAAGAAATGTAAATTTTACTACCAATGACACAAATTCCCGATTAGATTCTTTATTAAGAAACCTAACCCCAGAGGTACAAGCCTGGATCTTGCATGTCAGTTACTGCTACTGGTCCTTTGTTATTTTATGTTTATTATTGCCATTTGTATAGTTTCTTCTCTTACCTATTCTAAAATCGGACTACGACTTCTTTTAAATTGAGTTTTACCCTGTTTTATGCAGTGTGGTTGTTAATTCCTCATTTTCTACAGGTATAGGGGGCAGGTTGAGATAGCAAAAGTCATAAATAACATTTTGTCGCCTGTCCCAAAGGCAAAGCAGAAACCTTTATCCTTTGTTAATCTCGTGTGCTTTTGCTTTTTTAATTTAAGTTCAAAAGCATGTTTTTGGTGTTTAGTGTAGCAACCATTTTGTTGAACTAGTATACATTATTGTTAAGTGACCAATAGAGGCCCACCTCCATGTGAGGGACTTTCTCTCTGCGTAGAGGACCCATTTTGAACCCATCAGGGCACCTTACTCAACCCTGTTGTTATACTGAGACAAGACTGTGACATGACCATCTAAACCAAAACTTAATCTGTGAAAAAAATCAGAAGCAAATTCAAACAACACATGGTGTTAAGGCTAAAAATATCGCCAGCTCTTTATTGAAAGTAAGGGCAAGTCGGATATATGCGTCCAACAGATCTATCCAAATAGGAGTTCATTGACTGACAGACAGACAGACTTTGTCGTTTCTATAATCATGTAATGATGATCTCAATATGTTTTTAACAAAATTTCTTATGAATACAATGTGCAATAGTATTTTAGCATTTTTCAAATTTAATGTACATGTATAATTGGTTAAAAAGTAGTACTGTAAAACATGTGCAAAACAGGCTCATTCTACTATTACATAAGCAAAGACTTTGAAAATCGTATATAAGTGGGTTTTTTTTATTATGAATAGGTAGCATTCCATGAAGATTTATTTTAGGTGGAGATGCCTGAATAGTTTTGCCAGTTACTATATTTCTTCGATTTTGTCCTCAATATACATGTAGTACTTGCAACTGAACATTTACATTAACTAACAACAATAAATTCTTCAACAGAATTTGATAACCCAAATTTTGTGAAACTAAAAACTAGATGTTCTAAAGAGAGTGTGTTGTTCACCTAGGTCTATGTGCATCTTCGACAACGGATACACCAACACGTTAGACTAGAATATTATTCGTGACTAAAATCTTTTCTTTATTTTTTAAATTATATTGCTGATAATTACACAAAAAAATGTATTTACTTGTCGATCATTGGTTTATACAGATAGAAAGTTAATGAATAGAAAAATAAAAAAATGACTGGTGATGCTTTACAAACGTGATAATTTCTGAGACATGGTACATTCTGTATAGGAAGTGATTTACTTTGACATTTTCGGGTATTACAGCGGAGTTACATGTATATTACCTGTATATGACCTGTATATGGTAAGGTACTCTCCAATGAAGTCTCACGTATATACTGGTTTATATTTATATTTGTGTTCAGTATCTATTCATGATAATAAGGTTGTATAACATTCAGCATTCTTCGTGTTCTGTATTCCAAATTCACATTTAAGAATCAGACCGAATGTCAATGAGGATATGTTATTGTTGAAGGAAACATATTGACTATCAAATTGATTTGAATTTTCGGTGTTTTTTTTACTACGTATTAAACAGAGACGTATATATGTCTCTGGTATTAAATCATTGAAATTTAGAAAATTCAATACGGCTTGTCCACTAAGAACTGTAGCCGATATTAGGGAGTATTCTATGAATTTCATGGATGTAATAAATTGGGGTTTTTTTCAGTTAAGTAATATAAGTTGCGAAAAAAAACTAGTCAGAATTCCCCTCACCTAAAACCCCTCTTAAATCATAAATGGTCATGCTTTCAAATCGAGAGAGTTTCTTTGACATGGTACATTCTGCATAGGTAGTGATTTACCTTGACATTTCCGGTTGTTACAGAGCTATATGCATGTTACCTATAGATGATAAAATGCCGCCCCATGAGGTCTTACGTATAAAGGTTCACGTTAATAATGGTGCTCAACACTTCTTTTTTTATTCAAGTTATTTTTCTCTCCTGTAAACAGCCAAACTCTTATTATAACACTTGATTATTGGTGTACCCAAGATTATTTCTTCGTTTTTAAACTAATTAAATAGAAAAATCATTTTGCTTTTAATAACTTCTTCTTTAGATTTATAAATTTAAACATTATTTATCATTCTTATAACATCGGATTTATCCATCCTACATGTATATGAAATACATGTTCAAAATCATTATTTGGTAAACAACGGACCTAACCCTAAATATAATTTAATATTCCACGGCGATCTATTTGTAGTTGCCACCTCCTTTAATATGTATTTTAACTTTGTCTATTAAACTCGACCTTCTATCTTATGGTCCATTCGAACTGACAGTCACACCTGACACGTGTGGCCTAGAGGCCCGTCTAATTTCCGATCTGTTAATTACCTTATACCTTGTTACAAGCCTTCCACGAGTATTGTCAGAGAATAATACACACATCGCATATACATAGTCCGAGCGTAGAGAGTAAAAGGTCAATAAGCGTACACCTATATATTGTCTTTACAGTTTAAATTATTTACTTTACTTTAAATATTTAAAAAAATATAAAAGATTTAAGTTTTGTGCTGTAAATAAAATTAATTGAAACGGAAACATTAAATATCGACAATTATATCTCATGAATGTAAAAAGTAGCGTCTGACAGTTCATTTTATTTCTAATAGCTTGGGATCCTGGCTCACTGCTCGACAGTAAACGGTTCGCCAGTAGACGAAGTATTATATTCGGTCAGGATATCATGCTAATTTTCTTACTATCGGATGGTAATTAGTTATCAAAATTAATCATCGGCGCGCTTATAATTACGTTAAAATATGATTAAAGACCAAGGACCTGTTTATCGAAAATTTCCTAAGAATTTCTTAGGACAGATTTTAGGATAAAGTTAGGCCCGTCTTAAGAGATGTCTCAGCATGCACTTCGAAGCTATCTTAGGATTATCTTAGCTAGGATGTCCTAACCTAAGACTTTAAATGATTGTACTTTAAATACAGACATGCAATACCAGGCCCAGTTTCACAAAGCTGTCTTAGGACATATCTTCGTCGAATGTAGGACAGAAAGTCACAGGACAAAAAGTCACAGACAAAAAGTCACAATTTAGTTTTGAGATGATGGTAGTTCCTTGAAATTGAAAACACTTATTTAAAAAATAACATTTTTGTATTTTTCTTGAACATTTAATATAAACATCAACTTTGTAATTAAGATTTAGTACACTTGGAATTGATAGTAAATGGCAAATACAAGTTATTTGTAGTATATTTATGTTCTTATAATACAGAAAAAAAAATAATTGAAATTAACAGAAAACAAGAATTAAACGGATTTTGGAAAAAAGGGCCCGGGGAGTGCCAAAAAAATATTGTCCTGTCCCCATGTCAAGTACATATGGTTTTAGCTAGGATTTTGAGGGCTTAAGTCTCTTTACCCGATATGGAAATCAACATTATTTGGGGCAACAGTAGAGGACAAAGGACGTATATTACTAGCTATACATATGCCCAAATCCTTCAAGGATCTTTGAGGGCCTTATGAATGCTACAAATGTAGGCAGTTGTTACATGATGTGATGCTTAAATATGAAGATAAGAACAAGGGTCCGGAAATCTAGTTCACAATTTCACTTCACCTTAGTTATTTTCAGGGGACATTCCTGATCAACAAAAGTTAAACCAGGAATCACGGCATAAAGGAACGACTATTTAACTTCAAAAGGAACAGGATGGTGTTGTGTTTTCTTCGTAAAAAATATATTCTGATCCCCAATTTAATGCAAAACAATATTGTGGCCAGGAGGTGAAAAAAAAAATATTCTGGATCCAGATTATTCCCATAACTTATAGTGATAACTTTTGAAAAATAATTTGATCGATAGCATTAAAAAACTAAAAAAATCTTAATCAGACAAAAAAATCATGATCCCCTCCCTACCTTTGAAGTTAAAAAGTTGCTCTCTTGATGAAATTGTAACAACTATATCACGATTAAATCGATATTTGGAATTCATTTTTTTAAACTTGGAACGATTCATTAAAATGACAGTATATTTAAATTCATCAAGAATAGATTACGTTTACCTTCGATTTTTAAACGAGATGAAATCAGGCAGTGATAGAGGATAACAAATTTAGAAAGAATCCAGATTCAAATACAGATTGGTGTTTAACAAAAAGGCGGGAAATTATCAATTTTTAAATTAAGTTGCTCAGTAAGAAATATATTTGTGTCTCTCGTTAAATTCTATACTAAATGATTTCGTATTTTACGTTTTAGTGTCTATTAAATTTTTAAGAATACGTTCCCGCATGCGTAGAACATGATAAAGAAAGCACCTGTTTGACTCGTGAAATTTTTTTTAAACGCTTTAAAGTTTCATCTTTGTGATCGAAACTGTCGAAAGAAAATTATCTAAAATGTGACGCAAATACAAGGGACCAGATGATATGATTTAATTGGCACAAAGGATATGAAATATAGAAGTAGACTTTTTTTTAAATAAATAATTCAACATTTGATAATTACATCTTTAAAAACTACGATTTTATTTAATGTTTTATCGACACGTGCCACATTCAATATTGATTTCCACCTGTGTAATCGATTGAAATTCATGATCATTCAACCAGGAACAGTTCATTACGCACGTGTCTACATACAGTTTGAGCATGTATATGTTATTTCAGCATGTTCTAGTTGGTTTTTTTTATCACGTGTTTTGTATTTGGTTTATAAAAGAAAATTATGAATAAGGTCAAACGAAAATATAAACAAAATACTCTATTTATCATAAAAAGCTTCACAAATTCCACAAAAGGTTTGACAAACTTTTGACTTTATACTTTTCTTAATAATGTAAATTTAAACTGCAAATGAAAAAAAAATGAATCCATTTTTCGGTAAAATATGGACAAACGAAATTGTAAAAATATCTTTGATCTTTAAAATTTATAAATATATATTGATTCTAGTTTATAAATCAAAGGCGATCCCCTATAACAGCAGTATTTGTACTTTAAACTAGTTTGATGTCGCGAAAACCCTCCCCTAACTTTGGGTATTTGTGTAAGAGTACAACCTAAGAAAAACTATAAAAATCAGTGGAAAAGGGCTCCACTCATCATGCATGCCTATTTGCAAAGATGCAAAAAGTTTTAACACTATGAACATTATAATATAAGAAAATGAAAGGATATGGAGTAAATGTACATGGGACAAAATCGCACACAATACATAGAAAACATAGAAAATTATCAATGAACAGGGCTTTTATTCCTGTTCTTCATCTTGACAGTTGATGTAGGGTCTTCAACAATGAACGAATCATTCATGACCTACACACTGCTATGCGGAGTTGTTCTTTTTTTTTAAAGATATTTAGTCAAACAAAATAATTTTTGGTAAACATAAGTTCCTGTAAAAAATGACGGTCTTGTAATCATTTCATTTGTCACATCTTAACTGACACTCTGTTATTTACAACAAAAGATTATAAAGATCACCTGTGGTTGGTGTAGAGGTAAATTCAAGCTAATGCCACATTCAAGATGTTTTTTTCTAACGGTTCATTAAAAAAGAGGGTCTGGAAGGGGTTTACAGAATAGAGAAAATTAAGTAAAAAGTGCCGAATAAAGGCAAATAAATAATGAATACAGAAAACTCGAAAAAAAAAGAATAGAGAATGATGAAGTGCTAATATATAAATAATAAAGAAAAAGACTGGAAACATAATAGAATACAGTGTTGAAGGACCCCCATACAGACCCTCATAAAATTGACACAAATTTCTTACATCTATTTAATTTTCACACCTAACAGTTTCTGGGTATATACACATGGTGGTAACCGTACACCTGTTATGCTTAAGTAGGTTTGGAAATTTTAATCTGGTAATTGAGATTAAATATAAACAGAGACATATATGTCTCTGATATAGATAAAAATATGAAGATGTTGAAAAAATATTTAAACCTTTTTCGCAGACTTTTTCCCAACGTGTACAACTGGATGACATTTTCTAACATATTTGTGACTTTTATCCTAATAATTTCAAATATGTGTGGCTTTTCCCGCATCATACATGTAAATCATGTATAGACATTTTTTTTCCGTTTAAAAAAAAAAATTCTACTCTGATAAACGTTTTTGCATTTAAAACTTGCATTATTATATGGTTGGGAAATATCAGGTTGTTGAAATTTATTAACTCTCTAGAATTTGTAAAGATTAAGAAAAACAATTAGAAGATGCACCTTAAATACTGACTTCGATATATATCTTGACTTGTCAAGAAATCCCCTTTCAAGATATCTAAGTTGTTTCGGAATTGTTGCATGTTGATAAATTTACTTTATGCGTTGTTCATTTTTACGATGATGAAGACAAAAAAATAAAAAAAAAACATTCAATGCATTTTTATACAGTTTCTGTTATGATCTTGGCCTGTTACATATATCTTGCATGAAGACATACTTCTCGTATTACACTGCATGCACGGAGTGTGATACAAAAATGTTTTACGAAAAAAAATTGATTATTAGAAAAATACCCAAATATGATGAATGACAGAAACTGAGAGGAAAATGGAGATAAATTCATTTTTCAGAATTTATTTAAATTCCTTCAAGACTTGTAATACTGGGCTCGTATGCATAAAGCTACTTAAGTTAACTTGAAATGTTTGTTCCGAACGGGCGGATTTTTGTACATGTCATACGATGAATTAGTACTACAATTGGAAATCTTAACTTCAAGTGGTTTTATGCATATCAGCCCTGGACAAGGACAATTTTGAAATAAAATTTTACTGTATGAGATTTGACCATATGAAAATCGTATTTTGATAAGTGCAGCAACAAATACATGTACAGATAAGAATGGGTCGTCGATACAAAACCAATTAAATCTTGCTTCATGAAAATTATGAGAAATTACTTCTTCAAATTTTATTTCTCTTTTCAAACTCGTTTGAGGAATATTTTACTGGACAAGAACGAGTTAATTTTAAATGGGGGAATACATTTTACTTAATGAAATTTGAAATTAGATCGTATGGTTTTTTTCACAAATAGGCTATCGGTAAAAAGATAAAAGCTTTGAAAAATAATTATTTCAGAATTCCACCATTTACAAGAAATGTTCCACTGGACAAGAATGAGTTTTAATGGCGCAACATTTTTTTAAAAAATAAAATTTGCTTATGTAGGCTGTCTATTAATAATGTTCAACTCTATCAGGAGTTTTAAGAAATTTAGGCGGAAAAAAATGTCTAACTTGCGAAGCTTAATTTGATATTCTATTTAACGAAAACAGTGATTCTTTTTTGTAGATTTAGAACTTTGAACACAAACATTTCTATTGAAACTGGTAGATGGCAAAGTAATCAGAGAACATTTTATTTATATCGGTGATATTGTCGACGAGTTTCCTTATGTTTTAGAATGTTCGGCAATAGGCAGAAGTAGACAAACGCTGTTAAAACGGAGTTTTGATCTGCAAGGACGCCACATTTTATAATGAATTCGATCTATATTTTTTATAACCTTTTAAAATGAAATAAATTGAATGGAAAATTTTTCGACTTTGTGAAGATTTCTCAATTGGCTTCAATTATTACAAACAAAACGAAAAGTTAATTTAACATTTTGCAAAAAAAAATATGTTTATTACTTTTCAAAGGAACCCTTTTTAATAGTTTACAAAGTTTACTTGTATGTGTTTATTACCATCACTAATCACAGTGACACTCCTAATTATTAAAGATCAAACGACCTAATCAACACGATAATCGGTATTGGACATGATCATCGGTCGTGCATGACATATCCCAAATAACGGCGCCTGCCGATAAAAACTTAAATAACTTCTCAATTATGGATTGATTTTATCAAAACGAAAAACATAAGATCAAAAATTAAATTACCTATCGAATGCACATCCTAGCTCACTTATTCATCTATTACATGTCCTGGGTGCATTTTTTATGTCCTGAGTGCACTCAGGAGGTCCTGAGCGGTGTTTAGACGTACCGCTAATTAACCCAGCGTTTACCGCTAACATGTTTAACCCCGCCACATTCTGTATGTATGTGCCTGTCCCAAGTCAGGAGCCCGTTTTTCGTTCATTTTTTCTACATAAATTAGGCCGTTAGTTTTTTCGTTTGAATTGTTTTACATTTCGGGGCTTTTTATAGCTGACTATGCGGTATGGGCTTTGATCATTGTTGAAGGCCATAAGGTGACCTATAGTTGTTAACTTCTGTGTCATTTGGTCCTTTGTGGAGAGTTGACTCATTGGTAATCATACCACATCTTTTTTTTTTGTTATTTAGCGTGCATGTCTAATAATACATGTTAGAAGCAGGGGTCCAAAATAGGATCGGGAAAAAAACAGGCAAGTGAAATATCATAATTTCAAACATTTAAAGTGCCTTTGTTTGATTATCTCTGGTTATATCGATAATCTGAAGGTATTAGAGTACAAATCCAGACTTTGCCTACATCAGCTTCATCTGAACTTTGGTGGATTTTAATAGTGTTATAGTTGTCTCATTGTCAATCGAACCGCATCTCCTTATTTTAATTCAGTCCAAAAACTGGAAAATTTTAGCTGCGATAGGCATCTATTTAAAACAAAATACAATAAAGCATTTACTTAAAGAGACCGTTATAGCCTGTTAACTCATTTTCGTTTGTTTTTTTTTTTTTTTTGGGGGGGGGACATTCATATATCGTTGAAAAAAAGGGGTAGTTTGGGGTGGCAATAACTTACCGTAAGGTTTTAATCATGGTTCAACTTTATTATAGAGACTTTTATCCTTGCCAAAGATCAATCTTATCCAAACGGACGTAACTTTTCAGCAAGGTTTACTGTCGAGCGGGAAAAGTCAAGAGATGACAATATTTCTATACTCAAGTCAACCCTTTGGTTTCGAATGAAAAGTGGATAATGGTAAATATTGATGAGACAACAACCCAACGACACAGACAATCCATTCATTTTTTAAATCTCTATCAGTGGAAATCAAAACGGGTACATGAAATAAAAATCAGTACAAGAAATTTCACTATATATTAACGGTAGAGTAGATTATGAACGTGGATCTTTTGTTTTAATCATTAATGCCACTTGCTAAGCAGAGGAACAGCAAGTACACATTTTGACGTCTTTGGATTGACTAGGCCGGGGTTCGAACCCACGACCTCCAGCACTAGAGGCAAAAACACTACCACGAGAAATCCTAAGCTGTCAGAAAAATAGAATATCATACCAAAAAATAAATAATCCAATCTCAAAGAACTCTCCCTTTTACTTAAGCCAGCAAAAAGTATTTAACAAATTGATATCATTGAAAACTTCACTTGAATATCGATGGTCGACTTCAGAGTAGATTGCATGCACGAACGCTTTCTGCACATTAGGTATTCTTGCAGCAATTATTTGAGGGATCCGTGTGTGGTCAGCTGTTGCAAGGCTAAATTTCTGTTTTTATCAATATACCCTCATTTTTCAGTGGCATTCCAAGTTTCATGTCCATCCTCACAGTCGACCTTTTGTTTTTGCTATAAAGGGCCTACCTATTGTACTTATAATTAACGTGTTCTCGTTATGAACATGCATGAAATATTTGCCACAGTACGTAAACCAAACAATATTTATCAAACAACTTCATAAATAATTCCTTGTAAACAGTATACGAAGGCAAGATATTGAACAATGCTATAAAGTAATATTTCCATGAATATGTTTCGATAATTATGGAAACTTTAACGGCCTTTTTTCAGTTATCTCTTTGAAAACCACTACATGGATGAACAGTAATATCTATTTCTTTTTTTAATTTTTTTCTTTCGTTCTTAGATCTACTGTTCACGGTCTATTAATAAGACTGTGTCAATTTATTATGAAACTAAGCCAATGGAAGAATAGATTTTCAAGGGGGGATTTCTTAGTTGAGACGTGTGAAGGACATGACGGAATACTAAAATAAAAGTGTTTATTTTTATGTAATACATTGTATTTCAATTTAAGAACGATTGTCAATCTTGCCAAAATATCTCATATGTACCAGTTTTGAGCAAGCCACTCAAACCTACATAACTTGATCCTAAATATATTACATTTTATAGGCCTTTTCAATACGATTTTATTCATTAAAGTTAACAGGCACAGTTTTGAATTAAGACAAACAAACAAAACAATATTTATAAGATTTCAAGGTCGTCAATAACAAGCATGAAATATTTGCCACTAAACGTTCAGCAAATATCAATGAAATAAAAAATGCATGCATGAAACGGAAATTACCGAAAATAGCCATTGGATATATTGCATTAACGACAACTTTATATGATATTGAAATGTCATTCATTTTGTTTAGTACGATTCACCAATTAGAATGAAAAAATAATGATTAAAAAAAGTAAATCATTTCGGAATCGCTGTGATATGAGACTGCAATCCAACAATACAAGCTAAACAGTTTTTATTGTCTTAATATCTTTCTTATTGATTTGTGATGCTCCTTAGTCTGGATCACACAAATTATTTGCATTGAAATCATAACAGTATTGTATTGTAAACGTTTGTAAAATACCAACAAAACTATCTTAGATGACAAAACGCATCCAATTTTTATCCTATGGGAGAAAAAATAATCCTATAGGACAAAGTTTATCCTAAAGGAGAACAAAGTATCCTACAGGACAAAATTTATCCTAAGGGAGAGAGAAAAAATCCGATAGGAGAAAAATTATCCTATCGGAGAGAAAACATCCCACAGGACAAAATAAATCCCTTAGGAGAAAAAATAATCCTAAGGGACATTTGTTTCTGAGAAAAAGTCGTTCATGATAATCCTATAGGATAAAAAATATCCCATCGGATTTAACACTTTTTTTTGAAAATCCTACAGGATTCTAAATCCCGTAGGATATTAATTTTATCCCATAGGAGATACATTTTCCTATAGGATAAATAAATCCGATAGGATTTAAATATCCCATAGGATATTAAAAATATCCTACGGGATTATGACTTTATCCTATAGGATTTCATAAAATCCTGTGGGATTTTTAAAAATCCTATGGGAGAAAATAATATCCTACAGGATTTTGTCACTGTTTTCACTCTAGTTGCCGAACCAGGCGAGCCACACCAAAATCTTTTCGGTTTTGTTTTACCTATCCCCAGAGGTACATTATTGCCAAATTTGATGATTCTACCGACAAAAAAAGTGTGGTTCCAATTTGCACTCATGAGAAGTGCAAATTAATCCAAGAACATGTTAAAAGTAAATTTTGTAAAAAAAAAAATTCCATTTTTTCTGTATTTTGCTTATAAATGGACTTAGTTTTTCTGCTAAGAAACATTACATTCACTCTGTGGTTAAAGTTTTTGAAATTTTAATAACTTTCTTAAACTATCCTGGATTTCTACCAAACTTGGACAGAAGCTTGTTTATGATCATAAGATAATATTCAAAAGTAAATTTTGTAAAAAAAAAATTCCATTTTTTCTGTATTTTACTTATAAATGGACTTAGGTTTTCTGCCAAGAAACATTACATTCACTCTGTGGTTAAAGTTTTTGAAATTTTAATAACTTTCTTAAACTATCCTGGATTTCTACCAAACTTGGAAAGAACCTTGTTTATGATCAAAAGATAGTATCTAGAAGTAAATTTTGTAAAAAAGTAAAAAATAAATTCCATTTTTTCCATATTTTACTTATAAATGGACTTAGTGTTTCTTCCAGTTAACATTACATACAGTCTGCACTTTAAGTTTTCAAAACATTTATTAGATTCATAAACTATCCTGGATTTTTACCAAACTTGGACAGAAGCTACATACAATCAAAAGATAGTATAGAGAGGAATATTTTTATTAATTTTTTTCCTCATTTTTGTTGAGCCTGCGATTAACAGCAAAAGTAGGCGAGACACTGGGTTCCGCGGAACCCTTACGAATTTTCTTACATTTTTTAGTCACCCGAAAACTCATTTGGTGATAGTAACATCACAGATGGAATAGTCCATTGGCAAGTATTCAAATACAACACAATTATTGTTCAATTCCAGGAAAAAATGTTCTTCAATTAACCATTACAAGTCTTTTTATTGTCTTTAAATTATTTTGGTCCTAATGGTCCTATAATTGTATTTACCTGGAGAAAAACCTTTTGTTTTTGTTTGTTTTATAGAATGAGAGGATGTACTTGTTATATTGTATATTGTTTTTTTTCTGCATTTATATGACAAAATTGGTTGTCAGAATTTAAAATAGCAATAACAGCTCCCAAACTTAACTTTTGTTCTGGCATATATCACTCATAATAAAAATATAAAAAAAAACGTTCATATATATGTATAACATCCTTCAAATTTTAAAAAATTCAAACCTGTATGTTGAGGGTTGCTTGGAATATGTGCACCAATCCCCAGAACAGCCTGAATGGTCTCCAAAGAGGTGTGGAACTATACTGTCTAATCTTTCACAAAGTTCATCCTCCTTTGACTGTTTTGAACTTATAGCATACATATAGCATCTAAGTATGTAAGGAATAACTCCTTTCCCCTTCAGCTCTCTGTACTTATTTGCTGCTGCATACAGTTGTTTCGACAGATTTTTCTTGACATGGTTCTTGTCGTCTCTTTTTTTAATTTTTTCAAATTTTTGCTTCAGACTTGATGTTGTTGTAGAGTCATTATCTGCGTGAATAATGCCAACTGTGCACCCTCTGTCGTCCATCCTTGTAACCATGGATAAAGCCATGTTAGGCTCCATGCCTTTACTTGACCCTGTAACAAAAATGGACATTGTAATTAATACAATTAATTATGTGAGAACTGTTTTGGATGACTGAAACATATTTCATCTCCCTTCTTATAACTTACAAAACTAAATTATTTGACATTGTAGTCTAAGAATAAGGTCATTTAAAGGTCATGGTGGTACACAATACACATACTTGATTTGTAAGCGCATAGCCATAAGGCGGTGTTATGACTATGCAATCATAAACCAAATATCATTGTCCTTTTTTCAAGGACCAAAACAAAAAGTTATGTTTTTGTAACTGTAATAATTAAAACTAGACTCATTGAGATGGAAGCCATCTCTGTGGGCCTCGCTGTGAATAATGTGTGGAAATTTGTTTGTATCTTTACCATTATGGTCATGTGATTGTCAACAGAACCAAAGTTTTTTTACCTTGACCTTTGACCTAGGAAGTTGTACATACATAAAGACACACCCTCTGGTGTTGGTTAATATACATGTTAAGTATAAACTTTGAAATCATAATGGTTCTGAAGATATAGAGCAGACACAATCTTCACCATAGGACATGGGTTGTCAACTGAAACCCAAGTATGAAATCATAATGATTTTCTAGATATAGAGGGGACACAACTTGTTACAGACGGACAGACTGGTTACTATAGGGCAACCTCCATTCGGAAAGATTGCTATAAAAAATTATTTGTTACAAATGTATGTGCTAGCTTTAGCTATAGTTACGACTTGTGATATTCTTATTGTTGTCTGGATGACTAATTTGCATAAACTAAAACAGATTGTGGATATGGTGACGTTTTCACAGAAGGCTGGATTAACCTTAAATCTTTGGATTTTGCTGGAAAAAAACGTTTTAAAAAAATTGTTGTTTGTGTACCTTGCCAATTACTGTTGCATTGATGATTTGGAATTGTTTCCTTTCTTCCCAAATGATGCTGGCATATACTGCAAAGTTTAGTTCTTATATCATAGTCTAGAATTTTCCCTGTCTTTACACCAACTAGACTGGAATGTCTTGAAATATACGAAGTCCGTGTCCTTTTTAGTCACATAAGAAAAGGTCAAAAACAGTTTCTGATAATTATATTCAAAATAGAAAAAAAAGGATAATGTTTGCAAATATAACTTATAAGGTTTATCTATATGACACAGATGCAAATGTGAGTTTTGCTTAGCTTTTTTTGCTGTTTAGCCACAAGTTACAAATAAACCTAAAAATTCCAATGTCAGGTATCTGTTCCAATATCACAATCTACCTTATTACCAAATTTCATTGAAATGAAATAGTAGCTGAGAAATGGACCTTTAATTAGGCCATTAGTTTTCATGTTTGAATTGTTTTACATTGTCATTTCTGGGCCCTAAATAGCTGACAATGCGGTATGGACTTTACTCATTGTTGAAGCTGTACAGTGACCTATAGTTGTTAATTTATGTGTCATTTGGTCTCTTGTGGAGAGTTGTCTCATTGGCAATCATTATGAATCATACCACATCTTCTTTTTTATACTCAACACATTACTGTAGGGTAGTATGGCCTACTTTTTAGTGAACCCCAATGTGCAGTACTACTAGTTATTCATATGGTATATCTATTGATCAAATATCATTGGGCTACCATGTACAGTAGGTGAGATATGGACTTAAACATAAAAACTTAACTAAAATTGGGAGGAAAGGACAGATATACAGAGGGACAAGGGTAAACCTAAATGTACATATGATTTTCATAGTTGGAACCTAAATAGTTATTTTGGACGAGTTTATTGATGTGTAAACCTGACAGAATTAAAGACTAACATGCATATTTTAATTTTTACATAAAGTCCTTCTGACTTGATTCAGTTTATATGCAATTCGGTAACCTAGTGAGCACACATCAATAAACTCCTCCACTTTTATTTCCATAATATTACTGATGTTGACATGATACCTGTGTTACTGTTATATTGCCAACCAGAGCCTCTTGTTTGCCATCCAGCATCAAAACTGCATTCTAATTCATCACTTGGGGAAATAGCTTTTTCTTCTGCACTAGCAGTTTTACAGGAATCAGATGCCTCATCCATAAGTGACAATGCTATACATTTCTCCTTCTTTTTCAGTGTCTTGGGATCAGGTGGGGGTATGTTACATGTGCTGAGAAAATTCACAACATGATCAGGACCCATTCCAGAGTGCATCATTGCTGAAATCATTATGATTTACTATGATTATCAATTTTTACCACCTACATACTGCATATATATATATCTTTATCAATTAAATTAATCACAATTCAATAATAGAGCTCAGGTGACAATTGATAGGCTACAACCTAGTGAGCTCACAAAATTCAATGTCAAAATTCATTATGACTTTTTTAATATTCAAGCAGAAATACACAGAAATTATAACTTCCTTACTTAAATCAATTTAAGGCCATCTTTAATAAATTATTGGTTTGCTGTTTACCAACTAGTGTGGGTATTAAGATAAGATTTTTTTTTCTTTTTTGAATGATGCTTAAAACCCTCTTAATTCAAAATAGTGTTATAAAAATAGAATAAGAATTTTCATCCCGGAAATGAGAAAATCTTTTTCTTAGTTTACTTAGGCAAGGTTTTGATCAGAAAGAACAATATATACAGCCCCTGCAGTGATTTGTAATAGCTACGCTGTAAGCCATAGACATATTAGCAATCCTTGGTGTAAGCAACACTGTAAATAATAAATTACACTACATAGTACACAAATTTGAACACCCCATACCCATGTTATGAGTTTGAAAGAAACTACTTTAAAAAACATTAAACGTGTCAGGATGATAAATAAAATAGAATTAATAATCTAACTTTCCTACTTTTTTTCTTACAATAAAGCTTTTTGCACATACCAAGAGCAACTTTTGAGTTGATATCAAATGCTCCTTTTTCATTCCGCTTGCCTGTAGATACCAGTTTCATACCAGAGCATATCTGACATACCACCTCCAAAAGACTACCTAAGCCGTACCTGTAAGATAAAAATTGAATATACTGAAAGGTAGCTGATATCATTTTGTTTTATCGTGAGGCCAAACTTAAAATATATGTTGTTTCCCCTTTTTAGACCCAAATTTTATATAGTGGGTAAGTACTGGGTAGGTACATGTACAAAAATGTACCTGAAGGTTCATGTAGGAAAAATATCTTATTTAATATTTATGAAAGGAAATTTACAAAAATGTCATGAAATTTACAATTACATTTTTTATTATTTATCAAGAGACTTGAAAGAAAACAACTACATTTTGTATTTCTATTTAGAATGTCAAAACAAAACTTTTTGAGTAGGGACATTTTTCTTGTGTATAGGTTGCATTATATAAGGGGAAGGGAAAAGAAACAAAATTCCTGTCTCACTAATTAACGACAAGAAGAATTTTAGCGACAAGAAGAAAAATATTAGCGACAAGAAGAAAAAAATAGCGACAAGAAAGTTTATTTACTATTAAAACAATAGATTTATAGAAAATAAATCATCTAATTATACTAGGGATCCATAAAAATTGAGAAAAATGGTATTTAAAATTTAAAAAAAAAATTTAAAAATTACCCCCTTTTTTATCCAAACTTTCGTGTATACCTTATGTTTTTGATTAATAATGTTAATATTTGTACCTTTTATCCTGTTATGACAGAAAAATTGTGCCATGAATATATGGATATCTATTTTTCTTTTTCCTTTTTGGGCTGCTTGTTTGTTATCTATATCAACCACACTTGCAATAAAATGCATTAGTATTTAAAAAAAACATACTATAGATTTTTTTATCTACATATTCTTTAAGAACTTAAATAGTTCTCGTTAAATTTTTTTTTTTTTATCTCATTATTTGTATTGTATTATGAAAAATTATTGATGTTGTAATGTTTATGCCCTTTGGGGCCCATAATTGGAAATAAAAATATCTTATCTATGTATTGCCCTTTTTTATCTAAAAGTCTGAAATAAATCAAGATTATATTATCTTATAATTTGGTTTTAATCTTTGATATATCAACCATGCCGACTCTACATCAATATTGATTCATTCATCTATACACTATATATGTTGCTATGTTGTAAATTGAAGGTATATTATCTTAAACCTTTTCTTGACAATAAAAAAGCAAAGTTTATAAGAACTCTTGTTTCTCATATATTAAAACAAGGATTTGTATACAAATCTTTGATTAAAACAAGACAATTTAATGTATGTTTCAAAAATTATTTATTTTTTTATAATAATCAATATTTAGATTTTTTACGCTAAATTTGTTTTCTTGTCATTAAATTCTACTTCTTGTCGCTAAATTATTCTTCTTGTCGCTAATTTGTTTCTTCTTGACGCTTCTTGTCGCTAATTATAGTGAGACCCAATATTCTATTTATATAAGATGTGGTATGATTTCCAATGAGACAACTCTCTAAACAAATCTCAACAAGAGACCAAATGACACAGAATTTAACAACTATCGGTCAGTCAGGGCCTACAAAAATGAGTAAAACCCATATCACATAGTGAGCTAAAATGTATAATAGGCAAAGAAACAATCGCTGTCCTGTTAGTATTGATTTCCTACAAGGGTTTGGATTGAGAGAAAAATTGTAAAGATTTCTGCCAGCAGGACATATTTGAAAGTGAATTGCAATCATATTCCTACAAACTTCACATGGTTTTGATAGTTTGTAAAAAATGAAGGGGTGCTAAAAATTATTGTTTACCTCATTTCACCTACTATATCCTTCAGATGGAGTGGGGTGTTGCATCTGTTGCAGAAGAGTTGTTCCGCTAGCACTTCCAACTCAACAACCCTCCTGCCTTCATTCCATAAGATGTTCTACTGTGTCCGATATCAGTTGAAACAGTAACATTGGAGGCTATGTTCTCAACTGATACCGGTGTCTCTTGAATCATTGTCGGTTCTAATGGCAATTCTCCTCTCGTACCGTAATCATGGTCTCCCCATTGAGTAAATTTATCTCTCTCTTTCAAAGTGTCCATCCTTTTAGATTTTTTGAATCTGTCATTCTTAATAAACCGACCGCGAACACGAAGGCGGTCGCGGTCGTCTGCCATTTTCTTTGTTTACCTTGTCTACCGATTGCGTAAAAAAAAATCGGAACCGATTTTAATTACGCAAAATGCACGTGCTATAATAGGTCATGTGATACCCGTCCGTCTCTACCTTAAATACTTCCAAAAAGTAGTTATAGAGATCAATAGGTCAAAATCTATCTGCAATTAAATTTTCAGACCAATTGGACAACCTGTTTTTGGGTTACTGTCCAAAATAGTTAATTTTTTGGAAATTTTACAGTTTTGGGGATTATCTTTAATATTATAATAGATAGAGAGAATTTAAATGGCAGCAAAGTTCAGCTTAGTAAGATCTGCGAAAAAGTGAACATGATCAAATGAGTCAATTGACTCCTTAAGGATCGGAGTTATTGCCGTTGAAACACATTTTTTGTACAAGTCTATTACTTTTTCAAAAATCTTCTTCTCTGAAACTACTGGGTCAAATACTTATAAACTTTAATTGAATGTTCCTTAGGGTATCTAGTTTATAAATTGTCTGAAGTTTTGATCCTTCAACAAACATGGTTGCCGTTGCTAAAAATAGAACATAGGGGTCAATTGTAGTTTTGGCTTATATCTCAATAACCAAAGCAGTTAGAGCAAAAGTGACAGGGAGGTAAAGTGGTGAAAAGGTCAAGATCTACCAGCTTAAAATTTTCAGACCAATAGGACAACTTATTGATGGGTTACTGTCCCGAAATAGCTAATTTAAGAGAATTTGACAGTTTCTGGTTATTATCTTAAATGTTATTATAGATAGAGAAAAAATGTAATAGAAAAATTGTTCAGCAAAGTAAGATCTACAAATACATGAAATAAGCCATATGCCTGAAACTAAAATTACAGGTGAGCGATTTCAGGCTCTTATAAGCCTCTTGTTTCTTATTTCATCCTCATTACTGTGGATTCATTAATATTTGCGGAATACTCTCACAATGCTGCATTCTATCTACACTGGTCAGTGTCCACACTTGTTCTGAATGACTTTTACTTTTCTTGAGTTATTTCCCTTTATAATGTTTTTGCAAGCGGCAGCAACATAAGTATCCCATGAACACTTTCTTTTGATAATGATGATACCAGCACTTTTTATGCTCCCGCCGTAGCGGAGGGGACATTAAGTTTTACCCTTGTCCGTCTGTACATCCGTACGTACGTCCCAAAGTTGGTTTCCTTTCTCTAACTTTAGTTTGCCTCAACCAAATGTTATGAAACTTATACACAATGCTTATTACCACTAAATATAGATCAAGTTTGAATTTGGTGGCGTCACTTTTACTGTTCTAGAGTTATGCCCCTTTACAAATGGAAAAATTGCTGAATTTTTCGTTTCTGTTCACTAACTTAAGATTGCCTCAACCAAATGTTATGAATCTTATACACAATATATAGATATTAGAAGATGTGGTATGAGTGCCAATGAGACAACTCTCCATCCAAGTCAAAATTTATAAAAGTAAACCATTAAAGGTCAAAGTACGGTCTTCAACAAGGAGCCTTGGCTCACACCGAACAGCAAGCTATAAAGGGCCACAAAAATTACTATTGTAAAACCATTCAAACCGGGAAACCAAGTCTAATTTATATAAAAAACGAGAAACAAGAAACACTTATGAACCAAATCAACAAACGACAACTACTGAACATCAGATTCCTGACTTAGGACAGGTGCAAACAATTGCAGCGGGTTTAAACGTTTTAATGGAACCAAACCTTCACCCTTATCTGAAACAATAGTGTAACATTACAGCATAGAAAGACACACCATAAAATATCAATTGAAACGGCTTAATTCAATCAAAAGACATATTACCACCAGTGAACATACACTGAACAAATAAATTTGATCTATGATACAATGTAAATACAAAATAAACTAAGGGAAGAATAATAAAAGTAACATGTTATATCGCAATGCTTATTACCACAATATACAGATCAAGTTTGAATTTTTGTGCTGTCACTTTTACTGTTCTAGAGTTATGCCCTTTTCAAATGGAATCAAATGCAGGGCGCAGCTTGATACGACCGCAGAGGTCGAACCCTAAACAGTTGGGGCAAGTATGGACAACATTCAAGCTTGATACAGCTCTGAATTTGGATTGTGATTAAATATTTGACACAGCATAGGTTTCTGACACAGAATGAATGTGGTCTAAGAACTTAAAAAATTTTAAATTGGACATTCACCTATTATGGTCCAATATCCAAAATCTAAATACATGGTTGGATTCAGCATATCAAAGAACCCCAAGAATTCAATTTTTGATGAAATCAAACAAAGTTTAATTTTGGACCCTTTTGACCTCAATGTGGACAAAGTTGATAATGGGGCCCAAAAATCAAAAATCTAAATACATGGTTAGATTCAGCATATCAAAGAACTCCATATATTCAATTTTTGTTGAAATCAGACAAAGTTTAATTTTGGACCCCAATTTGGACCAACTTGAAAACTGGGCCCATAATCAAAAATCTAAATACATGTTTAGATTCAGCATATCAAAGAACCCTAAGAATTCAATATTTGTTAAAATCAAACTCAGTTTAATTTTGGACCCTTTGGACCTTAATGTAGACCAATTTGAAAACGGAACCAAAAATTAAGAATCTAAATACACGATTAGATTCGGCATACCAAAGAACCCCAATAATTCAATTTTTGATGAAATCAAACAAAGTTTAATTTTGGACCCTTTGGACCTCAATGTGGACCAATTTAAAAATGGGGCCCAAAATCCAAAAACTTAATACACGGTTAGATTCAGCATATTAAAGAACCCCAAGAATTCAAGAATAAAACCCCATTCAAATTGGTCAAGAAATAAGCAATTTATACGAAGTATCTTCTTTTGCACAATACTGTGCAATTGAATATTTCTTGCTATTGCGCAATACTGTACAATTGACAATTTCTTGCTATTGCACAATATTGTGCTATTGGATATTTCTTGCTATTGCGCAATACTGTGCAATTGAAGATTTCTTGCTATTGCGCAATACTGTGCAATTGAAGATTTCTTGCTATTGTGCAATACTGTGCAATTGAAAATTTCTTGCTATTGCACAATAATTATTATATAATAATTTACACATCCTGTTTGGTGTGTATCTCCTACAATATCATTATTATTTGCTTTTAAATATAAATCAGAAATAACCAAGTTAAAATTTTAAAAGAAAAAAAGAAGGAAAAAAAAAAATCCCCCCCCCCCCAAAAAAAAATTTTTTTGAACCCCCTTATGATTCATCACCCCCAAACTCAATCCCAGCCTTCCCTTTGTGGTATGGTACCTTGCAGTACAATTTCAGAGAGATCCATACACTTGAACACAAGTTATTGTCTGGAAACTAGAAAAATGTGTTTTTTGGCCCCTTTTTGGCCCATTAATTCCTAATGGTTTAGGGCAATTACCCCCAAACTCAAACCCAGCTTTCCCTTTGTGATATGGAACCTCATAGTACAATTTCAGAAAGATCCAATACACTTACACACAAGTTATTGTCCTGAAACTAGAAACATGCTTGTTTTTGGCCCCTTATTCCTAAAATATTTAGGAAATTACCCCCATCATCAATACCAGCCTTCCCTTTGAGGTATGGTACCTTGCAGTACAGTTTCAGAGAGATCCATACACTTGAACACAACTTATTGTCTGGAAACTAGAGAAATGCTTATTTTTGGCCCCCAATTCCTAAACGTTTCGGGCAATTACCCCCAAACTCAATTCCAGCTTTCCCTTTGTGATATGGAACCTTGTAGTACAATTTCAGAAATATCCAAACACTTACACACAAGTTATTGTCATGAAACTAGAAAAATGCTTGTTTTTGGCCCCTAATTCCTAAAATTTTGAGGCAATTACCCCCAAAATCAATTCCAGCCTTCCCTTTGTGATATGGAACCTTGTGGTACAATGTCAGAGAGATCTATACACTTAAACTAAAGTTATAGTGCGAAAACTAATGTGTCTTCGCTTATTTTTGGCCCCTTTTTGGTCCCTAATTCCTTAACTGTTGGTACCATAACCCCCAAAATCAATCCCAACCTTCCTTTTGTGGTATTGAACCTTATACTAAATTTTATAGAGATCCATTCACTTAAACTAAGTTATAGTGCGAAAACTAATGTGTCTTCGGACGAGGACAACGCCAACGTCATACCAATATACGACCGCAAAATTAAAAATTGCTGAATTTTTCATTTTTTTTTTCTAAATATCAAGTATTTTTAAAATTGGAGTTTTTCTTTTTCCATGATTATAGTTGAATCAACTTTAATCAATGCTTTATACAATGCAATGTTTAATTTTACCTTCCACGTATATTGATATGACATTGGCGTCGTTGTCGTCCGAAGACACATTGGTTTTCGCACTCTAACTTTAGTTTAAGTGAATGGATCTCTATGAAATTTTACCATAAGGTTCAATACCACAAAAGGAAGGTTGGGATTGATTTTATGGGTTATGGTATCAACAGTTAAGGAAAAGGGGCCAAAAATAAGCGTTTTTGTAACTTCCAGACATAACTTTTGTGTTAGTGTATGGATCTCTCTGACATTGTACCACAAGGTTCCATATCACAAAGGGAATGCTGGGATTAATTTTGGGGGTAATTGCCTCCAAATGTTAGGAATTAGGGGCAAAAAACAAGCATTTTTCTAGCTTGAATCTTTAGTTTGCCTCAACCAAATGTTATGAAACTTATACACAACGCTTATTACCACTTAATACAGATGTAGTTAGAAATTGGGTGGTGCCACTTATACTGTTCTTGAGTATGCCCCTTTATAAACATAAAAATTGCTGAATTATTTGTTTCTGTTCTCTAACTTTAGTTTACCTCAACCAAATGTTATGAGACTTACATGTATACACAATGCTTATTACCACAAAACTCAGATCAAGTACAAATTAAGGTAGAGTCACTTTTACCGTTCTTCAGTTATGTCCCTTTATATCTTTATATGATGTGCAAGCGGGGGCATCATCTGTGTCCATGCATGGACACAATCTACATTTATTTAATTTTATGACGTGTGTAACTTAACATGGTAAGTTTTCCTTTTTGTTTCTTTAATTTTAGGAAATAAAAGGGTGTGGCATGGGAAAGTTGATATTCTTTTACAAAGAAGTATTGTAAAGGTTAGCTTGGAAAAAGATTTAGAAGACCTGAATCTGAAAGATGAAGATGAAGATAAAGAAATTGAAGAAACATCTATATGTAAAGAAGAACTAGCATGTGGCTTAGCTAAATCTCAATTGGTATCCCAGGTCATAGTAAACGCTTTTTTTACCTCTGGTAAACAAAAGTTTCTCCACAATCAGTTTATTCCATCATTTTTTGTGACTGAAAAATACATTAGAATTGTTTTATACCATATTGAATTGGATATTCTTCTTATGAGTACAAAATTGCCAATATGGGATAAGGAAAGAAGTGGTGAGTTGGATGTCATGACACTTATAAGGGTCTGGTTAGCCCTTAATTATTCTGGTTCAATGGATAAAAGTCCAGAGCAGTATCAGACTTTCCTTAAGTACACAAACAGATCTAATTTCAAGAAATTGCTACCAGATGATGCCTATTCAGTGTACTTGAACAACATGCAGCAGCCATTGAATTCTGAAAAAATTGTATCAGATTCTTATTCTGATGACAATGCCGGATATGGTTTTGACACACAGGAGTTTGCTCTTAATTGTATTCTTGAACTTAACAAAGCAATGAAAGCTTTAGATTCTGCAAGAAAATAGAAAGCTGCAGAGAAAGCACATGTTCACTGTGTGTCTCTGTCTTCCTGTCAATAATTGATGTTTGCACTCTTAATTCAATTTAACCAAATTTATATGGAAGGTGTATATGGGCATTTCTTTTTCCAAGTTTTGAAATGAGTGCTATCTGATAAATTTTGTTAGAGTTACTGCCAATGACTAAGTATTTTCCCTATCAACTTTTGTTAGCCATTTCAAATTTGCATTCAGTGGATTCCAACCAAAAATTTATTGAATGTGTATATGGGTAATACCTTAGTCATTATTATCAAGTTAAAAAAAATGAGCACTTTTGGATAATTTTTGTGAAACTCCAAGGTAAATTCTAAATGGAAAGTCCTTTTAAAATCAAACTCATTGATAGTGATCTAGATTCTCCCTTTTTATTCGTTTTAACCAAGTTTATGTTGAAGTTATTTCTTGCCCTATCCTATCCATCATAAAGTTTTTACATGTTCATATCTGTAATAACTCTGGAATAACTGAACAGATTTAAACCTAACTTTGCCAATTTAATTTTTATTTGACTTAAGGATGTTCGCTTCTCTGTTTCAAAATAACAAGCTTTTAAAAGACTGCTATAAATTGAAAGTATATGAATAAAAGAACTAAAAAAAGCAAAACATTTGAAGGTTCCGTGGTCTTGTTTTCAAGATATAAACCATTAAAAATTTGGCAGGAAGTGATTCTCTCTAGATTTTTCCTACATTTAACATTGACACCTTTTTGTCGAGCCTTCGACTTTTGTCGAAAAAGCGAGACATAGCGATCCTACATTCCGTCGGCGTCATCGGCGGCGTGCACAAATATTCACTCTGTGGTTAAAGTTTTTCAAATTTTAATAACTTTCTTAAACTATCCTGGATTTCTACCAAACTTGGACAGAAGCTTGTTTATGATCATAAGATAATATTCAAAAGTAAATTTTGTAAAAAAAAAATTCCATTTTTTCCGTATTTTACTTTTAAATGGACTTAGTTTTTCTGCCAAGAAACATTACATTCACTCTGTGGTTAAAGTTTTTGAAATTTTAATAACTTTCTTAAACTATCCTAGATTTCTACCAAACTTGGAAAGAAGCTTATTTATGATCAAAAGATAGTATCCAGAAGTAAATTTTGTAAAAAAAATTTTTCATTTTTTCCGTATTTTACTTATAAATGGACTTAGTTTTTCTGCCATGAAACATTACATTCACTCTGTGGTTAAAGTTTTTGAAATTTTAATAACTTTCTTAAACTATCCTGGATTTCTACCAAACTTGGAAAGAAGCTTGTTTATGATCAAAAGATAGTATCCAGAAGTAAATTTTGTAAAAAAGTAAAAAAAAAAATCCATTTTTTCCGTATTTTACTTATAAATGGACTTAGTTTTTCTTCCAGTTAACATTACATACAGTCTGCACTTTAAGTTTTTAAAACATTTATTAGATTCATAAACTATCCTGGATTTTTACCAAACTTGGACAGAAGCTACTTACAATCAAAAGATAGTATAGAGAGGAATATTATAATTAATTTTTTTCCTCATTTTTGTTGAGCCTGCGATTAACAACAAAAGTAGGCGAGACACTGGGTTCCGCGGAACCCTTACGAATTTTTTCTTTCAAAAACTATGAAACAATAACAAGGATTTTATAAGATTTTCAAATATGGCTTTTTAAACTACATTGTATATGTACTAGAATTATGAAATAAAAAGTAGAGGTTTGTGGGCTAAATTTTTGAATGGCACTACATGGATAAAATCAGAGGATTCTGAATATCTAGCAAAAATTCAAAAACAAGAGGAGCGAACATCCTTAAGTGAATAAAAACATGGTCTTTGAAAAAAGTATTGGGTTATAAAAAACTGTGGATTCCTTTTTATTCGTTGTATAAAGTTTTTTTTTTTTTCTTTCTTTTTTGTGATTCACTGCATATCTCCAATTTAAGAATTCAATGAAGAATAGTGACAGCAATCTGGCATTAGAGTTTTAATTATGTCAATTGTGAACCTGAAAGGTACATAATAATGTAATTTAAATGGGATCATTTATTTCAAAATTAGTGCAATCTGGTACATTTTCTATGGAATACAATATTGGCATCATTAATAGAAAAATAAAATGATTTGCCACAGAGGTACGTGTAAATTGTATGGTTGAGAATGAGACAACTCTCCATCTAAGACCAAATGTCATTGATGTAAATACTTTTTGCAAATGAAAAACAAATTGTATCTGTAAAAATTTATTAATATCTTCATATTTCATTCATGCTTTTGAATATAATTCTATTTGAATATTTTTTGGAAACAAGTTTTTCTTAGGTGTTTACTGTTAACTAAATATAGCCTGTCACCATAGTCACATGATGTGAAAGTGACAGAATATCAGTTATCAGCTGATACTGTGGTTAGAACAGATCAAGGGCAATTATATCTCAATTAAAAAAATCTGTTATCTTTTTACTGTTATGCACTTTATGACTTTCCTCTGTTATCTTATTTATTCATTTTTTTATGCCCAACCTACGATAGTAGTAGGGGCATTATGTTTTGTGGTCCCGCTCCAGGTTAAAGTTTTTGGTCAAGGTAGTTTTTGATGAAGTTGAAGTCGAATCAACTTGAAACTATGATATGATCTTTCTAATCTTAATGCCAAATTAGAATTTTTACCCCAATTTCACGGTCCACTAAACATAGAAAATGATAGTACGAGTGAGCAGGTTAAAGTTTTTTGTCAAGGTAGTTTTTGATGAAGTTGAAGTCCAATCAACTTGAAACTTAGTACACATGTTCCCTCTGATATGATCTTTCTAATTTAAGTGCCAAATTAGATTTTTGATCCCAATTTCAAGGTCCACTGAACATAGAAAATGATAGTTTGAGTGGGGCATCCGTGTACTATGGACACATTCTTGTTTGTTTTGATATAGTAGTTGTATATAACATGTATAAAATGTGTTAACACATTTTAAGAATTATATATGAATGTTTACCCTTTGATAAATGACAATTGTATAGCATATTATGCTATAACAATGGATAAAATTTCAAAACCATGATTTCCACTACCTTCCTAATAAGTACCGATTATCTGGTTGTCTGCATATTGATATTTTTAAATACCAGTTGCGAGTCACAATATGAAGCTTATTGTGGAGTGAGCACAGCGAACGAGTTCAAAAAGGATTCATATTGTGTAGAGCAGCTGATATTTTACAAAATAAATATGATGGCAATCTGATAATCGATTTATCGGATTGTATTTGTGTTTTTTGCATGAAGGAAATAAGTATTTTCTTTGTTTTACAAGCAAACCGAAAGAATACTTGATAAGTTCGGGTCAAACTTATCAAATTTGGTTCAATCATTATGACGTCAGGGATAAGTCTGGGTCAAAGTTATTAAGGCCATGTTAACGTATTCGACCTCACAAAGCCTGTGCAATTTTATTAAGAGCTGAGCAGAGTGATACAGACAGTGGGAACACCGATAAAACTCTTTTTTTACAGTTCCTTTTTGTTTCACGGGGTTGTATATCAACATACCCAACATCTCCTTTTCTCCGTTTAAAGTACTTTCAACTTATTTCTATCTGTTTTGTTCAAACTGTTTTAGGTTTCTTCATAATGAACAAGATGCCATGCATCACTGTTAGGTTTTCTTTTAAAATATTCAAAATAATGAACAAATTGTGTAGAAGTGTGTGACTATTTAACTTTTAATCAGGAGCCAGGGGCATGGAAAAGAGTTGAAAATACGTTGTCAGGTCCAGAAATTTGAACAAATACTTTTATACTGTTATATTTACATAACATTAATGAATTTTGATATATGTAAGAATCCATATAACTTTTGAAGGTTTGATATTCAAGTTTTTGTCTCGTCTTGACAGAGTCAAAAAGCGAGACATAGGTATGCTGTTTCAAGCGGCAGCGTTAACAATGTAATAGTTTGTGATTAGGTCTAGTTTATGGTGAACCACTTGTGGTAAGTCAATAATATTTGGTATGCAGTTGTATAAGCATTGGCATATCTTATTTCCATAGTGATTATTTGGCCCAGCCCCCTCAGTCATGGTCTATTGACTTTGAAACTTTTGCTTAGTTTTCATGTATTAGTTTGTGATTAGGTCAGTCGATGGGGAACTACTAGTGGTAGTTCAATGATATTTAATATGCAGTTGTATAAGCATTGGCATATCTCATTTCCATGGAGAATATTTGGCCCAGCCCCCTCAGTCATGGTCTTTTGACTTTGAAACTTTTGCTTAGTTTACATATATTAGTTTGTGATTAGATCAGTTTAAGATGAACTGCTAATGTTAAGTCAATGATATTTGGTATAAGTCTCTTTTCCATTGAGATTATATAGCCCCACCCACTCATCATGGTTCATTGACTTTGAAACTTTTACATAGTTTACAAGTTCATGTTTATGTTTAGGTTTGTTTAAAGGGAACGACTTATAATAAGTCAATGGTATTTGGTATGCAGTTGTATTCGCATTGGCTCATTTCATTTCCATGGAAATTGTTTAGCCATGTACCTTCAGTCATGGTTCATTGACTGAATATTTGCATAACTTACATGTTAAAGTATTGCTATTTTAATTTCAACCTTTGATTATCAAAATTACAAAAAGGCAAGACATATCTCTGTGTTAACAGTTTATTATATGTCTGTCTTTTAAGACAGGACGTATTATGGTATACTGTTGTCTGTCCGTTCATCTGTCTGTCTGTCTGTCTGTGGTCAACAGGTACAATAACTCAAAAATGCCTTCACCAATTTTCATGAAACTTTGGTGACTTGATTAAATCTATTGTTGTAATCTCCTTTTTATAAATTACAGATTTTACGTTTAGCATTTATGGGACTTTAGCCATTTGAATAAAGACAATTTTTCACATTTCACACACTAACTGTAGTATGCCTAGATTGATTTCCTTGAGACTTTACATTATTGTTGGGATTGATATTAGGAAGCTTACTTTTGATTTTTTTTTTTAATATTTGTCACAGAGTTACAGGACTTTAACAATTTGAATTTAAAGAGGCAGCTAGCTATGACAATCGTATTTTTTGGTGAATGCTTTAAATTAAAATACTAAAAATATAAATGAAAAAATATGATTCATATCATTTTTGGTACTCTGGTGAACAAAATTAACTGTTAAATCGCTATTGTCTGTTTAACCAGAGCTCATTAATTCTGAAAGGAATGTATTTTTCATGATCCAAGTGATGGTAATTTATATCCCTTACCGGTAAATATTTATAATTTTAATTCACAAGCTAATACTCAACAGGTAGATTCTAGTTCTGATTTATCCATCTAAACATGCATACTCGTTAGGCCAGTCTTCTTTTTATGAATATTGGCGGACTTAGTTTGACCTAATTTGAGGACAACAAAGATGGATTCTGCAAATAAAAAATGAATTTTCATTGCGAGAACGTTATGTGTAGCACCAACTTGTCGTCTATTCGTATTTTTATTACAAAATGCACCAAATTCTTGGAAAAAAAGCAGACTATTAATTAATCGTAGCTACTGCCTCTTTAAGGCAATTTCTATATGCACAATCAGGATGTATCATGTGCTCTTGGCACAGCTGTTTATTGAAATTACCAACAAAAAGTTCTACGGAGACAAATTTCGGATGACGATCGCTCTTACCTGCCTACATTCAAATAAGATTGTAAAACCTCATTTTTCACTTGCATGCAGAAAGAGCAGAAAACAAAAATTACCTGAATATGACATTCTATCAAAAACAGTATACGGAGAAAAAGATCAGTTGACGATAGCTTTGAATTACCTTCCTACTGTGACATATTTGATAATTTAGATTGAAAATTTCATTTTTCACTAGAATCTGAATATGGCATTCTATCAAAAGCGCCTTACGAAGTAATATAATTTCAGTTGACGATCACTCTTCCCTACCTACAAATAGTTTGAATTCTATACGTCTTTTTTCATTTACAAAAAAATCAAACTGAATAAAAAAATTATTTGAATATGAAATTCTATCAAAAACACTATACGGAGAAAAATTTCAATTGACGATCGCTTGTACCTACCTACATATGATTTAGATTCTAACCGTCAATTTTCACTCTGCAGAAAGAGCAGGAAAACAAAAATTATCTGAATATGGCATTCAATCAAAAACGCTATATGCAGAAAAATTTCAGTTGACGATCGCTTATTTTATATCTACCTATATATAATTTAGATTCCAAACGTCATTTTTTCATTTGCAGAAAAGGCAGAATACAAAAATGATCTGATTATGGCATTCTATCAAAACCCATAATCATAAAAGCTTAGATAGGGTTGATTTTTCCCAGAAATAGGAAGAGGGGATCACATTTTCATGAGGGGGACTTTGATAAATATGCTTGTCGCCCGGATAGCGCCTTTATTTTTTGTCAAGATTTCCTTTAAATTTGGATGAGGTGTTGTTAACCATAAAAGCTTGGATGGGATTGATTTTCACAGAAATCGGAAGAGGGGACCACTTTTTCAGGAGGGATTCTTAGATCAATATCAAAAACTATTACAGGTTGTCGCCTGGATAGCGCCTTCATTTTTTGTTTGATTACCTCCAAACTTAAGTGAAGTGTAGGTAACCATAAAAGCTTGCATGGATGGGATTGATTTTTAGAGAAATCTTCAGAGGGGGATATTTTTTTCAAAAGGGAGTCTTGGATAAAAATCATAGATTTATGCTTGACGCCTCGATAGGGCCTTCATTTTTTGTTAGATTTCCTTTATACATGAATGAAGTGTTGGTATAACCATTAAAACTTGGATGGAATTGATTTTCACAGAAATCTGTAAAGAGGGGCCCTTTGTCAGTATGGCTTATATTATTCTAAACGTCATTTAATGCATGATCATTGTGGGTCGTCTTAGTACCGAAATTTGACAAAATCATGCAAATGGTAAATCGTCACTTCCGGTTAGTGTGGTAAAATTTCATACAATCGAGTGAAATAATAGTGGTAAGGATATGCGATAAAGATGTCCGTTTGATATAATTATTTACAATATGCAGGAAGGTCGATTAATGTATTATTCTACCATATTTTCCGATGTATTTCGTTCTAACAGCCACAGGAACACAACATTGTAAAGGTCAAACAAGCTTTATAACACTTACATCTACCAGAACAAGTCTTTTTGCGTCCACATTTATGAAACTCCTGGCAAGATGCTGCAATGGCCGCTAATTGTGTCCACTTTGGAATCCACAACCCAACTGCGGTCTCCATCAAAATCGCCCGGACTAGGTAAATTGTTCATGTGTGACTGCCTGTCCCCATACATGACCACCTTGATATGCAGCTCATTTTGGTGTGCTCAAGCAGTGCAGCTCTAGTGGACGGAATTGTGTAATACTGTCTGTGTTTTCGTGCAAACAATTCAAGCCTAGATTTATTGATGTCAAACGTCGTACATAACTACAACAAATGCCTCTATCAACTCCATATCAGATTCACTGACCAATGCAGGTTTCTAACTCGATCGCCAAAACACCTCGGTTACATCATCAAATGTTTCCCACGTCTGCCATGCCAACTTCTTTCCCCTTCCATGGAAAGCAGAGACGGTGTCACATCCAGTGAAAGCATGAACAAATAGCGAAGCCATTAATTTAGGACCAAGAGCATGATCAATTTCGTGAATCAGAAGCCATCGCAGGTCTTTTCCTTTTCCAAATGTAACCCAAATTTTTTCTACTTGTAGTGTCTTGAATAGAGACACTGCCAAAACCACTACATCAGTGTCTGAGCTGATTGTAGTGTCGACTTACATCCCCTTTCAGCTGCACTTTTGACATGAACAAATATCCTTGTGTCTGCTTCCTCGTGATTACAAGGACTGAGATCATCATGGTTACCATATGAATTTGTCATAAAATCTTCGCCTTTTGTCGCAAAAACCATTTTGTCACATGGAATCGAGCAAATTTAATCGGCAAGGAAATGAAACAATTCTGTCTTGTTTTCGTCCACTCTTAAGGAAGCTCGACCAAGCTTTCGGAGTCTTACTGGTGCCCTCAACTTTCAGCCTTGTTCAGCACCCCTCGCTGTACGTGTTTGTGCTTTTAGGCTGTCTCCTAAGTAAATATCAAATTTAATGTCTACTTTTGAATGTTTTGAAGTAAGGTGGTTAATGTACTGCAAAATCACATCTTTCGCGTATTCATCAAAAGTGTTCCATGCGGTGGTCTCGAATTTACCATAGCCGCACCATCAACTGCTACCATGTCTGACTGAGGTTCCTTACCTGGTAAATCCCCCGTAGCTTCCAGAACTTCCATAAAATGTGTTTTAACGCCAATACTGTAAACCAACTAATTTTTGCGAGCGATTTATTTTCGCGAGTAGAAAATATAACGCGAATATAAATCGTCGCGAATATTTAAAACTTGATTTTTGTCGAGCCTACGACTTTTGTCGGAAAAGCGAGACATGCGATCCTACATTCCGTCGGCGTCGTCGTTGTCGGCGGCGTCCACAAATATTCACTCTGTGGTTAAAAGTTTTTGAATTTTTAATAGCTTTCTTAAAATATCCTGCATTTCAACCAAACTTGGACAGAAGCTAGTTTATAATCATAAGATAGTATCCAGAAGAAAATTTTGTAAAAAAAAAAATCCCCTTTATCCGTATTTTACTCATATATGGACTTAGTTTTTCTGCCCGTTTACATAACATACACTCTGTGGTTAAAGTTTTTCAAATTTTAATAACTTTCTCAAACTATCCTGGATTTGTACCACACTTTGACAGAAGCTTGTTTGTGATCATAAGATAGTATTCAAAAGTAAATTTTGTTAAAAAAAATCCTGTTTATCTGTATTTTAAATATAAATGGACTTAGTTTTATTCCAGTTAACATTACGTACAGTCTGCAGTTAAAGTTTTTAAAAACATTTATAACATTCATTAACCTTCTTGGATTTTTACCAAACTAAAAAGAACTTCTTACAATCAAAAGATAGTATCTAGAGGTAAATTTTAAAAAATTTTCCCCCCATTTTTGTTGAGCCTGCGACTAACAACAAAAGTAGGCGATACACTGGGTTCCGCGGAACCCTTACGATTTTTTTTTCTTATTTATCTCCATCAAGCAAATTTTACAATCGCGAAATGGGTCAGAAAGGGATAAACGCGAAATAAAGTATCCGCGAAAATAAGTTGGTTTACAGTGTTGATTTTACCACTTTGAGACAGTGAAGGAGGAAATTTCTGATTTCCGTGACTGAAAAACTCTTCCAAGTCGCATTGTCTGCTTTGATAGGATTTGAAAAGCATTGAAAAAAGACTGCAATCTTTTCGGGCGATGTCAAGCGTACTTTTTTGTTTCACCTGAACTTTTCTTTGTTTGGCGATTGAACAATAGAAAGTTGTTTTTCTTAATGGGTTAACAAATTTTTAATTGCCTTATTTTGCATTCGGGTTCTGAAGTCAGCGCACTGATTGCATTCAGTTTGTTTGTGAATGAAATCTCGTTGCATTGACAAAGAATTGTCATGATGCCTGTCATCTGCGTTCCTTCTTCCAGACGAACATTCTTCAAACTGGCTTAGCAGTCTACTGATTTCTGGTCCGGCTACCAACCAACGTCTCAAGGCAGCTTCATCCTCGGTTAGCCCTACAGCACCCCCATCACCTTTAATAATAGCGTTATTCTGTTCGTGAGCTTGGTCTATCGCCATGTTTCAGAAAACGCGATTTGATTTTCCACAGTGAAATGCCCTAAAATCTATTTTTTTGTAAATATCGGGGTTTTTTTTTGTTTTTGTTTCCAATGAAGCCATATCGCGAAGGTGAATAGGAAGCCAAACCATAGTTGATATGATCTAGTCGAAAAAAAAAAGAATGGGATCAAGGAAGACAACGTTTGTTTGTAAAGCTCAAAAGCTGCCTCTCGTAATAATCGAATGTATGAAAAAACTAACAGCTGAATTTCAAAAACCGAATACCAAAATTCAAAATGAGGTCTACCTACTTTTCTTTCTTCACACCATTGCATAAAATTGTAAAATTCTATTGATTCATCAGGATTTTCGTTATAAAAACTTTCATAAGCAGACATTAGTTAATCAAACAAAACACATGCGGTCACTTGATGCGCTAGTCTAGTTTTATATATTGAAAAGCATTGTGGATTATTTTGTTTTAGTTGATTTTTCAATTTCACATTGGGAATGGTGGTATACAGGGTTGAAAAATCAAAAGTTTTGATAGAATTAATTTAAGAGAAAGATCGAGATTTAAACTGGGCACTCTAGCTCTTGATTTCAATACAAATGAAGAAGATAAATAAAACCTAAACAAAAGAGATGCATATCTTCAATCAGTTTTTGATGATTGTATATAGTTTGTATACTTTTAAAGGAAAAACCATTGCATACTATATGTGTCCGAACAGATGAACCCCATATAGATGTCGGACGGATGACCTTGCTTTCTGCTATTTGTGTTTCGGTATGACGGACGGACGGAATGGGGCAGGTAATTTGCCTGCATTCGACTCTGAGGACGTAGTTAAAACCTAAAACTTAGAATATAATGTATGCATTAAACTACAGCACTAAGTACAAATGTCAAAGAGCAAGAGAGAGAAAGAATACCAAAGGAGAAGTCAAAATGTAAGTCAAAGGATGACTAACCCATACATCATACGATACATTTTTTTGTATGTCAGTGTTTGAAAGGGAAACCATTCTTTACACGTAAGACACCAGTTGTGTTGTTCAGGGTACAAGACATTATCGTATTCGGTGATACGTGTTATATAAGCAGCCCCATCGTTCAATGACGTCATTTACAATATCTGAAGTGAGGTAAATCCTTCATAAAATTCATACGACGTGGGGGTAGGATTGGAACAGTCCAAACAAATTATGACGTTGCCTATCAGCTGACACATGAATATATTCGAATTTATCACGTGTGTGTAATCAACGCGTTTAAAGAACGTCATATTAGAAAAACAGAATTATGGCTAGAGTGTATGGTCATTTATGACATATAATTGGGTCAGTAAACTGATCGTTCTGATGACCTAACCATTTAAAAGACCTTTTTTTTCTCCTTGCTTCATTAAAACCATTAGCAGCATTCCATGAAATGAATACTGATTTAAAACAATTTCAATGGTTCAATCATTTTCATACTATTGGGTTTTTGTCGTTCCTGATGACGGTAAATCTATAAAAAAAAAAACCAACTAAAAACGCACCTAAATAAAGTGTAAATTAATTTTTAGCACTGGGTTGATACCGCAGTTGGTGGACTGGAAGTTCTTGTTGGCTTAATCAGCTCAGTAGCCGGTGCTTTAGTACTGACATGATTTATTACATATCTTTTCTAAATTTTAGGAAGTACTAGGATGCTAAGCTTCCGCTTTTCTCAAACAATGTTGGCCTTGGGTTGACTATTCCTGTTATGCCCCTTTTGGTCATAAAAATGCCCCTTTTGGTCATAAAACTCACTAAGTATTCAAATATTTATACATCTCTGGCTTTACAGTTTTTAGTTTGAGCGTTCCTGATGAAGGTAAATCAAGGTCGTCGCTTCGGACTTACCATATTTATAAACATTTGCACTTCTTTATAAAAAAGAAATCAAAGCTGGTCAAATATGCTGTGGATTGGAAAATTAAAAGGTATAGTGAACACATATATGCTATATCAACCACATACGGTAGTGGTATAGCCAAAACCTGCTATAAAGGGCAACCTGCATTTAGCGAAACCTGTCTTATCAAATCACATTCTTGTCCTGCTGTATTAATACCAATTTATGTTGAACCTGCAAGGACGGTAGTTGATTATTTTAAGTCATCCTTATTGATACTAACATTGTGACGCGTCGGCGATATGTTCCGGTCAACATAATTGAGGCTAGGTCAGACACACAGTAAGTTGGTAAGTGAGTAATTCAGTAAAGGGTAATACAGTTTTTTTCGAGCCTTCGACTTTTGTCGAAAAAGCGAGACATAGCGATCCTTCATTCCGTCGTCGTCGTCGGCGGCGTCCACAAATATTCACTCTGTGGTTAAAGTTTTTGAAATTTTAATAACTTTCTTAAAATATCCTGGATTTCTACCAAACTTGGACAGAGTCTTATTTATGATCATAAGATAATATTCAAAAGTAAGTTTTGTAAAAAAAAAAATCCGTTTTTTCCGTATTTTACTTATAAATGGACAGTTTTTCTGCCAGTTAACATTACAGTCACTCTGTGGTTAAAGTTTTTTAAATTTTAACAACTTTCTTAAACTATCCTGGATTTGTATCAGACTTGGAAAGAAGCTTGTTTATGATTAAAAGCTAGTATCTAGAAGGAAATTTTGTTGAAATTTTGTTCCATTTTTTCCGTATTTTACTTTTAAATGGTTCTTCTTCCAGTTAATATTACATACAGTCTGCAGTTTAAGTTTTTAAAACATTTATTAGATTCATAAACTATCCTGGATTTTTACCAAACTTGGACAGAAGCTACTCACAATCAAAATATAGTATAGAGAGGAATATTTTTATTAATTTTTTTCCTCATTTTCGTTGCGCCTTCGATTAACAGCAAAAGTAGGCGAGACACTGGGTTCCGCGGAACCGTTACAAATTTTTATTAAACTAATCTTCCCTGAGGCCCTTTGACAAATTAAAAAGAAAATACAATATATCCAAATATAAAAATGAAATATATAAAACACACTGTATGTATATGAGTTAGGCCATCATGCTTAGATTGAAATAAATACTTTTAAAAACAGATGAAACAAACTAATAAACTTTTCGTTTCCTTGATAGCCCGCATATTGATACCTATACAAATAGTTATCCTATTTCGTGTTGAATAAAACAACACGTACAGCTTGTAGTACATTGTTCCATGAAGTTATGCTTGAAACATGTTTCTGCTTTAAGTTAGATTTTGGTAGAGGCACAAAATATTTCAATTAGTATGAGCTTCCATCCATTTAATCCTTAGGGTGACAAAAACAAAAAACCAAACCTTGTTATTTACAACTACTACATGATGGGGCATTACATGCAAACTGTTCAGCACTACCCATACCTCGGTATAGAGTTGTAAGAGGAAATTAATTTGGATTACAATATAATCAAGAAATATCAAAAGCTAATCGAATACTAGGATTTGTATGGAAGAATATAAACAAATGTCCACAAGATGTTAAAGAAAATGCTTATAAAACATTATTGCGTCCACACCTCGTGTATGCATCTGCAGTATGGACACTTACAACTCATCTTTTTTGTGATTGGTGTACTGTTGTTTGTCTTTTTTGGTCTTTTTCTTTATTTGCCATGGCATTGTCAGTTTATTTTAACCACTTATGAGTTTGAATGTCCCTTTGGTATCATACGTCTCTCTTTTACAAAAAGTTCCACATTAACAAAATTGAAATAGTTCAACGAAGAGCTGTTCGAATTGTTGTACAACCTATTTTCGGGAACCAGGAACTGTAACCAACATCTTACAGAAACTTGGCTTGCAAACCCTACTTACACGTACCATGGAGAAGCATCAATCATCATTATATCAAGAGACCAGCCGTACAAACCAGGCAATATCACAAAGACATGTTTTCTAGAGTCAGCACATCAAAAGAGGCATATAAATACAGCTTCAACACCAGAACAATTGTTGACATGAAAATACAATCCAAGCCCCCATAACCGACACCTCGCGGGTATGTGCGTGGGAGTTCCTGATGTAAATGAGGATATTTGTTTTTAACCCTGTACAATTGTTTCTCACATCACATAATTTTATTAGTCTTGTAAATACACGTTCGTTTTTGTTTATTTTTTCAAAACCTAACGTGTGCTGGTTGACACACGCGTACAGTATATCTGCGTTATAGAAATTTTCACTGACTGCAGATTATCCACATAGAAGTAGAAGTAGAAATTTATGGTCTTAGAGAATAATTATTTTGATGAGACTATTTAAAACAATCACATTATTAATCTAGAGCATAATTGTTTATACATTTATACATAAGTATATATCTATGATATTCTATTTTGAATTCAAAGTAAGCCAGCCGAGTTGTTTAAACAATTAAAGAGACAATACATCATGTAGTCAAAATAGGCAACATGTAACTTTTATATAATATAACACAAGACCCTACTATTGCAAAGAATTTATTAATCGACGCAATAAACCTAGTGGAGAGTAAAATTGGGAAACCAAAGCATTAAATTGATCAGACCATGACAGAAAACTACCAATAATGCATCCAAATAACATTTCGGACATGATACATAAAACGAGAGAATATGTCCATGTATTTTACCCTAAGGGTCCCAGAAAGAAACATATCGTGTAGTCGAGTGTACATTATTACCAATTTTGCAATCTTTCTTTAAAATATGATTTAAATTACTGCAAAGATAATTCATCAAGTCTATATGCTTTTAACTTGGATAGTAATATTTAATGGTTTATCATTTCACAGGACTTTCTAAAAAGAGAAAAAACTATTCCAGTATAGTTTCCATCATCCTATCTCCTTGAACAGCTCATCTACTAAATTTGAAAGAACAGTTAAGCACGAATGTTTTGTTCGGAAACGCGACTGGTTCACATAAGTTCATTCATAAGTAGCCAGGTACACACAGATTTGTAAATGATTTAGATAAGATTCTAAAAAAAAACCCAAATAACCTGCTAACACCCAACTCAGCAATCATGTCATTCAGTGATTTATTCTGAGAAAAGACTGTTACAAAATGTGATTGCACATTGAACACATAAGGTTTTAAGACACAAAAACTGTAAGAACATCACACCAGTAACTGTATTTCCTTCATTGACTAACACGCTTACTGTTATAACTTTTTTTTTTTTGGTTTCGACAAGTTTAAAGAAATATTGTTTGCTTACAATCAGAGCATGTATATATGATGAAATAACATATGTTAAATAACATAAATTCCAAATGAAATAGAATAAGGTCTAAGATCACAAAAAATACCGCATAATCTACTATACCATATGTCTGCCGAATTATGCCAAACCTTATATCTAGTATTTTCGGAGAGAAGAAAAACGTTATCAAGGAGGCATTCCAAATCTTAAGTTGAAGAAAACCTTGAAAAATCGGAAAGGCAATAATCATCCCACAAAACATTTCAGAGAAAAATCAAGATGATTGACCAGTGACCCCACCAACAACCGTAGCAGTTCTCAAGTGCTCAAAATTTATAAGCAGTATCCTCCCAACAAGTATCCATCGTTTTGTTCATAACAAAAGAAAAGGAAGAAAAGTTGCACTAGTTGGTAAGTCAAAATCGAGGAGATTAATATATATTTTGAAGATTTATTGAAATGATGTACTAAATTAAAAATTGTTTTCAAATAATACAATGAAAGTACCATGTACTTAAACTATAATTGTCATGAATAAAAGGAAAACATGATGGCAATTGAAATGAATGACCAAGTAATTCAACATACATGTATGATCATGATTCAACACATAAAAGATGATTTTCATACCTTTAAGTATACAAACATGAAAACTGATTGTTATAATCTTAAGTATTAACTCGTGTATAGTAATTATCATAATCATAAGTATTAACACATAAAAAATGATTATCATAGTCTAAGGTATGAAAACTTGAAAAGTTATTATAATAATCTTTAGTATGAACAATTGGAATGACTCCAATGATTAAGGAAAAAGTGATGGAACATAAAAAGGCTTATGCCCCCCTCCCACCCCCCCCCCCCCCCCCCCCCAAAAAAAAAAAAAATTAAAATATTGGAAAACATACTTAGTATGAAGCTCAATGAATAAAAAGTTCACTTATTTTTTTTTTATTAAAATGATTTTTTGTAAGGACATGATCCGCAATTATATTTAAAGTAACTGAATTGCAAGTTGCCCTCCTTTTGAGTTTGAATCACTTACGCTAAAATTCCCACAAATTATATAAATTTCCAAGATGTCTTTTCAACGAAAAAGAATGAATATATGCTTTAGACTACAAACAATTAACAGCATAATCAACAAATCAATTATAGGATTTTAATGTTATATAGTGTTAAGATTACACCGAACAATTCCTCTAATTTTTTGAGATCGACAATTACATGGACAATCTTTACAAAGAATTTTTTTGCAGTTCATGCATATTCACTACAAAAGTCTAAAAGTCTGAAAAGACCAGTTTTTGTCTTAATTTGCATGAACTTTTACTCGACATTCTCCAAAAGTATGACTTGTGTCTTAATTTTTCTTGACACATTCTCATTTATATCAAATTTGTATAAAAATTTACTCGACATATTCTCGACATTCTGAATATGGTTTTAAAATTTCTTGACAAATTCTTGACATTTGAATACTGTCTTGAAATTTCTCGACATATTCTCGACATTCTTATTTTTTCTCAGTATGGCTTGACATATTCTGAACATTTTGAATCGTGTCTTAAATTTACTTGACAGTTCTGAGTTTTACAAATCATGACCAATATTCATGATATAACTTTAATCTTTATTTCTCTTTATATGATATACTGTTGTTTCAAGTTACACTTCTTTACAACAAAAATAAAAGTTGGGCATGTAAAATAATTGAAAATTTGGGTATATAAATATATTTACAAATGCAAATATGGCTATGAAATCTTAAGTATAAAATAATTCAAATGTGGGTGTGTTGATATAAAACAATTTCAATGTGGGTTTTTAAATAATTACAAATTTTGATTCCTAAATCTTATAAATTAAATGATTCAAACCAATCATACTGTAGACATATTTCATTCTACATTCATAATATTCAATGTTGATATGGTAAATAATTATTATACCAAAATGTGGTTTATATAAATAGCAAATTATGATGATATACAAATCATTCATTTAACAGAAGAAAAATTTGTGTAATGTCATCTGTTGGAATGTATTAAGTATTACACATGGACAGGATGTTCCCCATAAAATTAAGGTATTCCACACCCCAGAGTATACGCAACTGTCAAATAGAAGTTATTGCTTTACCTGTTATCAGCCATACAACTTATCAATTGACCGACCATGCCACTACAATTTAAAAAGTTTGTTGATAGATGAAAATGAAAATCATCATTTTGATGAAAAAAAATTGAATTGAAATGGATTTTCTTCATCAAAATTATGAAGTTAATTATTTTAACATAAAAACAAATTGAATAATTCCCAAAGATTAAAAGAAAATTATTATCTACTCCAGGAATAATAAAAAAAATGTATTTATAATGGGTCCCATCAATGATTTCTATAGAAATCATCGGTCTTATGAAATGGTTCTCAAACAGACATGCATAATATAGATCTAAACATTTTTTTCTTTTCAGGAAGGAGTTATCACAAATATTTATTTTTGATAAAAAATTATAAAATTCAACACTCAAATTTGAATAAAAAATGTTTTTGGGTTATTCTAAAAAATGAATAAGGTTTTTGAATCAAGATGGGAACAAATTCTTTGACCTAAACGAAAGGGTATTCCAACTTAGTTGCACCAAAAGGGTATCTTACTATACCAAATTAATTCTTGATTCTTCAAAGTTTAGTTTAGCCGTAATAAAAAGGAGTATATAACAGCAATAGAATGTCATAAACAGTGCAGAATAAGTCTGTTCACATTTCAGGCGAAATTTATACTGTTGAAATAGTGTCAAGACATATTTAAGACTGTCAAGAATGTGTCGAGACATATTCAGACATTATTTAGAATGTCAAGAATATGTCGAGACATATTCAGACATTATAAAGAATGTCAAGAATATGTCAAGACAGATCGAGACAAATTTAAGACAGTCAAGAATTGGTCGAGACTAATCCAGACTCTTATCAGATGATACAGGAAGTGTCGAGAAATTTTAAGACAATATTCATACTGTCAAGACACTTGTCAAGAAAAATCAAGAACCTTATTAGACAAATTCATACTATGTCAAGAATTTTTAAAAATTATTCAGACAAATTAAGAATGTCAAGTAAAAATTCATGCAAATTCAGACAAAAACTGGTCTTTTCAGACTTTTTGACTTTTGTAGTGATTCTTAATACATTGTACATTGTTTTTGTGACAAACGTAACATAATATAGTTTTAGATACCACTGGTTTAATAAGAAATACTTCATGGTATCATCCAGTTATGTGCTTTACTGTACACAATGCACAATAAAAATGTTTACATTCCCGACAAAAAGATACGTTTTCATTAAAACAATTATCACATCCCATGGTAAAAAACGCAAAACTTGTGAAAATATATTAGATTTGTTATAATAAAAATATACATATAGTTACTCTTATATGAAAAAAAGTAGTTAATGTTTACTGCAGCATAAATGATTCCAGGATCCATAGCTAATAATATATATACCGATATTATATATTTGTAAATATCTCTTATAGCATAATGACAGTAAATTATCTCTGAAAAAATCATGTACTATAAAATGGTTTGTCCACATTTTGCATGTACCTGTTCCAAGTCAGGAGCCTGTAAGTTTGTGGTTATCGCTTGTTGCTGTCGTTCATATTTGTTTTTTTTTTTTTTCATTTTGTCAGCTCATATAGGGCATAAGTATACCACTCTTATGCAAAACATCCTGCGGTTTTGTCAAGTACCAGTATGAATATATAGCAAAAGTAAATAATCTAGAACGTTAAATTCTCATTTGACCTTGATCTTAATTTCAAGGCCATAAATGAATGATCTCAACTCAAATATACACTAGGTCTCCACGAATTATAGACACTTCGGCACCCAGACAAATCGGCACCTGGACAAATCGGCACCAAACATAGACAAATTGGCACCTCATAAAGATAAAATAAATTATTTAATCCTTGATCAAAATATAGTGAACCAAAAATTACAATTACCTGGCAGTGATATAGGTATGTGGGCATGAACTCAATTTACAAGTTTAGCGTTAATATAGCAATTATGTTCGACTGTTTTTACAAATTACCAATTTGATTCCTGCACTATTTATGACATTATTGTATATGGTATCTTCGAAGAAGTATCTTATGAAGTGGTTTATTGTTTTTGTTATTTATTTGTGAAGTCTGTATTGCAACTTAGTCATTTGGATAGCTGTCTTATTTGTGTGTATTCTTTTTCCTGATACATGAACATTTATTTTATAGATTTCACCATTCATGTACTAGTTTTAATGTAATGCATAGTTCTATTCCGATAGTATTCTAAATCAATAAAACACATGATCTCTATTTAGAAATTATCAGATTTATACACAAAATACTGATTAATGCATTACTACACTTAATTATGGTTTGATTAAATACTGTTTATTCAAACACCATCATATCTAACAATCAATTATGATTTAATTAAATGATGTTTATTCATACACAATCATTTATGATTTAATTAAATGATGATTATTTTTTTCAAATTTTGTATTGCATATTTTATCTACGAATTATAATATTACTGTAACAATTCTTTTATTTTTCCTAATATATATATTTAAAATGGATGCCGAAATGTCTTCGGACTTGGGTGCCGATTTGTCTGGGTGCCGAAATGTCATTTAGATACATGCACGTTATTTACGTTGCAAGTAAAAACCCTTCGAGTCATGTATCATGTATATTTTCAGATTTTATTTTTTTTCAGTCTTGTGCTATTCCAATGTAGTATATCTTACTACTCTATAGAACGGCCCCGATTTTCTCTAACATTAAGCCTTGGAACTGTGTCACTGATTATCCATACATTTTGTTAAATGATCAGGAAGTACATCTCTCCCAGCAGGTTCCTTCTGATAAAATTACCAACAAACACATGCAGATGTGTGCCAAAGAAAATTGTATCTGCATTTCACACTATAAATTGTAATATGATGAATATCATGTGACTATTTCTGCAAAGGTTAATGTATTTAATTCCTTCAAATTTATATACTCATTTTTGTTTTGCCTAACCGCAAAAATGCATATGAAGAACGAATAAGATATGGGTCCCTTGATCATACGCAGTCGTCGTTAATTTTCTTCTTGTTGGAACACTTTTTTAATATATATATTTTTTTAATCATAAATGACTGCGAGTTATTAAAATCTCTATCTAAAATTAAAATGAATGAAATCAAAATATGTAACGGCGAAGAAAAATCATTTTAATTAAACAAACCCGTTACCATAGTATCAGATACAAATGATGCCATGCTCTACCCGTAATCGAGTACGATAGACAATTATTCCCCCCCCCCCCCCCATAAAACACACGCGATGGCATTACTCATTTTCTCTGATTTTGTTCTGATTTTTGATGATGAATTTTACACATTACATGATTAGCCCTGTTATTGTAAATACCTTAAAATATCCATTTGATAAAGACAATGTATTATGTCTGATCAAAAGTCATCAGTACGTGATCACCTGAGGTAGGATTGCCTTGAAGAGACATCCTGACCTTCCTTATTCTGTGTTTTGAATTGATGTAACTGATTTGAGTCAACATTTTTCAGTTTTATCCTGCTTTAACTTAACCCTAAGTATAAACTAATTTTACAATTTTTTTTTTCAAATATAAATATGTGACAAATCCATGTAGAAATATGCACAAAATAAGCATTTAAATGTACAAATATCTTGCAATTTAACTGGAAACCGTGGTGAACAAATTGTATCCGATAAATTTTTGCTGAGTACAGACATTCACCAGAAGGTTATTTGCCAAATGTTCATTAGCATGTGCTATTAAAAAAGAATAGAACGTAAAAAAAAAAAAAAAACAAAAAAAAAAAACAACCAACGAATATTCTTTGTTCCAATTAATTTGACTTAAACCCATAATTCTACAAATGTTATACGTAAACTTCTAATATTTTCTCTATAATAACGTATGATGATGAAATATTATGGACATTTTGCTGTCACAGAATCATTTGTGAATAAAAAAAAAAACCAGAAACAACTCTCAATTCTTTTAATGCCTTACAATTTATTTTGTTTTTAAAGCGTTTAGTGGATTAATTTTCTTTATCAGATAGTCAATGTCTACCATTTGGAAACCATTAATTTGCTATGATGCAAAGAATAATTTTTCAACTGTGTAGATTGTCAGTGTTGTAATATGAGATCCGCATTAATCGCATAGAAATGTTCAGGCTGTATTGTACACAGGCTTTTGACAGAATGTAATTCGATTAATTATTGTCATAGTTGTCAGTTTTTGTGAGGAATTCGATCTTTAATCTCCGCCGTTAGATTTTCAAACAGATTTTAGTGTTTTTAAAAAAATATTTTTCTGTGATTTTGTATAATTTGCGGTCTACAATTTGTTTACAGAATATATAAAATTGAGAATGGAAATGGGAAATGTGTCAAAGAGACAACAACCCGACCGAAGAGCAGAAAACAGTCCAAGGCCACCAATGGGTCTTCAACACAGCTAGAAAATCCCGCACCTGGAGGCGGGCTTCAGCTGGCCCCTTAACAAAAAACGTGTACTAGCTAGTTCAGTGAAAATTGACGTCACACTAGACTCCGAAACATATAAATGAACTAAGATTAAAAAAAACATACAAGACTAACAAAGCCCAGTGGCTCCTGACTTGGAACAGGCGCTTAAATCTGGCGGGGTTAATCATGTTTTGTGAGATCTCAACCCTCCCCCTGTACCTCTAGCTAATGTAGAATAAACAAACACACAGCAATACGCACAGTAAAACTCAGTGTAGAAGAAGTCCGAGTACGATGTCAGAATAGGTAACAGAAGAAACTAAGCAAAATATGTATACCTATTCTGACATCGGTCTCGGACTTCTTTTAAACTGAGTTTTACTGTGCGTATTGCTATGTGTTTCTTTATTCTACATTGGTTAGAGGTATAGGGGGAGGGTTGAGATCTCACAAAACATGTTTAACCCCGCCGTATTTTTGCGCCTGTCTCAAGTCAGGAGCCTCTGGCCTTTGTTAGTCTTGTATGTTTTTTTTAATTTTAGTTCCTTTATATGTTTTGGAATTTAGTGTGACGTCCATTTTCACTGAACCAGTACACAATTTTATTTATAGGCCAGCTGAGGACCACCTCCGGGTGCGGGATTTTCTCGCTGCGTTGAAGACCCATTGGTTGCCTTCGGCTGTTATCTGCTCTTTGGTCGGGTTGTTGTCTCTTTGACACATTCCCCATTTCCATTCTCAATTTTATGTTCTTCCTAAAGTCACTAAAATATGTAAAGACAAATTGTTTCAGTGATTGATTGGTATTTATTTCTCAATGTCCAGTGGCAAATATTGAGAGTGAGGAATTTTTTTTGTTTAAGACTAGCTATAAACTAAACAGAAACATGATACATCTTGGTATCAAATTATTATATATATTCGTTATAATCTAAAATTGGAAGGACGACGAGAAAGCCTATTTTCAATATAAAGTCATATGCAAATATTAACCAACAATCAAATGCTGCACTCAACATTCAAATAAAGATAAAATAACCCAATATAATATTTCAAAAATAGCGTAGTCGTATTTTCTCAGATAAGAAAAAAGGAAGAAATTAATTTACATATTTTTCGACAAAAAAAAACTGCAACAACAATGAAAACACTCTATTCTTCTTTGGTGATAATAATCAATGTATTAAACACAAACGGTTTGTTCAGTTACACCAAAATGTCACCAATAGGGTCAACGGATTATACATCAAAAAATATAATGAATATAGTTTATGTATATGGGACAACGAGATTTAACATTTAAAGACGTGTATTTTCCAAAGATTAAACTATCTATACATTACATTTGTATTTCAAAAGACATGAACGAATTCAGAAATGAAGGAACGCAAACAACATAGGAAAATGAAAGCCTGTTATACTACTTTCTGTTTTAAATTTTAACTTATTATAATAAGAAGTTATCTCCCTTTCAACTACGTTGAAGACAAAAATTGTTACCTCCCATGTCCAATTTGACAATAAGCGTCTAAGAAAGACAACTCAACTTGGTTCCTATACTTTAATAAAATTAAGAAATTTCATAATATTATGGTATTTCCTATTTGCCTCGACTGTTTATTGTTAATTTCTAGTGTATTTGAACCCAATTATATCTTGAATTACAAGAACAGGAAAAGGAATCTAATGTTATATACATGCACCATTATTCAATTTGAATATAAATAAATGTCAACTTTAGTGGGTTTTTGTTTGTCATGTTTTCACAACTGCCTGATTCCTCAGGCAGATTGGCACTTGATATGAAGGACAAACAGGACAAACAGGATGTTAAATTCTTTCATCGAACATAAGATCATCTAGTACACTGTTTCCACGAGAAATTCAAAAATACGAATTACCAGTTTATAGACAATCATAAATATAATATTGATTTTATGAAATTTAAGCCTCTCGAATCTGTCGTCAAGCAACCAAGACAATCACATATACAATTTGAATATACCCGAACTGTCGTGGATTGAAAGACTACAGGCAGCTTATTCCCTCTGTCTAAATGACAACATCTTGTGACAGGAGAACATATCTTAACTATCTTTTGACATCCTGAAAATTGTTTATAAAAGGCAACATTATGAAAGATGTCATGGTTAACGTATTAATCGTAATAAACAAATCCAACATAACACTACTTTTACTCTCACGAGTTTCTCAGCTGTATTTAAAAACAAATTAAAAAAAAAGTCCATTATTTTGAAAATTTTGTGTAAGCACCATATAGTAAGTAACATAATATTTTCAAGAGGTGTAATATATTATCGTTTTTCAGTCCATATGAGTCTACATATTTAAAGTACGTGTATCATTACATATATTTTCATCATAGGCTGTTCGCTCGTATTAATAAGCCTGAAGATTATAAAGTACATTTTCCTGAAAAATATCTAAACAGAGGTTTTGATCTTATTTACTTATCTAATATGTTTAAAGAATCCACCGCCCAAAACATTAAACTCCTCGTTGTATTAGCAAAGAATCACCTTTATTTCATATGCATATAAAACGATTTTATTTTTGATTATACGTCAGCTACATTAGTGGTTGGTATCGAAGTCAGAATAAATAAAGTATTCTCCTCACATGAGACAGTGAAACATCACAGTTCAGAAATGATCCCTATGATCCTGTTAATACAGGGGCACCGAACTTCTTTAAGACCGATATACTAAAAAATGTCTGCAGAAAGGATAAAAATATCACGAACCATTAAAATAGGATAAAGTGCATTAAACATGCCTATTCATCCTATCGAAAAATCGGTGTAAACAAACGGAAGAAATCTGATAAAATTTTTCTTGATTTCTATTTCAATGAAGGTATCAATATTTAGATATTCGCAAATGGAATTTCGAAAAAAATTTCAAAGATAAAAGAAAGGGTGAACAGTACCTCATTTTCTAGGGTAAGAAATAAATGTTAAGTAATTGAATGTTAAGAGCCAATCTGCCAGAAAACCATGCAAAACCGTCCGAATGTCACTTTTTCCAAATGAGTTCATATTTGGCATATTGGTGCACCTTAGTAATGTAAATAACCACACAAATTTTTTTGGGAAAATATTGAACCGATCTGGATATTTTTTGAGCGCCATGTTTTAACAGATGAAATTGCTCGAAAACAGCAAAAATAAGCCTTTTTTGGCATATTTCGCTGGTTTAAATAAAAAAATATAGTAACATTTATAATTTTTTGATAGTTGTTCTTAGTAATACATCACTTTAAGTGTAAGAATGCATAGAATTAACAATGCTGTCTATTAAGTGTATGTATAATTTAACTGTTTCAATATGTCTTATTTAGCTACATGTCCAAAATGGCTGATTTTGGTCATCTTTCAGAGCCAAAATACTCCAAGACCCATTTATTATTGTAAAACAACATATATACTTGCAAAGTATAACTATTTATACCCAATCAAAAAAAAATATCAAGCTCGGCAAATAATGTTGGTGTCTGGTATATGCCACAACAAAATGGGGTAACCTGCATATTCAAATTTTCGCAATTTTGCCGTCTAATTTGTAACTACTGACATACATGTATGATAGGATCTGGACTTATAAATAAGTATAACAACAAATGGAAAAGAATAATTAATGTTTCATTTAATACATTAAGAAAATAATCATACATAAATACAAATTATTCATTATAAATCTAGAGGCTCCCAGGAGCCGAAATAGATCGTATTGACAAATTGTGCTCCTAAAACGATAAAAAACACATATTTCAAACGCAATCAATTTAAATTAGAAGTTAAACAATTCAGAATAAGTTCAGAATGTAAAAAAAAAAGTTTCTTCTGACCACTTTTGCAATTTACTCTTATAATATATTGATATAGTTGTCGGATAGTAGCAGAAAACTGTGAAAATTTGTAAATTTACACATTTCAGGGACAATAGCTCATAGATGTTATGTCCAATTTTTCAGAAAAATTTTGGGTATTTAGATCTTGTCATGTTGATAGTTTTTATCAACACATATATATAAATATATATATATAGAAGTCTATAAAAAGGACCAACCAGCAAATTTACTATGTACCGGATCGTCTAGAATAGACGATACTGTGCAGATAAGGAAAAAATTATATAAGTCTAGAGATTTGCACAACGATACTAATATAAGATGGTATTATACGAAGATGTTGTTAATAAATCGTGTTGACAAATATTTCGGCTTAACAAATAGCCTTCTTCGGTGTCAATTATTTTAACAATACTGATAATATGTATAAAAATAGCTCAATAATACAGGTAAGTTTTGGTCTATTGATTTAATCCAAAATCCTGAACATCATAATATAAAACAAAACTCAATACTCAAATATACGTGACTGTGTATATTTACAACCCAAAATGAGTGAAAAATAAAACTTAATATTTTTTATTGATGCCGTTTGGATGATGTACATCTAGTTCCTTTATCCAAAAGCTTTCCCGAACCTGTCGCTGGGCATCACTCCAGTGAATGTTCTGTTCAATCACTAGGATCTTCATGCGGTTAAAGTCATCAAGTGTGTGACCAGACTGTCTGAAATGCTGAGAAACTGGGAGAAGTGGCTTCTTAGAGATATCACTCCTATGGCCATTGAGGCGTTTGTGGAAAGGCTGCTTTGACTCACCAACATATTGGAGGCCACAAACCGAACATTCTAGAATGTAAATAACATTCATACTTTTGCAGTTAACATTGCAAAATATCTTATAGTTATTTTCGGTTGCCTTACTGTGAAAAGTTGATGAGTGATGCATCTGTAGGCAGCATTTGCAGCGTTTTTCATCACACGAACGACATTCTCCAGAAGTACTTCTATTATCAGACACTTCAGCCCGCACTAGCAGGTTACGCAGACTATTGGGTTGCCTAAAAGCTATCATGGGAGGCTCGGGAAAAATCTTGGATAGTTTGGAATTCTTTTCAACTGTTTTCCAATGCTCACGAATGACACCGAAGCTGTTTTTGAGAGATGGGTGGTAAGTAAGAACACATGGAGTCCTTTTATTTTTCTTTTTATATTTGTATTCTAACAGTTTACTCCTTGGAATAGTTTCCGCTTTCTGAAAGCCTTTTTGGATAGTTTTGTGTTTGTAGCCCCTTCTCTTCAAGCGGGTTTCGAGTTGACGTAGTTGTTTTTTAGTTGTTTCTGAGTTGGAACATATTCGCTTGACTCTGAGTGCCTGACTGTACGGGATGCTCTTAGTACAATGAGCAGGATGGCAACTTTTAGGGGACAGATATTGGTGAGTGTCAGTAGGCTTAGAATATAGATCAGTGGATATGATGCCATCTGTGAGCGAGCTGGAGGTATCGAGGAAGGTGATTTTGGATTTAGATTTCTCATGAGTAAATTTGATACTTGGGTGTATGTTGTTGGCATGAGTGATGAATGTATCTAAATCCTCGTCACTTTTATTCCATTTCATATCCACATCATCTATAAATCTAAACCAGGAAAGCGGTTTTTCGATGGAAGATTCAAGGAGTTGTTTTTCTAATTTGCCCATAAATATGTTGGCATATGATGGAGCCATTTTGGTGCCCATAGCAGTTCCATTAACTTGCAGATAATGGTCTCCATCAAAAGTGAAGTTGTTGTTTTTGAGTACCAGCGTGAGCATTTTGACCAGGCATTCAGTAGGTGGATATTTCACTGGTCGGGAATTCCAAACTTCTTTACATGCATCAATGCCATCTGCATGTGGAATATTCGTGTAGAGGGAGGTGACGTCCATAGAGACAAGTGTCGTGTCGGAGGGGAGTGGATTTAAGGCCTGCAATTTTCTAAGATAATCGGTAGTATCTTTGATGTGAGATGGTAAGTCCTTCAACATGTTGACGAAGATGGAAGTCAACGAATTCCGATATTTTTTCCGTCGGATGACCGTTCGCTGAAACTTAGGTCTTCCTGGGTTGTTGGCCTTATGAATTTTAGGTAAAAGATAAAATCTGCCCGGTTTTGGATTTTCTGGTTTCAAATATTCTAGAGTCTTTTCATCGATGAAACCATCGTTGTGCATTTCTACCAAACTATCAGTTATTTCTCTGCTAAAAGATGTTGTAGGATCAGAGTCTAGTTTTTGGTAGAACCTTGCATCGCCAAGTTGTCGTTCAGCCTCTTGAATATAGGCAGATTTATCCATGACAACCACTGCACTGCCTTTGTCTGCAGGTTTAATGACGATATTGTCGTTAGATCGTAAGTTTTTCAGTGCAGTTCGTTCTTCATTGGTAAGATTGTCAAAAGGTTTATTGTTATTTCTAGTATTTCTAATAATGTCCGACTTAAAATTGTCAATAAATGATTCCAAGGTGGCATTTTTGCTCGGTTTAGGGATCCAAGTACTCTTTTTTATAAATTTGTAGTTGTTTTCGTCTTCTGAAATTTCTGAGTCGCTATCCGAGCCTCTGTTGTTGTTCTCCTTCGACGCGAAATATTCCTTAATGCGTAGACTTCTGGCAAAATTGTCAAGGTCTTCCGACAATTTAGTTTCATTGACAGGGGCAGGTACAGGACAGAAATTTAAGCCTCTCGAGAGAAGAGATGTTTCAGCTTCCGTTAACTGGTGTTTGGAAAGATTGACCACAATGTTGGAGGGCGAATCAGTCTCTAGTGACCTACGTTTAAAGCGCCTTACTCGTTTTCTCTTTTTTTCAGATGGTAAAGAAGGATTGATATGATCGATGCCATCCCTACGGAATTTTCTTTTCTGCCTTTCACTCAAATTTTGAGATTGTATGGTTGTTATGTCTTTAAGGCGAGCACTGATAGCATCACAATTGTCAGATGTGAGATCTTTTTTGCAGCTATTTGAAAGGGTGTTAAATTCGCCAGTAAGAGTTTTCAGATATTCTTCGCAGTGTTGTTTGAGGAGGACCATTAACCGCTTGGTTATATATATATATATATATATATATATTGAAAAGTTTTAAAATTTTGTATACATATATATATGTATGACACTTCTTCTAAAGTTATTAAGATGATGGTTTAAAAGTGAAAACTGTAAACAGATGATTTTAACAGACACTTAGTGATGGAAATTTTTTTATGACCCTTTGAGCCTAGTATACTAACAAGGCAAGATTTGCCAGGTACCTATATCTATGTTGCTGCAATGTGGTCAATACAAACATGAAAATCATTATAAATGCTTCTAAAAAAAATCCCATAACTAGACGAAAAACAAATTACTTAGTCTATATATACCAGTGCTAAATTTATAAAGAATTGTGAATGAAATTGGATAGCTGTTAAGATTACTGTACCTATAATGCTCTACATCACATCCTCAGAGATAACAGAATTAAAATAAGTCATATGAATCTTCAAATTTCAATAAAGTTGAATGTGTTTTTTTTTATACTTGAACGGCTATAGGTTTTACTATAAAACAAGTGTACATTAACTTTCTTGTAAAAGAAAAACCATAACATTAAAATCTCCATAAATGATGAACTGTTATTTTTTGAGACATCATCCCATGGAAGATTTAACTGATGTTTTAAAGTTGGAAAGTTTCTGTTGCTTGTTTGGTTGGTTGAAATTGTTTCTGTTAGAAGCATTATCAGTCTCCCAATCTGATGTTGGCTGCTGTGAAAGTATAGTTAGTATTGACACTGACAGAAAGGTTAGCTGCGAGTCTAGATCTGAAAACCACAAAACATACATACATACATAAATCAGGCTGTTAGTTTTCATATTTTTTCATTTTCTTATTTTGGGGCCTTTTATGGCTGAATATATGCAGTATAGGTCTTGCTCATTGTTGAAGGTCATATGGCGTATGAGACCTATAGCTTTACTTCTATGTCATGTGTTCTCATTGGCAATCATACCACTTTTTTTTTAATTTCATATATACCACTGACAGGAAATAAAATTGACAACTTTTACTGTAAGTGGATGCAGTTACAAAATTCTCCCAACTAAAGCCAAATCATTTTTGCAGAATAGTTATTATCCACTCCTTTTAAGCATGTCCAAATAGCCCTTAACATCTTTACAACAATAAAAATTGCCTCCATTTGGTTTGGCATGTCAAATTACCTCTCAATATAATTTTACATTGAAAACAGACAATTGTGATAATTTGACCGCTTTTTAGTGACAATCTTTGAAATGGTGGCCATCTTTATATCTGTTCTCTGTGTCAAAGTACAGCTAAATATCAATATTTTTTAAAATCAAACTCAACAAAATTGAAAATTTTACCCTTTATTTGCTGTGTCCATCTTTAAAAAAAAATTTCATTGTTTTGTTGGCATGTCAAAAGTGCTATAATTCCTTAATGTCAATTTTCATATAAGGCCATCTTGAAAATGTTTGCCATTTTGGAAGAAAAAACAACCTTACTTTGTTTAGCAAGTCAAACTACCACGACTATCCCTAATTAACAATTTTCATTAAATTAACCAGTGTTGAAATTTGTGCCATCCTTGGTGGCCATCTTCAAAATGTTTGACATCAGATAATCATCCACATATTGTGCTTTTCTTTTCACTAAAGTTTCATTTAAAAAGATAACACCAGTTATCTCAGAAAAGGACAAATTTTGTGGAAGATGAAGAAAAAATGCAAGTTTGGACAGAACATTCAAGCTTTAACAGCTGTAAATTTGTAATGGGATTAAATATTTGACATAGAATAGGTTTCTAACACAGAATAAATATGGTATAAAGATAAAGTTTAATAGATTCAGCATATCAGAGAACCCCAAGATCAAATTAAGATTTAAAATTTAGTTTAATTTTATACCCTTTGGACCTCAATGTAAACCAATTTCATAATAGGGCCCAAAAACTAAATACAGGTTAGATTCAGGCTGAATCAGCATCTTTAGAATTATTGTTGAAATCAAACACAGTTAAATTATGGACTCCATTTGAACCAACTTGAAAACTGGGACCAAAATCATAAATCTAAGTCCATATTTATATTCAGGATATTTGATTATTTCTATTTATCATTCAAAGAACCCTAATTCATTGTAATTAGAGTTCAAGTTTTGTTAAAATTAAACTAAGTTAAAATTTGGACCCTTTGGTCTTTAAAATGTGGGCAAATTTGAAAACCGGACCAACAAACGACCAAAATTAAAAATCTAAATATAAAACATTTGCATTTTGTATATCAAAAGAACCTCAAGAATTCAAGTTGTGTAGAAATAAGAAAAAAAATTTTGGACCATTTTGAAATCAATGTGAACCAATTTAAAATGGGGCCCAATTGCAACATCTTAAATTATTTAAATACATTGTTAGATTTAGCACATTAAGAACCCAAATAATGTATTTACTTTAATTTGTTCTTGTCCTAAACATGCATGAACTATTTGCCATTGGACATTAGCATTACCAACAACCAATCAATTAATCGAACAGGTGAAATATCTTCAAAAGTACCAATAAAAATCTCCCCCTTTTATATTTGAAAATGTAAAATCACAAAAATACTGAACTCCGAGGAAAATTCAAAAAGGAAAGTCCCCAATCAAATGGCAAAATCAAAAGTTCAAACACATCAAACGAATGGATAACAACTGTCATATTCCTGACTTGGTACAGGCATTTTCTTATGTAGAAAATGGTGGATTGAACCTGGTTTTATAGCTAGATAATAAACCTCTCACTTGTATGACAGTCGCATCAAATTCCATTATATTGACAACGATGCGTGAACAAAACAAACAGACACAATAGGTAAAATTGTCAAAAATAGGGGTACAGCAGTCAACATTGTGTTATCATCTTAATCACTATAAAAACAAACAAATGTAACGAAGAAGCACAAAAAGGCATACATCAAATTTAACATCCTCATTTTGCTTATATTATACGATTTTATATATCTATGTAAAATCCACCCATAAAGGATGGAAGGTTTTAAGTACTGGCGTAAAATCGGGCGTTTGAAATTCGCACAGGTAGACATAAAATAATTTTGTCGTTCAAAGTATGACGGGATACATAAATACAGAGTCACGTAAAATGGATATCACAAAAACAGACTTAACAGTAAAAGTAATACATGTACGTATTAATAAATAAAATAATTGAAATGGAATGTATGAACAGTTCATTAGTCATTGTTAGTTATTGAATGGAAACTATAGGAGCCGCCCAATATAGTACTACAAATTAAAATTAGCAAAGTGATTTTTCAATGGGAAAACCAAGTTAACAAAGACCTGTTTAATAAAACTGATGTACAAATGTATAACATGTAATTGTATAATTATGTTATTATATAAGTGATTACACATACTTTGTATGATTACCATGTTATACAAACAGTTAAATTAATATATAAGTTAATAATAACTTACCAATATCTTCTTCTATACATGTATTTAGTTTGACCTGGCTATTGTCACTTTTACAAAAATTCATCTTAATTGAGCATTGCTTTCATATATATATATAGCCCTACAAATAAAAAGTGTTAAACTATAAAATAATTCTTCAATTTTGTTTTACATGAAATAAAATATATCAGACAGGAAATGTAGGGTAGTGTAGCATCACTGTGCATGTAGTTTAAATGTATGTTTTTTTCTTTTAAAAAGGGCTCTATAAGTAATCTACATACATGTACATGTAGGGTCCTAAAATTGAACTTCACAAAAGTTTGCAATGCTTTTGATTTTTTTAGTCTCCATGGTCTATTAGTTCATTAAAAAAATATTATTCTCTGGATAAAGTTGTCTAGTGTTACATGTACAATATGTTGTATGTAAAATATGTATTTGTAGGAGGCTTTTCCACGAGATAAAAAAAAAGTTTTTTTAGTAGACAAAGAGCTGAACAACTTCCAGTAAGAACTGAAAATATAACTTAGGGGAAGAGAATAAAAACCTGACCTGCTAAACGTTGAATATGTTGAAATAGATTTTGATTATTATCATGATTCTGGTCTATAAATTGATTTTTTAAAGCAGAAAATAAATATATATTGTACCCTGGTTAATAGCTTGAAAATTAAAATTCTGTCCTAAGCTGACAAGGACATAAATATTTTGACCACTCTAACCCTCCCCCTTGCTTTTTTAATCAAATGGTCCCAAGACAGAACAATGTATATATGGATATATATTATTTGCTTGCACTTTGCCATAGGAAATAAATAAGAGGTCTTAGAAACAGGTCAGGTGTAAAAGAATATTCACATGCCCCTTCAACACCCACCCCCCGATTTTTTAATCTAGCTAATGTATCAATTGTTGGTCCCCTAATTTCAGATTGACTATATGGAACAAATGAAAATTGATTGTAAGATTTGTACCTGTTCCTACTGGAATAACTCGTCCTGTATACAGCCTGTTTTGAAAGGGTGAAGATCCTTGGTCAGCTTTGGCTTTGCTGGAAGAGGGTTGGACGAGATGTTGACATCTTGCTTGACTATCATGTCAATGAATTCCATATAAGTCCCTGTACTTCGAGCATATTCAAAGACAAGATGATGTAACAACCATGGGAAAATAAACCACTCCTTGTCTTATATAAAATAAGGAGTCCTGTTGGAAATTCTTCACCATAGTTTTCAGTATTATTCAGACTTCCTAAATGTAGATGAATGGTAGTCTGTATCTGTATGAATATGTTTGGTTACCAATGCTGGTTTCAATACCACGGTAGAGAGGGTGTCGTTGATTTATTGATGGTGCGCCAGAGCAGTTTTGACACTCTCATTCTCAATCTCAATTTTGGTGCGAGTAAGGTGGTTCCACTTGCTCACTTTTTTTTTTACGAAGAATGATTTAGAATACTTTTGTTTTGCTCGTTGAAATCTAAAACAACTTTTTGCTGTTCATGGACTTATTTTTCCAATCAATATTTATCATGTTTATTCACTAAATTATTGTCATGATTGTAAAATTTCTTGGCAGTAATTATTTTTTTTTGGAAATGCTATTTTGGTCTTTAGTGCATTCAGATATCTTAAATAGTTTGTAATATGTAGATGTATAAGGCTGGGATAGCCCACATGCTCACTGTAAACATTTGTCTGCCAAACCATCACTGGGAGCTGACATGTTTGATATCTTACCCAAGGGAGATAAGTCAATGGAAGAGCATAAAAGATGGACTCCCTGGTTTCAGACAATTTATTGATTTTTGGACTTGCAGTACAAATACGTCTTATTTCATTTTTCAAAGAAATTGATTTTACTTGTTCGAATGATTTTATGAGCCATTTTAGTACCAATTGTGTTTAGAATTTAATTAAAATCAAAATCAAAATGTGTCAATTTGGGACTAAAATCACCATTCTTCCATGGCATAAATTAACATATAATAGTCATTTGCCAAGCTTAATATTTTGTTTTGATATAAAACATACCCCATAGTTAAAACCGATATAAGTTAAAAACAAATCCGGACTGGGTCTTGCAAGATAGAAGCGAATGAAAACCACGTAAATTCATGTATGAAAAACCCCGCCTTTGTGTCCCTGCTCCTGGCAATGTGCCAACTCGTTTAAATTTTCATTTGTATTAATCATAACATAGTTAAATGGATGAGTTTCAGCTGACATTACTCTAAAAACTCAACTATCCCATTTAATATGCTTCTGGGTCATTCTTAAAAGGCATAAAAAAGTTGGATTTTTCCTTGGTTTCATTATGAATTTACAGAATTATGCAAATGAGGCTGTTACTAAAAATAGATACGATCCTGGGAAAAATTAAGTGGTCAAATTCTTTTATTTTATGTCAAGGATTAAGATGATTTATAAAAATTTGTCAAGTTGTGATTGTCGATTTGGACGATTTTCTGAATATTGCATGGTTTTCTGGCGGATTGGCTCTTAAGTAATTGGATCGTACCAGCCAAAAAAGCAGCTTGTAATGTGGTAGTGGTCTGCCATTAATTCAACACGGAAGTTCTAAAGAATAAGAATAGCAATTCCTCTACATCCAAGGCCGTACGCTATTGGAGAGCCAACAATGCAGATACTCATTTCATATCTACATCTACTGACACCTGGAACTCAAATTCTTAATATTTGACAATCCAAAATCCTGAACAGCTGATTTGCGACATATTAGGCGTAAAAATGCACCAGATTGACCCACCTGGTCTAACGACTTAGTACACATAGCAAAAATGTCTTTGACAGTCTGACACGCTGTGTTTTTGTCAACGTCATCTTCTTCAAGATCTTTCAGCAAAGATCCAAGTGCCTGCTGCTGAATAGCATAGCAATTTTCTTCAGTCTTCTTGCTAGTTGATTTTTTTTTCATTTTTTTTTAAAAGTTGACTTTATAATTGTCTATGATTGTCCCAAGACTTAACCAGAAGTTTGTCTAAGCATAGGCTCTATTACTTCATCGAGTGAAAGTACCTTTAAAAAGCCTGCCAAATCATCATAAATTGGAGAACAACTGTTGTACTCCTCTTTATTCGCTGAGAAATATTCTGGGTTCTTACAAGACCAATAATTGTCTAAAAGTTTAACCTGTGCATGATCTAGAACAAGTCCTACTGTAAACTTTTCCTTATTAAGATCGTCACTGAAAATCTGAGATAACACGTTAGTCATTGTCAGTCTCTCATCAGACTTAGCTTTGTCAAGATTTTGAGCTTGTACCTGTTCATTGCGTACATTTTCAAGCGCACAAATCTTTCACCTTTTGATATTTGATTAGTGTTCTCTTTCACTGGACTATTGCTAAACACACTATCATCATTTTTATTTGAATGCATATATAATTCATTACATTTTCTATCACCTACACTGACAGAAATTGCAGAACGTACATCTTAATCTCTGTTTCTGGAAACATATATGGAGACCCCAAATCCTTGTCTTATTTTTGGTTCTAGATTGACAAGTGAACTACGCTCCTTTGACGGGAAGTTACCCATATTTTGACAATACGATCTGGGCAAAGCTGAACTTTCTCTATTCTGATCATTGTTATTTTCAATAGTGTTCGCAAAAATTGAAAATTCAAATTTCACATTCAAGTTATTCCTTTATTTGCTAATTTCTCGTCGCATGCAACCTGTAACGTCAAGATTGAGCTTGTGAGTACGAACACTGTTCATGAAAGGTGCGCTCGACTCCTTTCTTAATTTACTAGGATTGCAAGTTTTCCTGGCTAAAGTCGTTGGTTCTCTCCTATCTATCAAGCTTCCTCAAGCGATAAAAACTGGCTACATGATATAGGAAAAAGTTTTGAAAGTGGCATCAACAATTAATCTGTTGTTTTATCTGTACTGTATGCTTTCAGATTTCAAGCACGGAACACGTATACAGATGTCCATTTGGCATTACTGCTATTAGATATTATACAGCTACGGCTAACGCCTGTTTGTAGCATTATGAATTGCGCTTACAATGGTGATTGATCCTATCTTACATTTGCAGTGATGTGAGATATTTGTTCCATTTTCACGGCCTTAACGTGACTTTAAGATTAGAAAAAAACAGCGATAAAAGCTCTATTCCTTCGGTTTTTGTCTTTTCATGTGCATGTAACGATGTTGTGTCATGAACTGATACATTATAGTATTTCCATAATGCTAAATGAACTCATCATAGATACCAGACATTTTGTATGCCAGATAGTGTGTCTTTGCTGCAAGCTTTCCTGTGCTTAAGATGGATGCTCTTGTTATTTTAATGTCCTTAAAAACAACGGTATATAGCTGGGTCTTCCATGTGCTCCACTAAACCTTTTTCTAAATTATTAACATAAATTTTATCAGCAATCAAAGCTGGACTTCAAAGTTATTGTGTGAAACTACATATTCTAGAGGTGGCGTGAATCAGATGTGGATACTTTAAAAAATTCCAAAGATCTTTTAGAGTACATACAATCTAAGACTCTTTCATCTTGCAATAGTATTAAAACATTTGACTTTTCTACACTATCCACAACTATCATTCCCCATTCCAAACTGAAAGACAAATTGAAAGAATTGGTCCTGCTTTGTTTCATAAAAAAAGAATGGCCAACGTAGATACATGTAACTTGTCTTAGGGTGGGGGGATATATCATACTTTGTAAAACATTACTCTGATTCTAACAAAAAATTCTCTGAAACTGACATTATCAAGATGCTTGATTACTTGATTGACAACATATTTGTTACGTTTAGAGGACGTGTTTTTCAACAAACAATCGGCATTCAAATGGGAACCAACTGTGCCCCTTTCTTGCCGACTTGTTCCTTTATTCATATGAAGCTGATTTCATACAGGAACTTCTTAGCAAGAAAGAAAAGAAGTTAGCATTATCCTTTAACTTTAATTTCCGCTACATAGATGATGTTCTCTAACTAAAAAATTTAAAATTTGGTGACTATGTTGAATGCATCTATCCAATTGAACTTGTGATAAAAGGTAAAATAACAAAAATACCGAACTCCGAGGAAAAATCAAAACGGAAAGTCCGTAATCAAATGTCAAAATCAAAAGGATACAACATATACAGTTACTTGCTCCAAATCTTGACTTACATCTAGAAATTGACAATAAGGGTCGGTTGAAAAAAAACTTTGTTTATGACAAAAGAGATGATTTCAGCTTCCTTATTGTGAACTTTCCCTTTTTATGTAGCAACATTCAAGCAGCGCCTGCATAAGGAGTATATATCTCCCAGTTGATACGATACTTCAGGGCTTGAATTTCCTGTCATGATTTCCTTGATAGAGGGTTGCTTCTCACAAGGAAGCTCATAAACCAAGAGTTCCAAGTGGTGAAGTTGAAATCAACCCTTCGTAAATGTTACGGACGCCATCACAAGTTGGTTGACCGTTATCTGTTTCACAGATGATAGCGGATATGTTCAACTACAATCCCGTCCACTTTTCCCGAATGTGACCTACCGAATAAGACTTATTACCGGGTTTGTGCTAACATGAGCAACACGATGGGTGCCACACATGTGGAGCAGGATCTGCTTATCCTTCCGGAGCGCCTGAGATCATTCCCAGTTTTTAATTGAGTTCGTGTTGCTTATTCTTTTGGTTTTTTTTTGTTGTGTTTTGTGTACTATTGTTTGTCTGTTTGTCTTTTTCCTTTTCAGCCATGGCGTTTAAGTTCGTCTGTCATAACACTGTCATAATTGCGAGAATGAAAATTTCTCTAGCCATTTTTTGTGGTGGAAAAGCTGAAATTATAATGAAAACGTGAAAGTTGTCTCTTTTTCGCAAAAAAAAGAGAGTATATATACCAATGTGGTACTTGAAAATCATAATACCAATATAAACAGACAGAAAGGGCAAACGATAATAATAAAACATTATATAGAAAACTCAAGACTGAGCAACACAAACCTCACCAAAAACCAAGGTTAACACTGGTGCTCCGGGAGGGTAAACATTTCATGCTCCATATACTATGTCCGTTGTGTTACTCAAGAAAGTATAACAATTACAACTTTTTGCTCATATCTGTTCATATCTGACAGAATGATCTGACATAGAACTGTTTAATACCGTTCCATGACAACATTTTTGCCCAACAACTTTTTTAGAGGAGAACTGCCAGAATTTCTATGAATGACGAATTGCCCAAAAACACTGTCAAGATCAGTTCAAGGGGAAATGTGTGTTATTGTACTTTGATTATGATTATTTTTGATAATAATATAGGTTTCCTTATTACTAATAATGCTACAGCGTTAGGGTAAAATAAAACTCTTATATTTCTGTTTTTTTTTATCGAAAAATAATAAAATAATTCAAATTATTCCATTTGGAAAACAATAATATGCACAATTTGTTTCTTACAGGTTAAACATTTTAATTACACAGATGTCATATATAATGTTTTTAAGAGTACATGTAGTGGGACATTATACGCTATTCTATAAAGTTACATAAGTGGTTTAGGTTTATTAGGAAAGGAAATGTTGGCATACTTTCATCACAACAATTCATAAAAATTAATAAACAGAGAACAAATTGTGTATGATTAAAAACAATAAAAAAAATACCATACTGAATAACTATTAAACTTTACAACGATATACCAAAGCAGTTTGTTTAAAATAGAAATACAATTTGAAAATTAATAATTAAAGTAGGAGAAAAAAAGAAAATATACAAATAAACGATTAAATAAAATTAAATAAATTACTATGTCAATAGAAAGTGCTTTACAAAACTGTTTCTCGATATTAACAAATCACAAAAATAATTTTATGTGCATTAAAAAAAAATTGAAAACAGATATTCCTTACACTGTAAATAAACAAAACGAGTTTATCGTAAAAACAACACCTGTCCACATGCCTAATTTCAAGCAGTCGTGTTGTCAGGATAGGTAAAAAAGTAATGATTTTTACAGTTTGTCTTCAGCTAGTAATATTTTCAGTTAATGATAGATAAACGACTGGTTTGATCTTAATCTCTTCATCGTCGTTTATAGGTTTAAAATCAATTATTACCTAGCGACCAATGAGTGGTGAATTTTTATTTAAAGAAGATGTTTACACGAGCGAATATGTGTCAATTTCAGTTGAATAATTAACACACGCACACCCTCAACAGTATTTGATTTAGACATAGGATAAATGTCCACTAGAAACAGCAAACTGACATTTAGATGATCATGAAAAATAATGGAAATAGGGTTGAATATGAACTTTTAATTATAAAGACCACACTAAATAAAAGAACTTTAAGATTTTATAATGATGTTCACAAATTTTAATTGTCCTCTTCAAATTGTGGATAAATTCATAATTAATTGAAAATTCAAGAAAAATATGAAACAACAGGATACAATTTTGTTCTGGTATTTTGAATATAAAAAATGTAGTTTTTAAAAGTTATCTAACTAAGTATTCATTTATCAACATAAAAATAGGTAAATAACTAAAATTAGATAAAGAAAATGTGTTGTCCGGGGTAAATAAACCACAAAGCATTATTTAATACAAGCTGTAATAAGTAAAAAGTATACCGGGTAACATTAAAGATGTCAAATTGAACTCAAGGTTTACTACTAAACATAAAAAGGAAATATAAGCTATTTCGGGTTGCTTAAAATGTTAAAAGAGGACAAATATTCTTACTACATTTACCTAACAAAAGTTAAGTCATTAATGACACAAAATTCCTATATATGCATTTAAGGGTAGCAACAGTGCATTTATTTCTGTTTCTTTTTTTTTTCATTTTTTAAACTTATCTTTGTAGTAATTTATTTCCTATCAACATAATCAAACGAAATGATCACCTATTGTGTTTTAGACAGAAATAACTATGTCTGACTTAAATAATAGATCAAAACAAGTATGGTGCTAGCCTCAATTGGGCAGTAACTCTTCAATGAAAGTACACACCTCAGAAAACATGAGTGTAGAAAGAAAGACAATTTTATTTTTAGAAATAAAACCCCAAAAAAGGTTTTAATCTTCTTGTTATATGTGACTTATAAATTCAATTGCATAAGTCCTAGAACTTTGTTATCAAGCAAATTAGGATCGCTAGTTTTCTTCTAGATAAATACAGGTAAAAATATATAATATTATATTAGTTACAATATTACAGTACTTTATTTTCAATGTATATTTTAATGTAGAATTCACATTGGTTTGAGCATGATTCCCAGCCAGATTATGAAGCCGGCTACATATATGCACTGTGATGCATAGGAAAAATATATATCAATGCCACTAAGTAACTCTCATAGCTGCAAATTGTGAAACAGTGGATTAATTCATAATTTTGTGTTACTTACTTAATGTGTTTTGGGAAAAAATAGGGCTTACAGCATTATGTCATGATAATGATCATGATGATGGGATGTTCGATTAGATTGGACAAAAAGGAAATTGTGCATTGAACAAATAGCAAACTTACACTTTGTAAGAAAGACTTGATGACAGTGAATACCTTTGATAATTATTCATTTGAAATAACAAATTGGAATAAAGAGACTTCATAGCTTTCTGGGAATATTAATAGTGCATCATATCTGAATTCCATGAATACCTTGGATAATTATTCATTTAAAATAGCAATTTGGAATAATGAAAATTCATGAATATTAATAGTGCATCATATCTGAGTTCATGAATACCTTGGATAATTATTCTTTGAAATAACAATTTGGATAATGAGAATTTCTGGTTACTGTGAAATTTATAGTACATCACATCTGAAGTTCATGCTGGAATTGCTATTGTAAACTACCACCAGTGTGAAAGTGAATGTACCTATATGTATATCCAATTATGATAGTCTAAATTACTGTTCATACTGAAACTGGCATTGTTTACTGATCAAGCATATTAAACAATACATGTACTTCCAATTATCATTTTATTGTCTCTCCTGGGATAAAAGTTGGTTGCATGCAAGAAATAGGTATTACAATCTGGGGGTGATGATGTAAACTATCTTTTATAAAGTTTTACATTTTAAAAGCTAAAAGACCTGGATGCTTCTTTTTTTGTTTTCAAATAGCTAATATATAATAAAGTTTCAGTCTGTTATATGTCCATTGCACTTGACCTCATTTTCATTGTTCAGTGCACGTGACTGCATGAAAAAAATACTATTTTTTTAACAGTGAAATACTCTCTTATATGAGTAATTGGATACATTTTTTTGTGTATTGGTACCTTGGAAGCTCTACATGTCTATCAGGTTGGGTTGACCTGACCTTGACTTCATTTAATGGATAAGTGATTAAGATTTTTTTAGTTGCATTGTTAAGTTTGTTTCTCAGATACTATATATATATATGGCTAAGCAGTACTATAGTAGATCAACTACATGTACATTTGGTGTATGGAATAATTGTACAGTGTATATGTCTGATTGGCAGGTTTCACAAGACCTCAATGTCATGGGTTCATTGAACAATATTTAGCTTTTGTGGTTTGGTATTTTTTTCCCAATGTTTCCCAGTAGATATAAGCCATAGGATCATTATTTTTGGCATATGGAATGATTGTAAGGTGTACATGTTTGATTCGCCGTTTTCATCTGACCATGACCTCATTTTCATGGTTCATTGGACAATGTGTAATATTCATGGCTTGGATGTTTGGTCTGTTTCTCAGATACTATAAACAAGTTCATTTTGGGTATGAAATGACATGACTGTAAGGTGTACATCATCTGTCTGGCATGGTTAATTTGACCTGACTTCATTTTAATGGATTATTGGTAATGTAAAACTTATGTGATACTTGTAAACGAGCAAAATCTTCATATTACAGAATTTCAACAAAAATTCAATTATACATCATGTACATGTAGGTAAAGCGGGCGTGACATTTCAGCGTGTGCAATCTTATTTACATCACCATTGACCATGTTAACAATAGTCAGACAACTATTAACAATAGGTAACATTCATTTGATAATATTGTAGTCTTGTATAATGTTAATTGGAATAAGGAGATGTGGTATGTATTTCGATGATACAACAATCAACCGTAGACCAAGTGATGTTATTGTTAGTAACTATATAATAGAACACTGCACATCCTTTAACAATGACCAAAACTAGTACTTCATAACGAGCAACCTATAGAAGGCGCAGCCATACATACAACACAATGTAAAAAATTCAGACGAGAAACCCAACAGTGATGTTAGTTTGATTTATATACAAAAGCTACAAACAAACAAATATGATAACCAGCAACAAACAAAAGACACTACAGCCATTGAAAAATAAGATTGTGTCAGGGTGGTCCAACCTACCATTCTAGCATAAGAGAAAAATATTAATAAAAACTGTACAAAAAATAAATTGAGAACTAAAGTACCATTTTATATGACTACAAACATTTTTAGGTCACCAGTTGGCAACACAATTTAATTTTTTTTAAAACAGTTAAGGATATGAAACAATAATTCCTTGATGATGATCATGTCTCCCTTTTTTAAAGACCCATTGATGACAAATGTATGATGGTTTACCCTGCCCTCATGCATGTTTTTCTACTGATCCATTTCATTTGCTTTTGAATAAATGCCTTCTTAATATCCCAATATATATTTTTGCAACAATTTCAATATACACAATTAGCATGACAAGGGCGTACATGTAATTGTATTATGTACTATTAGTAAGCTGTTTGTTTTAATTTAATTTTAATATTGATGGGTGGAAGCAAATTTTGGGGGTTTTGGTTTGCTAAAAGTTTGAAAACTTCTATAGCTAGCAATAGAAAATTAATAACTAGAAATTAAAAATAATGATATAAAAGTAGTTTAAAGAGGGAGGATGATAATTAGAATTTTTTTCTGTACAATTAGAATTAAACTATCTTGCTTATTCATAGTGAATACACAATGTTACAACTATGTTTGTACATTATACATATAGCATGGGCCAGGGCCAGATTACTTATTTTCAGTCCATCCTTATATTAACCGTAAACTCTCTGTGCCCCATCTTCCCCATCTTCCACCTCAGCATCAACCTTTCACCCCTAAACATGTTAATTAATCTAAATTAAGTTTGGTAATACAGATCCCCTTTTTAACTCACCTGGCCTAAAAGACCAAGTGAGCTTTTCTCAACACTTGGCGTCCATCGTCGTCATCGTCCGTTAACTTTTACAAAAATCTTCTCCTCTGAAACTACTGGGCCAAATTTAACCAAACTTGGCCACAATCATCATTGGGGTATCTAGTTTAAAAAATGTGTCCGACAACCTCCCCCCTCCCCCACCCTTTTGCCAACAAACAAGGCCGTCATGGCTAAAAATAGAGCATAGGGGTAAAATGCAGTTTTTGTCTCATATCTTTGAAACTAAAGCATTTAGAGTAAATCTTACACGGGGTAAACATGTTCATCAGGTTAAGATCTATCTGCCCTGAAATTATCAGACGAATCAGACAACCTGTTATTGGGTTGCTGCCCCTGAATTACTAATCTTAAGGAAATTTTGCAGTTTTTGGTTATTATCTTGAATATTATTATAGAATGAGATAAACTGTAAGCAGCAATAATTTTCAGCAAAGTAAGATCTACAAATAAGTCAACATTACCAAAATTGTCAATTGACCCCTTAAGGTGTAATACCACCAAACCATAGTACGTCACATCCGGTTGCATACGAAAAAAGGTCGAAAAAAATATTCCTTTCAATTTGACAGTTGTAGGTAATTAATCCTACATTTCATTGCAGTAAAACATTTCTAGGTCATAAATGTGTATCTTGGGTATTTCAAAGCACCATTTTTTTTTCTTTGGGGTTTCTATAGAATATTTTGAAAACTTGAGATTACATGGTTACTAAAGCTTGTACACAGGTTAGAAAAAAGGGAAAATTTGATTCGTTAACTTCCAAAGATGGTTATTTTCTTATATGCAATGAAATGTTATGTGAAATTTTTTCTATAGTACTGAACAGGATAAAACTTTACTCATGCCAAGTATTTCTTTATTTGAAACAGAAATAAATTCCTCACATTTTTTTTTATTTACTTTGCCAAATTTAACAAATCTTCGCGACAATCATCATTAGGGTATCTAGTTTAAGAAATGTGTCCAATCACCCGCCTGCCAACCAACAGGGCCGACATGGCTAATAATAGAACATAAGCGTAAAATGCAGTTTTTGGCTTATATCTTTGAAACTAAAGCATTTAGAGTAAATCTTACATGGGGGTAAAAATGTTCATCCGGTTCAGATCTATCTGCCCTGAAGTTTTCAGACGAATCAGACAACTGGTTATTGGGTTGCTACCCCTGAATTACTAATTTTAAGGCAATTTTGCAGTTTTTGGTTATTATCTTGAATAATTATAATATAGATAGAGATAAACTGTAAACAGCATTAATATTCAGCCAAATAAGATCTACAAATAAGTCAACCTGACCAAAATTGTCAATTGACCCCTTAAGGAGTTATTGCCCTATAAATTAAATTTTTAACAAATTTTCGTAAATGTTTGTTATCTTTTACAAAAATCTTCTTCTCTGAAACTACTGAGACAAATTGAACCAAATTTGGCCACAACTATCATTAGGGTATCTAGTTTAAAAATATGTCTGATGACACCCCTGCCAACCAACATAGTCGTCATGGTTAAAAGTAGAACATACGGGTGAAATGCAGTTTTTGGCTTATATCTCTGAAACTAAAGCAAAAGTATAATGGTTGCATTATTTCATGCATCAATTGTAAGTAAAATATCAGGTGAGCGACACAGGCGCCTTGGAGCCTCTAGTTGTTGTAGATTTAATATTAGGTAAAATATATTTGTTCACCATTATTTAATTGTTCTATAAAAACTAAAAATATTAGATATTAAAGATGAAATTTGGAGTAGTGTGAGCTACCAAATTAGTCACATATTAGATTATAATAGTAATCTTAAGTTTAAGTCCGCATTTAATCAACAATTAAATTGCTTACAAATAACGTAGTGTAGAGATATTTTTAATAATTTTTAAAATATTTACCTTATTATTTTTTACACATCAGCAGTACTGTCAGCTGTTACTGTAATTTCTTGGGAGTTACATGTCAGCTTTTGTCGTAGTTTTACCATTAAAATGTAATAAGAACTATTTCTATATGGAATCAATAGCATAAACAAAAATTTCAGGTGATAATGGATTTTTTTTATCGCAATAACAGAAAGTTTTAGAATGGCATTGTTCCAGAATAATATTTTTTCTTCCATACCTGCGTACTTCATTTGATATTTAACTAACTTTAATCAATTAAAACTTTGAAAAAGTTAAAGCTTCAAATCTTAAAAATTCTGTTTCCATTACTATTAGATTGTTGGAAATGATACATAACATAAACATATGACGATGTGGTTTTATAAACCAGATTTCCAAAGGATGAAATTGGTTATTAATTTGGTGATGTACGGCGGGCTGTCGGCTGGATGGCTGCCAAACAGTAGCATTGCAAATACTTATAAAACACTTTGACAGAATCATTTAAATTTAGACTTGTTGTTTCCTATGACAAAATGAAGGTCAAGTTCGATTTTCACGATTTTAGCTTTTCCGTTGTTTAGTTGTATTCAAGTAGCATAACTTGAGAAACTGCGAAAACTTGAAAAGGCTTAGATGAAAATCTTGTGATACTTGGAATTTTGTATGATTTTCATAACTGTAACTTTAATCAATTTTGTGTAGAGACCAGTAAATATCATTTTCAGGCTATCCGTACAATCTAAAGAACCCCTCACGAATGTTTCAGCACATAATTTATTTTTCTCTTTCTACTAACTGATATATTTTCATTTTTATGTAAATATGCCCCCCAAAAAAACCTGATGGCAGCATGCAAATGTTCGCTTTTTGCATTAAAGCTAGAGGAGCAGTATATATGTATGACAGCCTCTAGTTGGTTAACTGGGTGGCTGTCTTAATGATTTCATTCCTTAACTTAAAAGGTTGACTGTGAGAGTATTAATGTTGTAGGTGTACCAGATTTTGTTGATTTATAGTTGTTACCTATTACCAGAACATTAAGTACTATATATACCATGGTTCTTACGAGTTAACATATTTAAACAAACGAATCGTGGGTCATTAACGCAATGCTGTTGATATGAATAGACGTTATTTTCATGAGCATGCAAAAATAGAACGTTACAAGATAAATTAACATCCGTATATTTAAGTGAGTTCCATACTTCGTTCTCTATATTTTAAGTGTTGATTTTAAGAATTTATTTGTATTCCAAAACTTTTCGTTGATCAGCGGAATTTAACGACTGAATTATTCAGGTAAATACAATAAGGAGATGTGGTAATGAACCGTATGATATCCACCAAAGTTCAAATAAAGTCGATTTAAGCAAGTATAGGCAACTATTTGTTGTAAATAGTTTGGAAAAAATGCTAAAAGATTCTTCCTTCAGTTCTGAATAAAATGAAGACGTTCTTTACTTGTGTTTTTGTTATGTTTTGACTATCAATTTTTATAATATGATATTGCACGTTCTTTCAGAAAAAAAAAATGACTTAACTGGCATTTAAAGTAACAATGCATGTGTTGATTGATTATCTTTTTTCGGACGTCAAAGCGATTCAACAATTGCGGTTGTCGAATTATGTCATCTTTTAACTTTTATCTGGTCTAAAATTTTATTTTAGAACGAATGCATAATCCACTTTCAAAAGTTGTGCAAATACAAAATATATAGACAAAATATACTTCTGTCCTGTCTTTTTCGTACTTGCAAGTTATTGGATAGTTAGAAAGCTATTTGGTGTAAACTTTGAAATTTGCATTCACGTTATTGTATTGGTAAAATGTATAGTTTGGTGTATAAAGGAAACTTGAACTGTTCTGCTATACTGCTACTATACTTGTGAAAAACCCTTGGCAACAGAAACGTATTCAACTTATTTTTTTTAAATCGACCCAATTTACATAGTAATGGACGACTTCGTACATTTTATGATCGCAAATAAAATATGTATATGGTATTCTGTGCATTGTAGTTCATCTATTCATTTTTTTCTTTTGTTGATTGATTTGCAGCCTTTCTGTGAGTGATTATTTGTTATTGACTTTAAGCTTACTTGCAAATAATCTAAAACCAAGACTTGCATTATAAAAATGTCCAAACAAACCATGATTTTCCTTTTTTTAAAACATACATCACATCAATAGACAGTGATAGATAAGGACTAAAATTCGCTAGGTCTTTAATTTCAACTTAGTGAGTTGACTAAAGTAATATTGCGGACCATTTTCCAGTTACCATGCGGTATCCGTGTTTTTTTTCTCTCGCTCATCTTTCGTGTTTGTCATGCCAAGACCTTTTGAAGTTTTCATGCTATACAGTGTGTGTTTTGCTTATTGTTAAAGGTCATACGGGGACCTATAGTTTGCTAACGTCTGTTGGTCCCTGGATAGAATTCGTCTCATTGTCTATCACACCACATATTCTTATTTTTATATGCAGTTATATCTATAATAAAAATGAGAATTGATTTGTCAAAGAGACAACAACCCGACAAAAGAGCAGAAAACAGCCCAAGGCAACCTGTTCTTCTTTTGTATCTAGGGAATTGCTATAAATATATTTATTTCAGGTAAATAGTATACAAGCCATACTCAAGTTATAGATATTGTCGTCAACTTTTGCAACCGGCTTCTATGTTTCTATAATGCACCGTTCATCTTTTTATGGCCTCGATTTTTCCATTAGACAGACTATTTTAAAAATATGCATTTTTTTCAAAATCATATAGGCCGCATTTTTTGCGCCTGTCCCAAGTCAGAAGCCTCTGGCCTTTGATAGTCTTGTATGTTTATTAATTTTAGTTCATTTATTTGTTTAGGAGTTAAGTATGACGTCCATTTTCACTGAACTAGTACACATTTTTTTGTAGTTTTTCGCTATCGCTCGGCAAAAATAATCACTTATATAATGCCTACCCATGTTAAAACTACAATAAAGTATAGCTTGCATCAATTATTTCTTAAACCTACCAACTTTTTTTTGTCTGTCTTGGATTTATTTGGCATTAAACAATACAAGAATATAAACTACACAGTGCAGCTTCCAACAAGAATACAACAAGAAAATTGATTTTAAAAATGCGGCCAAAAGTCAAAATTTGCTCGCAACGGAAAAATTTTCATTTGAAGTAAAATAATTGTTATGATTTACACAACGTTACTTTTTCCAATATAAACATTCGAATTATTTTGTTTTTTGTTTTGTTTTTATTAATTTTTTAAACATTTTTAAAAAGACCATATTGTGACTTCGATGTTAAGTAGACCATAAAAGCGATGTTCATCATCTTTCTTCTGTTGTAAGTTTAATTTAGTTATTTTGTGTCATGAATTGGTATTGATGTCATCTCGTTTGTTTTTAAATATGAATAAAGGGGTAGTCAGGTTGTCTTATACGTCAATGAGACACAAAAAAAAAAAACGACAAAAATTAAAAAAAAAGGTGCAACATTCATTCTTCAACAAAAGAATACATCACAAGAATATAAGTTTTGTAAGAAAAATACCAAATTCGTGAGAAGTTGTGTAGGACTTGAATAGCCAAGGCAAACTGACAAATATCTGAATGAATGAATCGATTTATTGTATTAAACAAAAAAATTAAATGATTTTGTTATTATCCGGAACTCTTCACAAACAAAACCCACATGTTCAGCATTGAATAAATAGTAGGCCACTCTTAAATGATCACAACGTAGACGTATTTGTTCTCTTAATCAATAAGATATTTTTTGAACTAACCCCATCAACTTAAAAGTTTTTTTACATTGAATAAACTTATTTTTTTTTATTATTTAATGATATCAGCTCTAAACATTATTATTCTTAAAAATGAAACTGTTGTATGTGATGGTATACAAATTATTTATAATAACTTCCTTTAAAGCTTTGTGAAAAGAAAGTTGCATTTTATGTATCGAAATGTGTAACAAGTGATTATTTAAATCCCCACTGGAAGGCCTCTGATAGACTGAGTGAGCATAAAATCATCGCCAATGAAAAACAAGTTATAGGTAAATTTTTCAGCATTATTACTAACAAAAGTTTTACGGCCGACGACACTGTTATGCATTTCATTCTATTATATCATAATACGATCATACACAGGGCGCAAAACTGACTTACGCGAGCTTTCATCTCATAAATGGATAAAAGAGGTAACGTGATTAATTTCTAATATTAGTTTTAGCTGTCAATCATTATATTTATATTACAAATTATATATACCAGTGTCTTACTCAATAACACATTTAAACTAACTCATCCTTCGGATTCGTTTGTTTAATTATGTTAACTCGAAAGAACCATGGTATATATAGTACTTAATGTTCTGGTAATAGGTAACAACTATAAATCAACAAAATCTGGTACACATACACCATTAATACTCTCACAGTAAACCTTTTAAGTTAAGGAATGAAATCATTTAGACAGCCACCCAGTTAACCAGCTAGAGGCTGTCATACATATATACTGCTCCTCTAGCTTTAAGGCAAAAAAGCAGTTTGGTTAAATTTGGCCCAGTAGTTTCAGAGTAGAAGATTTCTGTAAAAGTTAACGGACTACGATTTTTATATCAGTTATTTTTAAATTTAAACCATAATACATTTGTCATCAATGGGTCTATAAAATGGGAGACATGATCATCATCAAGGAATTATTGTTTCATATCCTTAACTAATATAAAAAAAATTAAATTGTGTTGCCAACTGGTGACATAAAAATGTTTGTAGTCATATTAAATCGCACTTTACTTCTCAATTTATTTTTTGTACATATCAGTTTTTATTAATATTTTTCTCTTATGCTAGAATGGAAGGTTGGACCACCTTGACACAGGCTTATTTTTCAATGTCTGTAGTGTCTTTTGTTTGTTGCTGTTTATCATATTTGTTTGTTTATAACTTTTGTATATAAATCAAACTGTCATCACTGTTGGGTTTCTCGTCTGAATTTTTTACATTGTGTTACATGTATAGCTGAGCCTTTTATAGGTTGCTCGTTATGAAGAACTAATTTTGGTCATTGTTGAAGGGTGTGCAGTGTTCTATTATATAGTTACTAACAATAACATCACTTGGTCTACGGTTGATTGTTGTATCATCGAAATTCATACCACATCTCCTTATTCCAATTAATATACATTATACAAGACTACAATATTATCAAATGAATGTTACCCATTGTTAATAGGTGTCTGACTATTGTTTACATGGTCAATGGTGATGTAAATAAGATTGCACACGCTGAAATGTCACGCCCGCTTTACCTACATGTACATGATGTATAATTGATTTTTTGTTGAAATTCTGTAATATGAAGATTTTCCTCGTTTACAAGTATCACAAGTTTTACATTACCAATAATCCATTAAAATGAAGTCAGTTCAAATTAACCATGCCAGACAGGTGATGTTCACCTTACAGTCATTTCATACCCAAAACTTAGTGGTTTATAGTATCTGAGAAACAAACCAAACATCCAAACCATGAATATTACACATTGTCCAATGAACCATGAAAATGAGGTCATGGACAGATGAAAACGGCGAATCAAACATGTACACCTTATAATCATTCCATATGCCAAAAATAGTGATCCTATAGCTTATATATACTAGGATAAATTGGGAAAAAGACCAATCCACAAAAACTAAACATTGTTCAATGAACCCATGACATTGAGGTCTGATGAAACCTGCCAGTCGGACATATACACTCTACAATTATTCCATTCACCAAATGTACATGTAGTTGATCTACTGGAGTACAGCTTAGCCTTATATATATATAGTATCTGAGAAACAAACTTAACAATTCAACTAAAATAATCTTAATCACTTATGCATTAAATGAAGTCAAGGTCAGGTGAACCAAACTTGATAGACATGTAGACCTTGCAAGGTACCAATATACAAAAAAATGTATCCAATTACTCATATAAGAGAGTATTTCACTGTTAAAAAAATAATTTATTTTTTCATGCAGTCACGTGCACTGAACAATGAAAGTGAGTTCAAGTGCAATGGACATATGACAGACTGAAACTTTATAACATACTAGCTATCTGAATACTAAACTAGAAGCATCCAGGTCTTTTAGCTTTTAAAATGTAAAGCTTTATAAAAATAGTTCAATCATCACCCCCAGATTGTAATACCTATTTCTTGCATACAACCAACTTTTATCACGGGCGAGACAATAAAATGATAATTGGAAGTACATGTATTGTTTAATATGCTTGATCAGTAAAAAATGCCTGTTTCAGTATGAACAGTAATTTAGACTATCATAATTGGATATACATGTAGGTACATTCACTTTCACACTGGTGGTAGTTTACAATAGCAATGCCAGCATTAACTTCAGATGTGATGTACTATACATTTCACAGTAACCAGAAATTCTCATTATCCAAATTGTAATTTTAAATGAATAATTATCCAAGGTATTCATGAATTCAGATATGATGCACTATTAATATTCATGAATTTTCATTATTCCAAATTGCTATTTTAAATGAATAATTATCCAAGGTGTTCATGGAATTCAGATATGATGCACTATTAATATTCCCAGAAAGCTATGAATTCTCTTTATTCCAAATTGTTATTCTAAATGAATAATTATCAAACGTACTCACTGTCATCAAGTCTTTCTTACACATTGTAAGTTTGCTATTTGTTCAATGCACAACTTCCTTCTTGTCCAATTCAATTGAACATCCCATCATCATGATCATCATCATGGCATAATGCTGTATGCCCTATTTTCCCCAAAAAACATTAAGTAAGTAACACAAAATTATGAATTAATCCACTTTTTCACAATTTGCAGCTATGAGATTTACTTAGTGGCATCGAAATATATTTGTCCTATGCATCAAATTGCATATATGTAGCCGGCTTCATAATCTGGCTGGGAATCATGCTCAAATCAATGTGAATTCTACAAATAAAATATACATTGAGAATAAAGTACTGTAATATTGTAACTAATATAATGCTATATATTTTTACCTGAAATTTATCTAGAAGAAAACTAGCGATCCTAATTTACTTGATAACACAGTTCTAGGACTTATGCAATTGAATTTATAAGTCCCATATAACAAGAAGATTAAAACCTTTTTTAAGCTTTTATTTCTAAAAAAAAAATGTCTTTCTTTCTACATTCATGTTTTCCTAGGTGTGTACTTTCATTGAAGAGTTACTGCCCAATTGAGGCTAGCACCATACTTGTTTTGATTAATTCTTTAAAGTCAGACATAGTTATTTCTCTCTAAAACACAACAGGTGATCATTTCTTTTGATTATGTTGATAGGACATAAATTACTACAAAGATAAGTTTAAAGAATGAAAAAAAAAAAAAAAAAAAAAACACAAATAAATGCACTGTTGCTACCATTAAGTGCATATATAGGAATTTTGTGTCATGAATGACTAAATTTTTGTGAGGTAAATGTAGAAAGAATCTTTGTACTCTGTTTACAGTTTAAGCAACCCGAAATAGATTATATATCCTTTTTATGTTTAGTAGTAAACCTTGAGTTCAATTTGACATCTTTAATGTTACCCGGTATACTTTTTACTTATTACAGCTTGTATTAAATAATGCTTTGCAATTTATTTACCCCGGACAACACATTTTCTTTATCTTATTTTAGTTATTTACCTATTTTTATGTTGATAAATAAATACTTAGTTAGATATCTTTTAAAAACTATATTTTTTATATTCAAAATACCAGAACAAAATTATATCCTGTTGTTTCATAATTTTCTTAAATTTTCAATTAATTATGAATTTATCCACAATTTGAAGAGGACAATTAAAATTTTTGAACGTTATTAGAAAATCTTAAAGTTCTTTTATTTAGTGTGGTCTTTATAATAAAAGTTCATATTCAACCCTATTTCCATTATTTTTCATGATCATCTAAATGTCAGTTTGCTGTTTCTAGTGGACATTTATCCTATGTCTAAATCAAATGCTGTTGAGGGTGTGCGTGTGTTAAATTTTCAACTGAAATTGATACATATTCGCTCGTGTGAACATCTTCTGTAAATAATAAATTCACCACTCATTGGTCGCTAGGTTATAATTGATTTTAAACCAATAATCGAAGATGAAGAGATTGAGGTCAAACCAGTCGTTCATCTATCATTAACTGAAAATATTACTAGCTGAAGACAAACTGTAAAAATCATTACTTTTTGACCTATCCTGACAACACGACAGCTTGAAATCAGGCATGTGGACAGGTGTTGTTTTTACGATAAACTCGTTTTGTTTATTTACAGTGTAATGAATATCTGTTTTCAATTTTTTTTGAATGCACATAAAATTATTTTTGTGATTTATTAATATCGAGAAACAGTTTTGTAAAGCACTATTATTGACACAGTAATTGATTTAATTTTATTCAATCGTTTTTTTGTATATTTTCTTTTTTTCTCTTTATTTAATTATTAATTTTCAAATTGTATTTCTATTTTAAACAAACTGCTATGGTATATTTTTGTAAAGTTTAATAGTTATTCAGTATGGTATTTTTTTTTATTGTTTTTAATAATACACAATTTGTTCTTTGTTTATTAATTTTATGAATTGTAGTGATTAAAGTATGCCAACATTTCCTTTCCTAATAAACCTAAACCACTTATGTAACTTTATAGAATAGCGTATAATGTCCAACTACATGTAGTCGTAAAAACATTATATATGACCTCTGTGTAATTAAAATGTTTTACCTGTAATAAAGAAACGAATTGTGCATATTATTGTTTTCCAAATGGAATGATTTAAATTATTTTATTATTTTATGATAAAAATAACAGAAATATAGGAGTTTTTTTTACCCTAGCGCTTTAGCATTATTAGTAATAAGGAGACCTATATTATTATAAAAAATAATCATAATCAAAGTACAATAACACACATTTCCCCCTTGAACTGATCTAGACAGTGTTTTGGGCATTTCATCAGTTGTAGAAATTCTGGCAGTTCTCCCCTAAAAAAGTTGTTGGGCAGATGTGTTATCATGGAACGGTATTAAACAGTTCTATGTCAGATCATTCTGACATATATGAACAGATATGAGCAAACAGTTGTAATTGTTATACTTTCTTAAGTAACACAACGGACATAGTATGTGGAGCATGAAATGTTTACCCTTCCGGAGCACCAGTGTTAACCTTGGTTTTTGGTGAGGTTTGTGTTGCTCAGTCTTTAGTTTTCTATATAATGTTTTATTATTATTGTTTGACCTTTCTGACTGTTTATAATTGGTCTTATGCTTTTCAAGTACCACATTGGTATATATTCTCTCTTTTTTTTTTGGCGAAAAAAGAAACAAATTTCACGTTTTCATTGTAATTTTAGCTTTTCCACCACAAAACATGGCTTGAGGAATTGTCATTCTCGCAATTATGACAGTGTTCGTACTATCAGTAGAATCAGACGAACTTAACTTCCTTGAAGAAGTTGATTGTTCAGCACGCTCTTTTACTCTACGTCCTGAATGATGGCCTCAGTGGTATCTTATTATGGGGTCTGATGCAAAGGGTCAACTTCATGGGAGTAAAGGATATTTTGGTGAACACAACGCATTTATTTTTGAACGCATCAATGCAAATAAACCATATTTCTACATTACATCAAAGAAATGGAACGATTGGTATGTCTTCATGACAAATACCCCAGAAGGTTTGATTCAGTCGACCAAAACAAAGCCAGGTGCGGAAGGCGAGTGGAAGATAAAGAAAGTTTCCGAAGGAGAATACGCATTGTTCCCAAAGAAATGGCCTAACTGGCACATGTGTATGAATAATGACTATATCGGTATTATAATCGGGTGTAAACATACTGTCGGTCCAGATGGGCGTTTTTTTATTTAAAATATGGAACTGAATACACCAAGTTATCATTTAAAACTTTTGACCTTTTGTTTATCGAAATCTATGAATAGAAATAAATAATAAAAATCCATTTTAACCTTTGTTCCTTTTAATTATGCATGGTACATGTGTAACATTTATTACACCAAAAACTTCAAACCGCACGAAGAAATAATCAAAAGCAAAGGAAATCAAAGTGTGTTTTTTTATTTCGGTGTTTCTTATCTCAAAGTAAGAATGGCGCAAAAACTACTCTCACCTCAGTCGACTCCTAGCAGAGGTTTGGGCAAAATTCTTTGGTTGGTGTCAGTTACGCTACATTTACGGGGTATTTTTACAAATTATATATTATATCTTGCGACAATCTCACTGTAATATGCATTAACAATCAAACAGTTACTCAATCAAGGAACACATCATGATTAATAACACATAACTTGACAGGAAAGTACATATAAATGCATCAAATAGTTCGATTGGACCGAATAACAATTTTAAAAAAAACGAAGAGAGCACACGTAAGAGAATGCTTTTAAAATATAAATATGCCTAAACTGTAAAAGAGAGGCAAAAGATACCAAAGGGACATTCAAACTCATAAGTCGAAAATAAACACTGACAACGCCATGGCTAAAAGGAAAAAGACCAACAGACAAACAATAGTACACAAAACACAACAAAAATAACAAAAGACTGAGCAACACGAACCCCACCAAAAACTGGGGGTGATCTCAGGTGCTCCGGAAGGGTAAGCAGATCCTGCTCCACATGTGGTACCCATCGTGTTGCTCATGTTAGCATAACCCGGTAATAAGTCTTATTCGGTAGGTCACATTCGGGAAAGTGGACAGGAATGTAGCTGAACATATCCGCTATCATCTGTGAATCGGATATTTCGTAACGGTCAACCAACTCGTGATGGCGTCCGTAACATTTACGAAGGGATGATTTCAACTTCACCACTTGGAACTCTTGGTTTATGAGCTTCCTTGTGAGAATCAGCCCTCTATCAAGGAAATCATGATAGGAAATACAAGCCCTGGAGTATCGTATCAACTGGGAGATATATACTCTTTATGCAGGCGCTACTTGAATGTTGCTACATAAAAAAGGAAAGTTCACAATAAGGAAGCTGCAATCATCTCTTTTGTCAAAAACTTTTATTTTTAACCGACCTTCATTGTCAACTTCTAGATGTAAGTCAAGATTTGAGGCAAGTAACTGTATCTGTTGTATCCTTTTGATTTTACCATTTGATTACGGACTTTCTGTTTTGAATTTTCCTCCGAGTTCGGTAGTTTTGTTATTTGACCTTTTATCTTAAGTTCGATTGGATAGATGCGTTCAACATAGTCACCAAATTTTGAGTTATTTAGTGAGAGAACATCATCTATGTAGCGGACATTAAAGTTAAAGGATACTGCTAACTTCTTTTCTTTCTTGCTAAAATGTTCCTGTATGAAATCATCATCATATGAATAAATGTACAAGTCGGCAAGAAAGGGGCACAGTTGTTTCCCATAGAAATGCCAATTGTTTGTTCAATAAACACGTCCTCTAAACGTAACAAATATGTTGTCAATCAAGAAATCAAGCATCTTGATAATGTCAGTTTCAAAGATTTTTTGTTAGAATAAGAGTGATGTTTAACAAAGTATGATTTATCCCCCTCTAAGACAAGATACTTGTATCTACATTGGCCGTTCTTTTTTTATGAACCAAAGCAGGACCAATTTTTTCAATTTGTCTTTTAGTATGGAATGGGGAGTGATAGTTGTGGATAGTGTAGAAAAGTCAAATGTTTTAATACTATTGCAAGATGAAAGAGTCCTAGATTGTATGTACTCTAAAAGATCTTCGGAATTGTTTAGTATCCACATCGGATTTACGCCACCTCTACACTAAAAAAATAATTACTTCCCATTTACTAAGTAAAAAGGTTTTACTCAAATTAGATAAAATGATTACTCAGTATGATTTAAAATTACTAGTTATGATAGCAAATTATTTGTAATTTACTTAAGGTTTACTGAGTAATTTCCTATTACTGGTTTTTATAAAAAGACTTACTGATTTTTCCTATATATTTTTCAACACTATGAAAACAAGTAATTGAATTACTCTATAATTATCAAGTAATTTAATACACTTCAAGCTCAGTAAAATAAATACTGAAAATGATTAGAATTACTTAGTTGATATTTAAAAATAATGTCTTTTACTTCGAGTAAAGTTACTTAGAATTATTGGAATATGTAAGTAAAAAAAATCACAAATTACTAAACAATTTACTAAGCAATGATAAGGAAATTAAACAAAAAAAAAATACACAAATTTATATGTAAAATTACTTGTTAGGAATGTTAAATCGTAAAACATTTTACGTATTTACATTATTTTAACTCCTATTTCATAATTGCTTCTTCAAGTAGTGCTATAAAATTTTCCAAAAGAAAGAAATGTGCAGGATCTGTAGATGTTCCCATAACTGCTGTGTTCTATGAAATATGAAAATCATCCATTATTTCTTGAAATGTTTTAACTTTTAATAAACAAATTAATAACAAATTGAATTGCGGAAGAAATGCCTATCCTTCCAGAACACCTGAGATTACCCACCTTGCAGTTTTTCGTAGGGGTTTTGCATGGTGTTTAATATTTTTCAGTGCTCTAAATATTTTTGTGAATTCTTGCCTTGGTTTATCATATTCTCTCCTGCAAAGTTTGTGTGTGCATGGTCTGCCTGTTTTAATTCGCGAATGTAAATTATTGGACAATTCGTGATTTTTTTTAATTCATTTTTTACACGGTTAATAAAACTTACTGTTTTAAGTAAAACGAAATTACTTGAATTTAGTCAAATATTTAAAGAACTACACATATACAATAACAAATGCTTCCTATGAAATTCGAATTCATAATTTTACGATTTCAACATATGTAAGTTTCACAGTCTGAAAATTGCATTAGTTTGGATAACTAGCAATTTCCTTTGGATAATACTTTGAAATACTGAACAAAATTGGTTTGTATAACTTGGTACTACTTCGAATTTTACTTCAAATTACTAAAACTGATTACTTGAAATTACTAGCCATTACTTAAATCATTTTCAAATCAAAATATCTTCAAGCTATAATTTGCCATTTTTGATATAATTTTTATAATATAAACTTTGTCTTACTAAAATTGATACCTATTGACTATCTATTATAAATGTAAAAATTGTATCATATTTCATATATTTGTTAAGTAGTTTTTGATTTGAGAATGAAAAAATATTCAGCCAATCAGAATTAAGCTTTCATTTGACTTTGGTAAGCTGTTTTGGAAAATTGGCTGGAACTCATTCAGATTTTAATTTGAACACAAAGTATACGGAGTTTGTTATAATACTTAAACGATTTACAAGCATGGAAGGAAAGGAGACATTTACAAAAAGGACACTTTGTGGGTTTTCATGTTTCTGGCTACTCTTTGTGTACTATTTCAATTAAATGAAAATGTAACACAAATAGTTGCTGGGCATCATAATATAAAACAAAACTCGATACTCAAATATACTAAGTTTTATTTTTCACTCATTTTGGGATGTAAATATACACAGTCACGTATTTTAAGTATCGAGTTTTGTTTTATATCATGATGTTCAGGATTTAGGATTAAATCAATAGACCTAAAATTACCTGTATTACTGAGCTATTTTTAAACATACAATCAGTATTGTTAAAATTATTGACACTGAAGAAGGCTATTTGTTAAGCCGAAATATTTGTCAACACGATTTAATAACAACATCTTGGTATAATACCATCTTATATTAGTATCGTTGTGCAAATCTCTAGACTTATATAATTTTTTCCTTATCTGCACATATATATTTGCACCTCATGTATGCGGTATACCATCTTTTCCGCAAGTTTATTGTTTTCTATTTGGTATTAAATTAATAAATTAAATAAAGATCCATTTTATTACATCTTGTGATCCTTTTATTTGGCAATCGCCAATGACAGTCAGCAGGGTAAAAGAACATCCGTTGTTCGACCTGTTAGTCAAATGCGTTTTGTTTAAATATACTTTTTCACTTTTTTAGTCTTTTGGAAAATGTTGTTTGTGCTGTATTTAGACCCCTCTACCAAGAAATTTGTTTTGCATGCACACGTATAAAAATTGTGGTTTTTATCCAACGCAATCATAGGTTTGAACGTTGTTTTGAATTTAGACTTATTTATATTTTTTCGTTTGGGCTTGTATTATATTTGCTTTCGGGTTTATATGATCCGTTTATCCTATTTCGACTCTTTAAAATTCAAGAGTCTATCCTTAATTAAGGTAAATTATATGGCCTTCAAAATACCGCTCGATTCCTAACATCACTGAAGAGACATTAATTGTCGAAATCCGGATATGGTGTACAAATTTTTGCACCTCATGTTTGCGGTATCCCATCTTTTTCGCAAGTTTATGGTTTTCTATTTGGTATTAAATTAATAAATTAAATAAAGATCCATTTTATTACATCTTGTGATCCTTTTATTTGGCAATCGCCAATGGCAGTCAGCAGGGTTTAAGAACAACCGCTTAATAATATGAATCATCTTTATTAAGTAATAATTTTATTTCTGTTATATGATCTTTTAAATTTTACGATTCTTACAGAAGTATTTATGAAGCTTGCAGGTTTTTCTTTGGCTTTCTACTGTCGTACCAATACTCCGTTTACGCCACAATATTTTGTTAGGTGTCACTGATTTGCTTTCAAATTCTAATTGACATACAATTTTCTAACCTTTACTGAACCTTCGACAGTTGTTAAATGAAGTATGCGGGCCGGGTTTTAAATCGGTTTCATCTTTTTGTGACAATGCTCCTTTCATGCCAATTTGTTTTCGTAGTTACATGTGCGTGTACAGGCATACATGTATGCCAATTTTAAAATGAATACGATTTGTTTTTATAGAGATTACTCCTCACGTTGTTTATGGTCACTATTCATTGGCAGTCATAATTGATCAAATTGGTAGTGGTAGTAATAAGTAAAACAATTTAAATGTTATTTTACTATTCAAATTGTCACATAATTTTTTCATTTGTGTAGTTGGGTTACTATCTGATTGACGAATTTTCGGGTTCTTCGTTTATTCATGCGAATAAAAAAATATTGTAAGGGGATATATCTGGATGGATTTTAAAAAACATGGTACTAATAGAAGCTGAACTGTCGCATGTTTATTTATTTAGAAGGGTTAGCAGATCCTTATATATAGAAAGAAAGATGTAAGTGACGAATACTCTAGAACATTGATGATCATGGTAAAACACTAGTTGAACTTGAACACTTTTGTGGATATATGTGTCCTTGGAATAGGCGTAATTAAAGACCAATTTACTTATTTATATGTTGCAAGGACCTTATAATTGAACTTATCACTGCTTTCTAAATATGAATTGTTAACAGTTGGGGACATCCATATGATCAACAGAGTTGTAGTGTAAAAGTGCATAACAAGAGAAGGAACAAAACGAACTGGTATATACACGATGCAGAAGTTACCGTAAAAACCATAAATAAATAGTTCATGTGCGTTAAAACACTATCTGGAAATTCTATATATCACATGAAACGTCACAATAAGTGTAATTACCTTCATTATGTAATGACAAAGGTAAACTACACTCGACCAATTGTCACTGCGGCATTATAAAACTCATCAACGATACCAGGTTTATAATTGTGAACACAAAACGTGCGTGTTGTCTACAAATCTACTCATCAGTGATGCTCAAATAACAAAAAGTTAAAAGGCCAAATAAAAAAACGAAATTGAAGAGCAGTGAGGACCAAAGAATTAAAAGTTTTTTTTTTCGAATACAACTAAGGTAATCTATTCCTGGTGTAGAAACATCCCTGGTATTCCGAACAATTCAAAAAGAGAGGCGAAAGATACCAAAGGGACATACAAACTAATATGTCGAATATAAACTGACAACGCCATGGCTAAAAAAGAAAAAGACAAACAAACAATCAACAGTACACAAAACACAACACAGAAAACTAGAGACTACGCAACACGAACCCCACCAAAAACTGGGGGTGATCTCAGGTGTTCCGGAATGGTAAGCAGATCCTGCTCTACATGTGGTATCCGTCGTGTTGCTCATGATTGTACCAAACAGGTGATGTCTTATTCGATAGGTCAAATTCGGGGAAAAGGGGACGGGATTGTAATTACGACAATTGGACCATATCCGTTGTCATTGTGAAACGGATATTCCTTAACGGTCAACCAACACGTGTTGGCGTCGTAAAATTTACGAAAGGGACGATTTCAACTTCACCACTTGAAACTCTTGGGTTTAATAGCTTTCTTGTGAGCAGCAATCTTCTATCAAGGAAATCATGATAGGAAAATACAAGCCCTGGAATATCGTATCAACTGTGAGATATATACTCCATTTGCAGACGCTGCTAGAATGTTGCTACATAGAAATAGAAAGATCACAATTTGGAAACTGAAATCATCTCTTTTATAGTTAAGTTTTGTTTTCAACCGACCCTCTTTGTCAATATCTAGATGTTAGTCAAGATATGAGGCAGACTTAACTGCATCTGTTGTATCCTTAATCTCAAGTTCGATGGGATAGATGCGTTCAACATAATCAACAAATTTTGAATTATCTAGTGAGAGAACATCATCTATATAGCGGAAAGTAATATTAAAGGATACTGCTAACTTCTTTTCATTCTCCCCAAGAAGTTCTGGTATGAAGTTAGCCTTATTTGAATTAACGAATAAGTCAGCAAGAAGTGGAGCATAGTTAGTTCCCATGGAATGCCGATTGTTTGTTGAAACACGCGTCCTTCAAATATAACAAATATGTTGTCAATCAAGAAATAAAGCATCTTGATAATGTCAGTTTCAGAGAATTTTTGGTTGAATGAACCTGAGGGTGATTTTCTGTAGGGATTCATGTTGCTCTTCCTATAGTATTGTTTTGTAAAATGCTGTTTGTCTTTTGATCATTTTTGTTTTTGTTTTTGCCATGACATTGTTAGTTTGTGCTTGACGTATGACTTTGAATATCCTTATGGTATCTTTTGCCAAAGTTTTGTTAACAGTTGATTTATAGATAAGACCAAATCGACATATTCATGTCAGATAATTAAGCTCAACATCCTTTATTGAGAGGAACATTTGAAGAAAATCGAACTCCCGATTGAATGAACAAATTTGATTTATGTATGAACAAACACTCTTCATATCATAAAAATCATAGCTTTAAAACTGTGGGATTAGTTCAACATCCTTTCATTTATAGAAAATTTGGAAAACATTAAAATCCTGAAAATTTTCTCAACCTTTGCGATTATTCAAATTTTCTATTTAACATAAAAGTTCTTGATTGAAAACTTGCCTATATGGGAGAGCGACCAGACGGTCGGACAGAAAAACAGAAGAATAACTACTAGTATATGAATTTTTGTCGCGGGAGCGGGAGCATTCAAACATGAGATTGCCGTACGAATACCGTAAGGTATTTAAATGCGGAAAACAATTTCGTAACATGCTAGCTTTATAAATAATATTACTGAAAGAAGTTAAAGATAAGTGTGAAATTCGACTGTTTCTGCAATATAATTATACTCTTAAAGATAATGGAACATTATGACAATCAAAGAAATGAACATTAAAAATAACAAAATGATAGTACCCTCGTTTATCATAAATTATGGTGTTGAGATTACCACGAGAAATTCAAAAATCTAGTCATTGTAGATGTTTGATTTGATAAGAATGAGTTGAGTTGAGTTGTGTTGATAAACTGCATGTGCACATTTACAAACATCTGGATTGTGCACAAAATACATTGTCTAAATATATGCTTATAATGTTAAAAATGTTTATCAATGTAGACGAAAGATACTATAAGGATATTCAAACTGATACGTCAAAAAAACAAACTATCAATGCCATGGCAATAACAAACAAAAAACGATCAAAGGACAACCGGTATTTTACAAAACACAATATAGAAAACTAAAGAATGAGCAACACGAACCCCACTAAAAAACGGGGATGATCGCAGGTTCTCTGATACAGTACTTAGTAGATCCTGATTCACACATGACATCCGTAATGTTTCTCATGTAAATACAAACCCGCTGTAAATTCTAATTCGGTAGGTCACATTTGAGGAAAAGTGGACGGTTCATATCCGTTGTTATCGTGAAACAGATATCTCATTACGGTGAACTAAGTGGTGAAGACCTCCATAAAATGTTCAAAGGAATGATTTCAATTGCAATTCTTAGTATGGTCCTTTCGAAGCTTTGTCGTAAACTGATTCATAACAGTAAAAGGGTACATTTAATTTTTATCGTAATGGTAATCAATCGGCGGTATAATTGACCAAAGGACCATAAGTAAATATTATAAACAAACATCAAACGAATCTCTTTGAGCAATTCTGTGCATGCCAATTAGTATATTGTTCTTGTAAATGATTACTAAACAATAACTAGTATTTTAACGACTCTCACAGATATAATCAAACCACAATTTAAAAGGAAGTCCATGTATTTATAAAAAAAAGTTTAGCAGATTGTTTTGTTTTATAGTATAATAGAACCAAAATCCTTATTGTTAACGTTGAAAACTGCCCCGCTATTGTTAACAGAGACAAACTGATCTTCATTGTTAACGGAGACAAAATGCCCTTCAATATTAATTATATTCAAATATCTATTTCACATTACCAAACCGAAGTCTCTTTGAAAAAGTGTTGTCTAAAAGTTGACTTAGTCATAGATATCAGTTATAGATGATATGATGTACGATGTATCGTAGGCTGAAATAATTATATTATCTTGTGTATAATTTGGAGTTTAGTATGACGTCCATTATCACTGAACTAGTATACATATTTGTTTAGGGGCCAGCTGAAGGACGCCTCCGGGTGCGGGAGTTTCTCGCTGCATTGAAGACCCATTGGTGGCCTTCGGCTGTTGTCTGCTCTATGGTCGGGTTGTTGTCTCTTTGACACATTCCCCATTTCCATTCTCAATTTTATAGTCATTTAAATACTAGAACTAGTTATAACGAATTTATAAGGTCATGATCTTTCAATTACATTGTAGATGCATTGAAAACATGAACCCAATATAATATTTCAAATTTTCAGCACTAAATGTGACCATTTCAGGGTAACGACGAGGTAGACAAAAAGTTTGTTGATATATGTACAAAATATAACTTTCCCACAAATAGTAAATTGACTTTGTCATGTTTGTATTGACCGGGTTTAAAGGAAATTACTTTTCTTATTTTTCTGATTAGAAACTCGTAAAGGTTCAAATTGATTATTTAAAATATTCATTTGAATCAGAAAGAAACATGTGAACCATGGAATTGTGATGGCCCAATTACCAGTAAAGTACATGTGTCATTAAATATTCATTGCAATGTAATGTAAAAGAAAGTAATGATTTATGGTATTCATCTGAAATAGAATGGCTTTATTCCTTTTAAAAAAAGGGCGGAAGATCCCAAAAGGACAATCGAAACTCATTATTAGTAATTATCTACTCAATATCTATGATCTAATATGATTACAAAGGATATGGGATATCCATTCATGACATCAACCAGAACATGCACAGCAAAAAGCAGCAAAAAACATACAAAGAGCAAAAGAAAAGAGCTTTAATTGCTGTTATTCATCTCAAAGTCACAGTGAGGTTCTTCTACTTTTTCTAGCAAAATTATTGGATGCCTCTATATAGCAGTTATTGCTTAGTTGATTTTGTTTACTAAGCGAGATTTTGCAGTAAGTTCGAAAACTATAATAAACAAGATAAAACTGTAAACAACAAAAATGGTCAATGAATACAAGATGCTAACTGATCGAAACCATTTTATAACTGTTCATTGAAAATGTTGCCCTTAGATGACAATTATTGAATATATGACTATTCTGTGTATCACATGTATTATGAAAACTATAACAGATAGGTAGAAACCGTCAATCGTAAATGCACAAACAACTATTGTTGTCGTCAAAACGTTGTGTGCAAAGCGTCGCATTCATTCATCAGAGGTTATTAACGTCCATACCATAATAGTCAGTTAGCAAATATTCAGTTCAGACGTTGAAACGATGGACAAAAGAATACCAACGTCGGTGCAAAGTTAATTCCCATATTGGATAGGCCCTTCCGAATAAGAACATATGTTAGTCCAACCGTGAACATTTGTAAGTAAATACTACATGATTTCGGTTTCCAAATAAGCACAGCTGAACCACAAGATATCAGATAAAATGATTGCAATGAAATAGCAAATTAATTTGACCTATAGATAAGTCCATGCATAATTACTATATTTTAACAAAAGTTTAGTTCAAATATATTTATTTGTTATGAATATATTAATATTAATAAAAATTTTAAAAGTTTGCAAACGAAAAAAATTACTATGTATCTCCTTTTAAAAGATTTTAAACAGATATTTGTTACCTGCTCTGGAAAGGAACATCCGGTGTATAGGATTGGACATTGACATTGTAAACATTAAAACCTGGTATGCCCACAGGTCAATCGACACTTTTTGAGTAGTATGACTAACAAATGAATGGGTTAATTATTGACCAGGTGTACTACTACATAATTAAAAGATAATTAATTCGTAAAACATACAGATCCAGTCTGATCATTCATATATTTTATTCATATAGTTATGAAAAGGATTGAGCAACAGACACAACCCAAAATAGCTTTGGTTTAACTGTCAGAATAAGTTCTAGGTATGAACTGTCAGAATCAGTTCTAAGGTAAAACTATCAGAATCAGTTCTAGGATTGAACTGTCAGAAACAGTTCTAGGGTGGAACTGTAAGAATACGTTTCGGAGTAGAACTATCAGTCAGATCTAGCGTTGAACTGTCATAATCAGTTCTAGGGTAGAACTGTCAGAAACAGTTCGAGGGTTGAACTATCAGAATCAGTTCTAGGGTAGAACTGTCAGAATAAGATCTAGGGTTGAACTGTCAGAACCAGTTCTAAGATTGAAGTGTCAGGATCAGTTCTAGGGTTAAAGTGTCAGAATCAGTTCTAGGTTAGAACTGTCAGAACCAGTTCTAAGGTTGAGGTGTCAGAATCAGTTCTAGCGTTAAACTATCAGAATCAGTTCTAGGGTAGAACTGTCAGAATCAGATCTAAGGTTGAAGTGTCAGAATCATTTATAACGTTGTACTAACAGAATCAGTTCTAGGGTAGAACTGTCAGAATCAATTCGAGGGTAGAACTGTCAGAACCAGTTCTAGGGCTGAACTATCATAATCAGTTATAGGGTTGTACTATCAGAATCAGTTCTAGGGTTGATCTGACAGAACAAGTTCTAAGGTTGAACTGTCAGAATCAGTTCGAGAGAAGAACTGTCAACATACGTTCTGGGGTAGAACTGTCAGACTCATTTCTAGGGTAGAACTTTCCAACATTGCTTTATTGTAGAACTCTCCAAATTAGGACCTTTGTGCATTTTTTCCCTGTATAACGATTGGATATTTTATGAAGTTCTGTCAGAGTAATTTGTCATAGAACCTAGAACAGTTCAACCCAGGGACTGTAAAAGGGTAGAACTTTCAGAATCAGTTCTAGGGAAGAACTGTCATAATCAGATAAAGAGTTGAACTGTCAAAATCAGATCCAGGATTGAACTGTCAGAATCAGTTCTATGGTTGAATTGTCAGAATCAGTTCTAGGGTTGAACTGTCATAATCAGATAAAGGGTAGAAGTGCCAGAATTAGATCTAGGGTTGAACTGTCGGAACCAGTTCAAAGATTGAAGTGTCAGAATCAGTTCTAAGGTTGAAGTGTCAGAATCAGTTCTAGGGTAAAACTGTCAGAACCAGTTCTAAGGTTGAAGTGTCAAAATCAGTTCTAGCGTCGAACTATCAGAATCAGTTCTAGGGTAGAACTGTCAGAATAATATCTAGTGTTGAACTGTCAGAATCAGTTCTAAGGTTGAAGTGTCAGAATAAGTTATAGGTTTGTACTAACAGAAGCAGTTATAGGGTTTTACTGTCACAATTAGTTCTAGGGTTGGTCTGACAGAACCAGTTCTAGGGTTGAACTGTCAGAATCAGTTCGAGGGAAAAACTGTCAGAATAAGTTATGGGTAGAACTGTCAGATTCAGTTCTAGGGTAGAACTTTCCAAAATTGCTTTAAAGTAGAACTCTCCAAATTAGGACCTTTGTGCATTTTTTCCCTGTAAAACGATATGACATTTAATAAGTTCTGTCAGAATAATTTGTCATAGAAACTAGAACAGTTCAACCCAGGGACTGCTAAAGGGTAGAACTGTCAGAATCAGTTCTAGGGTAGAACTGTCATAATCTGTTCTAGAGAAGAACTGTCATCATCAGATAAAGAGTTGAACTGTCAGAATCAGATCGAGGATTGAACTGATAGAATCAGTTCTAGGGTTGAATTGTCAGAATCAGTTCTAGGGTTGAACTGTCATAATCAGATAAAGGTTTGAACTGTCAGAATCAGATCTAGGATTGAACTGTCAGAATCAGTTCTAGGGTTGAATTGTCAGAATCAGTTCTAGAGAAGAACTGTCATAATCAGATAAAGGGTTGATCTGTCAGAATCAGATCTAGAGTTGAATCGTAAAAATCAGTTCTAGGGTAGAATTGTCAGAATCAGCACTAGGATGGAACTGTCAAAATCAGATATAGGATTGCACTGTCAGAATCAGTTCTAGAGTAGAACTGTCAGAATCTGATTCAGAATTGAACTGTCAAAATCAGATATTGGGTTGAACTGTCAGAATCAGTTCGAGGGTTGTACTATCAGAATCAGTTATAGGGTTGAAGTGTCTAAACCAGTTCTAAGGTTGAAATGTCAGAATCAGTTATAGGGTTGTACTATCAGAATCAGTTCTAGGGTAGAACTGTAAGAATCGGTTCGAGGGTAAAACTGTCAGAACTTTCCAAAATTTTTTTATTGTAGAACAGTCCAAATCAGGAGGTTTGTGTATTTTTCCCTGTAAAACGATATGACATTTGCGGGCATGTGGAATTAAACGTTTGATACACCTGTTCTAAATTGACTGTACATGCGGTTTATTTTACCTATAAATTGTTTACTGTAATTTTAATCTGTGAACGATAGAGAAAACGGAATTATATATTTTCATGTACGACGAATTTTAAGTGCTTGTGTTATATATGTTAAAGAAAATCTTATGGATGAAACATTCAAATGTTGCTTTACATTCTTCAAGCAGCTGTATATCTATGATTGATTCTAAAATGGAACCTATATTCCTCTGGTGTTCATTTAATACCTGAAAAATTCTGAGTAGATCTGCTGCCACCATTGTTTATCTAAGCTATCAAACTCACTAATATATAGGCGCCAAAAAAATTCGGTCCTCATAAATTGAATGACGCTTCTGTGGGCCATTCAGATATTCTTTGAAACGATCTCTTCGGATCCTCCCAATCATTTTGTTTTGTAACGGTCCCTTTATTGACAGACTTACACATGACAATGTATATTTCCACATTTACAGAACATTGACATTTTCATGAGAATGTATACGTATGTTAAATATCAAGTAAATTGATAACGGAATTCTATATATTTTTAGACGATCCGTGTACTCACTGTGTGCATTGTCTGTCACAATAAATTGATTGTTTCTGTTATTAAGTTTTAATTGGAACCTGGGACATTGAGTATACCATTCTCAGCTAAAAAGAAATATGTCATAAATAAAATATCATTGATAATAGTATATTATGTCCCACAGGTGTTAACAGTGAATTCATTTCTCAGGGATGCCCATTACTAAATAAATATGTACAAATCTTAATTGTAGTGAATGATTGCATGGTTTCGATTTACTAGAATTCAAATCAAATTAATATTTTGCATTAATCATTAAATTGCAATTACTACAGTAAAAACTTAATTATTTTAAACTTTCAGACAGGTTTTTAAATTGATTGCATTTCAATATATTCATAAAATGATAAGTTAGACCGATTTGAAAAAGAATATCCATCAGTACATAAATAGTTGGACGTATTTGTTTATTGATATATTAAATACTTTTGCAGAGCCAATTTGATAACTTCTACATATGTACATCCTCTAGCATATTGTGCTCATAGTGCAGTCTTAAATAAATCTGATAAATTCCTATGATGTATTGGAGAAGTTGGCATTTGTAATTATTATTAAATGATTGGTGTCTGTACCTGAGATGTCGGCACAGGTAATTCTACTTGGGTAGAAAACCCGCTTCATTGTCTCAGGATTTGATATAATCCCCGCACAAGGCCATTGAATGTCACAGATACATCAACAATGGCAGAGTGCAGGATATTTTTTTTTTATCAAACTTTTTATGGTATAGTAGAGTTTACAAGGGTTTACAGTCAATCTTTGATATGTGGTGAAATGTTAAGTAAAGGTTTTTAAAATTTGATGTTATATAATTTGTTTTAAAATGATTGATTATGTACTACAACTGCAAATAGACTGTAATAGGGAATTATTGATTTAAATTATTTTTTTGAGATTAATATAATTATGATTTTATCTATTGTAGTTCTGTCTTTTAAAGGGAGAGTAATTCAATTTGTTTCTGTAAGACAAGCACACAATTTACTTAATTTAATAAAAAATATTATCTATTCACAATGAAAAAACTATATTGTGAAGTTCTTCTGTTCTTCAAAGTTAAATTACATAAAAAAAAAAAAAACAATTGGGCAAATAAAATATTAATCCTCTTGGGTTAGCTATAGGGTTGAGCAGCTGAGACACCCAGTCCCCCACCGTTTTCATATATTTCGAGTAAAAAAAAATACCCTAATATGTTTTTGACAAAAATAGATTTATTATACCTACAATACACTGATTTTATGGAGAGTTGAACTGATTTGACAAACATCCGATGCAATTATAACAATGGTTTTAATTGCATCTTTATAAATAGTTGCATCTGACATTCAGCTGACACTCCCAAGTGATAAATAAATAAAGTAGTGAAGCCTTAAAAGGTAACTTTAAATGTATGCTGTATACATTTTCTATTTACAATTACATAATTTCAATACAGGTGTTTCTACATATAATTATCTTATTCACAGTCAATAATTTCAAATAAAAAGCAACAAAAAAGATCAGCAACATTTTTTCTGTGGATAATTGACTTCAGCGGTTTAGATTCACGTGTTGCTTTTCTTTTTTCAAGAAAGCAACTTAATATACCTGTTCAACGACTGGTCATGTAGACTTTGATTAAAGAATCATTATTATGATTAATATAGATAAGAAGATGTGGTATAAATGCCAATGACACAACTCTCCTTCCAATTTACAATTATCGGTCATAGTACGGCGTTCAACACGGAGCCTTGGCTCCCACCGAACACCACGCTATAAAAAGGCCCCAAAATGATTAGCTGTAAAACAATTCAAACGGGAAAACCAACGGTCTAATTTATATTATAAAACGAGAAACGAGAAACACCTATGAACCACACCAACAAACGACAACCACTGAACAAAAGACTCCTGACTTAAGAATGTATGTGCATCCACCCTCCTGAAGTGTTGTTGTTTCTCGTCTAGCATCGGCATGGAACCGAAAAATTTAGTCAGTAAGTAAAAAAAAAAGAATATGAAGAAGCTGTGGTATGATAGTCAATGATGAGATTCTCCACCAGAGACCAACTGACGAAGAATATAAGCAACTATAGAAAACTATACGCCTTCAACAATGAGAAAACCCTATATACCGCATACTGTTAGGAACACATGGAGAGTACATGTGCAGAATATGTTTTCATTCATTTATCGGGCATTAATCATTTCTTCAAAATTACGATGTTGAGAATTCATCTGCGATGATATGATGATTGAAGCTCAACAAGAACCTAGATGTTTAAAATTTGAAGATTACAAATGTACCTGACACAAAAAATGTTCTAAGGAAGAACTGTTATAATCTGAAATAGGTTAAAACTGTCCAAAACTATTCTAGGTATGACATGTCCAAAACTGTTATACGGTAGCACTGTTTTAAATGTGTCAGAAGAAATGGTCTACAGTCGTTCTAGCATTAAACAGTTATCCTTACAGTTCTTAATAGATTTTAAGAGAGGTTACTAGAACTGACAACAACAACCCAACGACACAAACAATAAATTAAAGAAATCTAAAGGTCAACACACGATCTTCAATATAGACGAGTGTTTTCACAATAAGGTCTAACTCTGAAACACCCAAAGACTTCATGGCCAAATTGAAATATGTCTGCAAATTAAGTTAGACTGAATACCCTGCTACATTTGTACGTACGGTCTGTGATTTTGGTAGTTGTTTTTATTCTTTGTATCGATCTGATGAGTGAACTCTTTTCCACTGATTTTTATAGTTTGTTCTTTATATGTTGTACTCTTACACCACTGTCCGCGGTAAGGTGACGGTTTTGGACACCGTCCATCCTGGCTAATAAGATAAATACATCTAATTTCCAGAAATATCTAGTTTTGATTACTTGGAATTGGTTTGGCGACAGCAGATATGTTTACCACCGCCACAATCTGAACGTGCCTATCTCAAGTCAGGAGCTTGTAATTCAGTGGTTGTCGTTTGTTGCTTATACAAGTATCATATTTTTTTCGTTCATCTTTGTCATCTCGGGGCTAACAATGCTGTATGGGGTTTGCTCATTGTTGAAGGCCGTATTCTGATCTATAGTTGTTAATTTCTACGTCATTTGGTATCTGGTGGAAAGTGGACATTAACAATCATACCTCATTTTTCTTATTTTTTTATGAAACTCTCCGACTTGTATATACGGCATTTCTGATTCTGATTTCCACAACAATTTTTTGTCTATGTTAAACTCTATTGGTTTATCATGTTCATGTCTGTGAAAGAAATTTAGAAATATTCATAAGCAGATTCCATTATCCTTGACCCTATTGATTTTTAAACTTTCTTGTTAGTGTTAATATACTCTTACATGTAGTTCGTTTAACGTGTATTTACAGATATAACGTATTTGTTCAATGCATTGATATTTAAAGAGTTTTTCCATGTTTACAAGTAAATAAGAGACTTTAATTAACACTTCCAAATTCAGTAATGAACTATAACATTATGGTTACTTTGTTTTCTAATTCTTATCATGAAATTAGGCCGAAAACATCGGTTAATGATTTTATGTCGCAAAAATTTAGTTGTTATGCAGCCATTTAATTATGTTTTTTTTTTTTTTTCTTCAAATATTTGATATAACTATACTATATGGGAACATTGATTAATTAACGAATGCTAAACGTCAAGCAGCAAATATTTTACATATAATTAGGATGGTTACATACTGATAGAATGCATTTTCATCATAATTTGATAATAGGTAGTCCTGTTTTAAGTTTATTGGTCGTCACGGTCAGCTGTCGGTAAATTTCGAACACAAGTTAATTTCTTCTGTTGAGCAATTTTTTCACGAAGTTTTCTCTAAGGAAATCAAACTTGGAAGCACTTCGTTGGCTGCTTCTCAATACTTCATCATTTTTGTGTAAGTTTGGAAGATTTGGAACCTTCGGATGGTGGAACTGGTCCAGAGTCTACGCTTTTATTCCAAGATTGCACGACTGACTGATCTTCATCATTCCAATACCATTTGCATACGTCGGGATTTTCATCTTTCTTGCAAGCTAATTTGGTAATTTTTTTGTGACAAGCTACTTCCAATTCGGGGCAATACATATGTAAATACACATAGAACTTGCCAATGTCAATTACAGCTTTGCGAACTTCAGAATTGCAACACTCTCCTGGACACAGATAGTCACCAATCGTTGTCACGCACTCGCCAACCAATGTTTCCTTATCTTGATCATCGTCATAGTATTCGAGACGGGCGCACTGGACAATTGTTTCGTTTACCTTTTCCATGTTTTTTCCGCATATCCATGCAACATAACCAACAAAGTCAGAGGCTGGACTAGCGTTGGTATTGGCACACCACAAAATTGCGATGACAAGCGAAATGCGTTTCAACTTCATTCTGAAAATTAAATGTTTTAATTAGAATAAAATGATTTTTTTTTTTAGTTTCATCTGGTCAGCATGATATTGACCTCAATAAATCAGCTGCCAATTAATCACAGACAGTTTTACAGAGAAAAGAGGTTTAACAAAAAGAATGTGCGTCAATTGGGTTTTCTTCTTTTAGAAAAATAGGAAGGGTACATGTATTTAGGATTTGTTTTAAATTTATTAAGAGCAATATTTTATACCTACTTAAATGTAGGTATATAGGGACTTCCTACAATCTTGTTGCGATTAAAAACAAACATTACCCATATAGGTAGCTTTTTGTCAATATAGATGATACACGAACCATGGCTCTTTTGGGGAGATATTTGGTATTCATTGATATTTAGTTTTGTTTACCTACTGGTTCCAAGATACGATCTCCATGTGTCATGTCATAGAGTCACAAAAAGGGAATTCACCAGTTAAAAACTGTTGGATAGCGGACAAAATGAAATCTCGTGAAGACTCAAAGAAGAGGGGGGAGGTGCAGTATAGAATTTTAAAAGAAGTTTCAAGGAATATAAGGGTTGAAAATATGTCGCACAAACCTAGGTTTTTACCCTTGCAAAAAGTAGTAGTGCATATAATTTAAACAGAACTTTCCATTTCAGGGTATGGTTTTTTTACGAAACTTCATAGTAAATGTTGCACATTTGTAGCCATAAAAGGAGTTTTATGGCAAATCGTATTGTCTTTATTTACAGTAGTGCAACCTAAACACTTTAGGGTAGGCATTTTGAGGCATACACACATGATAGATAAGTACAGAAACCAAATAAACTGTAATTTGATCAGATAATAAAATGCAAATGATACTTTCGAACACGAATCGGATGTAGTTTGTTTGCTTCTTTGACATTTTTAATGGTTCCTTTCCATAAATGGGATATATAATGTTTGCTTAAACTGTCTTGCCAATCAGACGCAACATGGGCTTTTGCACTAAGACATCAATAATTTCAATCTAAGGACCTCCTTGTCCGTTGATTGACTATTTTTGCAACGTCCAGTAGCAAACATTTGATGAACTAGTATATTAAGGACAAGAACAGATTTGTCTGATGAAATTCAAAATATCTTTAAAAAATCGAACCCAAATTATATGATTATCAAAATAAATGTTACAAACCGTGACATCCAGTCTCTATTAAAGCTTTCTATACGATGAACGTTTCTCCGATTTTTGAAGGATGTAAGATGACCTTAAAGTTGTGTCTATCCTTATTTTCTGATCGTTGGTGGATAGTTGTCCGTCTCATTGGCATTAATGCCACATCTCCTTATATTTGAATAATAATTTAAACATTTTGCAAGCAAATAAAAGCTTACCTTAAAAATGTGGTTCTACTGAAAAGACAGGAAACACGAGGACTATGCCCAAATCCACGTCTCGAGACTTTTTATGAGAGTAATTTCACAATTTATCCAATGGAAACGTAAAATATAACCTTGACTATCTCAAAATATAAATGCTTACACAAGTACTTTTTGGAATTTATAAACAAATTAGTTTTCCTCACATGTTCTCAATAAAATGATTGGGGTGTGCTGCGTTTTACCATAATGCGTATTTGTGTATTGTATATGGTGTGTAATTTATTATATAATACCGTTTATTCTGTTTTGAAATAATAATTTATAACATCAAATATCAACAATAGCGTCTGTTTTTCTGTTTGATGTGTTGATTTAATGCGCCATATTTTATATATACATGTACTTCCTTTCATCATATTTACATGAACGTGCATTTGATAAGATTTTAAAAGACGTAAAAAGTACAAGATGTCCTGATTTACCTTCAAGTAGGAGATCCATTGAAATAAATGTCATCCACTTTACTCAAGTTCTAAATTTCACTTGTTAGTGCATATATTAAAGTTTTGAAAGTTGTCATCCGATCAACCTCCTATTTACCTCAGCGAAAGAAAACTATAAACAGATAGTATATCAGATTCAGAACAGATTGAAATAAAGAAAACATCTATGCAGATGAAATTGACCTTTAAATGACGTTCCGTGACCTGTACATAATTCGTGTGTTGTTGTTCTTGTAGGTTGTAACTGATGTGTTGTTAAAAAAAGGGGCAGAAGATACCAAATAGAGAATCAAACCTAGAAAAAAATATCTTGGCAACAAACAAAAAGTGTCTACACCATATTTCAAAGAAATCTAAGGCTAGAGTAACACGAACACCACCAAGAATTGGGAGTGATGTCAGGTGATCCGAAATAGTATATTACTAATATGCCACTTTTATATAATAGCGCAAAATTACTAAACTGTTGTGACATTAAAAAGCTGAGAAACAATAAGTCGATTAATTGTTTTCTGATTACCGTCCAGTGGCACATATCTTATATGAAAATTACAAAACGATAGAATTGATTGGTATTTGCAAATTAGGCCAGGAAGTAAACATAGATTAATGATTTCATGTTGCAACAATTGAGTTGTAGGCAGTCAAATATTTATATTTTTTCCAAATTTTGATATAACTATACTATATGAGAATACTGATTGATAAACGAATGCTTAACGTCAAGCAGCAAATATTTGACTTATATTAAGGACGATAATATATTATTTTGATGAAAAAATACCCTGCTTTATAAAGACCAACACACTGGATCGGAGTATTAACAAGTTTCTAGAGTAACAGACCACAAGGACCCTGACATACTATATAGACTCCGTTTCAATTTAAGCATTTGTCGGGCTCAATCTTAAATTTAGGTGAAGAACGGAGATATAACAAATATCAATTTCAGAGTCCTTAGCTTGATCCGACTCGGGATCGAACCCTCTACTTCCTGTATTCAATGGTGACACCGTTACCACCAGTCGTGTGTATTAAGAATTCACAACATGCGATTAATTATGTGCATACTCAGAAGTAAAAGATTTTTAATTCTGAATTTACTAGTCAAACAATATTCGAATGCATTATTTGAATGTATTTTCATCTTCCTGATAATGGGTAGTAATTTTTATGTTCATTTGTCGTAACGGACAGCTGTCGGTAAATTTCAAACTAAAGTTAATTTTCTACTGTTTAGCATTTTTTTCAAGAAGATTTTTTTCTCTAATAAAATCAAACTTGGAACCACTTCGTTGGCTGGTTCTCATTTCCTCACCATTTTTGGGTAGGTTTGGAAGATTTGGAACTTTTGGTGCTGTTGGGACTGATCCAGGTTCCCCTCGTTTGTTCCAAGATCGCTCAGCTGACTGATCTGCATCATTCAAATACGTCGGGGTTTTCTTCTTTAGTGCAAGCTAAAATGGTAAGTCTTTTGCGCCAAGTGAAGAGAGATTTTTTTCTGTCAATCATATTATTTTTGGGAAAAAAGGTAAATACTCATAAAATATACACTAGTAAACACAATCTTACTCGTAAGCATATCTAGAATATCAACCCGATCTAACTGGTATTCCTGCATTTTTTGTAAGACCAACAGAAAAGACTCAAGACTGCACACAGTTGAATCAGAAAATAGAATGAAAAGTATCCCAGAGGCATCCAGAAATAAATCATAAAGTTGAATCAACGATTTTAAATATTTTTGTTTAATAAAAATGCACTTTACCATTCGCCCTGTTTAACTTACTAAGTATCCACTGTAAACGCCAAAAAAGTAAAATACGAATTTCAAAGCAAATCTTTAAACCAGAATACTGAATTTGTGAATTTGATATCAGAAATAAATTCTTATCTAATAATGTTAAGCATAAGGCCTTCAAGTCGACATTACTTTAAAAATTTACGTGCCTTGCCTCCAAAAGAGCATGCTGACAAATACACAACGAATACATTGCAAAATAGGTTGTAGAATTATTACTGCGATCAGTTATTATACAACTACAACAAAGCAGAGGTAAATCTAACATTTTATTCAGCAGTTCCATATCTATCGCATCTCTTGCAGTAAAGTTGGTACCCTTAATGTTATTATTACCACTAGGTCGATACTTCTGCTGTTGGACTGTTGGTTTTAACAGCCCAGTATTCAGTACTTCGGTACTGGGATGAAAAAAACGGATATTGTGTTTTTAAAATTTTTGAAATTATTATAGATTAAGGAATACATCTCCTTCATGCAAAGCTCTGATTCCTTGCACGGCTTTGGCTATACTTTTTGTCTTTTTGGTTAATAAGCTCGTCATCTCTTTTAATAAGTTTTGTATTTTCAAATATTTTGACCTCGATCATTACTGAAGAGACATTTGTTGTCGAAATTCGCATTTGGTGTAGTAAAATTGGTACCGTTAATGTTCTTACTATTGATGATGCTATCAAAGCTTTCGCACAAATGACTTATATATCTGCATTGTAATCTTATACAGGAATAGCCTTGAGTATTGTCGGCGTTACATTCCCCTGCATGAGCTGTGCAGGTCAATGAATTCAGTTCTGTGTTTGTTCCAACCAACTGCACATGCTATAACAGGATGTGACACGACATCATCTTCGTTTAGTTAAGGCAACAAATCCTTACTAAAGGCACTGAAACACCCGATCAATTCAATGAGTTATATCAGATAAACTCAATGACTTATCCCAGATCAATTCAATGCAAAATTGAGACCATTTCTGAGGCTTACGGCATCATTAATCTGAAAATTCATAATTTTCTCTTTCCAATGATATATAATTTAGCCGTGTGTTCTATGAGTGCATTAAATTATTTTATTATATTTCAACCGTTGGTCTATAACTATCAAATGCACAATTGATATGTCCTAAATAAGCAGTTAGCCGCCATTTTGACTTTCTTAAATTCGTAAATGTTTGATAAATGCAGCAGAATCTAAAATGAAATAGCAACTACCTCAAACAATTCGTTGTATTGAGATATTATCCGAATTTGATGCGTACGAGTAACGGAATAATCTTAAGCTTGAAAGTTTTCATTCGTATGACATCGTGTTTTGTGAAGTAAATTCGCTAAGATCATTCATGACATTTTATTCAATTGTATTCGAATTTAAATTTTATACATTTTCAAAGCTTTAGTGCATTATTTCTTTTTGTTATATATGTATAAGAATAGAAAAAAGTAAAACTACAAAAATACCGAGCTCAGAGGTAAATTCTAAACGGAAAGTCTTTAAGTAAATGGCAAATTCAAAAGCTCAAACACATCAAACGAATGGATAACAACTGTCATATTCCTTTTTTGGTACAGGCATTTTCTTATGTAGAAAATGATGGATTAAACCTGGTTTTATAGCTAGCTAAACCTCTCACTTGTAAAAACTGTTATGTATTACTTTTTCAATCTTAATTTGCTGCAAATTCCGGGATTCATGCATGCATGTGTATCGCGCATGAATAGATCACAGTGAAGGTTACGAAAGTAGTTTTGGAAACATGGTTTATCGAAGTGTAAATCAAGGGAAAAAATTCTAACTGACCAATCCGTTTAAAGAATTTATAGATATGCAAATCATATAAGAATTATTAATCAATACAATTTAACACAGGAACGTTTTAACTACAACTCATTTATGTCAATGATATTTTGCTACAAATTTCAACGTTAGAATTTAGAAAAAAAACAACGTTTCTTTTATGTTGTCCATTATATACATTACAAGGGAATTATCGTAAATGTTGATAAAAAGAATGTAATTTTCAAACGCTGTCTGATAAATAGATTGATCTTCCAGATATAATAATTGAACTTGTTGTATTTTTAGAAATACGTCACAATGTCAAAATATAATGTCTGGAATAGAGCCTTCCGCACTCTATGCAAACATGCTATCACGAGGTCACCGAGAAATTTAACTTTGAACAACAAAACATTTATTTAAAACAAAGGATTGAGTAAAACAAACATTATTCAACATGTGAGTGCTACTACTATGTTTGTTTAACGACCTTGACTACCCATAAGAGTCTCGCACGGTCGGTATGTGAGTGCTTTGAAACTGTAAGCAATTCTGTTCACAATAGTGACACCTGTTTTGTTTTTACAAAGACAAATCAGGTACACAATAATTCATGCACAAATAAATGTTGTAAGTGTTATACTTTTATTCCCAAAAGTCTAGTGTGAAGCATTGCTTCTACCCTTGAGACAGTTGAAAATTCTCATTACAGACACGAAGCTTGCCGAGTGCCTTGAAATGAGAAAAGTTAACTTTCGAGAGTGTAGAAGATTATTTTCTCAGGCTTGTTGAAAAGGTTACAAGAAATTAATTGTCAGATTTTCATCCTCCACCTTTATAAAATGTGGGGCGGGATAGCAGAGTTTTTAGTCTATTATTCAAGACTGATGAAATTTGGTCAATTAGACCTTGTCAATTAGAGTGATAGGCATCAACAAAACAGTTCCCAACCCACCTTTCAGGCCAAGTAAAACAATCCTAGTTTGTCAACCCTATCCATGCTATCCGTTCCCTAAAAAAATGCTTTTGATTTTTTGCCTGTTTTATGGTGAGTTACTTTAGATTTTGCAGCATTTTTCACTAAAAATGATAAAAAACTAAAATTTGGACTCCAGTTCTAATTTCATAAAAGACAGATGAGAATCTAGTAATTTATTGTTAGTGTCTTATCACATTAATTCTGCTCATTTCTCTTTATTTTCAGGTCCGTTGTCAATAAAATCTTGTTTTTGTTATCAATACTATACACAGGGTAGATGACTTATCTGGCGACAAGCAAACATTATGATTCTAGGCGTGGTTTAGAATTAAAAAATGATTTTATATGGCTATAATGCAAAACATTGTACAAGACTACAAGTCCTACCAATGTAAAATTCAAAATCAAATCCAAACTATAAACTTTCTAATCAGTAACATAAACAAACATACAAAACTATACAAAAGGATTGATATTTAAAATTTACATACATTGTAATTGGCCATAAGTTAATTTTCCATTCCCAGGATTCGAACCTGGATCACTCATCGATAGATAAGTGTACTACTAACAGTTGTACTAACAAGGTTAAATATCATTCCGATTACAAGTTCACTAGGTAGGAGAACAATTTTTTCACAATCGGTTGGGATATGTGAAAATAGTGAAAAAAATAAAGAATAAGTTGTATCATGAAATAATGTATTTTCTGAAGATTGTGAAAATAATATACATCCTTTCTTTTATCTCTCGGTATATAGTATAACCCTACCACAAAACTCATAAAAAATGAAGGGATATGGCGTTAATGTGTACATAAGAAAATATCCAAATTTATAATACATGGGAAACAAAGCAATTTAACACTTTTATTGTTGTTCTTCATCTTGATGTTACCATGAGGCCTTCAACAATGAGCAATTTCTCATACCTCATTGTATTAACAAGATGTCATTGCAATATTCAAATAGTTTCGGATAAAGATGTGGTGTTACAACATATTAATATTAATATGTTCAACGAATTTATCTAATCGAGTTAGTTAAATAAACAAGCCTTGTCCAGTATCTAAACTTTTAATATCAAGTAACAAGATTTGATAAATTTAGTAATCAACCATAAAGAATTGTGAAATATAGTTTGTTTCAGTTGCAAATCACAATCTTTATTAAAAATGTAAAATTTTAAGTCAAAACTGCCCAACTAAAATGATGAGTTCTGTTTGTAAAACTAGGGATTATAAAAAGAAGTTGAAAACGGTGATGAAAATGATGATTAAGATGAGGAAGCAAAAAGGCATCTCACTAAGCATTCTGCACGGCGTTTTATGCTCCAGAAGCTGGATGATGCGGGAATTGAGCATAAGAATATAAAGCAGATTATAAACTAAATCCTATTTTAATAGAGAAAAAAAAATATTATTCTATTTGAATGGGCCTGCAAAGAGCATGACAAAACACATAAAATTACACACATGTACATATTTTTGAATTATGTAGCAGAAAATATTTCATGGGCACATCAAATTATCATTATGTCATCACGGGTTGGCCCTTCATGCCAACTGTTTTGCAACGACAAACTATAGCGTGTGGTAAAATATTGACATTAAGGACCAATCCGAGGTAAACTGAAGATAATTTTTTACACCCGTGAAATAGTTTGATTCTCACATGACAAACTGGTCTAGGTATTTGTGGATGACCCGCCATTACACACCACAAATTTACCACTGACATTGCAAAAATCTGTGATGTTTATTTTTTAATACCTACAAATGTAAATGGAAATTAAAATCATGTACATTACACGAACTGCATAATTCCTTTTATGAATGTCATACTCCATTTATTCTCGGGTGAATTGGTTTACAATGTCATATTGTTGAAACTTTTGCCTGAATTTATAATGGACATCCATACATATTCTCCATTTATTCTCGGGTGAATTGGTTTACAATGTCATATTGTTGAAACTTTTGCCTGAATTTATAATGGACATCCATACATATTCTGGGAATATTATCACAAAACATGAAGCAACTTGGGTGGACATAATGGTTCATCACATACTATTTTTTACGGTGAATTTCATATAAAATCCCATTAGGGTCATTTCTTGTCGGATTTCTATGGTCATGATTTTTGGTAAGAGAGTCTTAAGCTTTATTTTCTCACAATTTACACACCAAGTGAAAATATACTATACTGTATATTTCATTTAAAACAAATTCATAATTTGTCTACATGAAATGCTCGGTGTAAAATTATACATGTATGTGACGAACAATTACGACCACCCAGTGTAGAAGCTGATCAATACAAGCTACATGTATTTGATTAACAAAAGTTCTCAACACACGATGAAAATTTCTTTTTAAAAAGTTGAAGCTTGACACACGTCTGCAATATTGGTCAAATTCAGCTAAATGACCCCCAGAAAATGTACAATCAGTCATGACAATGCAAGATACATGTTGTTGATTACCATTTTGATATGTCTCAACACATGAAATTTTCAAAATTAAATAGGACGAGGTTTGCTGTGAATTTCAAATGGAATGCATTCACATTCTTCTCCCGTAGACATCACTGCTCTAAGGTTATTTTTTGTTTTGTGTCAATATGATTCTGAAATAATCCTTGTTAAAGGGACAAACAAAAACGAACACAGCAATACTTTAAAGGGCATCACCAAGTGGAAGACAATATTTAAGGGGGATAGGAGGGGGCTCGTCCTGGAATCCTGAGTTTAATTGTAATCATCCTGATTTCCCGTTCATATTTTAAGATTAATCTACAAGTTCAAATAAATAGAAATCAATATCAAAAAAGATCCTATCCTGAACTTAAAAATGTCCAATCCTGACGTCCCAAAACATGGAAAAAGATCCTATCCTCATGTGTAGTTTGTGTACGATTGTGAAACTTTATTTTGTATGTGCTTTAATTATGTTTTCTCACGAAGAATATTTAGAGAATTTTAAGACATGAGTTTTTCACTGAAAATTTTCGTCTCATTTGCAGATATCCGGACACAAAAACATTCTCAGCATATCAAGTTAATCGAAGCTGAATCCCAATAAACACACGGAGATCAGCAGTTGTATTCTCGGTAGCTGCGAGGACAGAATCCAGACATCACAAACATTAGTGACGATAGACACTAACCAACATGAACGAAATATCCACCAAACAACATCCGAGAATTAGATCTCAGTTGTTTGACAAGGTCAAGCCGCACCTGCCGGGCTTAACTATATTTCAGTGGCCCCGATATATGAAGGAATATTTAACATTGACATACATAGTGTACCTGATGATCAACCTCAGCAAAGAAAACGTCGGCGGGTCATTTTTGACAGTGACAGTTCTCTGGATAATAGTTTCAGCTGTTCCGCCATTGTTGTTATTATATCGTTAGATCCATCGGTGCAAATATTTCGTCGGACATGTTATTTTCCAGGAAAGTTGACCAATATAAAATATTGTTGTTTTTTGTTAAGCTATTTCGTTTATAATTTATAATATAACATATTAAGTAACTGATTTGTCTTTCTTCGTTTGAAATATTTTAAAATGCATGTACATATCATTTTGTAACCATGGTAAAGGATAACTAAAGGTCGGATAGAAAGGTTGGCAGAATATCCACATCAATTTAAATTTCGTTGTTTTAAAAAATTAGAGAAACATATTCTTACATTAGTATGAGTGAATTATCGGAGATCTCCTATCTCGGTAGTTAAATAATAAAATTTTAAGTCCTCGCTAAGACTCGGACTTAAAATTCCACAATTTAACTACCTCGATTGGAGAACTCCGATAGTACAAAATAAGAATCTATATTTCTTTATTTTGTCATAGTTGGTTCTTTATTGTAAAATTCGAAATTGAGGTACTTATTGTTTTTTTTTCTCGGTTATTTGTTTTTTGTTAATTAAGTTCAAAATATGAAAATGACAATGAAAATTATTAATTTTACCTATAAGTCTATTTTACTTATAGTTATTCTTAATTGACTTCGATTAACTCTTACGACAAAGTTTAAATGTCAGTACTACCTGTAAGTGGCCTATTAGTACGGTGACAAGTAATGTAAATTAGAAAATTTAATGGACCAAAATAACTCACGGCTAATTTTGGTCTTATTCTGAAGATAAATATAATACCCTTTGATTAAAGCATGTCGTAGAGTGCCAAAGTGGTGCAGATTTTTGAAAAAAAAACTGTGGTCAAAGGTCAAAAGGGGGATTTTAAAAAATCGCAATTTTTTGACATTTTGGACAATTTCTCGATAGTCCCTCATGGTAACTGAGAAAAAAAAATATATGGAATCATGCTCTGGGAGTGTTGCACAAATTCAGCTAGTCATATTTATGTCAGATTGACAGAGATTAGTGATGAAAACCCCCGCATCCAACATGGAAGAAAATGACAAAAATTATATTTATCTGCAGATATTATCGACAAAAAAATATTTATATTTAATATTTAGTGGTGAAATAATATATGACAACATATAAAAATATTTTTGGGAAAGTTTTGTTAACATGCCACAAAGAACAAAGGAGAAATAAGTACAGTATAGTTAACACCCGGCCAATGATTCAACGAAAAAATGATGAAATTCATTATTATTTTTTTAAACCTAAATGAATGTTGGAACTTAAAAAATAGTCTTGATGCATAAATGTCAGTACGAACACTATAGTATATGCATTTTATTTTATGATAATAGGTCAATCAGTACGAGAGCAATAGCATATTGAAAATGTGTCTCCCCCTTTTTACAAAACAACACAAACAATGGAATAAAGAGCATACTCTTGACCTAAAACGATTTTAAAGCACGATACATATCAAACAAACACGATTCACAGAGATTATGATAAAAATGAAGATATTTGTTTATATTTCTGTAACTCTTGATATCAATATGCACGTCCATTTGAAGTGGTAACGGAAAACTAAGACAAAAATGTATCGATTCGATGTCATGTTATACTTTCAAAATATTCGACAAATTCTTCAGTTGGTTTACAAGCCCACCAACCACGTCAAGGTCGGAGACCACTGGCATTTGTTTTTTTTTTAATTCTAAATTTTAAAATTCATTTTTTAATTTTTTAAATTTGTTGTTAAGAGAGATAGAAAACCTCCCTCTACACGTCAAGTAAAAAGCCATTTGCAGCAAACACATGAAATATTTGGCATTGAGATTAACACTTAATCATCATCCTCATCGTTGCAATCTTCTAAAACAGTATGATAAGTAACCTGGTTTCTACAATCTTCACTGCCCCGACAACCACAAATGCTTGTGCATGACAAGATTTGTTCGTAGCATGTACACGATTTGCTACAAATAATGTTTCCTTTGCATGTGCAAAAAAGGTACTGTAAAAAGTCAAAAGACATTGGCCCTTCAAAATATACTTGATTTATGGATCTATTCCCTATTGTCCATCCATACCCCAGAGGTGATCTGGGTGGTGTTTTGGCGATATGAGCATTCATCCAGACTAACATTTGTAGTGAAACTCTAAAAATGTGTTGTCTGAATGATGCCTCTGGAGGAGGTAGTCTCACTAAAGCAGCATCCTTAAATAGCGCTGACTTCACTCTCAGTTTATTAAGATCATCATGTACTGGTTGAACCTTGCCTTTGGGGTCATATAGATCAGTGATAAATTGTCTTCCCACTGCAATAGACGTTTCAATATCAGAACCAGCTAGATTTGATATCTGAATTGGTGTTATTTCAACGCCTTATATACTGTCTTTTTGCCAATTCCGAAGAAAGAAGACGTCGTGTCTCATCCCGTTAGAGCGTGAACAGCTAGTAGTGTGCTAGACATCACTGTTCCAATAACATTGCATATGTCGTGTACATGTATAAACCGTCTTGCGTTTTTGGTTGAAGAAACCTGTCAGAAATTTTCTAGCCTCAGTGTACGACGCGCAAAAGCCATGTGAATTTAAAGTTTCAATAAGATTTTTCGAACCATATTAATGATGCAGCTGAAGAGCCAATGCTCAACTAAAAGGGGTGTACTGGATTTTATGCAGGGATATCACACACTCAGCTTAAAGCAATACATTTCCGTACACTATCACATGGGAGTGAATTGTAATCTTTCTTCATATGAAAACAATTGTCATCTATTAACCTGTCAAGAAAATTTATCAAAGAGGTAGGTATAAATTGTAAAGCTGTAGGGATAGAAACTTCTGAAGGAGATGGATAATATTCATCTGAAATTTTGAGCGATCGTAAACTGCTTCTCAAAATTTGAGACGCATCATGAAGGGTATGATCTTCTTGATGTATGGAATCATTTACAAAACTTGTTTCCATCTCTGAAAACTTAAATTCCGCTTTTAAACAACTGGCAGCGCGAATAGCCTCAGAAACACTAATTGAGCTACTGAAAATCATATTGGATCTACTCTGTCCCCTTTGAGTCTGAACAACAATGTTATCACCGTAGTGATTTTCTGATTTGTGTTGCAGTTTAGCAGTTGTATATTTACTTCTCATTTCTAGTGGAAGAAAGGAACAATATGTATTTAGTAAATACGACAACGAAAATGCTTTTTTTTCACAAACAGATCATCGTGTAGACTTTTTGTTATGTTTCGGAAAGCAGCGTCATGCTCCGACTAATTTGAAGCATCATAATCAAGTTCCTTTTTCCAGTTCAGCATGTAGTCAGCAATGCATACAGTGCCGCGCTTGTCCTTGAAGTTATCTATAGAGAGTAAACTTACCATTGGATAGTCAGGCTTGTGTTTGCAGCATTTAAAATATCGGCACGTTCAATAGACTCGCTTTAATTGCTTATCTCGTTACAGTTTGACTTTTGTCTATAGAATAAACATTTAGACCAGTCTAATGGTAATGCCATTGAGCGTGTTTTAACGCAATTTGATCATTTTTGATTCATACACGGAATGTTTTGCACTAGCTGTTGAGAATTAAAATGTTTCCAATTTTTTTTCTACCTTGATTGACTTTATAATACGACCTATGATACTTTATTTGTTCTAATGGAATCATTTTGGTTGAATCGAATTCATCATAAAGCGGCGATAAACAGTACCCTGTCTCACATCTATTGCATCTAAAAGAGTATTCTACCCTTTTTCTGTTGTATTTGTTTGCAGAAATTTGGCAAATAACGCATTATTTCCAATTACTCTTGAGTCTACTCATTTTCGGCATTGGATGAGCATATTAACAGGACTCATGTTCATTATTTTCCGTTTTTTTTTCCGGCGGTGTACCAATGTTGCCTAAAATTAGTCTGTTCGAAAAACTCAATAAGAAAATGAAACACCTCAAAAGTTACTAAAACATAAATCTGTACTAAGTCAAAAATCTAGACACAAATATTGATATAAATCTATATTTTTATATACGAAAATAAAGAAAATACACAGTTTAATTCTTTTGTAAAAACACAGCAAATCATAAGTCAAGGAAAAATAGGAAAAGGGAGCGCAACACGACTTATTGAGGTAAAAATTGAATAGTAAAACTGCTATATGATGAGTATTATAAAAAAGGCCCGTAAAAGTTAATTTGTATGCTTTTTCAAACTTTTATATATTACAACTTCTTGCATATTAGTTGTGCCACTATTTTTTGGGCAAATTGACTACTGGTGATATATATAAGAAAAGTAATATACTTTGACAGACGGTAAAATTGAAAAAAATGTCACGTACATTTGAAAATCGTCCAATTCACTCAATTCATATGTTCATGTGATATTAAAGTTTGATGTTGAATAAAAGCTTATACATAATTGTTTCATTTGATAACATCTGTTTGATGGTTTATTCATTCGGGAATTTATTATAAGCGTTCTCATTTCTAGTGGAAGAAAGGAACAATATGTATTTAGTAAATACGACAACGAAAATGCTTTTTTTTCACAAACAGATCATCGTGTAGACTTTTTGTTATGTTTTGGAAAGCAGCGTCATGCTCCGACTAATTTGAAGCATCATAATCAAGTTCCTTTTTCCAGTTCAGCATGTAGTCAGCAATGCATACTGAATGATACAGTGTTTGAAAATGAAAAGAAAAAAATCAGAAAGTCACACTTATCGCGATTTTACAAAAAAACTGCACCGTTGGAAAACTCTACGACAGGACTAAAATGAAAGTATAATGTTTACTCTATCTTCATGTGAATTTTCAGCCATGAGGTATTTCGGTCCATTAAATTTAAACTCTTTAAATAAGCGACTTTATCTTGATTTGTCACTCTACTATATAGTCATATTAACTGATAAATACATCACAAAAGTAGGTGACTCTGAGCTATACTGTAAGCTTCATGGAATTATATCAAGATATTTAGAGACAATAAAGTAAGAGTACGTGGTGTGATAATGTATTTAGTATTACAACCTCGCACGAAAATGTAGACTTTCTGGTATATATATTAGACTTCCTTAATTTATATCAAGTTTTTACATTAAAGTTAATTTATTCGAAACTTTCATTATTGTTGGGGAGAGTTTAAGCATTCCTGATGAAATTATATCATGAAAAGCGCGTTGGACGCATACAAATTATGAGTATTATGAATTTAGAACACTTTGATATATCTTAAAAGATATTATTCACAAACAGTACAACCTTATGAAATATTATGAATTACTAGTCAGAAGGTAACTATGATCTATTATACATGTTATCAACAACATTTTTTTCGAAGCTTGCAGCCAGATATTTTTAATTTCACACGTGTATTTATACTACAATTCTAAATCCAACTGCATACTAAATTAATCTCTTTATACAAAAGAATTCTTATTCAAGTTGAATCTTGTGATTTGTCAAAAGTGGTTGTTAAAGGGGGCTGCTATTTTTAGTCTGGTTACTTTCTGTAGAAAGGACCAATAAAATAAAGTGAGGGATATGTCCTCAATGCTCTTCAATTTCGTACTTTATTTGGCCTTTTTAACTTTTTTTAATTTGAGCGTCACTGATGGGTCTTTTGTAGACTACACGCGCGTCTGGTATCTATGATGAGTTTATTTCATGTTAACAACAACCTTACGACTCAGAAACAAAAGTCATCTAGCAACATACACTGATGCACTTATACCGCGACAAGCTTTAAATCGTCCTGTGCTTGATAAAAGGTATGAATAAATTTTACAAACACCGAATTCCAAACAAGATAAAAACAAATTAAATTAAATAAAAAACAAAGTTATATACCTGTCCTTTGACAAGCAAATACACATAGGGTGAAGTCAAATTCGAATTTCGAATCTGTTTATATCGATCAGCGCATAATCGACAATTACACAACTGAAATATTAGCTGAAGATCTTAAGTAAACCTGCTGCAAGATTTCTGGAAACCAGTTAATTGTAGGAACGGAAGCTATTATATACATTGTTTGCAGCTAGCTTCAACCTTCCAGCAATCATTGCAGATTTTTTGTTTTTAGCGGCAATATTGCGGTAAGTTTGCAATCCCGTATGTTTGCAGTAAGTTTGCATGAAAGTTTTGAAACACATAGAATATTAATAGATAGCTCTCAGGAATTTCTGACCATTTTCTAGGTTCGATTAAGTCACAAAACGATTGTAATTTTTAGAAAGGGATCAACTCGACCTGGAGAAATGATTTAGAGAAAGAGGGTGGGTATTTCTTTCTTCCGTTGGAAAATTTGTATATAATTCTTCACTAAAGTTTACAGTATCATAGCTTCAATCACGTATCATGAGGTTGTTACAAAACTTAGTCATATTTCTAAAAACGGAATCAAATTAAAATTGTTATTAAAGGGTTTGGCGTTTATTTTGTATTTAATAAAAATATTAATAGATTAATTCTTAATCAAAACCTTAATTCTCTTTACATGTTTGCAATGTTTTGTTCTCCTGTGTCCTGAAATAGCAAATTTCTAAATGAACTCCTCGGCTGATTATATGTTTGAATTTTCTATTGATTTCGTGTTTCACAGTCAGATTGATGGGCAAGTTATGACAGCATTTGTGAATCGGTATTTAACCAAGTTACCTTGCCTGTATTTGTGTCATTCACATTGTCAAAATTTGAAAGTCGTGCAAACCTACTGGATTTAAATATTGAAGAGTTAATTTCATATATTAAGATATTTTCATAAAATCAAAGTGTTTTTCAGCGACACTTGTAGCTGTTGAAGACAATTTGATAAAAGTTTGCAAATTTTCTTGACATTTTGAATCGAAGGATGTCTTTAACCAAATTGAATTATTTACCAAAAAATGTTATACCCGGAAGACAATATATAGCTTTACTTACATATAATTTTGATTTTGGTTACAGCATCATTCTTCTTATACATTTCTGAAATGTAATGTAACTTATGTTTTTTGTTTTGTTTTAACAATCATGTTATTTAGGGAATTTGATTGATGTTAATACTGTTCATTAGTACCAATTCGAATGGAATAACACATGAATAATCTTATACCCTTAAGCTTGTCTCTTTCTTCCCAATCTGTCATTTAAATTTATAAATAGATCTGGAATATATTAATAAAAAACGGTGACTCATGTCACAAAACATAGTTGGATGTGAATGAAGTTAAGAATAGTGAATATACTAAGTTTATTCCAATGCATATAACAGTGCATAGCGAGTTAATTCTGCTCTACATAAAAAGGATTGATATGCATAAACGTTATCCCTCATTTATTATAATTGTACTCGCAAAATCATACCAAATTAAATTTTGCATGGGATAATATTTCCACCCTTCATTTATTGACCCATGGTTACGTATATACAATTTTAATATTATTGCAGTTACTGTCAGTTTTAACATTCTATAAACTTCAAATTTATATTATGAACACTGACATATTAATGAAACATATTCATATTTGCCCCCTAATTTAAAATAAAACTATATAAAAGAAACTGTCATTTATATATTTAATGCTTATAGATTTGTTTTTATATCGGTTAATCAGACAACAAATCAAGCAAATTAATGGACCTAGTCTTTTTAAGAGAAAATTGAATTTCATGCACAAAAGAAAATTTCTGTAGCAGTTCATGGTCATTTGAACGCATGGAAATCTTATTTAGATACAGACATTTTATACTGTTGGTCTGCTCTCACTTCTTTAGAATGTGTATCTTGGCTGAGAAAACCTCATGGAAAAAATTCAAGTGAAAACTACAACAAAATCAGGCACATACTATTCTATACTGACGAGTGTTTGTTTTTTGTTGCACTTCTGTGTTCTGTTATTTCGTTGTTTTCCTCTTATAGTTGATGTGTTTCCCTCGGGCTTAGTTTGTAACCCGGATTTGTTTTTTCTCTCAATCAATTTATAACTTTTGAACAGCGGTATACTACTGTTGCCATTTATTTAGATATTTTAACAAATTGTTAGTTAACTCAGTCGTTATCTTAAAAAAAAAATGTTAACTTTACACAATAAAAAGCTTTCAACAATGTTAAAATTTAACGAGTTGCTAGGCTTAACTAGTCGTTAGCCTAACGACACTTTTGTACAACCTGACTGTGGACAGGCATATGAATATGCGGCAGGATTAAAATAGTTCTTTTAGAATTCATCTTTTCTTTCAGTCTTGATCAATGGATGGTGGAATGGTAAACTAAGTAAAATACAATACATATCAGTTCATAAAAAGCACTTTTAACTCGATGGAAGAATAGATAACAATAAAAACAACAACAACATAAATAAAAAAGTAAAAAGGCTCGCAATTAATAAAAGTATGCTGAAAGTACCTAACGGATAATATGAATCATGCAATCATACTATCAATATCGATTAGAGTACTTCATATAAAAATAACATACAACAACGCCATAAACAAAATGAAGACACAATCTTGTAAAATGCAGAAAACAAAAGAAACATTTGAGTACTGCTTCAAACTATGCATTCACGAGTTTATGTTCACCAATCCATCCCCATATGAGGCTTAATGATTGAACAATAAAGGAGAATATTTGAAGGACAGTTCTTTGCCAGCAAATAAGTATTTGTTTTTTGTAAGGTAATTACTAAAAAGGAACTGTAACAACTGTCACAGATATAATTATACAAAAATGTTAAGGAAATCGTTTTATTAAATAAAAAGATTTTATAAGATTGTTTGATTGTGTAGTATACTAGAAGAGAATTTATAATTATAAAAGATTTATAAATGGTATGATGAACAATGTATTGTAGGCTGGAATACTTAAAGTTTGTCATTCAAATACTAGGACTAAGTGGTTTTTTTTATAAAAATGTAAGGAAGTCATAATCTTTTTATTACATTATTTAACATGGGTTGGAAACAATTAACGCATTATATTATTTATATCATTTCTGCACTAACTGTGACCATTTCAGGATGATGAGGACTTTTTCAAACATAATATTGATATACTTATGACTATCCCACAAATCAATTATTGTACTTATTTATTGAAATGTAATGTAAAGGAAAATAATCAGTTTATCGGTTTTGCTTGAAATAGCATCGCTTCTTTCCTTGTAAAAAAAAAGTTGGGAGATCCCACAGGGAGAATAAAAACTCATTATGTGTAATAATCTGTTTGACTGCGATGCATGAGTATTTGGATGTCAAAAAGGAAACAAGCAGATGACAAAATATTAATATTTGTTTCTATTTGTTTTAAATAACCTTTAAAACTGAACAAGTTCGTGTGACAACGTATCAGTTTGTAATGAACACGGTCTACTAAATTAACGGAAAACTTATCCCAAGAAAAAAAGCAAGAAGAATTCTGATTTCTTGGTTGGTCAATTGCAACAAAATGTTCCGCCGGACCTTCTTATCAAATTTTCTTTTTGTTTGGACTTTATGTAAAATAGTCGTAATCCAAAAACATGAAGACAAATATTTTAGAGATTATGTACTGTTTGAGTTATCTATGCCGATGTGGTCAATATGTGCCCAGTTTTGCTCTAGAGTAAAAATGTGCAAATCTATTAACTTTATTGCATCGAACAAAACTTGTCAGATAAACCATGCTGAACCCGGTGAATGTTATGGTGAACTTTTTGAGAGTAATGGAAGTAGCTTTGCTGCAGCCTCAACTTTTCCAAAGGTAAATACGATACAATATAAATTGTTTCAAAAACTATGTCAAAATATTCGTCAAATAATTAGGACCAAAACATCGGATAGAATTCATATCATTGTCACAGTGTAGGACTGTGAGATTTGTTTTAATGCATTGTTTTTCTTCTCAGATATTTGAACGTTTTTAATTAATGTTCTCTGCAAAATAATCACTTGCACTACGTTTTTAGTATAGATTTTGCTGAATAATATGATTATATATATGACTTAGCGGCATTATTAGCTCTCCCTATCGGTCATGTCCGCTTTTACCATCGCTTAACCTTCGTCATCGAAGTCGTCGTCAACTTTATCAAACAAATTTCTTCCCTGGAACCACTGGGCCAATTTTAACCAGACTTGGACTGCATGGTCTTAAGGGTATAACGTTGGTGTGTTTAGTTCCTACCAATAAAAAAAACTTGGGTAAAAGTAGAACGTACGGTAAAATATATTACAATGTATTGAAAATCATAATATTGGATAGCTGACACTGGACGTAAAGCAACCCATAATCAATCAATCATAATAGATAGATAAAATCTGACAAGACAAAATAAAAAAAGCCCAGAAGGTTATGATATACTTACTTCTCTTTCTAGCAAACTTATCTCATATGATTTTTTGCCATTCAACAAATTTCCTTTATTTTTACTAATTTTGGACTTTTTCCTTTAATCTTGAAAACTATTTAAAAAAGGAAAATACTGTAGGCAGCAAAAATATCACCTATTATACAAGATTTAAAATAAATGCGAGATGATCAAAACCATCAAATGAATCTTCATAGCAGTAATCAGATACATGTATGTAGAAACTGTAAATAGGAAAAATTACCAACAGCACAAGATATATGTCTTTCAGATGTTTTGTTCTTGTTAGTTTTGAAGATAATTGTTTAACAAAGCTTTTGATTGTTGGACCTTAAACAAAATAAAATGTTTTTTTTTAACAATTACAAGAACGGAATGTTGAATAAAAATACACTATCATCAGTCTGTTTGTTCAATTCTCAAACCATGTCAAAATAAGCTCAAAACACTCACTGAAATATTAAATAAGGAAAGGTTGTAAATATATTTCGTATTTTTTTCCTACTAAAAAGGTTTTTTTCAACGTTTTTATTTTATATCATACTTCACCCTTATAAAGCACATTATATTCAAGGAAGTTTAACTGAGGCATTTCACAATAATAGTATCTGTAAACATGAATTGCATGTCAATGTCTAAAATATATAATGTAGAGGCAGAGACGAGAAAAGTTGTAAATGTTTTAGAGAAAAAAATGAAGAATTGAAACGATCATGTCCTAGTAGACTGCATGTAGTTATGTCTACTATCTTGTTGTCCTATCAACATTTAGGAACTAGCTGGTACATGTCAAGACCACGACTGTAAGCTCAATGAAGTGTGCATGCCAAAAGGAATAACCTACTATTGCTTCCCATGGACTGAACCGTTTGCCGAGCGTAGTAAGTTTACTGTTGAAGAAAAATAGTGTATGTTTAAATAAAGAACTTCTCTATTTGAACAAACAAACAAAACAATAAATAAAATCAAAGATCCATATGTATGCACATTGTAGAAAAATATATTTATTTACTTGTACAAGCTTTAGAAACATGTTTTGCAGCGACTACATAACTAACTAAATCTTTACCTTTTAGTCTTGAAATGGTGTTTTTGTTTTGTCTTGGACTATTTAATACTTTGAGAGTTACTTACACTGAAACCAAAAGCAATTTTCATTGAATTAAACAAATATGTGACGTCAACATTGCTCTGGAATTAAATGCACCACAAAAGCACCACTCAATGCATAGTCCAGTATGAACAGGTCCGGTTAGAATTGTATGTTTGATTACGAGGCTGTAAATTGACAAGATTGCGATACTAGATAGTATACAATTATTCAACTTTCCTTTAAAGGGTCAAATGAGGCAGATGATACAAAGAGAATATTCAAAACTTAAAAGTCGAAACAAAACTTACAACACCATGAAAAAAACGAAAACAACGAATAGACGAACAAGATTACAAAAACACTACAAAACACTACATCGAAAACGAAAGACTAAGCAACACGAACACTACCAACATCCGGGTGTAATTGTAGGTGCTCCGGATGGGTAAACATGCTGCTTTAAATGCGTAAATAATTACAAATATGTCACTTATGCAACTTGTTCACCCTGCCGCTTTATATAGGTGCTTGTCCTTTATCAAGCTGTAACATTTAATTCTTTTTGTTTAAATTGATTTCGTGAAATTATTTCAGCATACACGTTTTATTAGGACTAAGATTGTCACTTCGGAATCTTTGGCCTCTCTGTTGCAAGCCCGCTAATGAATTCATAAATATTGTTTTTAAAAAGGACTGTTCAACTATAAACTATATACATGTACTGCAATAATGCATCGTAAATTTTGAAGTGTGTTTGTAAGTCTTTTTCGGTTAATAAATCTGAAGGCGGCATGTTACCAAGCAGAATTATTCAATCAATGAAGACGAAATAGACTTTTGTTTAAAGATAAAACATGTATTGCAATTACTGTTTGTATTTAATCATAGAAAACGGAGATCAAAATGTAATATTTTCAAGTCACGAATGATGATTGCTTCAAGCTTATGGCATGGGAATTTGATTTTCGTTTGTATTCCCTAGTTTCACTTCTTCTTCAAATTCATAATTAAAAAAACATTCCCTTAATACAGTGCTTAGTGAAAAATGCAAAAAAAACAACCAATAATTAGTATGACCATGATGTAGACTACGTTCGAATCAATGTTATCCATTATATGTCAATTAATTATTAATTGCCATGTTATTTGATCACGAATATTTTTATTATATATTTGAATTCTTTGTTTAATTTTTTTTTAAGTACATTGATCATGTGCTTAATAATGGGAGTATAGTATAAAATATAAGTACATTTATCTATTTCCACGCATTCTAAATTCTTTTTGATGCAACGTCTTTGACACTGTCTTGACAACACCCATTGTTGTATGACGTCAGAGGATATCAAGTTAATTTTTATTGGTTGATAAATCTGAAGACGGCATGTCTCAAAGCAGAAGTAATCAATCAATGTAAACAAAATCATTTTTTTTTAAAAGATAAAACATTAGTTGCATTTATCGTGTGCATTTAAGCATAGAAAAAGGAGATCACGAATGTTATTTTTTCAGATCATGAATGATGAATGCTTCAGGCTATGGCCATGGGGATTCGTTTTAGATTCTATTTCCCCGTGTCCCAATTTCTTCAATTTCATTACTTAAAACATTCCCGTTAGTATACAGTGCTTAGTGAAATAAGTATATAACAATTATTATTATGACCAGGGTGTAGATTAACTTAAAATCAATTTTAGCAAAAATACTATTAATTATTAACAATAATTGTAAGTGTTATTTAATCACGAATATTTTTTTATATTTAAATTTTCGTTTAACTATTCTTTTTATTACATTGACCATGGTTTATTTATGGAAATAAAGTATAAAATATAAGTAACTTTATCTATTTATAAACATTCTCAATTCGTTTTGATGCAACGTCTTTTACACTGTCTTTACAACACCCATTGTTGTATGACGTCAGAGAAGTGAGTCTTTGTCGCTTAATAAATCTGAAGGCGGCATGTTACAAAGCAAAAGTAATCAATCAATGAAAACAAAATTGATTTTTTTAAAAGATCAAACATTAATTGCAATTACCGTGTTTATTTAATCACAGAAAAAAGAGATCAGATCAAAAGTTTTATATTTTCAGATCATGAAAGATGATTGCTTCATTCAGGCTATGGCCATGGGGATTTGTTTTAGATTCTATTTCATCGTTTCTCGTTTTCTTCATTTTCATAATTAAAAACACTTCCTTAAATATATAGAGCTCACAAAAATCAGCAAAATAACAATTATAAAAATGTAGATTAAAATCAAATGCATGATATCAATAATGCTATATTTTTTAATTTTGATTGTCATTGATTTTTCGGTCACGAATATTTTTTTGTATTTGAATTCCTTGTTTAGTTATTCTATTTATTATTACATTGACCATGGGCTTATCAACGGAAATAGAGTATAAAATATAAGTAACTATTTTATAAATTCACACATTCCCACTTCGGTTTGATGCAACGCCTTTGATAATATCTAGACAACACCCATTGATTTATGACGTCAGAGGTGTGAAAGTATCCGATTTATTTCACATGTGAAATTATCGTATTTTATTTCAATGGGACGTCATGGTATTTCATTGCATTCAATGTAATAATATATCTTAACAGAATTTTTGTTTAAATATGATTTCATATCTCTTTGTTTTAATAGTTGCCTAACGGAAAAAAAAACTATTTCTGCATTTTTAAAGATTTTACACAGATATTTGTGGCATGTGCTGGAAATCAACAGTCAGTATTGGACACTTGGAAAAACCCATGTAATGGAATGGACTTTGACATTGAAAACATTAAAAACATGTGTACCAACATGAATAATCGACACATTAGGAGTACAATGATAGATGAATGGGATGTGTTACCTATTGATCAGGTATACTAGTATATTACTTATAGATAATTTAACTCCTAAGACATACAAAGCCAGTCTGGTCATTCCTCTTTCATATGGAAATTTCATTCTGTGCAAACAACATGAATTTCAATTTAAGAGGTTTCATCGAGTATGGTGTCCAAGCTAAGGGAACCCGTGTTTTTTTATAGCAATTATCATTTTATTTGTTCAGTGTTTAGATTACCTAAGCTGTATATGGCAAAATGTTTTAGGAATTTGGGTCCTCAATGCTCTTCAACTTCGTACTGTATTTGGACTATTTGACTTTTTTTTATTCGAGCGTCACTGATGAGTCTTTTGTAGACGAAACGCGCGTCTGGTGTACATAATTTCAATCCATGTATCTATGATGAGTTTATTTACAACCACTGGGTCGATGCCACTTCTGGTCGAGTTTTTCTCCCCAAGGGTATGGCCAGACAAGTAGTCAGAACTTCTGTATTGACATGAATTATCATTCATATGGTCATAATCATAAATTAATTGTTTACCAAACTTTGAATATTTCGAAATACTAAGGATTTTTTACCCAAGGAATAAATTATCTTAGCTGTATTTGACAAAACTTTTAGGAATTTTGGGTCCCCAATGCTCTTCAACTCCGTACTTTATTTGACCTTTTTAACTTTTTTTATTCGAGCGTTACTGATTAGTCTTTTGTAGACGAAACACGCGTCTAAAGTGAAACATTTCAATCCCGGTATATATGATGAGTTTGGTTACCATTCAGAATGGATCACTGTAGAACTACTCTCAACTGATGCATTTATATTTTGTAATATAATTTTAAAATTTTGCGATGTTTTATCAATTGAAAAAGTTTCGATGGGCTAGATTTAAAAAAAAACACTCTTATTTTAAATTTTGAAATCATTATTTGTGCATTCATCTTTTTTTTTTTAAATCGTAAATACATTTGTAATAACCTCGCGTTTTTGTTTAAAACTCAATAATACATGCAGAATGTCTGTATTTAAAGTAACATTTTCATTTCAGGTGAAAATTGAGCTATTCAAAAATGGAGAACTAGCTGTAGAGATTTATTTTGATGGTCGAGGTTCAACAAATTCTGATTGGTTCTCTAAAAATCGACTACGTTCCAGTTCTTATAACGACGTGACTCAGTCGTCTACCTTCAATATATTTTCCATGGACGGGTAATACGCCCGCAAAATATGACACAGCCACTCGAGATCGAGAGAGAGAGAGAGAGCGAGAGAGAGAGAGAGAGAGAGAGAGAGAGAGAGAGAGAGAGAGAGAGAGAGAGAGAGAGAGAGAGAGAGAGAGAGAGAGAGAGAGGACAGTTTTCTAACACGCTTCGCATCGAACGGGGTTCGAACTAGTAATAACTGTGGGAAAATTAGTTAGACCACTCTGGACACAAAGGATCTTCCTATTTTAAAATACGATCAATGCTATCTTATTTTTTCTTTGAATAAACTCAAAAGGTTATCAATTTAGCGTTGTAGTAAGATCGTTGAATAGTGTCTTTATCGGTACCAACATTGATTTTATTTTTGATAATTGAATACATAGTTAAACATTTATTGCTATTCAAGCATAAACACCACTGGTCCTATATTCTGTCGATACTTATGTTTCGGCAATATAAGGTCTTGCTTTTCTCACACTGAACATGACGTTTTTGCACTATATCCTTCGAAGATGCACTGATTGACATATTAGTTGTGTAGAACAGGGTTTATTGATTGGTTGTAATTGGGCTTTTAACTAGCTTTTAGTAAAGTGACTACTCTTAGATCGCATGTAATATAATGGTTTTCGTCGGTTACTGTCTGTTATATTTAGTTTTCGTTGATTGTTGAAAATGTTGAAGTATAAAAAAGTATAACGAAATTTCCGACCTCTAAGGCAAATTCAAAAAAGGAGAGTCCACAAAAACTGACAAAATCAAGCGTTATCATTCAGACACTTGGTTTTTCTCTTTTAAATCGTTTCAAATTTTGTCGGGGCATTTTAAAACTAACACAATGTAATGCTAGTATATGGTATGGTTTTTGCCTATTTTTCCGGATAGTTGTCTCATTGGCAATCATACCACATCTCGTTATCTTTTAATAACAAAATAATAGATATTGACAATAATATAAACGGAAAAAAGTATACAATGTGTTGATACTGCATAATGACTCTGTCTCTGTTCAAAACTAAACAGCAAGTATAATAATGTATTTTTTTATTTTTTTTATATAGGGATCAAAATTATGACCGCCATTTATTTATCAGTAATAGATATGGAACCTGTAATCAAGACAGAGGTTGGTTATTAGTGGTTGACACAGCTGATGCCAATTACCGTTATTGCCGCTTTGATAAGCTACCCGGAAAGCCCTACCCGTATATTTTGTATGGCCCAGATCAGCAAATGGTTCGATTTAATTATGGTAGGTCAGGCACTTTGATTCACGATTAAATACTAGATCACGTCGAATATATTTCGTATTCATTGACCTATTGCTAAATGATCTAACAATTTGATTTGTTTATTTGAACGGCAGTTTTAAACAGTATTTAAACTATTTTTTGATCGAGGAAATTAGCATGATCAAGGAATATTAATTTAAGCAAATCTATATATGTGCGCCTTTTAAAAACAAAACCTGTCTCGTGTGGAATTGTGCAAAATGGGATATTCTTTCCCTGTCGACACTCTATGTCTTGGTCCAATTGCTAATGCAGTTCTCGCTATATTCATATGTGTTCAATTTTACTTGACAGTAGCATAATTTGAAGTGACCTACATGTACTTCAGATACGAGTATCACGAATTTTGGTCCTAAGTATATATTTGACTTATTGGAAACCATACCACTATTGAAATCTTTATGCAGATTACAAATTTTTTGTCATTTTTTAATGTTCGAGGGAATGGTCAAAACACATGATCGTAAATAACGGATATGATGAATAGGTTAATGACCCAAAACCCATATGTCCACCATACCCAGAGCAAAATAAAAGTGTGTTTATTGCTGTTCTTCATCTCATAGTCTTGTTGTTGCTTTCATCACGCAGAAGAACCTCACACCTTTTTGAAAATTCTGCGAGTGGTGGCAGCCTAACAGATGACGCGCATGGTCTGGCTACGATGGTGTTCGTGCGATTCCCTCAATTTTAACTTATCTTGGTTGCGTCAATGCAAAATGGATTAACGTGCTTTCAACAGTGGTAAACTGCTATTGCCTCGGAACGGTCCATGGCACTGGTAAGCGGTTTATTCGCTAGAGGTAGACAATGCTGCCTTTACGATGTCATTTCAAAACGAGGCTACATTGTTAAGTACTTAGTAATATAACACCTCTTATGATAGGTTAATCTGAAAGTGTTTTAAACTTTTCAATAGGTCAGATTTCCTTTAAATGATACTTTGAAATTGTAATACTGTAATAACTTTTATTTTATTCTAAAATGCGTAATTTTAATTTATCAATACCAATGATGTGTAACTTACATTGTGATCAATTTTCATTTGATAACTAAAAGCCTTGATAAAAATGTTTGATAAAAAGAGTTCCAGACACCTTACGCAATGTTAATTTTAGACGGTTCTGTCAATCTTTGAAGGTTCCGAGTATATAGCTCCAAACACAGCAAACACGGTATCAGATGTACTCTGATTATACATTGCCCTGCACCTGATAGAAAAACATTGAATGCAGTTAAATATAACACAGTTTATCTGAATCAGATGTATAAAATTATAACAAAATTATCGAACATCCAAACTATATTTCAATGTAATCGATACATTTAATACCCTAATTCTTGACATGTTTGTTTGTATTTTCCACAAATACGAAATCTATATAATTTGATAATAGGACAAACGTTATATTACTAAAAAAGCCACTCATAATTATTCGTTTTAATATTTATTTTTCTATTTCAGACATTGATATAGCCTTAGCTGACAAGATGATTATTTCAATTTCGATGGTTTAAAATGCAAAGTTATGTGCTTCTAGTACTAGAAACTGGACTTATTAATAAAGACAAGTACAGAACCCTTGTAATTTGTATATATTCTCCAATAATTACTAACAATATGTGTTCCTAGTAAGACATTTAATCCTTTGCATCTGATCTATGTTTAATTAACCGCGCTGAAGAACGTCCATTGTTTATTTTTGATTTTCAAAATTCAGTAACTAATAATGAACTATTTCATTATTCATTATTTGATTTTGAAAAATGAAAACTAAATAGTGGACCGTTGCGGGTCTTTAGCGCGGTGTTTATGTATTTTTTTTAAATTGATCCAGATAACTCGTAATTTCATTATTCTTTTTCAAATAAACTAATGGCTGTTTTTGCTTTATGATAAACACGTTTTATTATACTTTCTTTTAAAAGTAAACCCTTTATTGCATCCAAATCTTCCAAGAAATGTATTGCTGTAAAAGTAGCTTTTGAACTATTGTCTTCCTTTACTTTAGTTCGCTGACAGCTTTTCCATATGCAGTGACCTTGATATGACATCATTCGCCAATCTCACTGCGCAAATCAAAGGGGAAAATCCTGACGAAAGAAAAAGTAAATACATGTAGAAAGAAGATATGTATTAACCTATTCGGAAAGAAAAAGTATGATAAACCAAATCATTTAACAATTGTTATGAAAAAAGTGTTAGTTAACAAATGGGATGCATGGAAAATATATATAAAAAACAAGCATAGCTCTATCATCTCATTTATACACGTGATCAACTCAATATTCATGAGTCTGTGTTAATTTTTTATCAAGGTCGCGATCGCGATCCGTAAACTTCGGCCCCAAAACCCGAAAGGTAATTAACAGTTAAAGTTTACGATCATCAATCATTGAATGAAATAATTCTTGTCGATTATACGTTATGAATTCGTACTAAATGTAAAAAGCATGTACATAGAACTTAGTTTAGTATATGTGCATGCATTAGTCCCATAATTTCATTAACTTAAATATTACCAGATAAGCGTTTCATATTCCTTTAATCAAAATGTGTTAATTTGCATAGCTTTACTTGCGTTTAATTTCATATTCATATTAAGTTAAACACACAAAATTGGTCATTATTTTTCCAAAATACGGTTTAAACCATCTTTGTGGAATTTATAATTCGGCTACAAACTACATTTTTTTTTAAAATGGGCCGAGCGTGAAATAATTTTGCCTTACCTTTTTTTAGAACTCAAATATTTTGCATCTTGTTTTACTATAATACCAATACCAATACCAAATTTTTTATTATAGTGACATGTGTTTTATAACAATACACAATATTTCAATAAGCGGTTTTAGCTACATGTATCAACACCCGGCCCTTTGGACCTATAAGTCACTTTAAACATTTATACATATCAAAGAATAATCATTTAACAGCGGAAAAAATTAGAATTCATGTTTGATTGTTCCTATACAAAAAGTTTTTTCTCTTATTACATGTAAATGCATTGTTCAAAAATTTAGCAGTTTTTCTAGGATATTTGCAGATAAGCACTTTAAATTGTTCATCTTTAGAGATGTCTTCAAAAGAGTGTCCTATATTCAGTATAAGTTGAATTCTTAGATCTCGGGAAAAAACACAGTCCATCAGGAAGTGGCGTTCATTTTCAACAAAACGTGAGTCACACATTTTGCAAATGCGGTCAGCTTCTGCTTCTCCGACGAACCGTCCTGTTTCGATCCTCAAAGGAAGTATGCCGCATCTAAATTGTGCCAGTATAGAACGTTTAGCACGAGTGAGGTTCAGTCCAACTTATGTTTCACATTTATATTCGGATTTGAATGTTTTATATGTCCGCAATTTCGGAAAGTTTGTAATAGAGTTTTCCCATTCAGTGGCATACAACATAAAAAGTCTGTCTTTAACAAGAGAAATATCACAAGTCTGTTTTTGGTGAAAATAATCTTCAAAGTCAATGTGTGACAAAATAAGTTTCACATCTGATGACCAATTGTTCAAACACCGTTCAAAATCCCAGTTGAAAACCTGTTTACATACGCGTGAATCGTCCATTCGGATGAGCTTGTTCCATAGTCTAATTATATTGTACCAGTGTCTTTCTTTACTTGGCAGCCATCCAACATCACCATTCATAGCAACTTTCGGGGCGAATGTATGAATACCCAAGAAATAACGAATGGCTTTGTTTTGTACTAAGTTAACACATGCATAGCCTTTAAAACCCCAGACTGACGAGTTATAGTTTAAAATCGGAACGACACATGATGTTAACAGTTTTTCAAATGTCTTTATTCCAAAATTTTTAAGATTATGAATTTTTGAAATAATTCCACCGAGTGCTCGACCTCCAGCTTCCGACAATCTCTCAGCATACACTTTATAGTCTTTAAATTCATGGAACATTACACCCAGATATTTGTACTTGTCGACAGTCTGTAATGAATTTCCTCCAATTTTAAACTTGTATTCTGATCGTTTTATATGAGATTGGCGGAAATGAACAACTTTCGATTTCTCAGTGTTGATAAGTACTCGCCATCGCTTACACCAGCCATGGACTTTTGTTCAACATCGCTTGCATGTCATTTTTATTGGGTGAAATTAACACTATATCGTCAGCATACAACAGTATCGATAAATTTGAGTTTCCTATGCTAACACCAAGGTCAAGGTCTTTAACTTCCTGCACTAAATCATTAATGAAAATGGAGAAAAGTGTGGGCGAAAGGTTATCGCCTTGTCGAACACCGGATTTACAACTAAACCAATCCGTCAAAGTATCATTCAATCGAATACAAGCGGTAGTATTAACGTAGATGCTTTTGATAGAGTTATAAATTTTCCCATCGATTTTATTTAAAAGAAGCTTATACAGTAGCATATCTCTATCAACAAAGTCAAATGCCTTTTTTAAATCGATAAATGTAGCAAACGTTTTTGGACAGTTCCTCACAATTGCATTTAGTGTGAAAATATGGTCTTCACTTGAACGTTGAACGATGCGCACGGAACCCATTCTGTTCGTCTGCTAACATGTCGTTTGTTTCTAAATAAGCAGATACTCGGCTGTTTATAAACGCACTATATAGTTTTGAGATACAAGAGAGCAGACTTATTCCACGATAGTTAAGAGGACTTCGTTCATCGGAAGTTTTGTCTATAAGAATTGGACAAATTATTGCCTGTCGCCAGATTGATGGAATAATAATAGTTTCAAATATAAGCTGAAACAGAGAATGAAGCACGCTTATCACAGATTCATATTTCAAGACTTCATACGGTATGCTATCGATTCCACAAGCCTTGCCATTCTTTGCCCCATGTATTAGACGCCTGATTTCATCGATAGTTATTGTTGTATTCAGTTCCTGGTTTTCATCATATAACGGGTCAACCATACGGTCTTCTAAAGAAGACTTATGTGATAATACTTGGCTATGAAAATAGTCATTAAACTCCGCCGTACTATTGTCCATGTTGTAAATATTATGAGAATCTGTTTTCCACCTGTTTAACACTGAATCATCATCAGTTAGGATTTCACCGTTTGGACCGTATACTTCCATGGGAATGTTTTGTACTTTTCGGGGTCCTAGCTTTTTGATTTTGTCCCAGAAATCATTAGGATTCGATGTAACCATATTATCGATTTCCAAACAAAAAGATTGTCTGTAATGACATTCACATTGTCTTAATTTTCTATCAAATGATTTTTGCGCCTGTTGAAATTCCTCCCGAAATCTCCTTCTGGTAGATGATCTTCCTTTAAAACTAAGAAACTGCTTTTCCTTAAGGCGCATTGCGTTCCACAGTTGGCCGAGTTCTTCATCCTAGAAAGGTTTAGAACTTTTATGTCGTTTTCTTGTCTTTCTACTTGCATCACATACTGGAATTTTGCAGTTCATTTCGTCAATTATCAAAGTACAAAGATCCGAATAGATATTATCCACGTGACTTTGAGTCTCCCTTGTGGTCTCAATACGTTGAATTAAAGTTTGAAGTGCTGCTTTCCGTAGATCAGATCCAAAAAATCATTAGGAATCGATTTAAGCCTGAAGCGTTTGAACTTATCTAATTTCGAGCTACTATATTCGGATATGTTAGTTAATGTTTTAAATTTTGCCAATAGAATAGAATGATCTGGGATTTTACTCTTGTCACCTAAAAATTAAAAAAAACTTTCACGGAGTCTATTAGTGGGTGCTGCGCACCTCTTATTTTATCTTTTTTATTCATTTGCTTTATGGATTTATTTTCAATATCAAAACATTGACTTAATCATATCTACAAATCGGATTTCTGTAGATATCTTATTTTATTTTTCGATCCAAATGCTTTCTAAGGCTTTCCATACCCTTTCCAAGTTAAACCCAATGCAAATGGAAGCGTAGGAGTATGAAATTATGAGCTCTCCTCGCAGTTTTTTCTAATTTTGGTTAACTGCTCTTTAGCATTATAATACTCCAAATTTTCAGTACATTGCTTCGATCTCTGAAAAAATACTTTTGAAATGTCTGGAATATATTGTAAAGCTCAAGCCCCTGACCATATAAGAATTTTGTTGTTGATATAATAGTGTGTATGTTATATGACAAGTATTTGGTGTGTATATTTTGAATTTTGATAAGTCTAAATTGAAAACAACGTTCAAACCTATGATTGCGTTGGATAAAAACCGCAATTTTTATACGTGTGCATGCAAAACAAATTTCTTGGTAGAGGGGTCTAAATACAGCACAAACAACATTTTCCAAAAGACCAAAAATCTGTAATTTTTGTCAGCCGTTAACACAAATGTTTTCTTCTCGCAGAGACGTCACTATTTCCGATAGCGCCGTCGTAACTTTATTTATTTATGCCGTGGAGAATTGAATTAAATAACATACTAGTAGAAGTTGTAATATAAAAATAAGATAGAAAATATCTTTTATTTGAATTTACGATTGTTTTATAAATAATTATTTTTTCTTTGATCTTCTGCGGGTAGTTCCTACGTTCCAACAATCAAACAATCCAACATCCCACAAAAATCCCACGAGTAACGTAAAATTAACACTGAAAGTTGGTCTTGTTTAAAACTTTGGTTAGTTCGGGCAGAACTTTGGGTAACGTTAAATTTTCGGCAATCTTACGAAATTTTTATAGCTTTGAGTTAAATTTTGGTAGAAAAGAATTATTTCAAAGGTAAAAACTAAATTTTTTCTTAGTGTTAACTGTAGAAGTTTATTTTAGCGGTCTTTTGGGCTCTAAAGATTTTGATCTTTTTTCTCACAGCGGCTATTTAAAGTTAACTTTAGGAAACTGTAGCAAAAACTTTTAAAACTTTATTCAGTTAATTTCTATAGATTTTACAGGAGAATGCTTCAGTTATAATAGTTCTAGTTTTCTTGAAGTTAATCTGTTAAATAGTTATTTGATTCGATGTTTATATTTTAAGATATATAAATTTAAATAGGAAATAAATAGGCAAAAAAAGTGAAAAAGTATATTTAAACAAAACGCAATTGACTAACAGGTCGAACAACGGATGTTCTTAAACCCTGCTGACTGCCATTGGCGATTGCCACGTAAACGGATCACAAGATGTAACTAAATGGATCTTTATTATTAATCTAATACCAATCAGAAAACAATAAACTTGTAGAAAAGATGGTATACCGCAAACATGAGGTGCAAAAATTTGTACACCATATCCGGATTTCGACAATTAATGTCTCATCAGCGATGTTAGGAATCGAAACGGTATTTGGAAGGCCATATAATTTACTTCAATTTAGGTTAGACTCTTGAATTTTGAAGAGTCGAAATATGATGAACGGATCACATAAACCCGAAGGCAAATATAAATTAGTCTAAATTGAAAACAACGTTCAAACCTATGATTGCGTTGGATAAAAACCGCAATTTTTATACGTGTGCATGCTAAACAAATTTCTTGGTAGAGGGGTCTAAATACAGCACAAACAACATTTTCCAAAAGACCAACAAAGTGAAAAAGTATATTTAAACAAAACGCATTTGACTAACAGGTCGAACAACGGATGTTCTTAAACCCTGCTGACTGCCATTGGCGATTGCCAAATAAACGGATCACAAGATGTAACAAAATGGATCTTTATCATTAATTTAATACCAATCAGAAAACAATAAACTTGCGGAAAAGATGGTATATCGCAAACATGAGGTGCAAAAATTTGTACACCATATCCGGATTTCGACAATATTTTGAATTTTGTATATACATGTATATGTTGTTCTATATTTGAATTAATTTTGTATTGACAAGCAGCAAGAAGCATTTTAAACATGTGCTGTTGTCTATCCATATATTGTAAGAAATACGCTATTTTTATTAGCGTTGTAAATAAACTGTGATTGTAATGTGTAGAATATTATTCTGATATCAGTTCACTATATTGAATCGTTGTTATATGAAGTTTTCCATTGTAGACGATTTACGAGCACTTGTTGATTTTTATGAATGAATGTGTAAATTCTTGCTCATGCGCAGTGGTTATAACATCAAGCTAATCGTTTGACCAGTATTATTATTTCGATTTTTAATTTAACGCATTCACAGTTGTACTCATCGGCATTACGTAGATCCATGAGTCGAATATACAGTATTCATATAGTTTTTATAAGTTATTAAGTTGTTTTAGCGGCGAATTCTGTAATTTTTGTCAGCCGTTAACACAAATGTTTTCTTCTCGCAGAGACGTCACTATTTCCGATAGCGCCGTCGTAACTTTATTTATTTATGCCGTGGAGAATTGAATTAAATAACATACTAGTAGAAGTTGTAATATAAAAATAAGATAGAAAATATCTTTTATTTGAATTTACGATTGTTTTATAAATAATTATTTTTTCTTTGATCTTCTGCGGGTAGTTCCTACGTTCCAACAATCAAACAATCCAACATCCCACAAAAATCCCACGAGTAACGTAAAATTAACACTGAAAGTTGGTCTTGTTTAAAACTTTGGTTAGTTCGGGCAGAACTTTGGGTAACGTTAAATTTTCGGCAATCTTACGAAATTTTTATAGCTTTGAGTTAAATTTTGGTAGAAAAGAATTATTTCAAAGGTAAAAACTAAATTTTTTCTTAGTGTTAACTGTAGAAGTTTATTTTAGCGGTCTTTTGGGCTCTAAAGATTTTGATCTTTTTTCTCACAGCGGCTATTTAAAGTTAAATTTAGGAAACTGTAGCAAAAACTTTTAAAACTTTATTCAGTTAATTTCTATAGATTTTACAGGAGAATGCTTCAGTTATAATAGTTCTAGTTTTCTTGAAGTTAATCTGTTAAATAGTTATTTTATTCGATGTTTATATTTTAAGATACATAAATTTAAATAGGAAATAAATAGGCAATATTTGGCAGTAGGTATTATGGTGTCCGTAAGGTATCTGCTACCTAAAATAGGTACTGTTTCCTGAAGGACCTGGCAATTACCTTGTACTTTTATAAATACTGTGTAAAGAAGGACCTGACAGTATTTCATTAATTAACATTTTTTTAACTGTCTAAGGAAGGTACTTGAAATATATACTTCGAACTGATAATGAATTAGTGTTCTAAACAACTAGATATTATCTTAGTCAGAAAAAGATTCTGATTAGCCTCTATGGAAATTATTAAAACTTGTTATATAGAAATGTCAGTTTAAATTGGTAAATTATATAGCTATACAGCAAGACTCAAACGTGTACAAATTCGTATATATCAGTTACATTTCCTTGTGTAGTACAACATAGGGTATTATATGGAACTCAGATCACAACCTCCTTTTTTTCATAAATTTCAAGTCAATTAATATTGTATTTTATGTACCAAATTTTCAACATTATTTACATTTTTAAAAGAATAAAGTTCCTACATTTTTATTTGGAACTCAGTGGACAGGTTCAGAGAGGTTTTGATTTATATTTTATTATTTGTTGGGTTAGTCACCACTGGCTTACTATAATATTATCAACTCAAAGATATATAATCATAAAATTAACAATAGGGAAGGGAATTAACTGTTTGTTATAAATTTTGGTATGATTTATTGATTTATTGACTGGTGTGTTAATGCTTCCTTCAGCACTATTGTGCTATTACTTGGCGGTCAGTTTTTTTATTTGTGCAGGAAGCTGGATTGCCCGGAGAGAACCACCGACCTTCGGTAGGAAAACTGATAATCCTAGTCAATTAAATTTGAAGTCAAAAGCACCTGCTACGTGCCGGATCTCACAACCTCATAGTTGACATGCTAGCGACTACTAAGACCACTCGGCCACAGAGGCCTCTAATTTTGGCATTAGCGTAAGATTGTTTTATGGTTGTCGTTATTTCAGTAACATTTATATATACAGTGAAACCTGTCTAAACCGAACCTTTTACGGGACTTAAGATTTTGTCCGGTTTTGGCAGATGTTCGGTTTAATCAGGTTCACAACACAATGCAATTTGATATGACTGGACTTATAGTGGGCGGCTTAGTACCGAAATTTGACAAAATCATGGAAATGGTGATACAAGCATACGATTTGTAACATACATTCTTAATGGTGTACTTTAACATTTTAGAGGGGTAGCCAACATATTTTTTATTTTTTTCACGGTTCACGGAGGCCATCTTGAATTTAAAATTTTGCTCAATAGTGGAGATTGAAAACAGATCCACACCTTTTTTAACGTGATATAGGTAATGACAACTATTTGAAATACAACAAAATGACCTGCAAATATGTCAAACAGACAGGAATTGCAGAGAAAAGAAGAGACAGTGTCACATCCAGTGAAAGCATGAAAAATGGCAAAGCCTCTGATTTAGGACCAAGAGCATGATCAATTTCGTGAATCGGAAGCCATCGCAGGTCTTTTCCTTTTCCAATGGCAACCCAACGTTTTTCTACTTGTAGTGTCTTGAATAGAAACACTGCCAAAACCACTACATCACTGTCTGAGCTGATTATCATTGACGACTTACATCCCCTTTCAGCTGCACTTTTGATATGAACAAATATCCTTGTGTCTGCTTTCTCGTGATTACAAGGACTGAGATCATCATGGTCATCATAAGAATTTGTCATAACATCTTTCGCGTACTCATCAAAAGTGTATGTTCCACGCGTAGGTCCCGAATTTACCATAGCCGCACCATCAACTACTACCATATCTGACTGAGGTTCTTCACTTGGTTAATCCCCCTTAGCTTCCAGAACTACCATAAAATGTGATTTAACGCCAATATTGAATTTGGCACTTTGAGACAGTGAAGGAGGAAATTTCTGATTTTCGTGACTGAAAAACTCTTCCAAGTCGCATTTTCTGCTTTGACAGGACTTGAAAAGCCTTGGAAAAAGACTGCAATCTTCTCTGGCGAGGTCAAGCTTGCTTTTTATTTCACTTGAACTTTTCTTTGGTTGGCGATTGAACAACAGAAACTTGTTTTCTTAATAGGTTCATAAATGTATAATTGCCTAGTTTTGCATTCGGGTCCTGAAGTCAGCGCACTGATTGCATCCAGTTTATTTGATTTGCGACAGCTTTCCAGTGTCTGCTTGTACAATATCTTTACTGTCTATCTTGTAGATATCTCCAGAATCCTTAACAAATGGATTTCCATAATCATTCATGATAGTCTTCAGTCTTTTCACTTTGTCAATGAAATCTCGTTGCATCGACACAGAATTGTCATGATACCTGTCATCTGCGTTCCTTCTTCCAGACTAACATTCTTCAAACTGGCTTACCAGTCTACTGATTTCTAGTCCGACTACCATTCAACGACTCAAGGCAGGTGGATCCGCGGTTAGCCCTACAGCACCCCCATCACCTTTAACAATAGCGTTATTTTGTTAATGAGCCTGGTCTATCGTTATGTTTGAGAAAACGTGATTTGATTTTTCACAGTGAAATGCCCTTTTATGAATTCTCTGTAAATATCAGGGTTTTTTTTTTTGTTTCCAAGGAAGCCATATCGCGAAGGTGAATAGGAAGCCATCTACCATAGTTGATATGATCTAGTCGAAAAAAAAAAGTATGGGATCAAGGAAGACAATGTTTGTTTGTAAAGCTCAAAATCTGCCTCTAGTAATAATCGAATGTACGAAAAAACCAACTGCTGAATTTCAAAAACCGAATACCAAAATTCAAAATGAGGTTTACCTACTTTTCTTTCTTCACACCATTGCATAAAATTATCAAATTCTATTCATTCATCAGGATTTTTGTTATGAAAACTTTTATAAGCAGACATTAGTAAATAAAACAAAACACATGCGGTTACTTGATGCGCTAGTCTAGTTTGTGGGGGTATTAGAACTTGATAAGAACGATTCTGCAGTCAGAGGACGCGACATCTGCTTCTGACAAAGCCTCGATCCAACCGCTATCCCGCAATAGATCACCAAGAACTTTGAAACATGACATTTCAAAATGTGATCCACCAAACATAACATAAAAAAAATTATTTTCGCCGTATTCATTTGGCCATTCCCACTGAATTTGCTTTGCCAAAACAAATAGCGGTTTGTCTGCTGTAATCACTGGAGTTTGTCCAGGATTCAAAAACGACACATCATATCTGACCATTTCCATCGAATGTTTTATGGTAGCAACTGAGTGAGCCTGTTCCTGAAATAACGGCATTAAGCAGACAAGACTCACTTCAACAGTTGGTCCCCGCTTCTCTAAAGAATGAAATGATGACCATAAAATATTTTCTGATGTAATATTTTCACCCGTAAACCTAACCGTATTTAACCACTCATACTCATTTTGTAAACTCGTGAATAGATAGCCATGGTTTAGAATGCCAGTTACATCATCGGGCAGAATAAGGAGTTCTGGTTTTGTTTTAAGATATGCAGGTTTCATATTCATGTAAGCACCATGGAGTTCAGGTACCTTTTTAGATTTTGGTTTACTTGTATGTAATATTATCTGATCCCTTCTAACGCCAACATTTTCATTTTCTTTCATTGGATGTTGAAAAATAGAGATCCAGGTCCCATGAAAAGATGATTTCGATGTTGTTGAGCTTGGGTTGTGATCTATGTTGTCGACCACAGCTGTAGTAAACACTTTGCCCTTTAAAAAGGCGGACAAACCACACCCTCATTCAAATAACGTTCAACTACATCTTCACCTAGTTGAGTTGATATTTCCAGTACTACGATCATAAGAGATGCATAACCCATGTTGGAATAATGTATTTATAAGCTGTTTCCTCCTGGTTTTTGCAAAGAGTAACAGTCCAAGATACACACAAAATGGTGTCTCACGATCAGCTGAATGTCTGTGTTGTACAGGAACCTTCTGGGTGTTTTGATGGTAATTTAACATTAATAGTTGGGCCAGAGCTAAGTCGGACTGTGTAGAAACGTTTTCTAACTGCGATTTAATATCAGGTCCATGCTCTTCCCTTAGTTTATTTACTTTGTATTTACATTGTATCATAGATCAAATTTATTTGTTCAGTGTATGTTCACTGGCGTTGATATGTCTTTTGATTAAGTTAAGCCATTTCAATTGGTATTTTATAGTGTGTCTATCTATGTTGTGATGTTACACTATTGTTTCAGATAAGGGTGAAGGTTTGGTACCATTAAAACGTTTAAACCCGCTGCAATTGTTTGCACCTGTCCTAAGTTAGGAATCTGATGTTCAGTAGTTGTCGTTTGTTGATGTGATTCATAAGTGCTTCTCGTTTCTCGTTTTTCATATAGATTAGACCAATGGTTTTCCCGTTTGAATGGTTTTACACTAGTAATATTTTGGGGCCCTTTATAGCTTGCTGTTCGGTGTGAGCCAAGACTCTGTGTTGAAGACCGTACTTTGACCTATAATGGTTTACTTTTATAAATTTCGACTTGGATGGAAAGTTGTCTCATTGGCACTTATACCACATCTTCTTATATCTATCTATCATTTTCACCAACTGTAACAAAGGAGATGGTATGCTGTCATCGATATCTTCAGAGACCAAGGATCCCGAAAATGTTGTCTGTAAGTAGCTAACTGGCAGCGAATCATTCCGGTCGTCTTTGCCATATGCATAGTGTCATTGTAATCAAAAGCAAACGCGATAGCTGGTCCTACATCTTTTTCAAACATCAAAAGGACATATTTGCCTTTTGTGAGTGCTTCTAGTTTTTGCATCTTCTGCAAAAGCTAGTCCTTCAGGCGCGTAGAATGTACCAGTGTAGAAGAAGAACCAAGTTGTGTCAATCTTTCTTCGTATATGTTTCCATGTCTGCTAATCGAAACACCACTGAGTCTTGAGAATTTCTTTGAGTTTCAAAGATGTATGTTACCAGCTCAGCTAATGCAGTTTTTTGCAGCATATTTTCCTCCTGAATACAACTGATTTCGACCTCTGTTTGTCTCTTCTTTGTTCTCTTTCCGTTGTATACAGCTGCAAGACAAGACGGGTGATACTTCATTTCCTGTGCTATGACATCACCACTACTTAGTTTTGCCAACAGCTGTTTATCCTGTAGCACTGTTGCACAAACAACTTATCGTTGGTTCAGTTTTATTGTCATTGCCTCTCTTAAAGAGAGTTAAGGCGATTCTTTATCACAAATGAAACATTCATGCACATTTTCAACGGGATCTGGTTGTTGGTCTTTCGAACGAGGAGTACTTCTAAAAAGTTTAGGGGACTTACATTCACTAGAACTTCCAGATGGCATAGGTGACATATGGCGTGTCTGGGCTCTCTCAAGTTTTGTATTGCTAAACTTTATTCTGCATAAATTATGGTACTTAGCATTTTTCTTGATCATTGTGCTTTCAATTTTCTCTCCGTCGTTTAATCGCCGAATATCTAGAGGGATGGGGAGTGCATTTACTTCATGAAAAAGAGGGATATTTTTGCCCAACATTTTGTATCCTTTATCTGACGATTTTAGTAGGTCCATTGTGTTCGTTGTGACACAAACAACATTTTGTCCAATCAGTTTCCCAACTTCTTTTCGCCATTTCAAAAATCAACTACCATATAAATAAAGTAAGTGATCAACAATTTAACGATAAAACAATAACGCAAATATTGTCTGAGTAAAACATCTTAGCACTTCTGATATTCAAGCCGAGGGATTATCCTTTTCTTGTATGGGATACAACTGAATTCGGTTAACCCAATTAAAAGTTTGCCTACATTCAGCCCGATCGTTCATCCAGTATCGTTTAACTCCCGTGCAATCTGTACACCATCCTCCTTGGCTCGGTTCTCCCGCTTTAGCACATCCTGTCGATTCAGGTAAGACTCCATGACTTATTGATTGGGGCAATCATGTAGTATTTGGGAGCACTTTAATCTTATAAAGCTGATACTGGACCCCATGCCGAGATTATCGGCAAGATTTATACCAGTGTGCCCTAGTAGTGCAAATAAATCACTCTCTGAAAGACTTCTAGTGAAAAGTGATGAACATTAAGTAATGACTGGTACTGAACAAAAGTTGTTACTATTGTAATGATAGGCCAACTAGCATGGTTGTGGCAGAGAACTTGGGTTTACATAAGAGCCTTTGTTTGGTGAAAGAAATCATTAGAACAATTCAACAAATACAAATCCGACCTTGCAAAAAAACTCCAATTAAGTCGCTTTTAGTGGGAAAGTGTTATTTTACCATATGTCTTAAATGTACGTTATAATATGATGATACATGTACATGTGTGTGTAGAAAAGTATTGTAAACTGTTCATCCAATTCGCAGTTTCTTATTCTAACTCTTTCTAGGAAATATTCTCAAAAGCGTACATTTGTGATTGACTTAGAACGTCTTAAACACAGGATTTTTTACCAAACGAGACGTAACATTTCTTAAATTTGGTGTCAGAACAACAAAATTACCTACTATCCTGAAATGGTGAACTAATACACAAATATACATATTGTTACTTCCGGCGGAAGCCATGACGTCCAAGTGCAAAAAATCATTCATGAAGTTCATGGAATTTTTTTTTATTTCGGATTTAAAATTGGTTTGTTGTCGTAAAATACGAAAATAAGCTACTGCTATCATGGCTATTGTTTTCAATGTGTCTTCAGGTTAATTTTGTTTTGTAAATTAAGTGAAAAATATGAGGAAAAAAAACAGACTCCAATAATTAATGAATGACAATTATACAAATGAAATTTTATCTGTAGATCTGAAGTTCACCTGTTGCAGGATTTCTAGAAACCAATAGTTGGCTGGAATTGAAGCAATTATATAATGTTTGCAGATGTTTGCATTTAGATGCAACCTTCCAGCAATCATTTTAGTATTTTTGTTTTTGTAAAATTGTAAACCCTTATGTTCGTAGTACGCTTGCGTGAATGTTTTTGAAACATACAAAGTTGAAGACCCATTGGTGGCCTTGTGTTCTATTCGGCTCTTTGGTCGGGTTGTTTCTCTCTTTGACAAGTTTCCATTCTAAATTTTATAGAATATTATAAGATACTAGTAGCTTGCAGGAATTTCTGGTCATTTTGAAGGTTCGATTAAGTTGCAAATAAACTCATCATAGATTCACGGATGGAAGTTTTGTACGCCAGACGCGCGTTTCGTCTACAAAAGACTCATCAGTGACGTTCGAATCAATATAGTTCAAAAGACCGAATAAAGTACGAAGTTGAAGAGCAGTGAAGACCCACGATTCTAATAAGTTTTGCCAAATACAGCTTATGTAAAATTGAGAATGGAAACGGGGAATGTGTCAAAGAGACACCAACCCGACCAAAGAGCAGAAAAATGCCCAAACCAACCAATGGTTCTTCAATAAAGCGAGAAAATCCCGCACCCGGAGGCGGGCTTCAGCTGGCCACTAAACAAAAATTTGTACTAGTTCAGCGAAAATGGACGACACACTATACTACAAAACATATAAATAAACCAAAATTAAAAAAACATACAAGACTATAACAAAGGCCAGAGACTCCTGACTTGGGACAGGCGCAAGAATTCGGCGAGGTTAAAAATGTTTTGTGAGATCTAGTAATCTATTCCTGGGGTAGAAAATCCTTAGTATTTCAAAAAAATACAAAGTTTGGTAAACAGTTAATTTATTTTCATTCGATTTTTACCCGTCCATCTGCTTTCGGCTAAAATGATTGTAACTTTTATTAACTAAACCTGGGTTGAGGATTAAAAGAACCAGGGTGTTTATTTCTCCCGCGGGCAAACTTGTAAAGTATATTATTCTTCAGTTAACTACAATTTACACTATCACAGCTTGAATGATAAATCATTAGGATGTAATTACAGCATTGAGTCATTCTTCTGAAATCGGAAGCAAATAGAAAGTGCTTTTTAAAAGGGTTTGCCAATTTTTGTGTATTTTATGAAAAAATAATAACAAAGGTTATTTTTAAACGGAACCCAAATTCTCTTTAAATTTAAGCGGTGTCTTATTTTTCTCATGTGTCCTTATGTAGCAAACTTAAATGTCCTAATGAGCCTCGTGGTCGTATATTTGTTTTCATTGTTTCCCTTTTTTACAGTCAGATTGTTTTGTTCAAATTATGACAGTATTTGTGCAAGAGGTAACTGGCCATTTCGGCCTGTATTTTTTTTCGCTCACGGAGTCAAAATTAAAAACTTGTCGAAACCTATTGCATTTGAATATTAAAGAGTTATTATCATAACAAACTATATTTAGAATATTTTCAACAATTATAGTAGTTGTTAAAGACATTTTGTTACACATTTGCTAATTTTGTATGTTTTCGTGACATTTTGTATCGAAGGATGTCTTTAACCTATTGAATTAATTAACTTATATACCCGAAAGACAGTATATTATTTATAATATATTAAAATTGCAAAACAATTTTATAGTATTAAGCTTCAACACTTGGAATTTAATAAATCCTATGCTATACCGCATATTTTCGTTATTTACATGACAAAATTTAAAATGTTTCAATAGCTTTACTTTCAAATGTACAAAGTCATATAATTTCGGTTTTGGTTAACACTGTCCTTCTTATACAGTTTGTCGATATATACTAAACATTTGCAAAAATCGGTTAAAATGCAGTTCTAATATAACTACAGGTGTTAATAATTTCGCTATTTTTTTAGATAAGCCATAATATTATTAGAACCTCAAAGAACACACATGTAGCTATGACATTGTAAGTTTTAGTAAGGATTAAAAACCTTTTGTAAAAGGCACTGATGTGAAATAAATTCAGGGGAAATTGGCCCGTTGATAATAACCCGCATATATAGGTTTTCCTCAATAACCAGATGTAGCGTTGTTGAGATCAAACAACGTATCCTCCTTAACTTGCAGTAAGGTGCTGAAGGTCTGTCTGTGAATTAAGGTGAGGATCAGCAATTAAAGCACTGTTCCTTGGCTTTAGGTTCTGTCAAGTGATTGAAGGGATTTCTTTTGTCATAATTTAATATACCATATCATTTATTTTTTTAAATTGGCAGCGTGTTGGTCCATAATCTATAAAAACCAAGTGGCTTCAAAAATGAACAGCAATTAAGTGATTGTGTTATGCAAAGAAAATTTTATGGATGAAACATTTAAATGTTGCAATTACTTCTTCAATCAGCTATATACCTCTGATGGATTATAAAATGAAAACCATAATATTCCTCTTGTGTTCTTTTACCTGGAAAGTCCGAGTAAATCTGAGTAAATTATTTGTTTTGCGCCTATATATTGATGAGTTTTGGTAGCGTTTATCGGCCATTCAAATATCATCAGAAACTTTTGGGAACGTCACAAAAAATTTCGATCATTTGTACAAAAAAAAGTAAAATCACAAAAATACTGAACTCCGAGGAAAATTCAATCGGAAAGTCCCTAATCACATGGCAAAATCAAATGACAAAACACATCAAACGAATGGACAACAACTGTCATATTCCTGACTTGGTACAGGCATTTTCAAATGTAGAAAATGGTGGATTGAACCTGGTTTTATAGCGCTAAACCTCTCACTTGTACGACAGTCTTATCAAATTCCGTTATATTTACAACGATGCGTGAACAAAACAGACATTATAAATAAAATAGTCAAAATATGGGTACAGCAGTCATCACTGTGTTACAATATCAAAACAAACAATTATTTACAAAAAAGCACAAAAGCACAAAAGCATCTATCAAATTAAAAACCACAAGAGTCACAGGTGTATCTATGGCTTTGTAACGGTCCCTCAATGGAAGGCTACAACGTGACATTGTATATTTCAACAATCAAAGTTCATTTGTAGATCAGAAATTGAATAAGTAAATAAATAAATTGCAGTTAAAAAAAAAAACATTAATATATTCCAAGCGTATTTTCCTTTTGACAAAACAAAATATGAAAAGTACGAAAAATGAAATACATGCATTCAGATTTTAAAGCAAATCGAGTGTTGAAATTTATATTGCGACACGACCTGTCTGTGCAATTTCTTTTAGACATCCATTTTACATCCAAAATAAAAAAATAAATTAAACAATGAAGCATTAAAAAGCAAATTTAAATGTTAGCTGTATACACTTTTCTGTTTATACAATTACATCAGTTCATAAAGGTATTTCTACATCATAATTATCTCATTCACAGTCAATAATTTCAAATAAAAATAATTATTCTTTTTACCAGTCAGCAGTCTTAGGTTCACGTATTGCTTCTCATTTTTTAAGAAAGCAACTTATTATACCTGTCTAACGACTGTGCATGTTGACTCGATGCAAGAATCATAATTGTAATTAAGAATATATGTCCATCCGCCCTCTTGAAGTGTTGTTGTTTTCGTCTTCCACAGGCATGGACGCGAAAGATTTAGTCATTAAGTAAAAAAAATAAAAAGGTGTGCTATAATTGCCAGTGGGAAAAACTAAATGACGTAGTAGGTTATCAACTATAGATCACCATACGGCCTTTAACAATGAGCGAAACCCATACTGCATAGTCTCTAATGAATACAAAGAGCATACACGTCCAGTAGGAATATTGTTAGATACATTTTTCGGACTATCATTTCTTCAGCTGTCCAAAACTGTTCTTGGGAAGACATGTCTTAAACTGTTCTAGGGCAGAACTGTTTTAAAGGTGTCAGAAGAACTGCTCTACAGACTGTTCTAGGGCAGAACTTTTTTAAAGGTGTCATATGAACTGCTCTACAGAATGTTCTAGGGCAAACCTGTTTAAAAGGTGTCAGAAGAACTGCTCTACAAACTGTTCTAGAGCAGAACTGTTTTAAAGGTGTCAGAGGAACTGCTCTACAAACTATTCTAGCATAGAATAGTTATCCTTACAGTTCTTAGGAGATTTGAAGAGAGGTTCGAACTAATCTCAACTGAGACAACAGCCCAACGACACAAATAATTAATAAAAGAAATCTAGAGTTCAAATCACGACCTTCAATAAAGAGGAGTGTTTCGAAACTCTTAAACATCCCAAGATTGGCAAAGTTGTCTGCAAATCCAATAAGGCTGAATACCTTCCACGTCTGGTCTTTGTTTTTGTAAGCTGTGTTCCTTCTTTTTATTGATCTGACGAGTTAAGCCCTTTTCAACTGATTTTTATAGTTTGTTCTTATGTTGTACTGTTACACCATTGTCCCAGGTTAGGGGAGCGGTTTCGGAATTCCCACCAATAAGATATATACATTAAAGTAACACTATTACTTGTAATGGGTCTGGTGCCAGCAAACATGTTTCAACCCGCCACATTCTGCACGCGCCTTTCCCGAGTCAGGAGTTTGTAATTCAGTGGTTGTCGTTTGTTGCTGTATATCATCTTTGTTTTTCGTATGTTTTTTTTTTTTGTAAATAAATCAAGCCGTTAGTTTTTTCGTTTAAATTGTTTCATTTTTGTCACTTCGGGCCTTTTAAATTATAGCTTACTATGAAGTATGGGTTTTACTCATGGTTGAAAACCGTACGGTAACCTATAATTGTTTTGGTCATTTTGGTCTCTGGTGGAGAATTATCTCCTTGGCAATCATACCACATTTTTTTTTCTTGGCCGATTCTCAATGCCTTGGGTAAGTTTGGAAGATTTAGAACCTTTGGAGCTGGTGGAACTGATCCAGATTCCCCTCGTTTGTTCCACGATCGCTCGGCTGGCTTATCTGCATCATTCAAATACCACTTGCATACGTCGGGGTTTTCTGCTTTCATGCAAGCTAAATCGGTAAGTGTTTGGCGACAAGATACTTCCATATCGGGGCAATGCATATGTAATTATAAGTACGCATAAAACTTGCCTATGCCAATTAAAGCCTCGCGAACTTCAGCACTGCAACAGTCCCTTGGACACAGATAGTCACTACATGTAATTGTCGTCACGCACTGGCCAACCTGTGTGTCCTTTTCTTTCTCGTCCTCAAAGTATTCACCCAGGGCGCACTGGACAATTTCCTTGTCCACCTTTTCCATGTTTTTCCTGCCTATGCATGCAACAGAGCCAATAAAGTCAGAGGCTGGACTAGCATTGGTATTGGCACACCACAAAATGGTGATGACAAGAGAAACGAGTTTCAACTTCATTCTGAAAATCAAATAATTTAATTAGAATAAAAATTAGGTTTTTTATGTCCATCAGGTCACATGATATTAATCTCAATTATTCTGCTGTAAATTAAATACTTGTATCGTATCTGTGAAATGAAGCCAATATATTTGTGTTTAGGGGTTTCCTTCTGTAATAGGAAAAGAAGCCGTATTTTTAAAAAGTTTTTTTGACTCAATTAATTTATCTTAAGTATATGGGACAACCTACAATTTTAGTTGCGATTAATAACCAATTTGCCCATAAATCCTTTATGCATTTTGAGGCATAAGAAGTAGGATAGGTAGGGAAACCCAATTAAATGTGCCGTAATAAGATAATAAATGATACCTTTGAACACGGATGGATTGTAGTTGTTTGCTTCTTTGATTGTTCCTTTCCAAAAATGTTTAAGACTAGAAATAAAATATGTATTTTTTTTTGCAAAACTGTTTGAAGTCAACCCGACGCAACATCGGCTTGTGCACTAAGGTGGAGTATTACAAACACCAATAAATAAATCTACAGTCCTCTTTGAACGATGATTGATTGTGTTATTAATGTCCAGTGAAAAATATTTCAATTATATTCAGGACGAGAACAGCTTTTTCCGCAGAATTTTTTTCTATATTCATATCATTAAAAAAAAAAACAAATTATTATTATTATAATATGTTTGTCAAAATTAATTTGATAAATTAAGACATTCCGGAACCTTTTATAGCATTCTATACGATATACGTTTTGCTCATTTTTGAAGACAGTACGGTCTTCTGTTGTTGTTCTCTTCCTTGTCTTTATTTCGCTGGTGAATAGTTGTCTCATAGATAATCATACCACATCTCCTTATATTTTAATTAGTTAAATAACGATAATGAAGTAAATATTAAACAAGCAAGTAAAAGCTCACCTTAAAATTGTGGATCTACTGAGTACTATAATGCCCAAAACCTTGCCCTGAGGCTTTTCATAAAAGTTATTTTACAATGCTAACAAATGAAAAAGTGTTATAAAAAATAACCTTGGCTATTTAAAAATGAAAATGCTTACACCAGTATTTTTTTGTATAATAGACTTAGTTTTTCACCCTTGTTCTCAAACACATTTTTTGGGATGTACTGCGTTCTAACCAAATTTGTATTTGCACATTTCATAATGTGTGTAATTTATGATATAATGTCGTTTATTCTATTTTTAAATAATAGTAAAAAATATATCAACACTTAGTTCTTTATGTTTGATTTGTTAATTTAACGTCCCATTTTTTATATATTTTTACTTATCTTTTTGATTAAACATATTAATCATATTTGTTGAGGATAAATGAAACAGTTTAAGATGTTGTTAGCTTTTTTGTTGAGTGGTGAATACAAATTTCTTATAATACAAAAAAATTAAATTTTAGAAATTTAAATCTGCGTTTGAATATAAAAATAAATATTGTATTGACATCATGCAGAATGTTTGTAAAGTAGCCTCGTAATTGAAAGTATTAAATGAGAAGTTATATGTATGATAAAGCCACTTTAAAATTCAATTTTTCCCTTTAATAATAAAATCAAAATGTATTATAAATCTACCAAACGAAATCTTTCAGATATTCATAAGACATTAGTCTGTCGGATTTTGGGATGTTGTCTAACATTTTGGCATACGCTAAGGGTTTCAAACTTCTTACATTTAGTACAAAGCAGCAAAAACTGTCAAACTTGCCTCATTTTGAGATTTTGTAATTGATAGTTAGATATGAGCAACAACTTTACCCACAAAAGATATTTTGCTATAAAATGTATTTTTCAAAGATGTTAATGTGTGTAAAATCTCCTTTTAGTTCAAGCTGTTGCTCATATATATCTTAACCGAAAACTATATGTGAAATCGCCATATTTGATCGAATACTTATATTCCGACATGTTTATGTCGTCATCATGACATCACAAATTAACCTCTTTGCACAAAAGTGTCCAGATTATATTAACCAGTTCATTAATCAATCATAACATAATTCTGAAAGGCTTGACTAAGTTAAATGTTTTACAATTAAGGTGGTACATAACACTACAGGGAGATCACTCTGTAAAAATCAGCTGAACGTTTTAATCACTTTCTATTGTTTAGGAAATATTAAGCTTCTCAATGATCAAAATTAGAGTTTGTCAAACTGCTATATATCCAATGAAATTTTTCTGAGAAAGTATATGGTCAAGTTTTTGGAAATTTTTGTCAAAGGGTCAAAGTAAATATTTTGTCAAAATTTTATGAAAATTAAACGAGCCAAATTAATTTTAGTCAAGGTGTTTGGTACCACCTAAAGGGTCAAAATAAAGGTCCTTAATATACCTCCTTCTTGTAACAAACTAGGGACAAACTGAAGGTGATCCATTTTCAAAATGATCTTTTGGAAGGAATATTTGCACATGAAAATAGAAATAACTTTTAAAGAAGTATAATACTAGACGTTGTACCTTACTACTGTGTACTTGCAACTAAGAAAGAAAGAAAGAACAAAAAAACATTCAAGTTCATTGAACTCCTTCGATATTCGAAATATGCAAAATCAAAAAGTTTAAGTTAAGAATTTTGTATGATTTCGTGTGAATGCAGTTTACTTTCTATCATCAAGTCGGTGTCCGCAACGGTTGTTTACACAGACTAAGATGACACATCCACTTTATTTGAACTTTAGAGGGTAGTTGTCTCACAGGCAATCATAACTCATCTTCTTATTTTTATAAAAGCTTTGTTTCTAATCTCAGAATAAACGTTAGGAAAAATGTCAGAACTCAAATAACGAAACCACATAATAATAAAAGGTAAAAGACAAAATTATCCAAACAAATTGGTTTTTGATTTTTAAAGTACTTAGTAACTTCTTCATCGTCTTTTCAAAAAGGTACATTTGGTATGATTAGGACGTAAGCTTAAAGAACAAAATAAATTTCCTTGTTCGCCTTCAAGTAGGAGACCCATTGAAATAAATTTCAACAACTTTACTCAAGTTTTAAATTTCACTTGTTAGTTTATATATTAAAGTGTTGAAGGGCGTCAACCGATCATCCAAATACCAACTTCATTGAAAGAAAACAAATCGTTCCACGTAATGACAGATATAATATCAGATCCAGTACAGATGGAATTAAAAAATGATAATTTTAAAAGACTGATGAGCATGCAAATAGTGTATAACTACTTCATGACATTGAGTAACCTATCCAGAAATCGTTTGTTCGTGTTGTAATTGTTAAAAAAGAGGCGGAAGATATTAAAGGAAGAATCAAAATTCTTAAACCAAAGAGAGACTGTACTTGGTGTCCGTTTTGTTGTTAGGGATGAGGGATGGATAAATGCCCTGCCACGTCCGGTCTGTGTTTATGTTTGATGTTTTTCTCCTTTGTATCAATCTGATGAATTTAGCCCTTTTCAACTAAATTCTATAGTTGGTTCTTATGTTATGCTGTTACACCACTGTTTCATATTAGGGGAGGGTTGAGCACTCACAAAAATGTTTAGCCCGCCACATTCTTTATGTGCCTGTCCCAAGTCAGCAGCCTGTTGTTCAGTGGTTGTCGTTGGTCTTTGTCGTTGTCGTTGGTTCATGTCTGTCATATTTGTTTTTCGTTAATTAATTGTTTTGTTAAATATCAGGACGTTATTTTTCTCAATTGAATTTTTTCATATTTTTCATGTCGGGGCCTGTACGGTATGGGTTTTTCTGATTGTTGAAGGTCATACGGTTGCCTATAATTGCTTTCATCCACTTTATTTAAACTTTGGTGGATAGTTGTCTCATTGGCGATCATACCTCATCATTAGCTTTTATTTGCATATTTTTTTGATAACATGTGTATATGTCGATTAAATCTAAATTAATAGAAATCAAAATCTGGAACGCGCTTTGTAAATTATGAAATTGCTTAATACTGGTACCCCTCCATGTACCCCTGACATATTATGTAATCGGTTAAACACATGTATTGAAACGGAGACTTTCAAAAACAACGTGAAGCGTCATAACCATTTAATCAAAGTAAAGAAATGTAAAAACTGGTAGTATATATATAAATCAGTGAATACAAATTAAACACATACAAATCTTCTTAAGGAAATCGGTGATCGTAAACTGCGGAACTTTACGTCTGCAAAACAACTTTTTGTTATGTTTAAATATGCGTCAGCTTTATAACTTAACTGATTGTTATTTCGATAGAAATGTGTGTATGCATCATCAATTCTGGAACGATGGTTGTCCATTAACAAAACAGTTTTCTAAATTTAATTTCTATTTCAGAGACATGCGTTCACCTGAGCGGGAGGTCGTAAGTTCGAACTCCGGCCGGATCAAACTAAAGACCATAAGATTGGTACATGTATTTCCTACTTCGCTAAGCACGCGGAGTCAGAATAATATGTCCAGGCAAAGTGACATGTCTTCCTGCGAACTGATACCTTGTGAACGTTTAAAATCCGGCTCAGCTTTTCGGTCTAGAAGGGTTAATATTCATATTACATTAACATGTTCTCGTCCTCAATATGCATTTTAATTTGCCGCTGGACGTTAAGCAACCGTCCATCATCATCATCAAAGATCACCTCATCTGTTTTATGCCCCACCTACGATAGTAGATGGTCATTATGTTTTTCGGTCTGTGCGTCCGTTCGTTGGTCCGTCCGACCGTCTGTCCCGCTTCAGGTTAAAGTTTTTGGTCAAGGTAGTTTTTGATGAAGTTTAAGTCCAATCAACTTGAAACTTAGTACACATGTTTCCTTTGATATGATCTTTCTAATTTTAATGCCAAATTAGAATTTCAAGGTCCACTGAACATAGAAAATGAAAGTGCAAGTGGGGCATCCGGGTACTATGGACACATTCTTGTTTTCTATAATTTTGCTAATGAAATGCATAATTGTTAAAGACATATATGATGAGCACTATCAAAGAACGACCCACATACCAACATATCAATAAAATAGTGCCAAACACGGTAGACGTTTTTTCATTTTTAATTTTAAGAACATGTTCTTGATGTAAAAACACCAAATTATTTGTATTGTTCATTCATTTCGTATAAACATAGTTTGCAATGTCCAGCGACAAATGTTACATTTTCACAAAGTAAGATGACATCGTTCAAATTGTATCCACAAAGGTTTAAAGGATCTAATCAACGTCTAAAATCCGACTGCGCATGAATCACCTTTAAATGATAGAGGTAAAGTCAACAATCACTAAAAAGGTACGCACGTCAATATGAAGGACCCACTGTTACTAACTTTATAGAACTATGGCCGACGCAGTATCTGCTAGTACGACCCACATATCAATATATAACTATGCATTTATTAATTAAAGAAAGTTGAGTATTGAACTAAGGTACTCTGTATATTAATGCATTGTGTCGTAATATCGTTTTTAATTCATGGTCAATCTTTATGTATCTTGTCTTCTGTCATTTTGTTAGTCAATTTATGTGCTTTGCACAGGTCTGATGAGTCTAGACCATTTCAACTGAAATTAGTAGTTTGTTTTTATGTTGTGCTGTTAAACTACTGTCTCAGGTTAGATTATTTTGTCGTATCGTTTTGTTCATGATCAAACTTTGTGTCCCTTGTCTTCTGTTATTTTGTTATTCGCTCTATGTGCTTCGAAAGCATCTGATAAGTCTAGCCCTTTGCAACTGAAATTTACATTTTGGTTTTATGTTGCACTGTTACACTACTGTCTCAAGTTAGAGGGACAATTGAGCATTTACAAACATGTTAAACCTTACTACATTTTATGTGCCTATCCCAAGTCAGGTGCTCTTTTCACAAAACATCTTACGACAAAGAACTGTCATAAATTATACTGCAATGTTCTTGACATACGAGTTGTTTTTTTCTCGTTTGATTTACATATTGTATTGTGAAAATAGTCACAAGAGCCTGTAATTTTATTGTTGTCGTTGGTTGATGACTGTATTATTTGTTTTTGTTTTGTATATTGTGTTAGCATAAATCAAGTTGTTTGTTTTTTGTTAGATTTGTTTCACATTTTGTCTCTTTGGCGTTTTAAAGCTTATTACACGGTATGGAATATGCTCATTGCTGAAGGCTATACGGTGACCTATGGTTGCTTACATATTCGTCTTTCGGTCTGGTAGGTAGTTGTCTAATTAGCAATAATAACACATCTCCTTACTTTTGTATACAAATCATTGAACATGTAGAAGTAAACAAACACTGACAAAATACAATGACAAAATGAAACACAGAATACATATTATAAACATATTGTAAATCTGATTCATGAATGAGTGAAATACCTAGAAAATTATCTCAGGGTTTTGACTAAATTCACACGTGAAAGGAAATCTTTTCTAATGCTTTCTGAGCTTTTCAAGCCTTGCACTTTTACCGGACCGGGTGTGTGATGTATTTTCTCACCTGTGGAATGCTCAACTGAACCTACAAAACGTTTACAGGGTGCATATGATGACTCTGCAAGCCGGTGATGCAGAAATATGCCAATCAAAACAATTACGCTCGTAGGTTGCCGGCAAGTTAACGAGAAAATTAAAACGTATTATTCGTTCTGTAAATTCTGCACTTGTTTTTATTTTATACAACTCCAGCGTTGCTTTGGTACAGAAATATGGTAATATCTGAGCTTCACCAGTCCGGTATACAAATACCTTTGCAACTACATGTGTACGTAGATTGTATTTTAAAATAAAATTACTGGATCCATCCAAAACGCCCTCGTTTTCTAGTGGTCGTCCAAATTTCCTATCCTTTTCTTATCCTGACCGACGAACAGACACACATGTATTTATTGTATTAATTGTTATTTATCTTGTCCTGAATGCGCATGAACTATTTGCCACTGATCGTCAAGCAAGCAATAACTAATTAATCATTCAATATGCTTATATCTAAATGAACGAATATCAAAATTAAGAACGGATTTGTTTTATTAATTTATTGAATAATCTTCACATAAAATTATCACCTAATATTGACATAGTGTAATATTGCATTCGCAATAAAACCTCTATTTAAAAGAGAATTTCGAAATAATAGTACATTTGAAAATATTACTTATAATTTCATAACTTTTAAAATTATAAATAGGTTAAAAACTAGTATCATGAATAAGTAAATGCATCGGTTTAAGGAAATCAGTGAGCGTAAACTTCAACCCAAAAGGTTTACTAGCTGATATTTTAAAAAATCTTTTATATAAAATATGCCTGTCAGGTTTACAAATTAATAATTAATATTAATGCGATACTTAAAAATTCCCCTCCAACATAATTACAGATCCGCATGGAGAGCTCTTGTAAGGGCAAGTTTAATAAGTTTAATCAATGTTGTCGTTTGACCAACCTATCAATAACTTATTGTTACATTTAAACCAAGAAGAGATATATGAAATGATCTTCTTTGGAACCACCAAAAAACATTCATGGTCTAAACAAATATGAGAAGAATATTATACAAAAGTACTGAAAGAAAGTTGTTACTGTTGTGATGATAGGCCAACCCATTATGGTTGCGGCAGAGAACTTGGGTTTTCATCAGAACCTTTGTTTGGTGAAAGAAATCACGAGAAAAACTCAACAAATGCAAATCCGACATTGCAGAAAAAACTCCAATAAAGTCGCTTTTAGTGGGAAAGTGTTACTTAAGCGATGCTTAATTCATTGTAACCATATGTCTTAATTAGAGAATTATGCGTACGTTATAATATGATGATACATGTACATGTATGTGTAGAGAAGTAATAATGTTCATCCAATGCATTCTTTATACCTTTGATTGTATTGGTTTTTAGAGAATAAAGTTTTGTATTGTATTGTCAATTGTTTTGTATTGCATATTGTGTTGTCAATCCAATTTGCAGATTTCTTATTTTTATTCATTCCTGAAAATATTCTCAAAAGCGTACAGTTGTGATTGACTTAGAACGTCTTAAACAAAGGATTTTTGACCAAATGAGGCGTAACATTTTCTTCAATTTGGTGCAAGAGCAACAAAATTACCAACAATCCTGAAATGGCGAATTAATACACAAACATACAAATTGTTACTTCCGGTCGAACATGAACAGTTTGGGTAATCAATTTAACTTATATAACGTTGATCTGAAATCGATATTATTAATTCCTCATCGTTTCTTCTGGTTTATCATCAATCACATTTAGTGCTTTATGAAAGCTTTCTTTTCCCCGAATAGAAAATAATCGATAGTTATTCAATTTGTAGGTTCTCATTTTTATGACGTAAAGTTTAGCCATGACATCTAAGTGCCAAAATCATTCATGAAGTTCATGGAATTTTATTTTATTTCGTATTTGGTTCTTCGTCTGAAATATCATCTGTAGATCTGAAGATTACATATTGCAGGATTTCTAGAAAACAATAGTTGTCAGGAATTGAAGCAATTATATAATGTTTGCAGATGTTTGCATTTAGATACAACCTTCCAGGAATCATTTTAGTATTTTTGTAATATTGCAAACCCTTATGTTCGTGGTAAGCTTGCGTGAATGTTTTGAAACATACAAAGTTGAAGACCCATTGGTGGCCTTGTGCTGTTTTCGGCTCTTTGGTCGGGTTCTTTCTCTTTGACACATTCCCCGTTTCCATTCTTAATGTTATAGAATATTAATAGATACTAGTAGCCTACTTGAATTTCTTACCATTTTGAAGGTTCGATTAAGTTGCAAAAAAACTCATCATAGATTCAAGGATGGATGTTTTGAACGCAAGACGAGCGTTTCGTCTACAAACAAATCATCAGTGATGCTCGAATCAAAATAGTTCAAGGAGCCGAATAAAGTACGAAGTTGAAGAGCAGTGAGGACCCCAAGATTCCTAAAAGTTTTGCTTAATACAGCTAAGGTAAAATTGAGAATGGAAACGGGGAATGTTGTCAAAGAGACAACAACCCGAAAAAAGAGCAGACAACAGCCCAAGGCCACCAATGGCTCTTCAACACAGCGAGAAAATCCCGCACCCGGAGGCGGGCTTCAGCTGGCCCCTTAACAAAAATTTGTACTAGTTCAGCGAAAATGGACGTCACACTAAACTCCGAAACATAAAAAATGAACCAAAAAAAACATACAAGACTAACAAAGGCCAGAGGCTCCTGACTTGGGCCAGGCGCAAGATTGCGGCGGGGTTAAAAAAAAATTTGAGATCTAGTAATCTATTCCTGGGGTAGAAAATCCTTAGTATTTCGAAAAATTCAAAGTTTGGTAAACAGTTAATTTATTTTCATTCGATTTTCACCCGTGCATCTGATGTCGGCTTAAACGATTGTAACTTTTATTAAAGGGATCGACTCAAACTGGGTTGAGGATTTAAAGAAGACGGGTATTTATTTCTCCCGTGGGAAAACTTGTAAAGTATATAATTCTTCAGTTAACTACAATTTACACTATTACAGCTTGAATGATAAATCATAAGAATGTAATTACAGCATTGAGTTATTCTTCTGAAATCGGAAGCAAATTGAAATTGCTTTTTAAAAGGGTTAGCCAATTTTGAGTATTTAACGAAACAAAATAATAAGGTTAATTTTAAACAGAACCCACATTCTCTTTAAATTTCAGCGATGTCTTATTTTTCTCATGTGACCTTATCTATCAAATGCTCTAATGAGCCGCGTGGTCGTATATTTGTATTCATTGTTTCCCTTTTTTTACAGTCAGATTGTTGTGTTCAAATTATGACTGTATTTGTGCAAGAGGTAACTGGTCATTTCGGCCTGTATTTTTTTCACTCACAGAATCAAAATTAAAAGCTTGTCGAAACCTATTGGATTTGAATATTAAAGAGTTATTATCATAACAAATTATATTTAGAACTTATAGAAGTTGTTAAAGACATTTTGTTACACATTTGCTAATTTTGTATGTTTTCGTGACAATTTGTATCGAAGGATGTCTTAAACCTATTGAAATAACTATTACCCGAACGACAGTATATTATTTATAATATATTAAAATTGCAAAACAATTTTATAGTATTGAGCTTCAACACTTAATTTAATAAATATCATACTATACCGCACATGTTCGTTATTTATATTTACACGGTATATTTAGAAAAGGCGGCGCTGGATTTGCAAATGAGTGTTTTGCAAAGGAGTAGGCCCAGTAAGACCCCTTTTTGGCCCCAAAATATAGCAGTTTTACAAAATTGTTAAAATGTAAATTTTTAGCTATTTATTGGAAAGAAGAATACTTCTGTTACATAAATATGGGCTGTTTTTGACAATATAATGCACATGTATCGGGTACTAGCATCATTAAGTCATGCTAAATTACTGAAATCTTCGAAATTTTAGCATTTTGGTTAATTTTTAGACGGTTTCCGTCTGAAATGGAAGTGGCCGCATTTGTGTTCATTCTTAATATTTAAATGTAAGTTGTATTTGATGATATTACATAACATATATAAAGGTTGAGAATGAACACGGATGCGGCCACTTTTATTTTTGACAAAAACCGTCTGAAAAATGACATATTATGGCATATTTGATAGATTTTTCATATTTAAGCTTGAATTTGAGCGTCTTTAATGACTAAATCAGTTCAAATCTTTCACATAAACTAATTGAATCGACTGAAGTAGACACTTAAGTGTTTAAAAAGTGTCCAAAATCTTTCATCAGATGAACCTGAATTTTGAGGCCAAAATCGGCCCTTACCGGACCTACTCCTTTGAAATGTTTCAATAGCTTTACTTTCAAATGTACATATAATTTTGGTTTTGGTTAACACTGAGTGTTCTTCGTATACAGTTTGTCGATACATACTAAATATTTGCCAAAATCGGTTAAATGCAATTTTAATATATCTTCAGGTGTTTATAATTTCGCTATCTGTTTAGATAAGCCATAATATCATTAGAACCTCAAAGAATACACATGTAGCTCTGGCATTGTAAGTTTTATTAAGGATTAAAAAAACCTTTTGAAAATGGCACTGGTGTGAAATGAATTCAGGGGAAATTGGCCCGTTGATAATAACCCGAATATATAGGTTTTCCTCAATAACCAGAAGTAGTGTTGTTGAGATCAAGCAAAGTATCCTCCTTAACTTGCCTTGGCTTTAGGTTCTGTCAAGTGATTGAAGGGATTTCTTTTGTCATAATTTAATTGAATGTGTTATGTAAAAGAAAATTTTATGACTGAAACATTCAAATGTTGCTATCACTTCTTCAATCAGCTGTATACCTTTAATGGATTAAAAAATGGAAACTATAATATTCCTCTTGTGTTCATTCTTTTACCTGGAAAGTCCGAGTAAATCTGCTGCCATCATTGTTTATCTAAGCGTCATTCAATTTGTGAAGACCAAAATTTATTTTTGCGCCTATATATTAGTGAGTTTTGGTAGCTTCTATGGGCCATTCAGATATCCTCGGAAACTTTTTGGAACGTCACAAAAATTTTCGATCATTTGCACAGGAAGTTACAGGTGTATCTAAAGCTTTGTAACGGTCCCTCAATGGAAGGCTACCACGTTACATTGTATATTTCAACAATCAAAGTTCATTAGTAGATCAGAAATTGAATAAGTAAATAAATAAATGGCAGTTAAAAAACATCGAGATATACTAACCGTATTTGCCTTTTGACAAAACATGGACGTTTGCATGTGAATTTTTGTTAAATATCAAGTATAATGATAACGCAATTATGTAAATTATGTTTTGAGACGATCCCTGTACGCGTTGTGCATTATCTGTCACATTAAAATGATTGTTTCTGAACGTTTATACGACGTGATATAAAGTATTTTCATCATAGCATGAGGTCTATTGATCGATATAGCTCGAAAAGCAGAAAGAAAATTGAACAAAACCATATTTCTTTCAAAAATATTTAATTTCGTCAAAAGACACTAACAGAACTAAAAACCAACTTGAAGGGAATATTCATTAAAATTATTAATTTTTAATTGAAACCTGGGACCTAAAGTATACTATTTTCAGCTGAAATTGAATATCCCACAGGTGTTAACAGTGAATTCATTTCTCAGGGATGCCCATAAATGAATAAGTATCTAAAATCTAAACTGTAGTGAATGGAAATAAAAGTGTATGGTTTCAATTTAGTAGAATTTTAAATCCTTGCATCTAACAAAAAGGTAATTAATGTTTTGCAATAATCACTAAATTGTAATTACAACTTAATTATTTTATACTATCAATAGGTTTTAATATGGATTGTATTGCAATGTATTCATAAAATGGAAAATTTGACTGATTTTAAAAAAAATGTCTAGATCTATCAATAAATTATTGACGTTTTTGTTTATTGATAGTATATTTTGTATTTTCGGAAAAGATTTATTAACGGGAATGTTTGTTAATTAAATTTCGTTGCTTTTTTATTTTGTTTAAACAGTTTAACCTTATAGCTGCTAAATCTTTTCTGTTATGAAAACTTATTGCTTTATTTACAAAATTTGATATATTGCTATGCTGGGAAACTGACTTCAATAGTTTTTGTTTCTTAAAAAGAGGAAAACTGCATACATCACTGGGATTAAAATTCATTTGGTTTTAAAGCCTTCAAGACTTATCTATTTTTGACTAACTACTCATGGTATAGAGCAATCGAAAGTCAAATTTCCATTTGAAGCTTTACTCTGTGTGAAGCAATTTATTAGGTTTCCTTTGTTTTTAAGCGTAAATGACACAACAGACTTCTCCTTTAATTACAATTGCTATGAATACCTGATTATGCTCCCAAAATAATATGATTGGTAAAAGTCAATTTGACAGGAACACAACAACAAAATCAAGAAACACTAGAGGCCAATATACCTTGATGGAAACCATGTTTCCAAGTCACGTATTAAGCTCTAACTGGTGCTTAATTCAGACAATTAATGGGAAAATCCGCATTTAATTTTCCAACGTGTGTCTTGCTTTAGTTTAACACTAACACTGTACTGATGTCTAATATTTCCCCAGGACTTACATTTAAATAAAACTATATACAGTTGTCACAGACAACTTCAATAATGAGTATCAGAATTGAGCGCATCTAGGAAACTAAACACGAAGAGTATGAAAGATCAAATACACGCATCCAGAGTATTAAGCAAATTGAGTGCTTAAATTTATATTGCAATATGTCTGTGCAATTTCTTTTAGACATCCAGTTTAAACTCCCAAACTGTATACAATTTTCTGTTTATACAGTTATATTATTTCATAAAGGTGCTTCTACATCAGAATCATCTTATTCACAGTCAATTATTTCAAACAAAGAACATTTTTTTTTAACCAGTCAGCGGTCTTAAGTTCACGTATTGCTTTTCTTTTTTTTTTAAGCAACTTATACCTGTCCAACGACTGTGCATATTGACTTTGATGAAAGAATTATACTTGTAATTAAGAATATATGTCCATCCCCCCTCTTGAAATGTTGTTGTTTGCGGCTTCCACAAACATGGAGTCCGACGCGAAAAATTTAGTCATTGAGTATAAGAATACAAAGGTGTGGTATAATTGCCAATGAGAAAAACTAAATGACGTAGTAGGTTATAAACTATAGATCACCGTGCGGCCTTCAACATTTGAGCAAAATCCATACTGCATACTAATAATGAATACAAAGAGCGTACACGTCCAGAACAAATATGGTTATATAATTTTTTCGGGCTATTATTTCTTCCAGATTACGATGTTGAGGATTCCTCTGCGATGATATGATGACTGGAGCTGAAACAAGTACTTAGATGTTCCAAATTTTCATATTACAAATGTACTTTTAAAGAAAAATGTTCTAAGGAAGAACTGTTATAATCGGATATAGGTAAAAACTGTCCAAAACTGTTCTAGGTTAGACATGTTTGAAACTGTTCTAGGGCAGAACTGTTTTAAAGGTGCCAGAAGAACTGCTCTACAAACTGTTCTAGGGCAGAACTGTTTTAAAGGTGTCAGAAGAATTGCTCTACGGACTGTTCTAGGGCAGAACTGTTTTAAAGGTGTCAGAAGAACTGCTCTACAGACTATTCTAGGGCAGAACTGTTTTAAAGGTGTCCGCAGAACTGCTCTAAAGACTGTTCTAGGTCAGAACTATTTTAAAGGTTTCTAAAGAATTGCTCTACAGACTGTTCTAGAGCAGAACTGTTTTAAAGGTGTCAGAAGAATTGCTCTACGGACTGTTCTAGGGCAGAACTGTTTTAAAGGTGTCAGAAGAACTGCTCTACAGACTATTCTAGGGCAGAACTGTTTTAAAGGTGTCCGCAGAACTGCTCTAAAGACTGTTCTAGGTCAGAACTATTTTAAAGGTTTCTAAAGAATTGCTCTACAGACTGTTCTAGAGCAGAACTGTTTTAAAGGTGTCAGAAGAATTGCTCTACGGACTGTTCTAGGGCAGAACTGTTCTAAAGGTGCCAGAAAACTGTTCTACAGACTGTTCTAGAGCATAACTGTTCTAAAGGTGTCAGAAGAACTACTCTACAGACTGTTCTAAAGGTGTCAGAAGAACTGCTCTAGAGACTGTTCTAGCATTGAACAGTTATCCTTACAGTTCTTGATAAATTTTAAGAGAGGTTAGATTTGATCCCAGCAGTAAGTAAATGAGATAACTACCTAACAAAACAAGCAATAATAAAAGAAATCTAGAAATCAACACACGATCTTCAATGTAGAGGAGAGTGTTCGCAATATGACAAACTCTTAATCACCCAAAGGCTGGACAAGATGTCTTCAAATTCAATAAAGACTGAAACTCTCCGACTTTATTCTCCGTATTTACGGCATTTCTGTATTAGATTTTAACAACAACATTTTTATAGGTTATAACTCTGTTGGCTTATCAAGTTTATTTTTCTGTGACAAAAATTAGAAATTTCTTAAGCAGATTTTATTCTTGACCTTGTTGTTTGTGTAAACTTTCTTGTTAGGTTATACTCTTACGTGTGTTTTGTAAAATGTGTATAAAAATTAATACTTTATTGATAAACTTTATTGATAAATTATCATTTGTTCAATCCATTGATATTTTCAGTCTTTTCGTATGTTTATAAGTGACATATTTAGGATTTCCAAATTCAGTAATTAACCTTAAAATTCAGTACATTTTGGGTTTTTGTTAATTCTTATTATAGATCTCATGAAATTAGGCCAAAAAACATTGGTTAATGTTTTTATGTTGCAAAAATTGAGTTGGTAGGGAGCCAATTAATTATATTTTTTCAAATATATGATATATATTATATGGGAATATTGATTGATTCACGAATGCTTAACGTCAAGCAGCAAATATTTGACTCATATTTAGGACGATAACATATTAATTTGAGATTCAAATACTAGTACCCTGCTTTATAAAGACCAACACACTGGATCGGAGTATTAATATGCATCTAGGGTAACAGTCCTCAAGGACCCGGGCATATTATTCCGACTACATATCAAACAGATTTTGGGCTCATTGTTAAATTTTGCGTGAAGGACGGAGACGTAGCAAATACCAATTTTAGACTCAGATCGAACCCTCTACTTCCTATATTCAAAGAGACAACGCTACCACCAGACCACCGACACCATTACATGCATGTCTGTCCCAGGTTCAAGTTAGGGATACATACTATTTTAATCTGGATTTTTATCGTTGTTTTATTTCCAGGGCATGTTTTTTGCATGCAATCGAGAGTATTAATAATTCACAATATACCATTAATTGTACGCATACTAAACTAAATATTAAAACATTTTTAATTCTGAATTAACTTATTAAACAACGTTCCAATGCTCTGATTAAATGCATTTTTCATCATAATGATAATGGGTAGTCCTTTTTATGTTCATCGGTCGTCACGGTCAGCTGTCGATAAATTTCAAACAAAAGTTAATTTCTACTGTTAAGCAATTTTTTCAAGAAGTTTTTTTCTCTAATGAAATCCAACTTGGAAACACTTCGTTGGCTGGTTCTCAATGCCTCACCAATTTTGGGTAAGTTTGGAAGATTTGGAACCTTTGGAGCTGGTGGAACTGATCCAGATTCCCCTCGTTTATTCCAAGATCGCTCGGCTGGCTTATCTGCATCATTCAAATACCACTTGCATACGTCGGGGTTTTCTTCTTTCATGCAAGCTAAATCGATAAGTGTTTTGCGACAAGATACTTCCATATCGGGGCAATGCATATGTAAGTAAACATAGAACTTGCCAATGCCAATTAAAGCCTTGCGAACTTCAGCACTGCAACAGTCCCTTGGACACAGATAGTCACCAATTGTCGTCACGCACTCGCCAACCTGTGTGTCCTTTTCTTTCTCGTCCTCAGAGTATTCACCCATTGCGCACTGGCCTATTTCCTCGTTTACATTTTCCATGTTTTTCCCGCCTATCCATGCAACAGTGCCAACAAATTCAGAGGCTGGACTAGCGTTGGTATTGGCACACCACAAAATGGTGATGACAAGAGAAACGAGTGTCAACTTCATTCTGAAAATTAAATAATTCAGTTAGAATAGAAATTAGGTTTTTTATGTCCATCAGGTCACATCTTAATTATTCTGCTGTCAATTAAATACTTGTATCGTATCTGTGAAATGAGGCCAATATATTTGTGTTTAGTGGTTTCCTTCTTTAAAAAATAGGAAAAGAAGCCGGATTCTTCTTTAATTGTTCCTTTTCAAAAATGTTTATGACTAGAAATAAAATATATAATTTTTGGCAAAACTGTTTGAAGTCAACCCGACGCAACATCGGCTTGTGCGCTAAGGTGGCGTATTACAAACACCAATCAATAAATCTACAGTCCTCTTTGAACGATGATTGATTGTGTTCTAAACGTCCAGTGAAAAATATTTCAATTATATTCAGGACGAGAACAGCTTTTTCAGCTGAATTTTTTACTATATTCATACCATTAAAAAAATACAACATAAAATTGAGAATGGAAATGGGGAATGTGTCAAAGAAACAACAACCCGACCAAAGAGCAGAAAACGGCCGAAGGCCACCAATGGGTCTTCAACACAGCGAGAAAATCCCGCACCCGGAGGCGGGCTTCAGATGGCCCCTTAATAAAAATGTGTACTAGTTCAGTGAAAATGGACGTCACACTAAACACCAAAACATATAAATGAACTAAAATTAAAAAACATACAAGACTAACAAAGGTCAGAGGCTCCTGACTTGGTACAGACGCAAAAATGCGGCTGGGTTAAACATGTTTTGTGAGATCTCAACCCTCCCCCTATACCTCTAACCAATTTAGAATAAACAAACACACAGCAATACGCACAGTAAAACTCTGTTTAAAAGAAGTCCGAGTCCGATGTCAGAATAGGTAACAAAAGAAACTAAGCAAAATGATAATGATACATAAATTAACAAAGGACTACTAGCAGTTACTGACATGCCAGCTCCAGACCTCAATTAAACTGATTGAAAGATTATGTCTCCATCACATGAAAATCAAGCACAATCCCTTCCGTTAGTTTAGTACCATTACTATGATATGTTTGTCAAAATTAATTTGATAAATTATGACATTCCGGAACCTTTTATAGCATTCTATATGATAACCGTTTTGGTCATTTTTGAAGGCCGGTCGGCCTTCTGTTGTTGTTCTCTTCCTTGTCTGAATAGTTGTCTCATGATAATCATACCACATCTCCTTGTCTTTAGGGCGCTGGTGAATAGTTGTCTCATTAATAACCAAACCACATCTCCTTGTCTTTAATATAATAACGATAATGAAGTAAATATTAAACAAGCAAGTAAATTAAAGCTTACCTTAACGTTTTGGTTCTACTGAGTACTATAATGCCTAAATTCTTGCCCTGGGGCTTTTTATAAAAGCTATTTTACAATGTTAACCAATGAAAAGGTGTTATATAAAATAACCTTGGATATTTCAAAATGAAAATGCTTACACAAGTATTTTTGGTATAATAAACAACTTAGTTTTTCACCCTTGTTCTAAATCACATTTTTTGGGGTGTACTGCGTTCTAACCAAATTTGTATTTGCACATTTCATAATGTGTGTAATTTATGATATAATGTCGTTTATTCTATTTCTAAATAATACCAAAAAATAAAAACAGTTTTTTCTTTAATATGTTGATTTAATGTCCCATTTTTTATAAATTTTTCCTTATACTTTTGATTAAACATAGAATTTATATTTGATGAGGATAAATGAAACGGTTAACATTTTTGTTAGCTTTTCGGTTAAGTGATGAATACAAATTTCTCATATAACAAAAATTGAGTTTTAGAAATTTTGATCTGCGTTTGAATACAAAATAAAAATTGCATTGCCATCTAGAGATTATTTGTAAAGGAGAAAGGAGAAAGTTCGGTTATGGTAAAGCCACCCGTTTTACCACTTTCAATCGAAAATCAAAAAGTATTTTCAATATACCAAATCTTAAGATATGCATAAGAAGATTGTCGTAAAGCAGTATTTATATTTTTGAATGTTGTCTTATCTTAATGTTGGCATTTTTTCTTACAGTTAGTGCAAAGCAGTAGCAGCTGCCATAATAGCCTCATTTTGAGATATTGGCATTAACATGATTAATGTTTAGACTTGATCAACAGCTTTAACCAAAACGATATTTTGCTACAAAGATGTTATCAATAATTTGTGTAAATTTAAAAATACTTTTTGGGTAAAGCTGTCCCTCATATATATTTTTTACCAAAAACTATTTGTGAAATGGTAATTTTAGGCCAAGTACGTAAAAACTGTATTTCGACATGTTTATGATGTGTCATAGTGAGATCACAAAGTAACCTTTCTGCATTAAAGTGTCCATATCTTATTGAACAGTTGGTTTATCAATTATAACAGAATTTAAAAAAAAAAGCTTTAATAAGTTTACTATGTTTACAATCTCAGAGTCCAAATAATTGGTCTTATCATGCCTCCTCTTTTGAGGTCAACTGAAGGTGATCTATTTTCAAAATGACCTCTCGGAAGGAACATTTGCACCTAAGAAATAAACATAGAAATAACTTTTACAGAAATATAATTCTTGACATAGAACTCCACTCATTCAAATACATTGTATTTACTACTCACAGAGAAAAAAAAGAAGAAAAAAAGACCTTCAAGTTCATTGAAACCCAAGAATTTAGAGCATGCAATATCAATACTTGAAAGTTATACATTTGGCACAATATCACGTGATTGCAGTTTACTTTCTATCCTTACGTTTGAGTACGCTACGGTTAATGACACAGACTTAGTTGACAAAAAATTATGAAGAAAAAGTCAGAAGATAACCAACGAAACCAAACAGGAGCTTCTTAGGAAGAATGAAAAGAAGCTAGCATTAATCTTTAACTACACGTTCTGCGATATAGATGATGTCCTCTCGCTAAATAATTAAAAGTTTGGCGACTATGTTGAAAGCATCTATCCCATCGAACTTGAAATAAAGGATATAACAGATACAGTCTGCCTTCTGTCTTGACCTACACGTCTAGAAATTGACGATGAAGGTCGGTTGACAACAAAACTACTTTACGACAAAAGAGATGATCTCAGCTTCCCAATTGTGAACTTTGCATTTCTATGTGGCAACATTCCTTCAGCACCTGCATACGGAGTATATATCTCTCAGTTGATACGATGCCCCAGAGCTTGCATTTCTAATCATGATTTCTGACAGAGGATTGTTGCTTACAAGGAAGCTATTGAACAAAGAGTTCCAAGTAGTGAAGTTGAAATCATCCCTTCGAATTTTTTATGGACGCCATCACGAGTTGGTTTAACTTTATGGAATATCTGTTTTACAGATGACGACGGATATATGATCCAATTGTTATAACCGCACTCCACTCCTCTTTTCCTCGAATGTGACCTTCCGAATTAGACTTTTCACCGGTGTCACATGTGGGGAAAGATCTGCTTATCCTTCCGGAGCACCTGAGACCACCCCCCCCCCCCCCCCCCCTTATAGGTGGGGTTTCGTTTTACTCAGTCTTTAGTTATCTATGTTGTGTTTTGTGTACTGTTGTTTGTCTTTTCGTCGTTTTTCTTTTTTTGCCATGGCATTGTCAGTTTGTTTTCGACTTATGATCGAGTTTGAAAATCCCTTTGGTATCCTCATCTCTCTTTTATGATGATAAACGGTGAAATGACCAAATCAGAACAAATAAGTTTTTTTTTAAGTACTTCGTAACTTCATCATCTTTGAATGAAAGTGCAGTAAGTAGGACTATAACACCAGAATAAAGTGCAAAATAAATTTCTTGATTCATCCTAAAGTAGGAGATCCATTGAAATTAATATCAACCACTTTACTCAAGTTTTAAATTTCACTTGATAGTGTATATATTAAAGTTGTTAAAGGGCGTCACCCAATTATCTGAATATAAACCTCAGTGAAAGAAAACTAATCGTTTCGCGTAATAATACATATCAAATCAGATCCAATAAAGATTGAAATTATGATGAGCATGAAAATATTGTATGACTTTGTCGGCGGTTTTTCCCTAAATAAAAACTACATGTAGTCCATATGGCTAGAAGTGGTGTTAAACACCAAAAATCAGACATCAATCAATTTTTGTTTGGTCTATTGTTTTCATTCTTAGGCTTTATTTGTTTGGCCCATTTTTCGAACGTATTAACGCATTATTCTCTATTCTATAAACCCCCTCTATATCCTCTTACAGAGGAAAGTTGATTCGTGAAGTAATATTTTAGAAATTCTATCTTTACGAATGCTCTATATATATTTTGATGTACTTGTTTTATTGGGTTTGTGACTCACTTAATCAACAACAGGACAAGAAAATGAATATTCATTTATTGAATTATGTCGATTTAAAAATCTAAATTAACAGACATCAAAATGTAAAACGCGCTTTGAATACCGGTATTATGTTATTGCATAATATTCACAGCTACATATACGTCTGACATGTTATATAATTGGTTAAAAGCTTGCATTGAAGAGAGGAATTTAAAAAATAATTATATATAACATGAACCATATCCTTTATCCTAACCATTATCTTGATTAAGAAATTGAACACTGGCATTATAGATAAGACATACAAATCGGTGACCTATGGATTTCTTATATCTTTGTCAGTCGCTCTCCGATGATAGTTGTCTTGAAGGCAATAATTCCATATATCTATGTTTTAGTAAATCATTCAAAGTGTATAATATGTAGAAATAAACAAACAGTAAAAAAAAAATACAGTGACATAATAAAACACAGAATAAAATGCGAGACCTGAAAAGTTGAAACAACAGGGTTTAATACTGAATTTACAAATAAAAGCAAATCTTTCCTAACGGTTTCTCAGTATTTCAAGCCTTGCAATTTTACCAGGGTGTCTTTCTTTTTCTCACATGTGGAATGCTCCTTCAAATCGTTCAGAGGGTGACCGTATTACACTGTCTCAACAAGTAGGTTGGGTAAAATCGGAATATCTCAATACACAACAACCATTGCCGTACATTTGTAGGTAACTTACATGTCGATGAGTAAACATTGACACGTATTACTCGATTCTTTTACATGTTTTATTTGTATATATTTTAAAATAGATGCTAAACACCTCCAGCTTTGCTTTGCGTATAGAAATATGTCATAGCTGAGCTTATCCCGTCCTGAATACAAATACCCTTGCGACAAAAGGTGTCCGTATATATTGCTTTTTTAAATGCAAAATTACTCAGTCTGGATTAATCCAAAACGATCTCATTTCCCACTGGCTGTCCAAACTCTCCAACCGTCCTTAAATTCCGGTCGACGTATTTTTCAAATCACATACATGCATGTATTCATGACTTTGTATTGATTGTTATGAATCTAGACCTACATATGCATGAACTATTTACCACTGGACTTAAAACAATCAACAATCAATCAATCATTCAAGATACTTTAATGATGAGGAACGAATATCAAAATCAAGAACGGAGTATGTTTATTCTTTTATTGCATAATCTTTAAAGTAAGAATACCCTACTTTTAACATAATGTAATATAATCGTATTCGACATAAAAACATGCATTGAAAAGAGAATTTCGAAATACTAGTAAAATTGAAAATATAACCTATAATTTCCAAACTTCTAACTTTACAAAGGTTTAAATGGACAATAATAAATAAGTTAAAAACTAGTATTACATGTATAAATAAGTAAACACCCACGCATACATCGTCTTAAGGAAATCAGTGAGCGTAAACCTCCGACATAAAGATCAACAAGCTGATTTTGTTTTTAATTTTATGTTAAGATAAGCCTGTCAGGTTTAAAACTTATTCTAATTATCTAAATCTTTTTAATAAAACGAAAAAATAGAAATGAAAACAAAATAACGAGAGATATGTTTGACTAAGATAAACAAAGTTATTAATTTTTTCACAAAGACGCACTTTGAAAGTTCACATCATCTATTTATTGTATCGTTTCATGGACACGATGGAGAGTAAAAAAGAAATAGGAAGTAATTAACAAATCTTTCAAAATCTTTAGTACATGTATGTAAACTCTTAGCAACTTTTACATATTTACATTGAAATTTCAACATTGAAATGACATGCGAATAACCGATACATTTGTTACTTGGTTTAGGAACTCTGTACCACTTTAAGAATTAAATTAAATGTAGCTTACTTACAACATGTATTTGACTTGCAAGAGGTCACAAGTTGGCCAACCGAATTAACCAAAAACTTGATATTTGTGATTAATTGATGTTTGCTTAAATCCAGTAGCAAATATCTCATGCATATTCGGGAGGAGAACTTTTTTTTTATTCAGGATTTTTTTCCAAAATGAATCGACTAGGGTGAGGAGAGTAGAATTAGGACTGCCAGTAGAAATAAAAGTAACCATATTTGTTGTGAATTTGTTGCTGTCAATCAATTTTGGGGTAGATGATTCAATTGTCTTAATAGTTTACAATTTAACAATTATATCATTATAATATAATTACAGATTGTATTAGTTTTAAGATTATAGAAATAAATAAGCAAACAATTTTCGCTTTGTAATATGTATGACATTCAAGATTTCCGGATATAGAAGTAATAAGAGGCCATTTTATAACAGGATGTTAAAACTGATGGAGGACTCTCTCTGTGTATGTATACCCAATTATTATCATTTATATTTATACAATTAATTTCAATGTAATTGATTTTTTTTTTGTTAAATGATGAAGTTCAAGATTCAGTTCCAGTCACAAATGAATTTATTTGTTTACTATACAGGCGTGTGTTTTTATGGAGAGGCTGCTGAAAGGATACTGGTATTGGCAAAGAAAGATTTAAATCCAATATGTCATAGTAAGAAATCTAACTAAGAAATTATCAGACAGGTTTTCGACTCAATTCATCGAAAACATATTATTATAACATACAGGGAATTGCCAATGCAAGAAATACAATGTTTTCAACTCTCAAATAGAACGAGTTTTAACACGATTTTTTTTTCTATACTCAGTAGTATTATGTATATTGTACGCTATTTCGTAAATGGAATATATTGAAGCTTATAGCATATACAAAATGTAAGTGTAGTTTCACGTAGACAGGTTTGAAATGTTTTAAGAAATCGAGTACTAAGGTTACATTGGAGTCTGCAATTCAGTGATTGTCTGTGAAAACGCTGTCTATATCGTATTTGTTTTTCGTTCATGCCTGGTCGTTGGTATTCTTGTTTGAATTATTTTACTTGATACCAAGACTGACATGTCGGTGCCTTTCATGACTTACTACCAGTTTTGTAGTCTAGAGACCGTACAGTGACATAATATAGTATTGCTTACATCTATGCCATTTGGTCTTTGGTAGATACATGTAGTTGTCTCATTGGCAGTCATACCAAATCTTCTTAGTTTTATTCATGAGTTAAGTTTTTTTTATATTTTATAGAAGGACTGCAATGATATTCCAGCATCGTGTCCAAGTGGTGTATACAAAGTTTATCCAAAACATACAACAGGATTTGACGTCTTCTGTCAAATGAAAATAGAAGTGGACATTGATCTCACAAAACATGTTTAACCCCGCCGCATTTTTGCGCCTGTCCCAAGTCGGGAGCCTCTGGCCTTTGTTAGCCTTGTATGTTTTTTAATTTTAGTTTATTTACATGTTTTTGGAGTTTAGTGTGACGTCCATTTTCACTGAACTAGCACACGATTTTATTTAGGGGCCAGCTGAGGACCACTTCTGGGTGCGGGATTGTCTCGCTCCATTGAAGACCCATCGGTGGCCTTCGGTTGTTGTCTGCTCTTTGGTCGAGTTGTTATCTCTTTGACATAATCCCCATTTCCATTCTCTATTTTATTGGACTGTAAGTTATAGAAGCAAAGAAAGATAAATGCTATGATTGTCTTATTAGCCGTTGCGTTATTTGAAATCAATCAATTTTTTTTTTCTGTTACATTTGTGTCACAGACCTTGAATACTCAAATAAGTTTTAACAAACTATATGTACCTGTGTTGTTTTTAAACATGAATTCTTAACATGTCAAAATGTCTTGCGTTTCTACATTTGTAAGGGAGCATTCTCGATCATCTTGGAGGTGATCCTTTAAGTAACTTTATATATCTTACCCCTTAGAATGCCACACCTTCAAAGACAGTTGTCATTCTTTATCGAGTTTCGTAAGATTGAATGTGATTTATCCGCTTAATATTTAGTTTCTTTTTTTAATGATATGTCTTTTTTTTAAGAGTTGTCTTCCAATGATGATACGTCATATTTAACATAGGAAAGGTCTAATTTTGAAATTGAATTTAATTGTTTCTATTTGTTTCAATGTTCTGTCGTTTAAAGGCTCCATAAATTAAGGGTTTATACTCTTTAACACCGTATAACTATATTACAGTTAATGTTTAATTCTACAGGTAACAAGAAGATGCATTCCCTTACAGCGCAAGGAAAGTACGAAATGAGAATAGATCTGTCTGACTTTGATGGAAATCATGCATTTGCAAAATATAAAGATTTCAAAATAGGAGATGCAAGTTCAAAGTTTAAACTTACGGCAAATGGATACAACGGCACTGCAGGTAACTTCATTTATCATGTTATGGATGTATTCTTCTGACGTTTCAGTCTCGTTGAAATCTCGTTCTGGAATCATTTCCAAAACATGTGATACAAGTGGAAAATATCAATGAATTTAAAAAATATTATAATCAAACTTAACTTAAGCAAGTCAATAAAGTTGATAGTATACACACAATAAGCACAAAACAATGGTGGAAAACCATTAAAAATTTGATCGGACTACCAAATAAAAAATCAGTCTATCCTACTTTAATTTTCAATAACCAATATATAGAAAGTGATTACGACAAAGCTAATTATTTTAACGATTATTTCTGCGCACAGTCTTCGGTTGATGACTCAAAAACTGTATTACCAATATTAGAATATGATGAAATTAAAAAACTAGAGGAACTGATTATAAGTGAGTAGGATGTTGAAGATGTGCTTGTAAATCTTGATATTTCAAAAGCTACAGGGCCTGATTTAATCAGTCCAGGACTCCTGAGTTCGGCAGCAACTGTCTTGAAGTATCCGTTTACAAAACTTTTTAATTTATCCCTTCTAACAGGTAGATTTCCAGATGTGTGGAAACTAGCAAATGTTATCCCTGTCTATAAGAACAAAGGTGGCCCAGAATTTTTACTTAATTACAGACCAATATCTTTGCTGTCTAACATTGGTAAGACAATGGAGAGATGCATTTTTAAATACCTTTTTAACTTTATTATTACAAATTCTTTATTAACAAAATTCCAGTCTGGTTTTATCCCTGGTGATTCGACGGTAAACCTACTGTTATGTATAATTAACGATTTTGGTAAAGCATTAGATGCAGGGAAAGAGGTAAGGGTAATTTGGACATAAGTCGAGCTTTCGACCGAGTCTGGCATAAAGGCTTACTCTGTAAGCTTTAAAAAATCGGAATTAATGGAAAATTGCTACTTTGGTTTGAAAGCTATTTAAACTCAAGAAGGCAACAGGTTATCATTTGCGGAGAAACGTCCAACAACGAGCATGTCTCAGCTGGGGTACCCCAAGGGTCTATCTTGGGTCCTATTTTATTTCTTATTTATATAAATGACATAGTTAATGATATAGAATGTGATATTAAACTTTTTGCTGACGACACTTCAATTTATATAGTGGTTGATAACGAATATGAAGCGGCAGAAAAGCTAAATAAAGATATTGAGAAAATACATAATTGGTCTAACCAATGGCTTGTCAATTTCAACCCAAACAAAACAGAAATAATGACCATTTCAAAAAAGCACCATAAACCTCATCACCCACCTGTGTATATGAATAATATTATCATAACAGAAGTTGAGTCGCACAAGCATTTAGGGGCTATTATAAATGAAGATGGAAGCTGAAATAATCATGTAAAAATGATTATTGATAAAGCTATTCCAAGATTAGCATTATTCCTAAAGCTAAAGTTTAAACTTAAAAGGAAAAATTTAGAAACTATTTATTTATCTTTTATACGTCCAGTCTTAGAATATGGGGACATTGTCTGGGATAACATACCTGATTATTTAAAAACATCTCTGGAAAACTTACAAATAGAAGCAGCAAGAATTGTTACAGGTGGTACTAAGATAACATCGAGACAGTTGCTGTACGATGAAACCGGTTGGGAAACTCTCCAGTCTCGGCGTAATAAACATAAGTTATTAAAATTTCACCAAATGTTTCACGGAGATTGTCCTGATTATCTTTCTGTATTAGTTCCAAATCAGAGGCTAGATCTACACGACCACAGGACTAGGGGGTCTTCAAATTTACAAACAATATTATGCAGAACAAGCTATTACCAAAAGTCATTTCTACCAGCCGTTATAAACCTTTGGAATGATATTCCAGACGACATTCGTTTAAATCAATCAAAATCGGGTTTTAAGACATATCTCTCTCAAAATATTAATAAAATACCTTTGTATTTTCACTAAGGCTGTAGAAGAGAACAGATATGTTTAGCAAGACTCAGACTCCAGAGTAGTGTTCTAAGGGACCATCTATTTAAAAAAAATCTTATCGAAGACGCACTGTGTTCCTGTGGTCGTGTAGAAATTACCTCTCATTACTTCCTCAAATGTCCAAAATATAATGAAATTCGAAGGGATACTATCGGGACGGTCTCTTGTTTTAATCTTAAGATTATCTTATATGGGGACAGTTTAAAGTCTGACGAGGACAATATGCAAATATTTCGTAAAGTTTCTGAATACATAAATAAAACAAAACGTTTTGAAAGTTGATCTTGTATATATATATATAAAAAAACGATGTAAAATCAAGTGGATTGTCCGTCGTAAATGACTATAATCGGACATGTTTGTTGGTTTCAGTGACTGTCTATCAAGAAAGCAAAGTAGTGTTGACTGTTTCATTTTTTTTTCATTTTTTTTTTTCATTTTTTTGTTGTTTTTTTTGTTTCACATTTTCTTTCTTTTAATTTATTTTATTTGTTAGTTGTTTTTTTTTTTTTCATTTTTTGTGTGTGTGTGTGTATTTATTCAATTTATCAAATGCTACCTTAAACTGAATATACTGTTGGCACGTAATATTGTTTGTTAAATGGATATTTTTTTTTTTGGGAGACGGATTTATATAAGTTTTTCCAAACTTTTTTCCGAATCCCATATTTGAACTTTATCTAACATTGTATTGTAATATTTTATTCATGTAACTTTTCATTAATAAATACTGTTTAAACTAAACTTAACTTTGTGAAACAATTGTGTATTTACAATAAGTATTTTTTTGAGTAATAAAATTTTCAAATTTTATAACCAATCAAGTCAGTCTCATTAGCCAAAATTTTGAGAAAATGGGTGAAGGATACAAGAAATGATTTATAAAACTTTCTTATATTAACACCTTCCTATAGTTTTTTTGAGTTAAATTTATTTAGATTGGTCCACTTCATCTTAAGTGAAAGTATAAAAAAAAGTTTAATTGTGAAACTGTGATTTTTTTTTCATGATAATAGCCCATAAATGGATAAAAAATTGATGAAAAATGGAAAAATCATCAAAATTGGGTACTTTCAAATGACCGTAGCAAAAAAAGTAGTGCACCATCATATGATTTTTTCTTCACCAATTATTTTTTTACAGTCATATAAACCCAACAATCAGGTTAAGAAAAAAAAAAGATTGATTCTAGAAATGTTTGACTCCTCAGAGGTGTACATCCTTAACACAAAAACTGATTACTTTTAATTAAATAATTATTTTGTTTAAAAATTGGATATGGTTGATATGGATTTAGGAAAGGTTCTTTTAATACATGTATAAATATGCTGTAAAATGGATAAAACAGGATTGTTTTTCAAAAAAGAGGGTTTTAACTCCATTAAAAAAAAAACTCAAATTTCTTTCCTCTTGTTCGATTAAAAGAAAGCATAAAACACTCCAAAGATTCATGTAGCCTAAAGTTAATTGTTTAATCATGACTTGATTTCCAAAAAAGAAAATGAAGTCAAAATTGACATTAAGCACAAGAAATATTTTGTACGTAAATATTTAGACTAGTTCCTTATTCTTTATCTGTTTGGATATGATACCCGTATGTTGCAAGGGAGAAAACCAGCCTAGTGGATATTAAACACTATGTTAATACACTCTTACATGGAAGAAATTGAGCCTCCGAAGAGACCTCTTGTTACATGTATGTGTGGTGATACATAATTTGCAATGTCTTATATTATTAATCGAAAATTTTTAAGGATTTGTGGTTCTTTAAAACTGATCACATGCACATTAGTATTTACTCCGTTTATACTCCAATGCTGTTTGGTTTAGCTTTTCGTAGGTAAAAAAATAGCATATTTCACAGGGCATACATCATGTTATTAAAATACGTTCTAGTTTTACAATGTGCATGCAATAGTTGTTGATTAATAATATGACAGTTGTAGCCTTTTGTTGAGGTCAACACGATGTTATATCGAAAAGAGAAGCATATCGACCTAGGACTTCGTCCTCGGTCCATATGTTTTCTCTTACATGTATGTTGATATACGTCGTAACGACCTCATAAAAGGTCTAAAAATTGTATTATATCAGCTTCAAATATTTGTTTTATACGAGTAATTAGTTTTCAATAAAATTCTGTAGGAAACAGCTTGGCGCACCATTATGGCTACCCCTTTTCGACCAAAGACATGGATAGTGATAATTCCAAGTCAAATTGTGCTACTTATTATCCAGGCAGGCGCCCGGTGTTTCAACAAATGCAATACGTCTGACATGAAACAAGACAAGAAAAGAAACACAATGGTGCCTACTGGCGTACATGGTAAGGAAACATCTACTCACTAAAACACTCAGTGATGATGCTCCGAAGATTATATTAATTTGATAAAATCTTCTAATTCAAGACTAGTTTCGTTATTTTTGCAGGGTTGTTGAAAAATACTACTCAAATATGCTCAAAGCCAATGAAATATATAGAAAACGTTTGTATTGCTAACGCAAAACAAATAAAAAAAAACTTAAAAAACAAACAGACACGGTCTTATAAATAAAAGAATTAACGGTTAATTACCAAATGTAAAACATTATTTAAACTATTGCTGTATAATGTTACGAATATGTCCATAATCTGTTAGAGTTGTTCTTTCCAGTTCAATTGATATTTGCAGAGGTTATTTTACAACTGGTTAAATTCCTAAATTGCAATGCAGGGAATCGATACTTAAGATTTACTGACAAATTATTAAGTCTTGGATTTCTCGAAAAACTTCATTAAATTCTTACAAAGATTTCAACATTTGGTTTTGAATTTTGGCTGTACGTGTACCTATACTTATGTATATGAATTTTGAAACAGGTGTGATATCAAATCACGATGATGTTGAGCTGGTAAATCATGATACAATCCATGATATCCTTTGAATAATGTTGTTAAGGTTAAAATTGTGTACATTGTTATAAGATCTTTGAAAATTGTCCTTATCTATACTGAAAAATTAACACAAAATTGATACACGTATATTGCCATTCAGTAATAAACAGTTATGGTAATGCATCCTGGCGATATTTATATTTTGACATTTCAGAAAGTATTACTTTTCGCAGACTGCTAATGACTTCTGTGTACCAAATCATTGTATGTGTACTGATTTATGTGTTAGCCTTGAAAAAACATGATATTTACTAGCTTTCAGTAAATATGAGCACTCTTACATCTAAACTTAAGGTCATTGGTTTTATGCTTTCTACCAATCAAATCAGCTTCGCTTGACAAGATTTTTCAGTTTCTTCTAATGTTATACCCTTTCAACAATGTTCCACAGTTAGGAGAGGGTTGTAGGCCAAAACAAAAACATGTTTAACCCGCAACATTCTTTATGTGACTGTCCTAAGCGAGTGGCCAGTATTCTAGTAGTTGTTGCTGGTTGCCGTCTATCATATCAATTGTTTTTCGTGTAATTCTTTATGCTTAACTCTGACCGGTTTTTTTTTTGTTATGAATTGTTTCACATGGTGTTATCTTGGAACTTTTGTAGCTTATTATACTGTGGTGTTCCTGATTGTTTGTACTAAAATTCGACATAGTTTGTTGCCATTATAACACGTCAAATGTTAAATTTTTGTTCCATTTTCTGAACATTTTTACTTTAGTTATGTTACGGTAAAAGTAAGATCATGTGCTGTATCTTTGGACTTTACATTAGAACAAGACGCCTTTTAAAATGCCCTTTAATGTATTATGTTACCTTGCCGGAATTAATGGAGAACGGTGACCTCCATTTTCTCTTTTTTTTCTAAAAGTTTATAGAAAGTGCAGCCTTGTTATGAAACTTTTCAAACAGACTATTTTTTTATAACATTGAGGTAGCTTTTGAAATTAAGGGGTGCATTTTCATCATGCATAGGTCTGATATTTTAGTCCGGTTGCTATACTTTTGCTTCTCTCCAGGTACATCATCACTCCAACCTTCAGTGCATTTGGTAAATATTTTGGACTCAAGAATCACTGAAGAGACTTTACAGAAATGCGTATCTGGTGCAGAAAAAAATAGTTTACCGTTATGCTTTTGCTTCTAAAAAGTCAAACCGTTATGACGTAGCGAAGTTAAAAAATTAAAAACAGGTCGTCGAAATTTTGAAATTCAGTGCATTATAATTTAAAAATTTGAATGCCCCCTTTTCCTGACCATATTTGTGCAATAATGCTGACTGTCATGAAAACGTCGGAAGTCATGGTGTTTATATTCTATGATTATTCAAACTTGGTTCTTTTTAACGTACGATATCAATAAAATGAAGGCCAATGGAAGACAACTTAAACAATTACTGATGTTAAAGGCATCGGAAATCTCAACTCCGCTAAATTGCGATGCTTTCCGAAGCTCCACACGTTTTGTCGCTCACTATAAAAACAATAAAAAAACAACAACAAAAAAAAACCAATTACATTAGAATTAAATTAGGACATGTGGTTGCTCTTTACTCAAACTCACATTTCTGTATTTAAACAAATCTGTGTCTACTGAAATTAAATGAAACGAATTGAAAACGGACAAGTTGAAAAGAGTTCAGTTAAAAAGTTGTTAAGATATCTACCACCAAACAGATAATCTTATTGAAAAGTATAAGTTTTGGCCTATATACAGAATGTGTAAAATTCAATCAATTCCAATATTTAAAACTAATATTCAGTTTATATTAAGTATTGCGTGCAACTTATTTTATGTTCACAGACATAGTTTATTGCAACTGTATTGAATATTTATTTTTCCTTCATTGGTTGTCCTTTTGCTTTTTTCGAAATAGCTGGTCTTGTTGACAGGAAGCTTTTGTATGATGGCAGGATGCGGCCATTCGTATTTATGCGTTTTCGCATTTGTCATAGACGGAATAACGTGAAAACACTATTTTCTCATTTTCGCATTTTCGCTCTATCGTTTATAAGTTTCGACTTATTCACGCATTCGCCTTCTCGCCATTTTGCTTTGTTTTCGTAAATAAAATAAAGAATATATTCTAAAATGAATTGCATGAAAAAATCAATATCGGAGCATTTGTTATGGAACGCGGGAACCACATTAATAGATAATCACAATTTATCGGGGATAATGATAGTTTATCGGTCGATCATTATAGATAGTCGGCGTAAAGTATACTTTACGGTCGATCATCATAATCTAATTAATGTGACTCGCGCGCAGATAATGATAGTTACTTTTTTGATAATGCATTAACGGTCCATAAAGTGAATTGTTTCGAGAATTTTAGTTAACCTCGACCAAGTGAATTAAAACACGAGTCGTAAGTTCGATAACTTTAATTAAAACCGGAAATGCTTGTAAAATCGATTTTGATTGGCGTTCAACTTTTTTCTACTTTCGCTTTTGCGAATTGATTTACAACAATCTATATGATTTTGGATGACAGTGACAGTTGTTACTAATAATCTTAATTTTATTTAAGGACATAGCTGCTGTAATTTGTAATACTTATTCTCATTACTTCTAAATATATTCACCTGAATCAAGCGATATTCCTCAAATTCCTTGACTGTTACCATCACCTGGCATTTAGGCTTTTAGCTTTTGACCCCATGTGCCTATAAATTGCGTTTGTGTTTTGAGGAAGGGGGTTTTGAAATTGAATATTCGGTGCTGCCAATTACCGAAATAAGTTAAATAAATATTATTATACAATTAATATTATCGTGCATGCAAATAATCATACAATACTAGACTTTCGTTAGATTTGATTGTTCCTCATGGGAGTCATTTATTCTGTTAATCGAGGTCTCAGTCCGATGATTTACGTTTGTATGAAGTTACGTAAAAGAAAAGTCTTTTGAGATTGATTTGTAAAAAGGGCTTGTATTTCCTATCATGAATTTCTTGGTAGAGTGATGCTGCTCACAAAGATACTATTAAACCAAAAGTTCCAAGTGGTGAAGTTGAAATCATCCCTTCGTAAATTTTACGGACGACATCACAAGTTGGTCGACCGTTATAGAATGTCAATTTCTCAGATGACGACGGATATGTTCCAATTGTCATAACTACAATCCCGTCCCCTTTTCACGGAATATGAAATACCGAATTAGACTTAAAACCGTTTTTTTACTTACATGAACAACACGACGGGTGTCATATATGCAGCACGATCTGCTTACCCTGAGTACCTGAGATCACCTTCGGTTTTGGTGGGGTTCATGTTGCTCAGTACTTAGTTTTCTATGTTGGGTATTGTGTACTGTTGTTTGTGTGTTGGTCATTTTCTTTTTTAGCCATGGCGTTGTTTCGACTTACGAGTTTGAATGTCCCTCTGGTATCTTCTCCTCTCTTTTACTACAAATTTGGTAAAATTTATTAATTTTATCGGTTTCGTAGTGATTGCATATCTCTTGTATAATTATTAATTTGTATGAAATGGATGTCTGTGGCTTATTTTAATTTCTCATTTTTAAAATCAGACATTTTTAAACGTCAGATGCCAGCCATGTTTACGTAAAGTTTACTTTTTCAGTGGAACCTTATCTGTTGATAATTTATATAACCTTAAACCATTGTGGTGACGTCAGCCTATTCATTTACCGTGGATTCTTTTTCTAGAATGAACGCTTCCTAAATCTGCCGCTGAAATTGACTCACCAAATTATATTCAATTGTTTCCTTTGTGTGCCTAATTTCATTAAGTTTGAATTGGCTAATTTACTGATTTCTGTTCACTAATGGAATTAATTTAAAATCTTACCTTTAATTTTTGTAATTTTTATATGCCTTCACTGGGAATCGAACCCTTCCTTGAAATCTGTTATGTGTGACTGACATCAACAGATCGACCAAACCTCTCGGCTACCAATGGGTTACACTATAGATGTCTATTTTATATATTTAAATGAACATCTGATATACATAGGTTCATCTGACACACAGGGCTTGTACCTTTATATAGACAAAATAGGCAGTCGTATAGTATGAGTTGGTAGCCGCGAGGTTAGCATGGTTAAAATCAATGAGTTAAAGATAGGGATTTGTCGGTTTAGGTTCGAATCCCTGTATTCTCTCTGTTGTTCCAATTCTTAAGTTATCCTGGTTTTTTTCTAAATTTGCATGTTATAGTGGATATTTTTGTAATAATAGCGAGTTTTACCGGGTTTTTTTTTTATATTATTATTGGTTATTTCGCATGTTTGAAACAAAAATCATAACATTCTATTTGTCAATTTTTGTTTTATGAATATAGTTTGATTTCATCTGTTTTACTACATAATTTTACAAAGGTTTGTTCGCAAATTCCTATGCGAGAAAATCGTGATGTGCCTAGAGTGCTAGAAAAATTTCGATAACATACTTATTATATATACTTTATATATGCTGTTTGGTCGGGTTGTTGTCTCTTTGACACGTTCCCTATTTCCATTTTCAATTTTATTAGAAATAATTTCGAATAGGTCTTATTTTGTATAAACAGATAATATTCATATGCCTGGTAATATAAAGATCTGTAAAGGTAGAAGTGTTATATTTGTATTTTGTTAACCAATTAATTGTGATCTGAGATTTATCAATGCATCGTTGGACACGATAACATGGTTATTTAAACTCACTTACAATACCTTCTAATTAAGAAAAGGCTTTAATTTTGAAAAGAAATTAACACAATAGTTTAAGTTATAGATACAATGGATAAGCGTAGATTCATGAAAAACAAACCATTCGCCCTCCGGGCTCATGGTTTCTTTTTCAAGAATCCACGCTTATCCATTGTATCTATATAACGTATATATATATATATATCCTAAATTGAGGTAAATTCTATGGCCTTCCAAATACCGTTTCGATTCCTAACATCACTGAAGAGACATTAATTGTCGAAATCCGGATATGGTGTACAAATTTTTGCACCTCATGTTTGCGGTATACCATCTTTTCCGCAAGTATATTGTTTTCTGTTTGGTAATAAATTAATAATAAAATCTATTTTGTTACATCTTGTGATCCGTTTATTTGGCAATCGCCAATGGCAGTCAGCAGGGTTTAAGAACATCAGTTGTTCGACCTGCTAGTCAAATGCGTTTTGTTAAAATATACTTTTTCACTCATTTGGTCTTTTGGAAAATGTTGTTTGTGCTGTATTTAGACACCTCTACCGAGAAATTTATTTTGCATGCACACGTATAAAAATTGCGGTTTTTATCTAACGCAATCATAGGTTTGAACGTTGTTTTCAATTTAGACTTGTATATGTATATATATATGTGACCGTTTTGTGTATATTTTAGTATATCTAGTTATGTAGAAGCACGTGTATAATGGCAGATTATAAAAAAAAACGAATTGTTTAGTCCACGATGCGGTGATTTCAGTTGGAATTAAATGCATATCTTTCTATTCGTATACTATCTGGTATTTACATCTTATTAATACAAACTACATGTTCGTGGTAGTGTTTTCTTTTCTGTCATCATAAAGAGCATCTGTACCTAAGAGGAAGCCGGCGTTTTCGAATATTGAAAAATAACCAACTCGTGACCGTTCAATACTATTTATTAAATCGATGATTGTGTTTTCTTTATCAGAGTTCTCGCATTATTATCCTTTTTACTAAGTTGAAAAGGAACTATATATTATTTTTCTTATTCTTATTCTTTTGAAACAACTTTCTTGACATCATCTTGGCAGTACTCACTGTTGTCTAAATATTTTGACGTGACGTAATAAGAGTGTATTTCATCAGATAATTTGCTACTCGTTATTTGTTAATGTAGGAGGTGGCGGACAGGGTAAAGGGAGACAGTGAGAGAGGGGTCGGGAGGAAGGAGAAGAGGGTCGGGAGAAAAGAGAGGGACAGGAGAAAGGATAGAGGGACAGGAGAAAGGAGAGAAGAGACAGGAGAAAGGGGAGACAAAAATGTATATAAAAAATAATAAACTTGAGCCGGAAAACAATTATTTAATCAATTTGGTTAATAAAAAGCTTCAATAAAGTGCCAATAAATGTCATAGTAATGAAAACGACCTCATAAATACTCCGAGCATCGTCACTAGTTCATTACGGGCCATTACGAATTTATTCCAATAAATGGTTGTCAAATCCTACCCAGGACCGCCACTCAATAGACCACAAGGTGTTTCGAACATCTCTGAAGGCCAATTAGAATAAACTAATTGACCTTGACCATGTCCATCGTCAGGAGTCCAAGCCATTGCATGGTGACACTTGATCTTAAAAATACTGTATTTTCTATAAGGGGCTCTAATATTTCAACAAATTGTTGTCAAATCCTATTCCAGCAACCCAACTCCATAGATCACAAGGTGTTTCGGGCATCTATTTTGACCAATTAGAATAAACTAATTGACCATGGCCATGTCCATCGTCAGGAGCCCGAGCCATTGCATGGTGACACTTAATCTTAAAAATACTGTAATTTTTATAGGGCACTAATATTACAATAAAACGTTGTCAAATCCTATCGCAGCACCCAACTCCATAGATCGCAAGGTGTTTCGAACATCCATTTTTACCAAAAAGAATAAACTAATTGATCATGCGCATGTCCATCGTCAGGAGCCCAAGCCATTGCATAGTGACACTTAATCTTAAAAATGCTGGAATTTTTATAAGGGGCCCGACACCTCGTGATCTGTGTAACTAATACTTTTGTATACTCTTTCTGTTCTGTCCACGTTTATCAATTTAACAAACATAGTATCTATACTACTACATCTAAAGACCGTTTTTTGTTCACCTTATAAACGTATAACCGAAGAAAGCTACAAGTCAAACTTATATAAGGGTATATATACTTGATAAGGTATACTGAAAATTTTACCCTTTTCCATCGATTACTGTTTGAAACAATAAGCAATTAGACAAATTAATAAGTTCCGGAACTATCCGATGCGATTTCCTTTTAGTCATGTCATTATATTTCTGGTGTAATGTAAGCAGTTTAACATGTTAAAGAACAAGTAGTATAGATATCATCATTCACAAAGAAACAAAGTACTTGCTCCATTATACACTAATCATGCTGTACCGAACTTGAAACAAACTACTCCCGGCCCCGATATTTATACACTGTACATGTACTATCTATACTACTAAATCTAAAGACCGTTTTTTGTTCACCTAATAAACGGGTATACTGAAAATTTTACCATACTTATTTTTAAAAACAAAAAGTGTTACATACACTCCTTCATAAAATATTGAATAGAAATACGGCGATATATCTATCTATACTACTAAGATAACGAGGTCCAATTTGTTAGCCGGCATGACGTAAAAATGACAAACTAAAGAATTCAACTTTATATATAACTTATATAGGACAATGGTGTTGATTAAAAATTACACCATTCCAAGCCCTTTTGTTTTCCACATAATTTATATTACCAATAATTTACAAGTTCGGGGTCGACGGGTTCAAACAGAAAGATTTTGAAAGCAGGGAAAACTGTGCACCTGAGATCACCCCCAGTTTTTGGTGGAGTACGTGTTGCTTAGTCTTTAGTTTTCTATGTTGTGTCATCTGTACTATTATTTATCTGTTTGTCTTTTTATTTTTGGCCATGGCGTTGTCAGTTTGTTTTCGATCTATGAGTTTGACTGTCCCTCTGGTATTTTTCGTCCCTCTTTTATAATCAGCATAACTTTATTCGATGACAATACGAATACTAAAAATAAGGCGTAGGTACTTTAATTCAGTCCCGGTCCCGCGATATCGCGGGTGTGTTCTAGTAGAATATATTTTCATATAAATTTGCACCATGTTAATTACCAAGTGTTGCAGATGTTGCTGTGTCTTTCAAGTTTTATGCATACGGAAAGCGGAAAGAGGTCTTTTATCAAATACAAGTTTTGCCTTTTCGTCATCTTTTTATTTATCCCAGTGTTTTAAAATGGTGTTCTTTAAAACACTATGGAGAACACCAAGGGAGGCGACTGTAATACAGATTTGGGTTAAACCATTAATGTGTCATTTCGTTGTTTTGCAGTCACCTCCTGCATAACAGTTTTAATTTCATTTTCTTTGTATCCCCTTTTAATAAGGCGTCCAGGAAATAACGCTTACTGTGTTTGCAAATTGTGTTTGCAAATCTACTGGATCGTTCGTACGTCTCTTAAAGCGAAGCAGTTCTCTTTTAATTATGCCTCTGAAAGTAGAGGATGGGTGGCATGAGGACCTCTCTAAGTACTGATAATTTTCAGTTTATTTTCCGATGAAATGTCATGAGGTCTAATATTCCTGTTTCTCTAAATCTTGGGCCTTTGAATACCAATTTAACACATCTAAAAACTGCATTTTAGTTTGAATTGTGATTTCTTGTATGTAAATTATTGTAACTGTATTGAATGGTGTCTGTTAGCATGTCCAACAAATTGTGCTATTTCATCATCTGTACCTTCATTGCAAATAAATAGCCATCGTTCCTAAACCTATAGAGGCTCTATATTTTCCGTTTATGTTGGAAAGTCCTTAAAATACTATTTAAGACTTCATAAACTCTCAGATCGGTAATTTCAGGTGATAAACTATTTCCCATTGGAAGTTTTGTAAAATTTATCATTGAACATATCTATTGATCTATCTTTAGAAGTTCCAATATATATCGCTGCGGAGGCAATGGTATCGCATATTTACATTTAATTATCGTAGGCCAAGCATGATTGACTGAGTCAACCATTTCTGCATGGGACATATTGTTGTACATTTTTTGTATGTCAAAACTGAATAAGTAGGTGTCGGGTTTTACCTACAATTTCTCAATAATATTTTAAATTCTAATGAGCCACTTAAACGTGTACTGGAAGTATGAATTTATCCGAACACTTCCCTTTTCTCTCTAAAACAGTACCAGATAATGAAACAATAGGCCTCCCTTGAATTCTGACATTTTATACAGCGTAGGATTCTGTTGAACCTTTTTTTTATTAGTTCAGGATCCAGTTTGTGCGATTTATTCAAAAGATACAACCTGTCTGGTTTAAGATTTCTCTTAGCAAAAGAACATTTAAATGTGATATCATCCATGACCCCTTTCCTATGCACTTCAAAGATAATATTATTGATTTTCTGGTTGGTCTCTATTATATTTATTTGTTTAATTTCTATGAAGTGGGAAGCACGTCTACAACATGTAAGTTGCCTAATTTCATTTATACATGCTATATATATTCTGTTTTATTCAAGATCACTGTGGTGTTATTTTAATTTGCTTTTCGAATTTCGAACTATTTTTTTTTTCAGGGAGTAAATTGCTTTTCTTTCCAGCGTAGCCAGTGAGATTATTAAGTTATCTATCTCAATCTTAGCTTTTGATATCTATACTACTAAAGGAAGAGACCGATTTCATTGAGCCTCTAAAACCATACAAAGTCGGAAATATTTGTGATATGACTTATAAATGTAGTGTTTTGTACTTCCTAAATTTGTTAACAATCTTTTCCCCACAGAAAACGCCAATTTTTGAGAAAATATCCAAATTCGGAGACCGTTATCTATCCGTGTCTTATACGCTTTCGCGCATGCTCAGTTGACGTACTGCCCGCAAAATCTATATAATACTAAAACAACGAGGTCTTGAACTTCGTCATTATACAGAGATTAATACTTCTAAATTGAATCTTTGTCACATGAATTTTCCGGTTGTAGTAAGAAAACCAGGACTGGTTCAAACAGAAAGATTTTGATAGCAGAGGAAACTATGCACCTTATAATCAGCACGACTTTATCAGATGACAATACGAATACTAAAAATCCAGGCTTAAAATAAGGCGTAGTTACTTTAATTTAGTCAATGATCTGCGATGTCGCGGGTGTTTTCTAGTATATATAATATACATGTATCAATTGCATTGTTTGCAAGTTTCTGTTCGTATCGGGATTTTGTTAAACAGGAATGACGTTTAAAGATATCAACCTTGTCGAAATGATATTTACATCTTAGTTTTCTTGCAAATTCATTGATATCTGATGCAATACTATATTTTACAAATTTCGTCGAGGGAGACGGTGTGTAAATTAATCCTTTACTGAGTAACAAAATCTCACTGTCTTTTATTTTTTCAGTCTTGAAAATTTTAACATATTCATGTGCCTTTTAAATTGATGTTTTCTCTTGAGAAAGCGAATCTTAAACTCTCTATTTTTCTGATAGAATGCCTTTTTTCGTGATAAACTTTTTAGCTCCCCTGGCCCTAAGGGCCAAGTGAGCTCTTCTCATTGCTTGACGCCCGTCGTGGTCTGTTAACTTTTACAAAAAACTTCTCCTCTGAAACTGTTGGTCCAATTTAAACCTAACTTAATCACAATCATCATTGGGGTATCTAGTTTTAAAAATGTGTCCGATGACCCCGCCTACCAACCAAGATGGCCTACATGGCTAAATATAGAACATAGGGGTAAAATGTTAGGTTTGTCTATTATTCTGAAAATAATCATTAATAGAGAAAATCTGACAAGGGTGAAAATGTTCAGAACGTTGAGCTCTACCAATTGTCAGACACTACACTTCTAAAGTAATAACTTTTACAAGAATTTGTCACCTTCAATTTTTTGCTATATAGTTTAAATAAAAGTGTGATTTAAAAAAAAAATATTTTGAAGGCATTTCTAGTTTGATTTAAAAGAACATGGTACATGTACCATTATAATCAAAATTACACATCTTTATTTGATTATTTGGACATAGTTTTGTTGTGAAATGCTTTCATTTTCTGATGATATAAACACAAATATTATTTTTATCATGAAATTTACTATGAGTTTCTACCAAATGAAGTGCTAAAAAAATATTCATAAATGGTCACATGAAGAGAACACGAAAACAACTAAATATGAAAAAATGAAAAAACTAAAATATTCTAGAGACAATATTGTGACTTACAACACATGGTTTGTTAAAATCAAACCCTTAAGTTTATATTACATTATTTAAACAGCAAAAAGTTGTAGGTGCCAGACTTATATTAATTGCATAAGACATATCTTTACTGTTTTGGATTACACTTTGCTTGGAGAAAAGTTAGTTTTGTAAAATATATAAAATAAAAGTCTGTTCATACAGTATAAGTTTTTAGGATAAATGATTTGAAAACGCATTCCAAAATAACTTAATACTTAAGATTAAAAATTCTGGTATGATGATTTTAATAATACTTAAGATTAAAAATTCTGGTATGATAATTTTGAAAGGATATCTTCAAAACAAAACAAAAGACAACTTGCTCTGCCTCCAACAAGATTAAATAATCACTGCAGTATACATTGAAAAGATATGATACTATATGCAGTTACATTTACAATTAAGAGCAGTAGCCAAAACATACTCCATTTAAAGTAATATAATACAGAAATGTTTTAATTATTTAGCCTGGTAATGTTGGTATTGTGTCAATTTGACAGCAATCCAGCAATTATAAAGTGTTAAGCAACAGTACTTTTTTAAATGTCATGTTTTAAAATGTTCAGAGAAGAAAATATTTGGATTTTTTAGATTTTAAAGTCTTATGCTATAAATCTTGATTTTTTTATATATATCTTTTTCAGATCTAATATTATATGTTGTATGACAAGGCACTAAAGAATTCAAAAATATTTTGCTGCTAATCTATACGAATTTCAATTATTTGTAAGTATGCTGTTAGAAATTTTGTTGTCAATATATGAAACAATTATTTACTATATTATAAGCAAGTTCAAAAATATAACACATTTGAAGGTATCAACATTTTAATTATTTTTTCAAAATGTGTGGTTTTATGGTTTTATGTCAATGATTGATTGATTGAATGGTGTTTAACGCCACTTTCAACACTAGTGTTCTTTTTTATGGTGGTCAGTATTTATTGGTGGAGAAAGCAGGAGTGCTTAGACAGAACTGCAACCTTCAGTAGGAAATTTGACAATCCTAGTCAATAAGATTGTAGTCTAAACCAATAAATCAATTACCATAGTAAAAAAAATCACACCTTGCATGTGCAGGATTCCAAATTCCCAACCTCAGTGTTTACAGGCTAGTGATACAGTATGAGACATTTATAGTATAGCAGAGAAAAATATCAACATACACTCTTTATCTATAGAACAGTGTCTTAACATATATATATGAAGCTGTACATTTTTATGACATTCAGTTCTTTCAATTTTTATGCCCCCGCTGTAGCGGAGGGGGCATTAGGTTTTACCCTTGTCCATCTGTACGTACGTCCCGAAAATTAGTTTCCATTCTCTAACTTTAGTTTGCCTCAACCAAATGTTTTGAAACTTATACACAATGCTTATTACCACAAAAACAGATCCAGTTTGAATTTTGGTGGCGTTTATTTTTATTTAATTGAATTATATATTCTTCAGTTTCTGCACATGTTATTATAATAATATTTTTTTCTGTTTCAGGTCTTTTAACCTTTAAAAGTGAGACTAGACACTACAGATGTAAAGATGTAAAGATGTACATTTCTGTATGAATATCCAATAACTTGTAAGCATTCTTTTAGATAAAGTTCTATTACAAAACAAAACAAAATTTTAAACCATTGTCATTAACAAGAATGGCCTGGTATAACAAAACCTTGTGTCTGAAATCATCTTAAATACATTTTCTACAAATCAGGTTTATAATATTTGATGTTTTCTTTTTGTCTCCCTGTGAACATGTACATGAGATTACACACACTCATGCACACAAAACACACATATATATCATTGACAGTCACACATTTGATACACATCAATTATTATAATTAAATACTTTTATCTTTTTTTTCAGGCAGCATGGAAAAATTTCCTTGCCTAGCAGGACTAGGCTTTACTGTGTCTGTGAATAAAAGACTGGAGATAGATGAAGTAGAAGACAAATTTATAACTAATAAACTACTTCTTGAATTGAACACCATTAAAGAAAGGTCCAATGGTGTTTACACGTACCAGGATGTCCTCAACTGGATATCAAGTCTTAGTGGTAAAGAAAATGTAACCAACAAAAGCTTATATTTAAAGGTAAAATCTATACTACTGAAAATCAAGACAAAAGTTTCAAACCATAAGAAAAACAAACTTAACAGTGAACATGTTGAGAATTATTTGAATATGGTTATAGACACTGATTGGTTGTTAGAAATTCCAGAAACAAGAAAGCGTCATAACAATGATACAGAAAGAATTTCAAATGTAAAATCAAAGAAAAGAGAAACAATTGATTTGAAACACAGAAATAATAGCAACACATGGAGAGAAGCAAACAGGAAACTAATTTTCAAACTTCAAAAATGTGAAAAACAGTTAAGTCAGACAGAAAGAAAACTGAAAATATCACAGACTCAAAACAAAATAAACAAGAAAAGATATACCCAAGTATTCAAGTTTCTGAAGAAACGTAGAAGTAAGACCGAATTAGAGAAAAAAAGAGATAAAGAGAAAGTACGATATTGGAAAACACAAACTAACAAAATAAAGCAGCAAACTCAAACTAAACTGGACAATTTGAAAACAGCCATAGAAACCCATGAAGAAATACATAGACTGAATCGCTTAGAAATCACAGATCTAAAAAACAGATTACATGACTTAGAATTGGAACTAGAAAAAAATGAACACACTGCCGAAATAGATTTAACTAAGCAGAGTAAATTTGGAAGATATACCTATACAGCAGAGACAGATTTATGCATAATGGAATTATTGAACTGCCATGTTCCCTTTGATAGAGTTGATACTGTCATAAAAAGTGTTCTTTCTCTCTGCAAGTTGAAAGCTAAAGATGGAACCTTACCAAAGAAAGATTATGTTTCGTCTGTTAATGTCCGTAGACTTGCCATCAGTCAGGCTCACATTGCAGAGACATGCATAGAAGGAAACAGAACATTGTACACTGACGAAACAAGAAAAAATGGACAGTCATATGGCGTTGTCATAACATCCAATGAAAACCAAGAACCATGCTTATTGGGACTGAAGCACATGTCTAGTAAAGCTTCAAAAACAGAGTTAGAAACGCTTAAAGTAATTCTAAAAGAAATTGAGGATCGTACTCAATATTTGCAAAATGAAAATCCTCCAAGTTTGGCTTATAACATTTTAAAAAATATTTCAAATACAATGTCTGATAGAGCTGCGACAGAAAAATCATTCCAGCAACTTCTGCAAGATTACAGAACAACTCTTCTGAAAGAAAACATGGACAACTTTAATGAACTATCAGAACCAGACCAATTACTGATTACTAAAATGAATAATTTCTTTTGTGGTCTTCATCTTTTAGTCAATATTGCAGATTTGATGTGCAGTATCTTCAAAGAATGGGAGCAAACTGTGATGAATAAAGAAGTAGTTGGGGAGTCAGCAATTATAAAAACAGTAAGAGAAGTATGCAAGGCATTTGTTCCTGGCGTGGACAATAAAAATGGAGCATCACTAGAGCTAAAAACATACCTGTCAAGAATCAACGTTAAATTTCAATTGAAGTCATTCCAGGGTAACCGATTCAACATTGTCTTCCATAATGGAGGAGTAATATATTACCTTCATGAACATTTCATTTACTTCCTTGAAAATATAAAATCAGAAGGCAATACCAACACCTTGAATGGGCTGATGAAAGACGTATTGAGAAATTTGAAATGCAGTCACAATATTGTAGGCTTAAGGGCATTAGGAGTTTACAATAAATTTATAACATCACCTCTTTGGAAAATTATTGAAGCTGACAATACACATATTCTAGACATGAATGCGCACTACCATAATCTCATCCAATTTTTAGAAGATGTTGCTACAAATATAGAATCAGCAAACGAACTCTTAACTGGTGAAAAGCGACCATTCCCCAATATAAAGATAAAAAAAGATGAAGTCTGGGAAGTTTTGGTCAAACAACAGACCAATGATGCCGAAACTGTGAGTCTGTTAATGCAGATGGCTGCCGCAACATGCAAATCATTAAAAGAAAAAGTAAAAGATCATTTACCCGATGGGAAATTTGAAAATGTTACAGCAGATGTACAAATACAAATGAAATCAGTCATTCCACACAACAAATTACCTGAGTGGGTATTTGGATACCTTGATTGGCTCCTTAAACACAGACCAAATTCAACAAGACTAGCCAACGAAGCACACATCGTATACAAATTAAACAAAACATCAGAGTGGCTCCACAAAAAAACTGAACTAGAGATTGAAAAGCTAGTTCAATGGTCAAAAAGAATGTTACCCAGAATCAAGTTTCAGGAGAAAGAGAGAATCAAAGAAATAAAAAAGCAAATGGAGGATTTAAGCAAAGCAAAGGAAGAAAAAAGCAAGACAAAAAAAGCCAAACAACTGGAAGAGAAAAGAGAATTACTGGATGCCATCTTTGTACAAGGGCTTTGGAAGTCAAGGCAAGAAATAGAAATGAAACTACAGCAGAAGTCAAAAAAACTGTAAAGAAAGATGTTGACTAATCAAATAAAATTTAGACAGTTAGTCCTAGAACAATCAGCTGACAAAAAAACTTTCCAAATAAGCAGATTTGAAGGCAAACCAGTTACTATAGATATGCTGATGTCGAACATGGAGATCTTAATAAGATTGGAACATGTATCAGGTAAGTCGTTACAACTCATAAAACAAATATGTTATTAACAACACATTGAATTTTGGTATATGTTGGTGAGACAGCAAACAAACAACACAGTCTAATCAAAATAGGAAATTAATTACTTCAAATTGGCCTGAACATTTACTCAGTAGATTTTTTTATTAATCTTATTGAATTATGCTGATCTAGTTTTACAAGTACAATATTACAACAAGTTTAATTGCATGAAAAAAACCTCGTCAAAGATACCATATTCAGCTCTTCATACAAAAATTCTTGTTAGTAAGAATACTCTTTTTTGTGAAAAAAAACTTGCAGGCTTCTATAAATTAGAAGTCGAGTTTCAACAGACCAGCACCTGTGATATTTGACATTTGACAAACAAATAACCAGATAGCAATTTAAGAAAACAGCTGACTGAGTATTTATAACAAATTTTCTTTTAATCAATTTGACTTTTGTTGTATAGATTTCAAACTACGAATAAGCTATATGTAAATATACACCTTAACATAGCATACATTATTTTATTTCAGAAATAGAAGTAGATGTAGAAGAAACAGTGACAGAAGAATAAATGGCAACATATGAATGAACATAAACTTAAAATTGAAATAAAACACATTTCGTTTTGATGTATTTTACATATAAACAATTGGAGATGTTGGATACACTTTAATGAGACAGCAAGCCAGCAACACAATCACAATATATATCTGGAGTTCATGTCAAACTAGATACAAAAATGAAGATTGTGGTTTACGTTAAAATTTTAATACATATAATATAGTTCGGTTGAAAGTTAGGTACTCTTTTAGGCTTTGATACAATTTGCCAAGTTTATTTAGATTTATTGATTAAGAACTTGTTAATGAATAATTTCTGTATTCCGTGTTTAAGATAATATATCTGTATAAAAATAAGGAGATGTGGTATGATTGCCACTGAGACAACTATTTTTGAAATTTTTCTGATATCTTCTTTTCTTTTCTGGTTATGTCTTTCATGACCACTTCATATGGACTTCCCTCTGTGATAAGTTTGCATGGTAACTATGTAACATTATTTTTTCATTTCTTGCATATTTTTATTGAATAGCATTCTTTTAATGGATCATGACAATAAACATGATATGCATTCTTTTGAAGGTTTACATGGTATAAAATAACGTTATTTTCTGAACTTCAATTTTTGCTGAAATATGATGTTTTGGTACTGCTATGACCTTCTCCATGCTCTTTACAGAACTTTAACATCTATAATAATTGTTTGATAGTGATTCATTATGTATATGTTAAATTACTAAGGTATTTCAAAAGGGCAATATGACAATTATTTAGTCTAGTGCCATAAGATCAAAACGAGCCGATTCCTCCAGGGTAGAAAATGCGTCAAAAGGGGAGACAATGTCCTTGAAAAAAATGCCACATACTGATGACCAGAAATAATGTCATTTTTTTAATAGGTAATAAGTATGCTTCAAATTGGGGTACACAAAAATTCCTCTTCTGTTAAAATGGTGAAAGCTGCAGAGTCACTACTCCTTATAGGATTTATTGCCCTTAAATGACATTTGTTTTTTCATTTTTGCCTATAATCTTGAAAACTATAATAGATAGAGAGAAACTTTAAAATTCAAAAATAATCAGAAAGAAAAGTTCTACAAATAAGTCTAATGGTTGAAATCGTTAGTTGACTCCTTATTAGAGTTATTGCCCTTTAATGACGATTTGTACAATTTTCTTTTCGTTTTTGACTTATATCTTAAAATTATAATAGATAAAAAGATACTCAAATAAGCAAAACTGATCAGCAAGACAAGATACATGTATACAGTTAGAACAAATGGCGAAAATCGTCCGACGACTCCTTATTGGAGAATATATTGCCCTTTAATGACGATTTTTTCCATTTTTTTTTTTTTTGCGTTTTGCCTTATATGATTAAACATATAATTATTATAATAGATAGATGGAAACTTTAATAATCCAAAATGATAAGCAAGACAAGATCTACTAACAAGTCAAATTTTGCCGATACAATTAGTAGACTGTCACTCTTTATACATGTCATAGGAGTGATTGCCCTTAAATAAGGATTTTTTTACTCTCTTATTGTGTTTTGAGCAGACTAATTGATCAGCAATATAAGATAAAAAAAAAAAACAGAGATTTTTGTCATTAATTCTATTCTCGTCTAAAAGTTTGGAGATCGAAGTGTGTTCTTTGTTGAATATGCATATAGACCAAGGGGAGCGACACAGGCTCTATAGAACCTCTAGTCTTTTTTGTTGTTTTTTTTTTTCACTCTTTGACACCTCAACATTTTGCAAAGTTATGTTGTATAAAGAAGAAAGCGGGCTAAATTCTCACAAAGAGAGAAACCTACCAGTGGGCAACCTTTCCGTTTTAGAAGTAATTGCACCACCTTTATTCTTTCTTGATGTTTATACTTTAGACGAAGACATTTACAACAGATTTACATATTCAATGCAAACAGACAGCTTAACAATCAGTGAAAAAGTTATTGAGGTTCTTGAAGCAGAAGAAACAACACTTCTATCTTGTGAAATGACAAGACGGGGACGAGCCATGAAAAAAACAAGACATTTGAACGATTTCTAAATTCTATTAAAATAAGCTTCCTTTACATTAGTTTTTCATGTTTGAAGGCATGATACGAGAGAAAGGGGGTTGGAGAAAAGGGGTTGGAAAAGGAGAAAAAGGGCGGGAGAAAGGAGAAAGGTACCCCCTGTCCGTCCCCTCATGTAAGGTTGGTTGGTAGTAAACAGATTGCCACATGTCTATCACAACAGTTCTGGTCAAACAACAGACATGAACTCATACATTGTAAAATAAATCAAAATAAAAGGTACAAGGTTAACTTCAATAGGACATTGACCTAACAAAAAATAACAAAACAGTCAGTTAAAAGTCAACAGACAGCATTGCACAGCGTGCAATGAATGACAAATGTTCATATCTTGTGGAAAGGATAACATTTTATCTTTAGACTGGTTCTTTTTCTTTATATACAACTACACCATTATGAATAGTGCAAGACTAAGTGTTAATTTACTACTCGACTATGTGCTCATAGTAAAATAAGTGTGTATATGAAAGAAAAAACAAACCACTTACACGAGAAAGAGAAAGATAAGTCATGTTTCCGTGTTTCACAGTTATAATGCATCATGTCGAATCCTATGCTCGTCCCTGATTCTACATACCTGCTAAGTATCAAACTGTTTTCGCAAACAAAAATAGTAACTGATACAGAGTAGACATGCAAGTGAATTACAAGTAATTTACTGATATCATATTGCCAAAAATGGAAACTTGCTTATGTAATTTACAACTAGTTGTCATAAATAATGACCTTATTACAGATCAAATGTGAACACCTACATGTATCTCCAAAACTTGATCTACATGTTAATGCGTGTCGTAGGCATACGGATTATATTTGTATCTGTGGATAAATGTGTCCGTTCCGGAATTTTGTACTACGTTGTTATTGTTAGCTATAAAAGTTCGAGAGTGAAATAAAAACAATATGAGTTATACTGCTTCACATGCTCAAGTGTCATATTCCTAAGTCAGGTGCCTATCAGTCGTTAGTAGTATTTGTCATTTCTTAAACTAATCATTGAATTTCCACTGACATCAGCAATACGATGTGGAGCAGAATCTGCCTACCATTCCGGAGCTCCTGAAATCAGCCTTGTTCTTTGTTGGATTCTAGTTGCTCTATCTTTAGCATTTCCTATGTTGTGTTTTGTAGACTGTTGTTTGTCTTTTTGTTGTTTTCTAACATGGTGTTGTTAGGTTGTCTTCGACTTATGAGTTTAAATATCCCCTTGATATCGTCCGCCCCTCTATTTGTCTTTAAAAGTTATTTTGTAGGGACAATGTTCAAAGAATAATTGAACTTCAGATATATACAATGTACTCGTCGCCAAAAGCATAACATATGATCTTGCGTAAAAACCCAAACAAATCCTAGAAGAAGTTACTAGGTACACTTGCAAACCCTTCTGTCCATCTTATTTCTAGTTGGTCTAATGAATTTACATGCATTTGTGTTTCATGCCAAAATGACAAAACCACCTTTTCCAACTGACTTTTACAGATTTGTATATATATTTTTTGCTTTGACACCATTAAGGGGTGAGCGCCTAAAAACATGGTTTACCCCGCCACACCTATTATATTCCTATCTTAAGTTCGGATCCTAACATTCATTGGTTGTCTTTGCTTCAGGTCTGTCATATTCGTTTTTTGTAATCGTGAATTGTATTGTTGTAAATTAATCGGTAATATTAGTTTGTTTCACATTTTTGATGTCTGGGCCTTTTTAAGCTGACTATACGGTATGGGTTTTTTCATTGTTGAAGGCCGTACGGTTACCTATAAATGCTTACATCCACTTCACTTGAACTCTGTTGGATAGTTGTCTCTTTGGAAATTCCTTTCAATGGAATTACTCGCTCAATCCCTTCTTAACCATTGAAATTGTACTCAATTGAATAATACATTAAATATTACTAAAGTCTTTATCTTCCTTTACATGGAAGAATCATCAAAATATATAATCAACAGAGTTTTCAAAAAAGGGGGATTGCGGTGAGGCAGCTATTAAATATCACTAACTAATCTGCTAAGCAACTGTGAAATTGAGAACATAATTTTCAAAATGTTGGGCTGAATAAAAATATCTTTAATTTATATGGATGGCACTGCTCTGTTTTTTACACAGCCTTCACGTGTAGAAACTTTATGGCAAGGGTTGTTACAATTTAATATTGGAGTAGCAAATCATTTTTTAAAGTATTAACTAAAGACTGGATCGATGATGATTGAATAAATAGATTAGCCACTTACACATTTCAGGCCGTTTCGTTTAGAAATATTTACAATATCATCTTGCGCAATTGGAATGAGTCAATAGGGCGTCAACACATACACATTTTGCTCCGGAATAACTTCATAGTTTCATGGCATACGATCAAGTTGAGTGAAATGTCATGCGTGTGAGCATTCAGTGAATATATAATCCGTTGTTCATATTGTTCAAATATTTTAAAAGCATCTTTAAAAAAGGAGAGACACGATGCCAAATTGAATTAATACATCATAAGTCCAATAAAAACAGACAAACCAGGACCTTAAAAACACAACGTAAGACAAACAATAATAACAGATCACAACTGAGAAAAACAAAGCAACACTGTGCTGTGTAACGCTATGCATATAAAAAAAAAAAAAACGGCATCTGTAAAGTAGTAGCTCATAACAAGTAACAATCTTGTGATACATGTAAATGAAATTTAGGGATGCTCACAGCGCATGGGATTATATATACGAAACATGAGACATCTTAGTTTTCATTTTAAAATGATAACTTATCCGGTCGCAACAATTAATCAAAATGTAATACAATCGATTCAACATACTGCAACATGTGAAACAAAAGCAGACATTTTGCATACAGGTAAAAAACATAATTTCTTTTTTAGTAACACAGATTAATTTTGTTTCACATGGCTGCTTAATAAAAACGCATTGCTGTTTTAAAGAGTTTCCTCCCTTGAACAAGTTCTATTCCTTAATTGATAAATAAAACGGCCTTGTCATCCCGCCTAACTGTTAAAAGGTTTATTTGAATGTTTTTCCATAGCTTGGAATGAAAACAAATGTTGTGATGATTAAACAATCCACTATATTCTTATTCTGATTCCAAAAAAGCAAGCCATCTAAATTTAAATAGATTGACGTATGGCTTAGAGAAGGCAATGCAATTATACATATATATTACTAATGAAGTACAATGCACTTGACCACTTTATTCAAAGTATACATTAATGCATGTAAGAACTTTTATAAGTACATAAAACAATACCTTGACCTCGATTCATACCTATGATACTGAAAAGTCAAACCGTTCTGAAGAAGCAATGTAATCGAAAACTAGAGAGTCAGAGGTCAAGCTGTGCGTGAAAAGAGGGAGAAAATACAACAACAACAAAAAACAGACAACCCCAATAAATCACAGAAAAACAGAAAATCGTGACAAATAAAAATGACGAAAAAAGACAACAACACTCTTGAAAACACAACACATAACACTAAAGATTAGCAAAAGAAATACGGCCTAAACCCGGGTGTGAACTCTGGTGCTACACTGACGGGTCAGCTGTCCTAACTCTTGCACCGGCCGTGTTTCAATGTTTTCATGGTAAATCACTTTGATCAGTCATATCCTTTGATTATGCTTCACAACATAGCAGCTTAGGTATTATCGGACTATCCATAAGACAACATAGTCTATGTTCAGGCTGTTTAGTAGTTGTTATTTACATAAAATTGAGAATGAAAACGGGGAATATGTCAAAGAGAAACAATCATACTAAAGAGCAGACAACAGCCGAAGGCCACCAATGGGTTTTTCAACGCAGCGAGAAAATCCCGCACCCGGAGGTGGTCCTCAGCTGGCCCCTAAATAAAATTGTGTGCTAGTTCAGTGAAAATGGACATCACATTAAACTCCAAAACATATAAATGAACTAAAATTAAAAAAACATACAAGACTAACAAAGGCCAGAGGCTCCTGACTTGGGACAGGCGCAAAATTACGGCGGGGTTAAACATGTTTTGTGAGATCTCAACACTCCCCCTATACCTCTAGCCAATGTAGAATAAAGAAACACATAGCAATACGCACGGTAAAACTCAGTTCAAAAGAAGTCCAAGTCCGATCTCAGAATGAGTAACAAAAGAAACTTAGCAAAATGACAATGATACATAAATGAACAAAGGACTACTAGCAGTTACTGACATGCCTGCTCCAGACCTCAATTAAACTGATATACAGATCATAGACATTCATGTACTAAATTCCCTAAAACTCTACTAAACAGTTCTGAATAGATTACAAGCGAATTGTGTCTAAATTGCACTCAATTTACCGCAGTGGATAAGTCTAAAAATTGCACGAAAGACTGAAAATGACTGATAAATTTATTGTGCAGACATTTCATATGATGTTAAGATCAAAATGACCGTTTAAGACTTTAATTCATTTACAAGTGAACGTAAACAAAATATTATCATCTATCGTGATCATAATATTTTATAAAATGTTCTTACAGTACCTCAATGTTTCTGTCATGTCTTATCTTTGTAGAGCACGATCTTATATAGGTTATTCGTGATTCGATTCTCCAGATAGTTGTCTCACTTTGCTTGGACAAGATGAACATTTTTCTCGCTCTATCACTGGGGGTGTCTCTGGTACTAGCTGTACCGGTGCAGGTAAGGAATACAAATAACTCTTCACAATTGTTTAACTTGAAAATACTTTTTAATTCCTATCATTTAAATTCAAAAATTTAAGTCAGGTTGCATTAACTTTTGTTTCAAGGTTCTACTTATTGCATATGCGTATATTTTTCAATGTTTGTTATCTATATATAAAGTATTTGTGACGCTTCTGTAGTAACCTTACATATTTAAAACATACATTCTGAATGTCCAGTCTTTCGCATCGTGGATACATATATCATATGCTAAAGCTGAAATCGTAATTTGTCGAGGTCCATTGCCAAATAGTTGTTAACATCCTCGTCGCCCTTTCAGCTCTGGCGGATAATTGTCGCATTGGCAATCATACCACATCCTTCATTTATATACAAATTAGTGGAAAATACCAATCAGTTCACACAGATAAAAATTATAATTTTCACTTTCAAACTTTTTTCACATTGAAAAGAATCAGTATGATATGCTGATTTGAATACTAAACGTCGTTATGTTTTTAAATTTGTATATTTAATTTGTTTTTATCTAGGTTGATGGTGAGTCTTTTCTTTTAATAACATTTTTTCTATCCTTCTATTCTTGTACTATCTGGTGATTAATTCTGTTATTGCTTTCTTCTTTATCTTGATTTGCCATTTCTGCCTTTTAAGTTGACAATTTTCAACTTGACATTTCTCATTTTCACGGTTATATATTAATCACTTTGAAGTTGAAACTGAAAATATCAAATTGGAACTGAGAAATTACATTATGGAAGTATGCAATGTAAACATGGAATTGAGAAATTTTTAATAACAGAATGAGCGTACCAGTCACTGGAGTGGCCGGTTTATTTTCATAATTGAAAACCAAAAGTATACTAACAGCGCTTTTTTGTAGCATGTGTTACAGTTGTTCTTCGTCTCAATTCATGAAACAAAATGGCTACACTCACTTGATATAGAAATACGAAGATATCAATAACACAATTGTCTACCAGATACCAAAAAGAAGTGGATTGTAAGCAAAAAAGTACAACAAAAGTACCGAGCTCCAAGTAAAATTCAAAAAGGAAAAGTCCATAAATAATGACAAAATCTAACGCTATCAATCAACGGCACAAGCAAAAAACAACAGCCATTATTTCTGACTTGGCACAGGCATTTTCCGAAGAAAAATGAACTGTAGGATACTGTACGGCATTCACAAAAACTGTATTGTAACTTTTAAAACAATCCAACGTAACACAATGTAAAACCAAATCAAGATAAATCCGATCTGACTTATTACAAAACAACAAACAATAAAGCTAAATATAATGACCGACATAAACCAATGACAACAACACAGGTCCAAATGTGACGAGGTAAACATGTACACCTGGGACAGTTGCGTAACAGCACAACATACTATCTAACTCTTAAAATCATTGAGGAAAGTCTTTCGCAAAAATGAGCGTATGTGCATATTCTTTACTTTAGAGATTTCGATGGAAGGATAAATACATGCTAAATATTGATATTCTGCACAAACACATATGGATTTTTAGTGCTAATACGTTCGCTGGGTTGTTGACATTGGACTTTTTTCTGTTCTTTGGTCGGTTAATTGGCTTTTTGACATATTTCCCGTGTCCATTCTCTATTCTATTCTGAATGTTAGTCAAGTAAATTAGTAGAAATATGCTGATGTCTCATAACAAAAATAAATGTTATAAATAATGACCCAGTGTCAACACCTATCTGCCAAATTTGACCTACATATTTGTGCATGTGGTAGGTAAGAAGATTACATTGTTATCTGTGGTTAAAGGTGTTCGCACCGAAATAATGACTTTTATCATTTCATTGCAACATTTAGTAAGAATCTAGGGAGGAACTTAAATATTATTATTATAACAGTAAAAAAACAATAACAAAAAATTCCGAATTACTATTATAATATTTAAAAGAACATAATAATAGAAAGTATTTAAAAGAACATTATTATAATAATAATTTAAAAGAAAACTATTATAATAATATTATGAATACTAATGATAATTATATTTAAATAAGTTACATTTTTTCAATTACGAGAAATGTTTTATTTACCATTGAATATAAAAAATTAACTGAACTATGCAATTATTTTTTCAGACAATCACCCAGAAGAAGCAGGTAACAATTAAGTAAATTTAAGCGAATTTCAATTTATTTACACAAAAACCATGAAATAAATTTGCATTCATTAATAGTTTATCTAATAAAACTTGTTTTCCAATTCGAATTAAAGCGCAGATCGTTTTAGTAACACTGTAACAGTTGTTGGTAGCACGTTCAGGTCATTTTCAAAGTTGGTCGTAAAAGTGTAAACTTTATATGTAATAGGTGTAATACCAACATTGATTTTCCCCTATTAGTCTTTGTTAAATTTGCACTTTTAAAAAAGATGTCTAGAATTTATCTTTGTTTCAAAAAAAGAAATACTTGGCATGAGTAAAATGGTATCCTCTCCAGTACTATAGACAAAATTTCACATAACATTTAATTGCATATAACAAAATAACCATCACTGGAAGTGCAATCAAATGTTCACCCATATGAGCTTATGCCATCACTTGGCGTCTGTCGTCTGTCGTCGTCGTCGTCTGTCGTCGTCTGTCGTCGTAAACTATTCAAAAAAATCTTCTCCTCCGAAACTACTCAGCCAAATACCTTCAAAATTTAACTAAATGTTCCATAGGGTATCTAGTTTATAAATTATATCCGAAATTTTGATCCATCGACAAATATGGCCACTATGGCTAATAGAACATAGGGGTCAAGTGCAGTTTTTGGCTTATATCTCAAAAACTAAAACTTTTAGAGCAAGATCTATCAGCACTGAAATTTTCAGACGAATAGAACAACCCATTGTTGGGTTGCTGCCACTTAATTGGTAGTTTTAAGGAAATTTTGCACTTTTTTGTTATTATCTTGAATATTATTATAGATAGATATAAACTGTAAACAGCAATAATGTTCAACAAAGTAAGATCTACAAAAAAAAAAAAAAAAAAAAAAAATTGTCAATTGACCCCTTAAGGAGTTATTGCCCTTTAAAGACAATTTTACACAATTTGTTCATCAAGTTTGCTAACATTTAAAAATCTTCTCCTCTGAAACTATTGTTCCTAATACTTCTTAACTTTAAATGAATGTTCCTTTAGCAATTCAGTTTATGAATTGTATGCTAATTTTTGATCCACCAACAAACATGGCCGCCATAGCTAAAAATAGAACATAGGGCTCAGATGCAGTTTTTGGCTTATATCTCAGAAACTAAAGCAATTTGAGCAAATCTGACATGAGATAAAAATGTTTAAAAGGTCAAGATCTATCAGCCCTGAAATTTTCAGACAAACTGAACAACCCATTGTTGGGTTGCTGCCACTAAATTTGTTATTTTAAGGAAATTTTGCAGTTTTTGGTTATTATCTTGAATATTATTGGAAATAAAGATATACTGTAAACAGCAAAAATGTTCAGCAAAGTAAGATCTACAAAAAAGTTTTTATATGACCAAAATTGTCAATTGACCCCTTAAGGAGTTATTGCCCTTTAAGGACAATTTTACACAAGTTGTTTATGTTTTTGAACTTTAAAAATCTTCTCAAATGAATCTAGTATAAATTTTGTATTTTATTTCCTTGTACGTCAAGAAACATAGACACTATGGCTCAAAAGAAACATATGGGTAAATTGCATTTACTTGCTTTTGAAGAAAATATGACAGATACAATGAACATTTAAATGGCATTTTTAAGCCACTCATTAATATATATTGAAAAGCAAAAATAATCATTGATGGAAGATTTAAGCAAACAAATAACAGGTGAGTGATTCAGGCTCTTGAGAGCCTCTTGGTTCCTGTGTACAAGCTTTAGTAACCATGTAACCTCAAGTAACCAAAATATTCTACAGAAACACCAAATAAAAAAAATAAGGGTGCTTTGAAACACCCAAGATATATTATTTATGACCCAGAAATTTTTTACTGCTATGAAAAAAGGATTAATTTCCTACAACTGTCAAATTAAAGGGAATATTTTTTTCGACCCTTTTTCGTATGCAACCGGATGTGACGTTCTATGATTTGGTGGTATTACACCTGATAACATGGATAATGACGAAAAGCTGATTTTCAAACCAGAAGTCTTAAAACCTAAAGATTTTTGTTAGTAACAAACATTTTCATTTTTGTCAAATCAATGCAATAGAAATATAATTCAGTTTTATATGTTTTGCAGGATTTTTTGAAGGTGATATAGAGATAGAACCAGGAGAAGAGCCATATGTAAGTATGACTGGTAATTTTTATTTCACTATATTCAGGAGAAAACCTGAATAAATGGCATGACTCTAGACTTTACTAGTACTTTTAAGTCAACTATTGTCATAAATTTATTCGAAGCTTCTAATTGACAAAGTTTATTTCAAATCTGTTTTAAAAAGTACTAATGAAATGAAATTGACTATTAAATATACATTACCAATTTTAATAATGATTTCACTTAATCCTTGTTTATTCCTTTTAGTATACAACTATATAGAGCAGATACTTTGAACAAAACAAAATATTGATTTAAGTGTGTATTTTCTTATAAAATCGGAACAGAAAGTTCTACAACAACGGATGAGGTCAACAACTATTTAAGAGTTCAGTTAACAAATCATTGCATGTGCCTTTCTTTAAGTATTACATGTACCGATTCTCTGTCGGTATTTGAATACAAAAAATAAGACCACTAGCGATTGAACGGCACTATCAATTAAATTCGTGTTACACAGTCCTGCGTCGTTCGGTCATGCGTTGTTTTATTTTTGATATTCAATTACTTTTTTATTTTATATAGAAACCAAACATAACTGCGATTACTCTCAGATATGTACTAGGTGTTTTTGTGTTGTGTGGATGTATAAGTACCCGTCCACGTCCACTCTGTGTTTTTTAGATGCATTTCTATTTGTATCCATCTGATGAGTTAAGCCTTTTTCGACTGATTTTTATAGTTTGTTCTTATGTTGCACTGTTACACCACTGTCCCATGTTAGAGGGAGGGTTTGGCGCCAACAAACTATTTTAACCCCGTCGCATTCTGTATGTGCCTGTCCAAGTCAGGAGCGTGTAATTCAGTGGTTGTCGTTTGTTGCTGTGTTACATATTTGTTTTTCGTTCATTATTTCACTATGATACATTAGGCCGTTTTTTTTCTCGTTTGAATTGTTTATCATTTGTAATTTCGAGTCCTTTTATAGCTGACTAAGCGGTATTGGCTTTGCTCATTGTTGAAGGCTGTACAGTGACCTAAAGTTGTTAACTTCTGTGTCATTTGGTCTCTTGTGGAGAGTTGTCTCATTGGCGATCATACTACATCTTCTTATTTTTATATAAAAACTCTTTCCTGTGTTGCTGGCATTATTTGGATTCACTTTATACATTGTCAATTTCACTGCAATCTTTTTTTGGCGGATGAATAAATATGTAAGATTAATGCAGATTCTTGAATATTTGCGAATCAAAAATTGTTAATAGTGTTTTACTAGTAGTTAATTTCTAAATACCTTTTTCGTGAAATACTAAATCTTTATATAAAATTAAGGTAAAGTCACGTCTGGGTTTTTGTTTTTTGTCGAGTATAATTTTGAAAACCAACCAACCAACCAGCCAGAAAGAAAGAAATACACAAGCATGAATAAAACCACACTAATAAACTAAATACAGTTTGACATTATTATTTGACATCACCAGGATTATTGTTGAACATATTGAATAATTTATCTTGCAAATAAAACATCAGTATTGAATGTGATTGAGGATAGTCATACATTTGACTTACGTTCAGGTGATCTTCTGAAAATTCTAATTTTCTTGTTTCTCCAAAGAACGTTTGATATATATTGATTTTGATTTTGTTTTTGTTTTTCTTATTTTGAACCATCTTTTAGAAGAAAAACACAATACAATTACACACTCAAGAGACAAGTGTCGCCTTGGCTGTTTCCGACGTACAATAAAGGTCAAAGATACCAACGGACATTCAAACTCATAAATCTAAAATAAACTGACAACGCCATGGCTAACAAAAAAAAAAGAACCAAGAAACAAGCAATAGTACACAAAACACAACATAGAAAACTAAAGACTGATAAACACGAACCCCACCGAAAAACTGGGGGTGATCGCAGGTTCTCCGGAAGGGTAAGCAGATCCTGCTCCACGTGTGGCAAACGTCGTGTTGCTCATGTTAGTACAAATCCGGTAATAATTCTAATTCGGTAGGTCACATTCGACATTTGGAACATATATTAATGAGAGTAATTTTATATTCATTGTATACAAACCTGTATTTCTTGTTCGTACATTTTTTGTTTGTTATAGTTGAGAAATGCTGTTGCTAATCACAGACTGCTCTGGCCACATGGTGTTGTTCCATGGACCATCGATTCAATCCATTCAAGTGAGTAAATTGCTTCAGGATATCATCAGTTGCTCGAGATAATTTTGAAAAAATACATGTGCAAAAAACAAATATATATCTGAAACATACTTTGGAACTACATGTACTGAAAACATGATATTGTATTTCCGAATTTGTCGACTTTTTAATTTCGATTCCCTTAATGTTCATTATATAAATAACACATAGCTGAGAGGGTGATAGAGCAGATTGTTACCCCGAGAAAACATTGTCAACTAAGGCGAAGCCAAGGTTGACAATGTCTTTTCGAGGGGTAACAATCTGCTCTATCACCCTCTCAGATATGTGTTATTTAATTTATTATACTGAATGTATTGTTATTACTGTCTATAAAATTTCAAATTCAAAGTAATACACTATGACGTCTTGAACATAACAATCATCCGTATTTATAAAAGCGCACAATTGACCAAGCGTCTCTGTGAAGGGTAATAGAGTATGTGCCATGGGATAGAGTAAATTGTCTCACTCGTATTAACCAATCAAAATCTAGCATTTTGACATGAAGTATAATAATTTTTTTTGTGCACTTAGGACAAGCTTCTCACGTCCAGGTTTTCCACGATGCCATGAACGAAATTATGGAAAAGACAAAAGTAAATGGAAAGAAATGCATTGACTTTCAACCACGCAAAGCGGAACATGGATATATGCAATTTACTTACGGAAGTGGGTAGGTACAGATTGTCTCAGTTAGTTCAATATTGAATTTGCAGAAGACTGGTTCTTCAACTCTTCAAGTGGTATCTTAGTTAAATGTACGTAAAAATATATTTTAGAAGTTTACTTGGAAATATTAACAGTTATTTGTAAACAAAATCGAAACATTTAGCAGAGGTTACATTTTGTTTATGCCACTGATATTATAGAATTTGATCGAGATAGGACTATAATTTCCAAACTTTTTAGATTGCTGGTTCGATTAGTAAAGCCCTTTCCAACTGATTGTTATAGTTTGTTCTTATGTTGTGTTGTTACGACACTGTCTCAGGTAACGGGAAGGTTGGTTGCTAATAAACATCTTTATCATACCATATTATTTAAGTGTCAGTCCCAAGTCAGGAGCCTATTATTCAGTGTTTGTCGTTAGTTGTTGTCTGTCTTATTGATTTTTCGTCGTTTGTTGACATCCTAAATCAGGCCATTGGTTTTCTCGTTTGAACTAATCTATGTTTTGTCATGCTTGGGCCTTTTTTGTATCTTTTTATTTCATCTGAATAAACTCTAAGCATTGAGATACATAGATATATACATGATTTATAATTTAATTATTATATTTAATTTGTCAATAGCAGTATATAGCTAAAATGATAGGTACGCTAATTTAATGCATATATATGGTAATTATCTATTAGATTATACTCATCTTTTATCACTCTGGAATACCTTACATGAATACGCTGAAAAAGTCAATGATGGCATTGACCTTCTCCTCTTACCACATGCATATCTTTCAATGCAATGATGTCGGAAATGAGAGGCCACAGGAGTGGCCACCAGAGATCATTAACATATAAGGGTCAGACAGGACATGTTGGATAGAATAACAAAGTAAATAACAACCAAAGTCAAGAAGATACAATTCAAATACAATAAAACAAAATCAAGTATATTTATATATATGCTGGGGCATTTTTATGACTATTATACGGTATGAATTTTTCTCATTGTCGAAAATTGTTATCATATTCGTCTTTTGTCTCTGATGAATACTTGTTCTCAATTGGCAATCAATTTAAATATCCTTATTTTATACCAGTATTATACACATATCATTGAGATAGGATGTGAATGAGTTAAAATCTGTCCTCATACAGATGGGCATCCGTAAAACGTTTATATGTAACAGCGAAATACGCCATGATGACAATCATGAATAGATGACGAACATTTAACATCAGAAACCTTTAGTATATGTTCCTAGTACATACAACAGTAACCCTAACTATCAAGTCTAAAAATAGAAATCAAAATATCTTTACTATCGTATCAACTGATCTATACAAAATTTGCAAGTGGTGTTAGAATGATTCTAAACAAAATTGGAAACATTTAAGTTCTCTGTTATGAATTTGGATCTAAAATCTAGTTCTAATGGTGGATATCCAGGTGTAGACTTAACTTAGCTATAGGGAGAATAGCATACAACAGAAACTTGAATTAATTAGCAGGGTTGTGCTCGTAACTCTTTACACAAAACATTGCTTCAACAGATCTAGAGGAATAAAGAATACGACTTAATGGATTAATGAGATTTGAACAATCTTCTGATGCCGAAATGTAAAACATACATTATTTATTTAAAGATGCCACACACCAATTGGCTATCACAGTACACGCAGATCTGACGTCACATTAGGTACTGGGTGTCTACGTAAAGGAACAGTTATGCATGAAATCCTTCATGGTTTAGGATTCTGGCACGAACAAAGCAGAGCAGACAGAGACAACTACGTCACTGTTCACTGGAAGAATATTCAAACAAGTAAACACAAACATATTATTATTACTAAAAAATATTTTGAAAATGCTTAAAGAACACAAAGTACAGTTGACTTATGTTTTCCCTGAGGCTACATTGGTATAGTATCGCATCCTAATCACAGTATGTCAACTATTTTGACGCTGCAATTCAGCTCTGTTCAGCGGTTATTTTCTAACTAATTCCTTTAATATCTCATCAAACAAAAGTTAAGCCCAGATAACCCAAATAGGAAAACTGAACAAAATCAAGTACCATAAATTATATGACAGTTATTTGTTTCATCAAAATGATTGAATTTATCATTTAAAGACATGTATGAACTATGATAGCTTACTTAGCAAAAAGTAAAATTCGCCTAGATGTAAACGCAGTATGTACTTTTTTTCTAGGTTTTGGTTTTGGTATTGGTGTTGTTTTTGTATAGGAGATAAAAACTTATATGTAAAAACCCGTTTATACTTGAATAACAAAAGAGTAGCTGCAGCGTATATATGAGATACTTATAAGTATTAAAAGTAATAAAATTAGCGGAACAGGGCTTTTATCCTCTCTGAAGTAATGACAAATATTATTAAAAATTCAAATAAGTTTAAACCCAAATGTTGTTGTTCTTTATGTTCGATCCACATATCCAGATGCATAGCATATTCTATTTTTCGCATTGTACTGTTTCTGTATAAATTAAAAGGGTAGTATGTTTTCAATATTTTCTTGCTTGCAGGTCATGCACGTAACTTTGACAAGTACCAATTAGGCACCCAGATTGATCATTTGGGTATGCCATACGATTATGGATCAGTAATGCATTATCCAGCCTTTGCATTCGCCATTGATAGACACCAAATGACCCTTGAACCTAAACAAAGTGGAGTTACCATTGGACAAAGAGTAAGACTGAGCGAAACTGACGCCAAAGAAATTCAGATTTTATATGGTTGCATACCAAGAGGAAGTGTTGGTTCATTCACATCTGCACCTGGCGCAACAACTCAAGCACCACAAGTTTCACACGTTTCTACACCAAGTAAGATTGCTACCTAGTGTAATACAAGTCATATACTATAAACTTAAAACATACTAATTATATAATTGTTGGTCGATCACAAAAAGCAATGTTTCGTCTTTTTGTTCTTTTGCTTTTTCTTGATGAGATGTGTTAGTTATGCTTTTTTTTATGATCTTATATTGCATAAATTATTTGAATTGTTGGAATAAATATATTTCAACCCCAAATTAAAACCGTTCCTATATGGGGAACAGTAGGACACTGGTAAACTAACGTCACAATATAACAGATATAATATTATATTATGGTTTATTCTAGATAATCACTGTTAAAGGAAAAGGTACAAATGTTTTATATGAGCCCTTATCTGAATTCCAAAATAAAAGTAACATTTTTCAACCTTTTTAAAATTATGTTAGTTTTATAAAGGTATTCTCACTTTTGGTACCAAGCTGAATTTTGTCTCCGAATGACCCTTGATTTGTATACGAATAACATTCTGACGTCAGGCAAAACTCACTTTTTAATAAGGACGTCGGATTTAAAAAAAATGTGATGTCAAATTTTACGGGAACTGTGTGATTCTAAGTAATGGCAGACAGATTTGCATGAATACTGTTCTACGTTGACCGCTAGATATTATTTGGTTCTTGTGTCGGCGTCAAGTCATTGACGAACACCAACGTCTCCTTTTATGCGTACAATCAATTTACCGATATCATTCTATAATTCTAAGACATAGCTTGGAGACAGTCCAATATTCAGTGCCTTGCCAACGAAATGATTTAAAACATTCATTTCTTAGAATTATCAATTTAAAAATGATTCAAAAACTAAGGTTCAAACTCCCTCAGGCAAAGTAAACTTTATATGCATTTGGCTTTTCTTGTTTGGGTTTTTTAAATGTCATATAACTGCTCTAGTGATTTTTCATCGTTAATTGTCAACTGTTTTGGATTTGTGGGTTTGTGGTGAGAATAAATCCATTGAGGTGCCGCGGACGCACGAACGTTATAAATGTTTTCTTAATTGATCATTTAATCCGTGAATTCTAGGCTCGTATATTATTATGTTGAAATAAAAGAAGCCGAGTTTATATCTAGCGATACCCAATTCTCACTCGTCATTAAACCTATATTTATATGCTCTTGTGTAATAGGGAGATACCTTGATATCCACGAAATTTCGATATGCAATAACGGTTTAAAAATAATGTCGTATTTTTTTTGCAGATCCTCACATAACAAACCAAGGTAAGTTTTAGTATATTATATTTTTTTTATAATAGCTACTGAATTGTTATATTTCATGTTATTTGCTTAAATGTTTTTAGCTTTATGATAACTATATCGGACACCAGATACTCTGACCACTTATTCATTTCAAATATAAGCACAATGATATGGGCTCGCATACGATGTTTAAACTAGTAAAGCGTAAATACAGGATAATGTTTGTAACATAAAATTATGATTCCACTGGAAAAAGAGGCTGAAGATTCCAAGGATTTATTCAATTTTCATTCGAAGGTTGAAGATAAATAACAACGTCATGGCAACAAAAGAAAGACAACAAAAAGACAAATATGTTCACAAATCAATATTGTAACATATAGAATAGACTGATCAACAGGAACCAGACAAAAAACGTTTTGGTTGGGGGTTCCTGGAAAGTAAGCAGATCCTTCTCCACTAGTGGCACCCGCCATGTCGCATGTTCTTATTATAGTTAATGTTTGAATAAACAAATAAGTTACTGATAATAAATAATAAAATGACAAAACAAATAAATAAATAAATAAATAAATAAATAAATAAATAAATAAATAAATACTCACTAAGTTTAATTTTTGAGGTCTATAGAATCTTAAATTTTACATTCTACAGCTGCAACATGTTCCTTTGATGCTGGTTTGTGTGGATGGTTACAGTCCACAAGTGATAATATTGACTGGAGAACTGGTAAAGGCAGTACACCAAGCCGAAACACTGGTCCACATGCCGACCATAGCGGAACTAGCGGAGGTATAAATTGATAGTGCTATTGGAATTTCTATGTATTTATTTGGTCCATTTTTTCTTTTATTTCTGATACTTTTGTAGTACATTAGCTCTGTGTTAAATGTCGAAATTTAATCAAATTGAGTTCAGTCTGAAAAATACGCACGAAATTTTGATACTTTATAACGAATCTATGCATTGTTTATGGTTTCATTTGGAAATTGTAGTCAATTAGTTAGGCCTGATTGCGGCATCTAATAACGATTTACATGTACTGATTTCATTATCGTCATAAAAATCGTCAAGTTAACTTTTAGCATGTACTGTGTACGAAATGTCATACATACATAATTCTATATCCATCATTCCAAACGTTCACTCATAAAAATAAACTAAAATATTTCTCTTACAGGACATTATTTGTATTTGGAAGCAAGTGGACAAACGAACAAAAACGCCATCATTGTGTCCCCACAATACCAACCTGGAACTTACTGTTTCTCAGCATGGTTTAATATGTATGGTCATGAAATGGGCTATATTTATTTTGAACTGCTTATTGGGAGTAGGAAACATGCGATGAGGTCCTACCACGGTGACCACGGTGACAGATGGATACATTTCCAGACTCAAATTAATGTTCATGGATCCCATGCATTCAGTGTAGGTTTAATACTTCCACATTCTTGTTAGCAATATTGAATTAGAATACTCTATTTATTACCAGTCTCAAGAGTTCTTTTCTAAACGCATTTGTTTCGCTTACAGAAATTACTATAAAGCGTGTATATTACCCTTCCTGACTGAAATTCATGAAAATATCATGTCATGATTTTTAAGGCTACTAATTAATACGGTCATCTGCATAGTTTTCAACAAACGCAAACTCTCCATGAGTTGAATTGTATGTTGTTATTAAAGGATACACACGGTTACCTGTAAATTCCTATCTTTGATTCGTTTTAACTTCTTCTAGAAATCTAATGCGACGTATTTTACCAATCTTTTTGTTTTAATATTTTGATATTAACATTTCAGTTCCAAATTGAAGGTAGAACAGGAACTTCATATCACAGCGATTTGGCAATTGATGATGTATCTGTCACACCAGGAGCCTGTAGTCATGGTTAAAATTAGGAAATGGTTATTAAAATTATTAAAATTTCAAATATTATCAAAGCGTCTTCTTTCTTATTTCCTAATTTAAGGGAAAAGTGGGAAAAAATAACAACATGCCGCTCATATTTGAAAAGCATACATCTCAAATAGACTTCTGACTAAGATATATTCAATTTGTTTTTTGTTTTACTTAATATTCATTTCCCTAGAGCATTTTAATAAAAAAAAAATGCATTTTCCCGCCTTAAAAATATAGTGTTTGAATATGTGACTTCCAAAAACAAGTTCTATCACACAGATATTACATAATTTGATTAGTTCTACATTTGTCTTTTAATTTTATTATGCAAACTGTTCTACAACACATATTAGACACTTTGTAATTCGGTATAAATCAAGAAGAAACGTACCGTACTTGTTGAGTGAAGGACTGTTTTATTCTCTATTTAACTGAAAACCCTGTGTCAAAAGTGTTGCAAACTCAAAGATAAATATATAGATAAATTAGAAATAAAAAAAAGGCGTAATAAAATTAACTGATGGCTGCGTAATGTCCAGGGCAAATATTCCACCTCCAAACCGACCAGTCTTTGGTTTAACTTCTGAGTGAATGTGAATGTGTTGAGCAGAGACGACACAATTTTAAGTCTTATTTTGAATTGGTCAGAGTATTTCAACCCCATCCAAAAAAAGAAGGCAAGCACTCTATCGCGACACAACAAGGATCAACAAGATTGGTTGGATAAAAATGAAATATTGAATAAACCAATATGTTTGTACATATATTGTTTATTAGATGAAGGAATAACGGTACATACAACTTATGATATTTTGGGTATAAAACAATACAATTTCAATCGTTTGAAAATGTTATGTACAAAGCAAAAATAAATAATATTCACAGAATAATTCTACAACATCAACAAATGTTTTCAATTGGTGTTTTAGTTAAAAATGCTTATAAATTAAAATGTCTTCGAAATAATTTTTATCTGAATATTTTTTATAACAAAACTGATATGACACACAGGTAAACAGATTGTTTGCACTGTGAAAATGCCGCAGTTTGAGATATGATATCATTTTTATTTAATAGAAACTTTGAACTTTTGTACGTCTTCTTAATCTTCAAAGTCTTTTGATCTCAAAATTGTTGAAGTTGCTTGATTGCTTAAACTTTCAAAATTTCAAAAATTTTTGTGTCCGTAATAAAAGACATAACGCACCTTATGAGAAATGAAATACAAATGAAAAATTAACCATGATAACACATTTTTTACATCTAATTTCAAATATTTTTTTTAAAACTTGCTTACTCAAGTGCATTCACCCATCCACCATTCTCGTTTACACAACCATGCATACAACGCAGTTCAGTAGATTATAGATTATTACAGACTTGAAGTTATTTTTTTTTGGGGGGGGGGGGGATTTCTATGATTTGTACTTTACATAGTTTTGCAGGTCCAATTTTGTCATATAGTTCATCACATGATTAGGTCTTATTGACTTTCAAATTTTAGAGTTGGAATGCATTTTCATCCAGAAAAGCGCGTCGGACGCAAGTAACTGATATTGGTATTTTAATTTACATAATATGTTCATTTTGTTTCAATTTTGTTTGTACTTGTTAAATCTATAAAACTTTTAAAATCTCTCGCAGTATTCATCCAAACATCATTGTAAACAGTGTTGTAAGTTTATTGCATTACTATGCTTATATTTAAAAGTTCCATAATACAATGCACCATTTGATCAGAAATAATATTTTGAGAGTATCAACACCTTTTTGATACTTTACACGCACTATTTCAAATCATCTTCATATCAAGGTACTCAATATATATAATTATATAACCATATGTAGTATAGTTTTTTTTTTCAATACGCCTACTACGAGGTGTAAGGGTAAGTAGGTTCTGTATATATAACATTGTCCATGATAAAGACTTCTACTAGTTCTATATTTAATCCTGGTAGCAGAGCAGTCAATTTATAACGTTATGGTGTATATGATAAAAATTAAATAAAAGTTGAAGTATCATCCAACAGCCCCTTTTGTAGTCTCTCGAACCCAGTCGACATACAGTGGTACTTCAGTGTATACGCCTGGAACATTTACAGCACATCCAATACCCCAAGAAATAACTCCGGCTAGGTACCAAGTATCTAGTGTTGCGTTTTTTGGGCACAATAATGGTCCACCGCTATCACCCTGTAATAAGATTGAAAGTTATATGTAACCTAGAGGAGAGACTATTTGGGCAAGGGAGATAACGGCATATAAATCTGTTAAAGGTTTGTAATACACTATTTTATATAAATGTTTTTCAAACATTCATATGAGACAGAACAAAAACTATCTGCGTTCTTTATAAACAAAGAATAAAATTACTAACACTAACAAACACGTGATTTTTAAGAGTTGCGTTTTTTATTAATGCTTCATTACTGAAAGGGACATCAGCAGTCAAATTCATGCTCACCGATTCGACTCAAATTCTTACATTTTATTTATAGCATACTTAAACGTGTATCCAAATTTCAAAAAGAAACAACTTACATTACATAATATACTCGTTATAATGTATCAACATTTCGTGTGTATTTTAGGCTAGACGCCATTTTATTAACCATTGAGATGCATTCCGTATGTCATAAGGCTTGATGTAAACATAGATACATATATAAATACACAAACACATGCAACCGTATAATGACGATTTGCCTAGGTCTGCTTGATTTCATGTTATATATTGAAAAATTAAGTATATCATTGTTTTACCTTTATTAGAATGAATAGTTTTTGTGGCCAACAGTCAACAAAAATGTTTTACTTGGTGGCTGCCTTGTTTCACTTTTCAATGTTGATATTCTTTTTATTTCTATTTCAAAAAATGCTTAGCTCATGCCTAACTAATCCCAAAGTAAAGGTAAAATTGAAGTTCGCATGAATATGAATTCAAATGAGTTGAAATATTAACGCAAAAGCCAATAATACATCAGCGAAATATTTGAGCCTATTCTGACAATATTAAACCAAACTGACTGCTGATAGCGAAAAATTATTTCAATATTCAGCTTACATAAATGTTTGAAACGAAAATAGATCATATTTTGTGTTTTTTTAAACATAGTAGCTAATGCCCATTTTTTAAATATTGACTACCTCGAAACACTTTAAAGTTAAAATTTTTCATATCGAATGTCTTAATTTTCTTGTTTTTGATATGTTATCGCTATTTATTAAATAAGAAATATCTAGTATATACCAACCAACCAATTAATAAATATGTATACATTAAGGAAGCACAAATGAACCAATTCAGACATTGTGGCTGAATTATTCGAAAACGATTGTATCAGACGTTCTGATTGGTACAGACTGTGAAGAGAAGTTTATTAGAACGGAAGTTGAATTTCGGACATGGTCCATTAAACTGGCAAAATCTCGATCCAAAGTCTTTGAAATAACACGAATAAGAAAGTGACTTCCATTATAGCATATAGACTGTAACGTTCATCATATAACACAATAGTTTCCTGAGGTAATATCGAGACATAACAAAATTTTTTATAGCTCATAAACGACTAAAGAAAACAAAAATACGTATAAAAGAGATCTTATGTGTAATACCACCAAATCATAGTACGTCACATCCGGTTGCATATGAAAAAGGGTCGAAACAAAATATTTCCTTGAATTTGACAGTTGTAGGAAATTAATCCTACATTTCATTGCAGTAAAAAATTTCTGAGTCATAAACATGTATCTTGGGTGTTTCAAAGCACCCTTATTTTTTTATTTGGTGTTTCTATAGAATATTTTGGAAACTTGAGGTAAAATGCATATGGTTACTGAAGCTTGTTTACAGGAAAAAAAGAGGTAAAAATTTGAGTGGTTACAAATGTAACTTCCAGTGATGGTTATTTTCTTATATGCTATGAAATGTTATGTAACATTTTGTCTATAGTTCTGGACGGGATAAAACTTTATTCACGCCAAGTATTTCTTTATTTGAAACAAAGATAAATTCTGCACATTTTTTGTGAAAAAAAGTGCAAATTTAACAAAGACTAATAGGGGAAAATCAATGGTGGTATTACACGTAAAAGAAAAAAAGTCTGCGTCAAATGCAACAAACCAAAAAGTTTAAGTCTTAAAGCCCTGTTAAAAAACTTGTTTGGAATGTAACTTTGTCAATCTTTCTTAGATCTTAGTTATGTTAGAACTCAATACCTGTAAAACTGACTTGATCAACTGGTTAACATGTTTACAGATACCAAGCTACAATCATGATATCTTCAATCGATAAACTATATTTTTCATATTCTTCATATATTAATTGAAGTTGTTATCTGAACGAGCGTAAGGTCATTTTGACTGAGAGTATATTCACTTGGCAGCTGAATAAAATTGAGAATGGAAATGGGGAATGTGTCAAAGAGACAACAACCCGATCATAGAGCAGACAACAGCCGAAGGCCACCAATGGGTCTTCAATGCAACCAGAAACTCCCGCACCCGGAGGCGTCCTTCAGCTGGCCCCTAAACAAATATGTATACTAGTTCAGTGATAATGGACGTCATACTAAACTTCAAATTATACACAAGAAACTAAAATTAAAAATGATACAAGACTAACAAAGGCCAGAGGCTCTTGACTTGGGACAGGCGCAAAAATGCGGCGGGGTAAAACATGTTTTTTGAGATCTCAACTCTCCCCCTATACCTCTAGCCAATGTAGAAAAAACAAACATGCATCACAGGAGACGATAAACCTGCTGAAACACCCACTGTTGATATAGTTGGAGTTATCTGTGACTCCCTCAGTTTATTTTTATCTTGTTTATGTGTTTTCAAATTGATACGAGTTTTGAGTATGATTAAAGTTGCCTCTTATTTACATGACCTCGACAATTGCTATTGCATAAACCAAGGGTGAGGAACATCAAACTAAACTTTTGATTTATTTCAAAAAAGAGGAAAATGATATCCTTAAAGGTCAAACATATCAATCAAATGTTCAGTTAAGGTTTAATGAGCTGTAGAGACCTAGTTTCCATGATTAAATTTAAACCTCACCATACACGGTCAACTTTTATCTTTCATTTAAGTTATCAATGTTAACAATCTATTATTCTTAAGATTCCCTATGACAAAAGTGTTTCAAATTAATATATACAACTTCAAGAACAGCACGACTGAGAGTTCGTATCAGCACGATAGTGCTGAGTACTGGGGTGATTACTTATAAATTTATAATTTTAACCGGAACTGCAAGAAATTAACATTTTTAAGTGTTTGAGACTTCACAAATATAAATCAATTTATGATATCATTAAACCTAAATCGCATGCTGATTCTGATTTGTTGGCTATATAAAAAATGACAGGAATAGTATTTGAAACGATTACTGTGGATTCATTTATTTTCGTGGTTACCAATTTTCGAGGATTAAGGAAAACTTGCATGTTCGTGGATATTTAATTTCGTGGTTTTGTCGAAGTCTGTATACAAGCCTATAAAAAAATTGTCATTCGTTGAACATCTAATTTCGTGGTTCGCCTGTACCCACAAAATCCACGAAAATTGGTATCCAACGAATAATAATGAATCCACAGTAGATGATTGTTGAAGTTGCAAACTAAGAGAAATGTTTGGAAAAAAGTAAAATCACAAAAATACTGAACTCCGAGGAAAATTCAAAAAGGAATCAAATGGCAAAATCAAAAGCTTAAACACATCAAACGAATGGATAACAACTGTCATATTCCTGACTTGGTACATTCATTTTCTTATGTAGAAAATGGTGGATTGAACGTGGCCTTCTTCATAGGACTTATGTTGATCATTTGTACCCTCTTATTGCATGAATGTTTTTGCCACGCTGAGTACATGATTTGTCGAAATCAATAAAGACCCTACGTATTCTAACCTGACACGCATCATGGTCAGGTCCTCCACTAGCACATATCATATTATCTGTAAGTTTGTACGATGACTTGACCGGAGATGTTTCTATTGCATTTTTACAGGAATCCCAATTTTCAATGTTCAAAATAACTTCCTTTAAAGCTCTTTCATAGTCAGTTGCTGAAAAAACCAATTGCAAAATATTGATATGTAAATAGCATGTTATATTTCAATAACAAAATGTTCATAACCATTTGTTCATTCTATTAAAGTGCTAATTTTGTGTTCAACTATGTTAGGAGCTTGGGTTTTATATTTTTTCTACTAGTTAAATTTGTACCGTTAATGTTAGTACAGTTTAGATATGTAATTAGTAAGTTGAATTTTTGTTTGCCTTATTGTTAGATAAACCATGAACAATTTATCAACCAGTGCATATAAAAAACAAACTTGTGAATCTGTTTTTTAGTTCCCGTATTGTTATCTTCCAAATGATTTATATAGTAAAAGGAAAACATGCGCCAGGAACGACCATGCTCAGGATTAAAAGTAACATGTCAATCTACCAAATCTAGAAGAGGATAACCTGTATTGTTTTAAATTTGTTTATGAATAATATAATACGGTATCATTTTTCAAAATGAAACGGCCGATGACTATTGATGATTTCATTTAGGGGAGAATAAGGAGTTTTATATTTTTTTGAAATGAAAGTTTACAGTTAATTATTTCATATCCCTTTTTACATGTTTTATCCAGTCCTTCAAAATGTTACTTTTGATCTTAACAGCATGACATCATCAAAACTATATTTGAGATTGTTTTATTGATTTTTTGTTCCACAACATTTCTTTCAGTATTGTTTCATACAGGTATTTTTGTAAATAATGCAAAATGTCAATAGAAAGATGTCTCGTTGGTAGTTTTGGATGAACTTTTAGATATCTAAAACATAAACTACGAGAACCTTTGAACTTAGAAATTCTAAGTCATATATGAAACAAGGAAATGCATTACTTAATTGTTTAAAAATTTACCATTTTTTAAAACAATCCTAAAAGCAACATTTTCATGAACTGCTGTCATAAATCTGTACCATAATAAAATATATTTGAAGTACTGCCTTCTATGCTGAAAATACTATTAGCAAGACACTTACCTGTTTCATCTTTTCTACCCCATCCGACCGCATAACATCTTGTTCCAGCTGGTGTCTCTTCATTACGTTCTGGCAGGCAGACAGGACGGAGGTAGTCATTAAAATAAACAGGTTCGTCTAATTCTATCAATGCTATGTCATTGTCTACGGTTATAGGGTTGTACTTTGGATGTGGGTAGAGATTTTTAGCTTTTCTGATTTGACGATACGCTGAATATGCATATCGCCTAGTTGCTCCTATCTTCAATGTAATTGTCGATGCATCCTTATTTCTAAATATCAATAAAATATGCATATAGTAATATTTATTTATAATAATTGATATAATGAACGTTGTAAAGCAATAATTTGCATAAATATAGGAGAAGCAGGGTAAACGTCAATATGACAGTAACCAATCTTCACAAAATGAATGAGGCCTCGGTGGCCGAGTGGTCTAAGTAGTCGAACTACTGTATCACTAGCCGAGGTGAGTTCGAAACCCGCACGTGGCAGGTGCCCTCAACTTCAATCTTTAATTGACTAAGATTGTCAGTTTTCCTACCGAAGGTCTGTGGTTCTCTCCGGCTTCCTCCAACAACAAAAACTGACAGCCACGAAATAGCACAATAGTGATGAAAAAAATTGAAAACAACACGTTATAAATTTCATGCGTCCGAAGCGCTTTTCTGCATTTACCTTCATCATAAAGGCTCAAAGCCGAATATTTGAAAGCCAAGGATAAAAGAACCTAAACAGTTTAAGAGCTATATAGCCAAGGGGCGATCAATCACAATTTTTCTGCACATCATATCTCACCCACACTATACAGATTATGGCTGGAGAAATAAGCTAAAATATGAGAGATAATTGATTTGTACATGTTGTTCATAGTCATAACACTATAATACCACTGCATATGTGGTATATATTTCATGATAGAAATGCTTATAATCATTCTTACATACCATGAATTTAGTGTCCTTATTCTAGCGAGTTTTCTCAGACTGACTCTTCGTATCGAATTTAATTAAGAATAGGTGTCATATATTTTTGGTGATTAATAGCTTGTTGCGTAAGTAATATGAACATGTATATTGAAATGGAAATTTCCAAAACGATCAAACAGACAGGCGAGGGATAACAAAGAGACATTCAAACTCATAAGTCGAAAATAAACTGACAACGCCATGGATAAAAAAAGAAATAAGAAGCTCTCAAGAGCCTGAATCGCTCACCTGTATTTTTTTGCTTAAATCTTTCATCAATGATGATTTTTGCTTTACAATATATATTAATGAGTAGCTCAAAAATGCCATTTAAATGTTCTTTGTATCTGTCATATTTTCTTCAAAAGCAAAAACAATACATTTTACCCCTATATTCCATTTTAGCCATACGGCATAGTGGCTATGTTTCTTGACGTACAAGGAAATAAAATACAAAATTTATACTAGATACTCTGAAACTCATTCAGCCAAAGTTTGGCTGAAATTGATTCAGCAGTTTCAAAGATGAAGATTTTTTAAAGTAAGCAAACAAGATGAACAAATAGTGAAAAATTGTCTTTAAAGGACAATAACTCCTTAAGGGGTCAATTGACAATTTTGGTCATAAAAAATTTATTTGCAGATCTTACTTTCCTGAACATTTTTGCTTTATCTTTATATGTAATAATATTCAAGATGATAACCAAAAACTGCAAATTTTCCTTAAAATCATCAATTCAGGGGCAATTACCTAAAAATCAAATACCCGATTTGGCTGATAATTTCAGGGCAGGAAGACCTTGACCTAATGAAAACTTTAATTTCTTGCCTGATTTGCTCTAAATGCTTTAGTTTTTGAGATATAAGTCAACAACTGCATTTTATCCTATGTTCTATTAGGAAACATGATATACAAATTGTGTTAAATTGTCCTTACAGAACAATAACTCCTTAAGGAGTCAATTGACAATTTTGGTCATGAAACTTATTTGTAGATCTTACTTTGTTGAACATTTTTGCTGTTTACAGTTTATCTTTATCTATAATAATATTCAAGATAATAACCAAAAACTGCATAATTTCCTTAAAATTATCAATTTAGTGGCAGCAACCAAACAATGGGTTGTTAGATTCATCTGAAAATTTTACAGCTAATAGAACTTGACCTAATGAACTTTTTTACCCCCATTTCAGATTTGCTCTAAATGCTTTAGTTTTTGAGATATAAGCCAAAAACTGCATTTTATTCCCTATGTTCTATTTTTAGCCATGGTGGCCATGTTTTTTTAACGTAACAGAAAATAAAACACAACTTTAATTTTAGATACCCTAAGGATCATTCCGCTTAAGTGTGGTTGGAATTGGTTCAGTAGTTTCAGAGGAGAAGATGTTTGAAAAACACCGGACGACGACGACAGACGAAGACGGACGACGACGACGCCAAATGATGGCAAAGGCTCACATTTCCTTTAGAAAGGTGAGCTAAAAAGAAAAAGGACAAACACACAAACAACAGTACACAAAACACAACACAGAAAACCAAAGACTGAGTAACACGAACCCCACCAAAAACTGGGGGTGATCTCAGGTTCCCCGGAAGGGTAAGCAGATCCTGCTCCACATATGGCAACTGTCGTGTTGCATCAACAATGGGCATTATTTTTTAAAGAAAATTAATCGAAAAATTTACAAATTTGTACCAACTTGTATATAGTCAGTACATGGTAATTTTTCAACAGAAATCAGAGGTTCAAGGTTGAATACTAGTACTGTGCCAGGAGTAAGATAGACATGTGCCTATATTAAAATGACTTAACATCAGTAAGGTGCAACATTTTGATAATTTTGAAAGAAAACTTTGAGAAACGTTAAAATGTCATCATGAACATTTACCGGTTTTTGACAACTGTTTCACCTTGTAATCAAAAAGAGATGATTGACATAAAAAGCCATTACACTGTCGGGATCTCCTATACATTAAATACTTTTCATTTACGTCAATCTTTTATTCAATAACTGGCAATTTTGTGATAAATTTAAGACAATCAAGACATTTTCCAAAGGCACATTTTCATTAATTACATAAAAAAATGTTCTACACAACATACAATTTTTACCTCAAAAACTCTAGGAAAAGTTCAACGGACAAATCATTTACCATATATGTGGACGGACGTAAGGACGGATGGACAAGATGGGCTAACTTAGTTTAATTGATACAACTTAAAACGCGGGGACATGAAATACCGTAATCAAAAATATTTATTTATGGTCTTTACTAATAGACAGTTGTCTACTCATGCTCTTTTACATTGAGTCCAGTAAAATTTTGAACAAATTTAACAAAATCTATATAGGATCTACAAAAAGTGCAAATATTTCTAAAAGACAAAGCAAAATATAACAAAACAGCTTTCGAGGTTCTAACTTCTGGAACACAAATATGGTTTGAGATCAACTTAATTCTTTTACAACTTGACCCTCTTCCCGTTATCCTTTGGTGTATGAACTGTTTTTAAAATCTCATCAAGGCTTAAAATTTGTACCGCCAGACGTGCGTTTCGACAACAAAAATCTAATATGTTACTTTTTTGTTCTGTAAGCGCCTGAATTTGTCTTGATTATCCTGTACAGTTTTGTTATACGGCTTCCCATACTTTATCTTTTGAGCGGACTTTTTGTTGAGAATTCCAAAAACACCTGATAATGTCATTTAAAGTTTTATCATAACTTTATTTTAATCATTAATAAATTGGAATATGGCAAAAAATATGATATACAAATTAAATATACCGTACATTTTCCTCTTTTAATATTTTTGATGTTCCCAGAAAGCATTGTGCCGGGAACTTGACGCAAAAATTTCAAGATTTATATAAATGTATTATATAAGATAGAGACATTCAAGCTGTATTTGGCAAAACTAACTTTTAGGAATTTTGTGTTCTCGGTGCTCTTAAATTTCGTACTTTATTTGGCCTTTTTAATTTTTCGATTCGAGCGTAACTGATGAGTCTTTTGTAGACAAAACGCGCGTCTGGCGTACATCATTTCAATCCTTGTATCTATGATGATTTTATTTACAACCGCTGGGTCGATGCCAATGCTGGTGGAGTTTTTTCTCCCCGAGGGGATCACCAGCCCTTTAGTCAGCACTTCTGTGTTGACATGAATTATCATTGATATGGTCATAATTATAAATCAACTGTTTACAAAAACTTTAGATAACCGAAATACTACAGATTTTCTACCCAAGGAATAGATTACCTGAGCTGTATTTGGCAAAACTTTTAGGAATTGTGGGTCCTCAATGCTCTTCAACTTCGTACCTTATTTGGCCTTTTTAATTTTTTTTTATTCGAGCGTCACTGGTGAGTCTGTTGTAGACGAAACGCACGTCTGGCGTACAAAATTTCAATCCTTGTATCTATGATTAGTTTATTTTCAAACATTGAAAAGGATGAAAAATGAGTTGTCTCTTCCATGACTATAAAAAAAAACGACGTTTAAACAAACCGAAAAATGAAGAGAGAGAAATAAAGATCTTACCCGCCAACACAGTGTCCAGCAGTCATGACCCAGCTGTGGCCTATCAAGCTTGCTCCACAGTAATAAGCTTCATTTTCACCACCGTGTAATGAAATCTGGGACGGCCATGTTCCGGGGTCGACTTCATCTCCATTCACAATTCGTAATTGAGATGGGTGTTTTGCCGGTCTATTACCACATACTAGAATAAAAAAGAAATTTCAATATTGAAAAATAGTACCGTTATTGTTCATTGCAGAACTAGAGACTAAAATAATCAAGCTCGAGCATCTATATTTCAGCACATATATTCTTTCAATATTTTGCTACACATCAAACGCGATTTACAATGTGTTTTTCACCTGCATGTCACCTAATTTCAAAAATTATTTTGTTTATAGAAATTTATATGCTTTTTTAGAACATCAAGGTACTTTATGTACTCATGTACAGATAAAAAAAATCAGGAAGTTACACAAGAAATTAATTAATTTCTTCGACTATCAAGTAGACAGTAACGACATTTTTTGTCATCTAGATGCCGTATCGCTGTCGTTTACCACACATATAATTTTTAAAAATGGAATGTTGCTTTTTATAATTTTAATGGGCTGGAAAAGATTTGACCGAAGCACATTTTGTATGAAGCACATTTTGTATAAAAGTATAAAAAGAAGCATTCAATTCTTATAATTACATTTTTATGCTACAACCATATATTTAAAGTTATAGCAAGCTTTAATTTTTTTTGCAATGCATTATTTTAACATTGTCACGGATAGCACGAGCAGTCATAGCTGTTTTATCTTATACGGAATCAAATATGATATTAGTGTCAGCCAATCAGAATTACGGATAGTAGTAATGTATGTAATTACAAAAAAAAACGATCAATCACAATATGATACTAAAACGCATGCAGTTCAGAGTGAAACATAACTGGTAAAGCTTCTATGTTTGTTGTTGTATATTACTAAGTGTTTACACAATAAGTAAAATGGTTGGTTTACCTGCATTTTCACAGGACAACCGAACAACTTTTCCACTAGTACAGCTAGCAACGCTATAATCAAAATTAATAAACAAAATATATACAATAGAAAAGACCATCAAAATATTTGTATTTAATGATAAATATTTAACATACCATATTTTTCTGATTTTAACAAAAATAGAGCCCGTCATCTATCAAACAGTTTTAAAAAACTTAATGGTAAATATGTAATGTCTACTTGAAGATGAAAGTAAACTTTCATCTCCAAAAATCATCAGAAGTTTTGTATTTAATCATGACTATTTAACATACCATATTTTTTTTATTATTTTTTTAAACATATAGCCTGTCATATACATGTATCAAACGTTTCATGAAAAACTTAATGTTAATATGTAATAAAATTGAGAATGGAAATGGGGAATGTGTCAAAGAGACAACAACCCGACCATAGAGCAGACAACAGCCGAAGGCCACCAATGTCTATTAAAAGAATGATTTAAGCTTTTGTTTCCGATTTACAAACAGACCATTTGTAGATATTACGATTCTTAGGATAATGTTCATGTGCTCTAAATTCAATTTATTATTTAGATAAGCAATACCTATATGACCTACTTACAAAACAGTATTAACAAAAATACCGAACTTCAATATAAAAAGGGTGAAGTCCATAAAACCTGACAAAACCAAACGCTCAACTATATCAACTAACGGAACGGAAATTACTTTGTCCATGTTTCCTAACATCATCAATCACAGTTATTCCGTATGAGACTGTACTAGGCTACTCATTAACATACATTATACCTCATGACATATATCAATGATTAAAAACAAACACGACAATGTCTTGTATGATATGCGATTCAAGAAAATGTTATTTAAATACGGCTCCCTTAAACATGTTAAAGATTGAACTTGTCGCCGTCTCTCTCGGTACACTTTGTATTGCTCCCTATATATTTTGATTATTTCCCTTTAATTCACAATCTAATGGTTTAAAACATAAAATAAGAACTCCACATCCCTGGTGAATATTAACTTCATAGTATGTATTTAAATGTTTCGAAGTATTAAGGATTTTCTACGCCAAGAATAGATTACCTTATTTGAATTTGAACAAAAAACATTTCAGGATTTTCGGTCCTCAATGCTATTCAACATCGTATTTTATTTGGCATTATTATATTTTCTGATTCGAGCTTTACTGGTGAGTCTTGCTTACACGAAAACCGCGTCTTGCGTACACAATTTAAACTTGGTATCTTTGATGAGTTTATTCTATGTTGGTTTAATACGTACGACTTTTGTAGGTAGGATTGGAGAGCCATCGTGTTGGAACCATTCTTCATGTCAATATGTATAACTGACTTTAGGTTTTGTCCTGGATTTGTCTCTTCGAATGATTTGGTATCTCTGAAAAAAATAGGTTAAGCTGATACAAACTAAAAGACACGAACAGAAACAAATACAAAAAAGTTAAAGACAATACAATATCAACAATAATTCGGTAACACAAGCAAACCAGGATCCTAGCTAAAATTTTAAATATTAAGCCACGAACAAAGTAATGGCGATCTCATTCATATATCTATATATTCAATATCAACATAGTTTATCTATTAAAGACTTTAATTTCTGCTGCAGAACAGAAAAAGAATCATAAGCAAGATTTATAATATAGCAATACATTTATAGTATAAAATAAAGCTGGTTTGATGGAGTTTTAATAAATTTTCCAAATTTCAACATTTTTCCAACTTATAGATCTAAGGCAAAGTAAAGGGGGACGTTTGTGCTCATATACAACTGGTTTAATACTTTTTGGTCATATAGCCCTTCAACTGTCTCGGTTCTTATACATCCTCGGCTTTCAAATATTTGGCTTTGAGTGTTCCTGATGAAGTTAAATCCAGAAAAGCGGTTCGGACGCATGCAAATAATAACGTGTTGATTTCATTTTTTTTTTTAGAAAAACATTGTTTAAAAGGTCCTCACTGTAATCTCGTCTATTGACTAAATATACCACATTAAAAAACATTTAGGTGCAATTTTTCTGTAGTTATTTACAAAAGATTTCATCAATTTAAAAATTCCAAAGTACAACACCCATTTTTGTTTTGTCAAAATAAATGATATATAAATATACATGTAAAACAATATTTTGATGTCAAAATTTATGAATTCTCAAAATTAGCATTTTTTAAATGTTTATAGTAAATATATCATCTTTTTTTTTTACAAAATAACAATGCTTTTGAAAACTAATTTGTTTTATTTGAAACATAAAATAAAAATGGAAAGCAAAAGAACGTACTTGTAGCCCAGCTGATTACAGACCATATCACTAAAAGTTGTATTCCAGTTATCAGAACAAACCTCCTGCCAGTGGGAACTAACACCATCTTTTACTAGTAAAATGCCTGAATTTGTACCGTCTCCAAGTCTAACTAAAACAAAAGTAGCAAAATCCTGAAGAACATGTTGAATTTCTAGATTATTAAAAATATTTAGCTTATCACAGTAAGGACAATGTATGGTCTTGATAATGAAATGCTACTAATTTTATGTTTGTAGTCATTATAAAATATCGAATTAGTCTAAAAAAAAACTTACGAACTTTGCACGCATGTAAGAAATCATTCCTGCCAAGGTATCTTCAAACACATTGTAAGCGGTTGTTATACATCAAACAGTTACAATTAAGATAACGGTAAGAAAACAGCGAGCATAAGTTTGGTATGGTAAAAGAACGTCAGGCATTTCTAGACATCTCATAAAACTGATTAAGTGTTCTTTTCATTTGAGTAACAATGTTGAAAAAAAATTAAGTGACTTGCTAGGTTAATCAAATTTCGAAATCGTATAAAGTATATTTAACCTTCATCAAATTAAAGAAAAATAGTGAAGGTCAAAATAAAAACAGGAAAACAAATATTTAATTGAACCCTTAAAAAAGTAACAAGTCTTACATTCCAATGCCTTATTATTGATAACATCTAAGGTAAATATACATACTGCACTGTGCTTCATCAACGTTTTCATAACAATCTCCAACGCCGTCACATACTAAGTTGGTACCTATGCACTGTCCGGAAACTGGGTGACATTTTTCCTGTCCTACTGGACATTTGGCTAAAATAAAAGTTACAAAACATTAGCATACAACATGCTATGGTATCAATAATTGATAAAATCTTAAGCTTGAATTTCTAACTTCAATGAAGTAGTGCTCTGCTACATTATTTTTTTGTTGTTGAATTGTGACTAGCTAGGTATCTGTAAATCATTTATAAATCAAAATATGTGTCAATATGACACCATGCCTCGCTTGTTTTGTCATAATTCTATGATCCATTTACAGCGAAACCTGGTCAAAATCCCCATTTGTTATATATATTAAAAATTTCAAATCATAATGAACATCTGTACTTGTGCATGTGTTGTTTGAAGTCGATGTGAACATGATGTGATGGTAAACTAGCTGAATCAAAAACGTTAACCTGGTAAGAAACGAATAAAAATACGGACGAAAAACATATTTTCCCACTTCTATCGTAGACGGAACATAAAAATCGTAGGCATCATCTGCTGTATTAAGAATATTCCGTACACCAATCTTAACACTGAGGAAATGTCATTTGGGAAACGAAACAGCGATGACATCATAAACCAGTTGCTCCAACGAGCTTGTATTGCGCTCAACATCTTTAATAAATTTGGTCGAATTAACAGAAATATTTGGATTGATTGGCAGATGTGTTGGCCAATATCTTGCATTGCTTACCATTTTCAATATAAGTCTCCAAGATAAAAAAAAAACATTTATTTAAGGGTATTAAGTCCTACAGGAAGTTAACCAATCTCGATCATTGTGATTTATTTGTTAATCTCATGCTGCTGATTATTTTTGCTCCTTAAACAAAAATTCTACAGAGTTATGAGGATGAAGACCGAAATCGACATTGTATAGGTTTTACGGTCACCATCACGCATTTGGTTGTCCGATACGTTCTACTAGTGAAATATTTTCACGGTATTAGATCTTTTGATGTACCAGTATAGTCATCTGATCTGTATTTTACCCATTGTGTCCTATTACTGATTGTGACATTTGGTGAAATCGTATGGCGTGTGATGGATGTATGGCAGGAGAAGTGTATCATGTGGACGCAATCGGTCGTGCTCCTTATGAAGTTCATGTGATTCCCTCAGTTTTGTATTGTTACTCCGATTTGTTTTTTGATTGGCGGGATTTGAGCATCGGTAAATTACTGTCTTAACATGTTTATTTGGGATTGCAGTTTCTATCTTTTCTAATGTAGAGCTTGAAGAAATGTGAAAGAAATTGTAATTTGAGGGCATTTACTCCTTCAAAAGGTTAAAATACATTTTAGCCATGTTGACATATTGTCCTGTCATACTGGATGTTACTCTCTATCTATCATGTCTGTAACAGTTTTTTCAAGAGCAACAGCTCTTCTAAGGAGTCGACTAACCATTTTTGTTATGCTGACTTATTTGTAATTATTTTTATTATGATAGTTTTCTCAATTTGAATTGTCACTTTACTATTCATTTTTTTCAAGATAATAGCCAAAATGCCAGAGAAGTGGTCAATAGTGTTATCTAAGGAATAATGGGTTTATAAAAAACAAAGTAAATAATTTTTTCATACTTCTACCAAAATGTGCCAAAACCTTGTTTACATGTATTATATTTCTATTTCAAAAATATAATAAAAAGCATCGGTCACAAAACATGTTTCTAAGTTAAAGGACGGAAAAACTGATACATCTCGTAAGAATTATACAATTAAAAAAAAGCATTATCATGAGAAGAGATAGAAAACTAAAGGATGGAATTTTGAAATAAGATATGTGCAGATAGCTCTTATGAAATGCTTTCCAAAACATGTTTTAAAAAATGCAGTCAACGCACTTTTTCTTGCCTTGTAGCAAAAAAGAAAAAAGAAAATGACTTTATAATATTAAGTTATCTCTCCTTCACCAACAAAGTTAAAAGAAATCAATAATAAAAACCCTGTATTTGTAAAAACAGTTATAATTATATGATTACATCAAATATTTTTTTTGAATGAATAATGTCACAATTGAAATGTATTCCTGCATTTAAATAGAAATAAGAAGATGTGGTATGAGTGTCAATGAGACAACTCTCCATCTAAGTCACAATGTGCCAAAAGTAAACAATTATAGGTCAAAGTACGGACTTCAACACGGAGCCTTGGCTCACACCGAACAGCAAGCTATAAAGGGTCCCAAAATTACTAATGTAAAACAATTCAAACAGGATAACCAACGGTCTAATCTATATACAAAACGAGAAATGAGAAACACTTAAGAAACAAATCAACAAACGACAACCACTAAAGTTGCTTATTCGATCTAAAATCTTGACTGATAATTTGATGATATTTGTGACCTAAGATGACAAAAGACTCAACTTCTATCTTACGGACAATCACTCCTATTAGAGGTTATCTGATTATTTCGGCCATCTTTCTCGTTGATAATTTCTGCAATTTAAAGTGTCTCTCTATCTACTATAGTTTTCTTAAAGGTAATAACCAAATGCTAACGACTATAAAAAATTTCTTTTAAGTGCAGTAACTCATATCAAAAGTCATTTGATCATTTCGACCATTCTGAATTATTTGTACATCTCTTCTTGTTGGTATTGTTTTGTAGTTAGACAGTTATTCTATTTATAACAATTTCAAAATAAAATCAAACATAAAACGACTCGCCTTTTGACAAAGTTTAAGGGCAACAACGACTATAAGAAGTCGACTTACCATTTCGGTATTTGATACATATTTGTAAATCTTGCGAAATAAAAGAAGACCAAAGTATAAGACAAAAGACACTGGTTGTCTGGCAGATCAGAAAAGCACTCGAACGTTACAGCTCATCACTGCCAAGCCGATGACTAAATATGAATCCTTATGAAAAGTAGTATTAGAAAATGTGTGACCTATACAAAATAAGAAGATGAGATTGATTACCAAGAGACAACTTTCCACTAGATTCAAAATTGTGTGGATTTAAGCAAATATATGTATAAATATCTATAAATCTTCAATGATGAACACATAAAATTGAGAACGGAAATGGAGAATGTGTCAAAGAGACAACAACCCGACCAAAGAGCAGAAAACAGCCCAAAGCCACCAATTGGTCTTCAACACAGCGAAAAAATTTCGCACACGGAGGCGGGCTTCAGCTGGCCCCTAAACAAAAATGTGTACTAGTTCAGAGAAAATGAACGTCACACTCAACTCCAAAACATATAAATAAACCAAAATAAAAAACACATGGAAGCCTAACAAAAGTTAGAGGTCCTGAATTGGGACAGGCGCAAAAATGCGGCGGGGTTAAACATGTTTTGTGAGATCTCAACCCTCCCCCTATACCTTTAGCCAATGTAGAATAAACAAACACACAGAAATACGCGCAGTAAAAATTCTATTTACAAACTGTACCGTTTAGTCAGCTAAAAAAGGCTCCGACATGAATAAAACATTTAACAATTCAAACGAAAAGAAATCCAATTACCTGATTAAGGACAAAAAAGAAAAAAACACAAAAACAAATATGAAAGACAGCAACAAACGACAACCACTGAATTACTGGTTAATAGCTTCTGATCACCGATCTGAGAGTATTCATAGTTACTGATAGCTTGTAAAAAGTCAATAACAATTATAAATAAATCATGTTCTTCCAAACTAAAGTATCAATCTATACATACCTTTGAAATTCATTTAACAGATTGAAAAAAATCAGAGAACGGACAAAAAGGAATAAATGTACGATACTATATCTAATAAACTTTTCCAGCTTAAAGCCAAAATCAAAGATAAAAACGGTAAAAATCGTCATTGAAGAGCAAAAAATCCTCTTAACCATTGTCGGACAGCGATGGTAAAACACAAACAGTAATTAGAACTTGGCATTCTTTTACATGCACGATTTTCTCTATCATTAATGGTTTTAAGATAAAACAACAATACTAAGTCTTATATTTTACTCCTTTGTTCTCATTATAACCATTACGACCATATTGATTAGTCATTTTAGACTAGATATTCTAAGGATGATTGCTGCAACGTTTTTTTTTTTTGGCAATTATCATGGGACTGGCAAATGAAAAAAATAGGATGGATTACGGACGATGCACCCAAGTGATGGCAATAGATCACACTAAATCATTGGGTAAAACAACTTTATTTTACTGATCAGTCGAATGGTATGAATCCTTAGAATTGAAACAGAATATAATGTGACCTCGATTTATAAAGTGTACCCTTTATACAAGAAAAAGGATGTTCCTCAAACAATATTTTTCTTTAAAACGACCAAGTCTTATATTAACATACCACAGAGTTCTTCGTCTGAATTGTCTTTACAGTCTTGGTAACCATCACAAACCCATGATGACGGAATACACACATCCGTGTCACAGCGTAGTTGTTCGGTTGGGCATGCTGCAAATTACAATGAATTATATGAAAGGTTGTTCAGGTCATTTCTACTTTTTTCATGTTGAGTACTGATGCATGGAAATATGTCCTTTTATTTTATTTTAAATATCGCTCTGTTTTAATCTTCAAAAGCATGTCTCATTATTCATAAAAAAAGTATAAATGTTTACGGCAAAACAAAACAAAAAACAAAACAAAACAAAACAAAACAAAATCAACTCTTTTTGTATAATGTATAATCTCTGTTCCACGCAAGTATTAAAAGTTTGTTAAATACGTTCATTTTGATAAACTTACTCGATTACAAGGGAAGGTAGAAAATTAGCAAATAGGAAGAAAAAGATAATACCAAATTACGAATATGAAACCAATAAAAATGTAAGAACAAAATTTGATACATGAAAAGATTCTCTTAAAATTACAAATTACAGATTTAAAATCAGGACATAAGAGTTGTTAGTTCACTTTTTGCTAATTCATATTTTATTCAGACATATCTGAAATAACCTGCCTTCAAATAAGCTTCCCTGATGTTAAAGATGTATAACAGTCTCTGAACAGCACATGTAACAACTCATCATTGTCAAGCTGATGAAAAAATGTGAAATCATTCGGTTCTGTAGTACTTCACATGTGTGATGATTTTGTTTTGTTAATTCAACATATTGAAACACCAATATAAACTATCATTGGCCCATAATATGGAACGCCACGACTGTCTTCTGATGTTGATTGTTTAATATGTTCGGTGCTTTATGCATTACGTTCAGTAGTATTTATATTAGGTTCAGTAGTTTTCATATTCTGTTTAGTAGTTTTGACATTATGTTCAGTAGTTTTGACATAATGTTCGGTGCTTTGGTTATTGTGTTCAGTAGTTTCATTATTACATGTGTATTAAATGCAGTGGTATTTAAATTATGTTCGGTACTTCTGACGTTATATTCAGTGCATTTTGCATTATGTTCAGTACTTTCGACATTATGTTCAGTAGATTCAATATTATTTGCAGTACATTATGTGTTACCTTGAGTGGTCCCGGTTTCTTTTTATTCGGTGGATTATTCATTATGTTCAGTAAAAGCATCAGTATTATACTTGGTTCAATGAACTATATGTTCAGTAGTTGTTTCATTATGATGATGCATTAAAAAATTGGGAAATCAATAACGGAAATTGTCGGGAAAAAAACGAACATGGACATTTTTGACGGACGTTTTCTTCATGGACACTTTTACGGGATGGAATGAAAATGGAAGAAATGGAAGAAGTATTAAATTGGTTTGTTTTACTTTCCCACGTTGGAAATTTTCACAAGGACAAAAATACTCCTGACTTAATTTGTAAGATGGCATGATTGATTGATTGTTGTTTTCTGAACGTATAGTGGCAAATATTTCACGCATATTTATGACGGAGAGAAGAATTTTTAAACAAAAAATAAGAAGTTGCATGCATTGTCGTTAATACACCATGACTATAGAGAGAGACAAAAAGACAAACAGCAAAAAACAATTATATTAAACATATTCTATAGCTTTTGTATTCCTAGAAGGTAACCCATTTTGTTGGTTGGTTGTAGCATACTAATCTCATGCACCGACTTACAGACTTTTAGGAGACCACCAAAAATCTCCTTCTGGATATTCTTATTGTTATCTGCATCCTATCCCGCTAATAGGCCCTTAAATATCAGATATTTATTTGAAATAACCCAAGTTTGGCAAAAAATAAAGAATAGAGAATAAAGGAGTGCTTTAAAAAAAATGTTAAAAAGGTAAAAAAAAAAAAAAGTGATTACAGAATTAAATGATTAACATGATTAACAGAATAACTAAACTTTTTCTGCATATCGAATTTATTATTGATATGGAATGAAATATTGAACTGGTCGTAATCAGAACTGGTCAATTGATGTTACCATTCAAATTATGTACATTCGATATTTTCCTCGAAAATCACGATCTTGCACGAGTTAACAAATCTTGACGTACTATTTCGTCCACTTTTGCTGACAAAGATAATCTTACATTCTTCTCCTGCATTGTGTCAGAAGTTATTACAACAGAGATAAAACAGTTCGTGATAAAGTTCAGACAAAAATGACAGCAAAAAGCTTTGCAATAGAAGAGAAACCAGAAAACAACTAGTCACAAACTTCATACATTCAAAGAGCTACATTGAAATTTATGCTGGTATGCAAGGGTATAGAATGAAATATTGTACAAAGTGCTACAAAAAATGAACATTGAGTATCAGTATGACTGTCATTTTAAAATCATTTATTTAGATTTTTAATCTTCCAAATTCAAGCTGTATACACAAAAATTAACTAGGTCTAAGTGTAAATATGATTACCATAGACTGTCTATTAGACAGGCAATGAATACCAAAATACAAAGTGCAAAACTTTAATTATGTGCAAATTTTCACCATTTCTGTACAGTTATGGTTCTTATAATTTTAAAGTAATGCATAAAACATGACCCCTTTTGTTTAATAAGTGACTAGAAACTACCCAAACCAATAACTTAATATCTGTTCTTGAACAGAGCGTTTAAAAACATATTTCTGGATTTAGTCTCTAGATCCACCAAAGACAACCAGAATGAAGAGGAATAGATTGACAATATCAAGATACAGGATCGAGGCTAATCCGTGTTACCATGAATTATCATTGATATGGTCATATTTATGAATCAACTTTCTCTATTCTGTAAACCTCATCCACAACTTCATTTATCTTGGGTTATTTCAAATAAATATCTGATATTTAAGCGCCTATTAGCGGGGTAGGATGCAGAATACTATAGGAGTATCTGCAAGGAGATTTTTCGTGGTCTCTTAAAAGTCGGTGCATGAGATTAATATGCTACAACCAACCAACAAAAAGGGTTACCTACTAGGAATACAAAAGCTATAGAATATGTTTTTATATTTTATTTTTTGCTGTTTGTCTTTTTGTCGTCTCTCTAAGGTCATGGTGTATCAACGACAACGCATGTAACTTCTTATTTCTTGTTTGAAAATTCTTCTCTCCGTCATAAATATGCGTGAAATATTTGCCACTGTACGTTCAGAACCCAATAATCAATCAATCAATCATGACATCTAACAAATTATGTCAGGGGTATTTGTTTTCCTTGTGAAAATTGCCAACGTGTCAACCTAAACCAAACCAATGTAATACTGCTTCCATTTTTTGCATTTTCGTTCCTGATCCCGTTAAAGTGTCCATGAAGAAAACGTCCGTCGAAAATATCCGCGTTTGTTTTTTTCTGAAAATTTCTGTTATTGATTTCCCGACGTTCACTGCATCATCATAATGATACAACTTCTGAACATATAGTTCATTGAACCGAGTATAATACTGATGCTTTTACTGAACATAATGAATAATCTACCGAATATAAAGAAACCGGGACCACTGAAGGTAATACATAATGTACTGCAAATAATATTAAATCTACTGAACATAATGTCGATGGTACTGAACATAATTAAAAAATGCACTGAATATAACGTCAGAAGTACCGAACATAATTTTAATACCACTGCATATAATAATGAAACTACTGAACATAATAACCAAAGCACCGAACATAATGTCAAAACTACTGAACATAATTTCAAAACTACTGAACATAAAATGAGAACTACTGAACAAAATATAAATACTACTGAACGTAATGCATAAAGCACCGAACATAGTTAACAATCAACATCAGAAGACAGTCATGGCGTTCCATACCGTGCGCTAATCATTGTTAAATTGTTATCGAAAGTTTAAGAATAAATAATAAAGGCCTATATAATTAACAAAAAAGATTAAAAATGAGCGTCGGGCCTATGGCTTCAAACGTTACAAATACGTAGAATAACTCCAAGATCAAAACACACGATCCTCAAAAGATATGCAGATCACAAAATGTTAATGGATGATCCGTATAACTTCTGTGGGACGTCATGTCATTCAATCAATTGCTTTTTATTTTATTTTCATATTGATGTCGGTATTAATCTACAATCAGACGGATTGCTTCTGGTTCTAAATGAATCTACAGAACAAAGTTTTCTTTCATCTTTTGATAGGCCCCACAAATGTTGAAAACTATGATATCTAGCATCGGTGGTGTGTTTTTCTCCTGAAATGCATGTTCATGCAAGAAGTAGTCGATATATGAATACTATTATCTACAATAGAAAATAGAAAATTTACCTCCAATCTTTCTAGGTTCGTGTGCTTCGGCATACCCAATACAAATAGATGTATCATTGGTGTCTGGTAGGGCGTCACAATCAAGTTTTTCTGGCCATATCATGCTGAATATATTCATGAATACTTCACATCCAGCTTTTGTGGCTGTGTAAATTAAAAGTAAATGAAAATAACTAACTGTATATTGACCTTGTAAAACGTTTAGATATAATTTTGTTCTTAAAAAGAAATAAATGGTAGCATAGTATTCCTCTGAAAGAATATACTGTCATTATCACTATTTAATTAAAATGTCAACTTCACATAGGCAATTGGTTTGTTCCCCTTTTATTATTTTGTTAATTTATATGAACAACTGTGAATTTCCCAACTGAGCGACCAATTATTTCATATAGGTTCAAAACCGGCGCAGCGTATTATTTTGTTCTCACTAATCGAAAAAATTGTCTAACTCATGTTAGTTCCTCTTTCGATTTATCATGAATTTATCTATCTAAACGTACCGTTATTTTTAATGTTCAATCTATTTGCGATCAGTTGTTGAACATGCTAAAGACTCTCTATGAAAATAATTTTATTTCCCAGTATTTGCAAATTGCGTACTGTGTGCATGCATACTGTTTTCGCCGGTTGTTTTTTTTTTACGTATACAAATAGATTTTACAATCTAAGACATATACCTTTACATAGACTTTTACACGGTGGTATAGTGTGCTGACCAATAACCTCTATACCAGTGCATTTTGGGACAAATGCTGAACAGGCAAGCAAAGAGGCATGTTTATAACATCGTGTGGCATCATCGATTGAGGTTAACAGATTAACATAATGGACTGCTTCTCCTTCAGAAATTTGTCCAGCATAATTTGGAAAAGCTGTAGTTTTGTAACCCATATTCCAACATCTCGCAAAGCTTTCATTCTTATATTCATAACAATGGGCAGCTGAAATAATAAAATCTAGTCAGCATTACATGATAAACGTGAAGATTAGTTTCGATTTGTTTTATTTTAGACAGCGGAGGTTTTGTAAAACAACCAAGCAGCCTTTTATCTAATTATCTAATTAGTGGCATTAGTTATTTACAGAGAATATAACAGGTAACGATGACATATGTCAAATAATATAATTATATGTTACATGTGTTATATAATCCTGTATCACTCGAAGCAACATATCATAACTTTATTTGAAATCAAGTTTCATCGTTTTGACAAACGATTAGTAAGAAATGTCATACATAGTGGTTTGTTGTCGTTTTATCATTATCAAAATATTTAGATTTTATCACGGAAAAAAAGATTGATTGTCAAACAACAATTTTCACCTCCAGAAATCTGAAACAATTCACACCCAGCTTCAAACAATTATCTAAAACCAGGTAACAAGTTGCCCTTTCAATATTTTGTTTTTGATTATAAATAAAGCCTATAATCATGCTGACGTCGCTCAATTGGATCAGAAAGAACAACTAACGGATAAATGAGAGTAACAAGAGTTTTGACCACTATCGGTAGCTTAGTTAACTATTTAAAATAATGAATCTACTTTATGAAAAGTTATAAATCTTTATATATACAGTTTTGTTTGTTTTAGGTCATGAACATTTTTTACTTTGTGAAGAAAAAACAATTACACCGAAGATGATATAATCAAAATATTGAACTTTCTAATCGATAACTGATTTTTTTAATTTGGTGTATTATTATTTCTACAGACATTCAATGATCCAAGGGAATCAATTGTGCACTATTACCGGCCGTCCTATCGTTGTACTCATATGGAGCCGAATTCATACAAATCCTTCTCAAAGACAAAAGAAAAAAAAACATCAGGCATAGTTTTTATTTAATTTTCCTTTCAGATATATTGATGATGTCCTGTTACTAAACATGGATGACTATAACAGGAATTGGTGACCGATACGATGTGTCTATGTCTCATCTAGCTTGCAATCTAAGATATTAAGATAACAGAATAGTTATCTGGTGGTCTGTAGTTTTACCAATTGCGTCCTATTTCCGATTGTTATATTTTGACTAAGTGTGATTTATATGGCGGATGGTGCATGCATACACTTACCCTGTCGATTCATTAGATGTCGGTCCTTTTTGGGATCAAACGATTCCCGCGGTTATTTTCCTGCTTCTTTATCGATTTGTGAGATTTTAACATCGATAAATTATTGTTGCCTTTAACTATTTAAAATATGGTCAACTCCTTGACATCTTCTCTCTTATTTTTTTCAGGAAATTTATAAAAACATTTAGTTTAAATTTCTTTTTTATTATTTTGCGTCAATGGAGTGTTAAAACGCTATATTGAATCCACGTCAATACAATAAATAACATTTCCGCCGTCTCTATGTTGAAATTTATTCAATCGAGTAACGCGTTTGCCTCTTAAATACTTAAAACTTAGATGTCGATTTATATAGAATGTATATCATATTCAAATATTACAAAAATACTGATAATTCACAATGCATCAAGAGCAAAATTTCGAATGTGCATTAATCACTTAAAATATGAATACAGTTAAGATATATACGTGAGTGAACAAAGCTAAAGGGTCGTGTTCGACAAAATGATGTGAAGATTTCATCTTTTAAAATGTGAAAAAAGATCCTTTCAACAAGTCAATGTTTAAATCATGTTAATATTAAAGTAGAAGATTAGATTTCCCTTATTGCAAAATATTTAATTTTGCTATGTGAATTCGCTTAAAGAATTTTAGGCATTGTATCTGTCACGTTTTGGCCCTTTAATGAATCTATATGAACATTAAGAAAATAACGACTTTTAAGCTGATACTTTCAATTTTAAATTCAGACAGACAAACGACTGAAAAAAGTGTCAAGATTTTGAGAGATTGACGTGTATAGTGTTCAACATGATTTTATTTTTTCAGCAAATCCGGGCTCTACAAAAATGAAATGATTCAATGATTAGAAACGGTAGTTAGATTTATTATGCAATTCAAAAAAAGATCGATTATAAAACCTTTGTCTGTCAAATGATGACTGAAATGTGTATATATATTTTATACTTCATAATATTGACAAATACGTATCCGTAATAAATTTTATCATAAATGTGTAAAATGATTATACCGAATAGTGATGTGTTTTATGATTTTTACATATAACAAGTCTTACGAATAGATGTATAATAGGCTATATGTATTAAAAGAAACGTAGTGTAAAAACCCGTTCGTGTCTGCCAACCATTATCCAAACAATAAAAACGTAGAACTTTTCGACTAAAACAATATAATTAAATTGTCTGAGTTCCATTAGAAAAAGTGTTGAAGTAAAATTATGTGTGTGTTAGAAGTTAAAACAAGAACATTATTTTAATCATTATATGTTTGTCCACACATATATAGAATAAATTGTTTTTTCCAGAATGTCATCTAGGAAGAAACATAGAGGTTTTTCTTTTGACTTATTGAACAGAAACGTTATTAGAGTCAGAATCGGGAGTAAATTATATATTTAGATCCTTATTCGATGCATACGTTATAGATAATGCATATTTTAAGGTTTTTCTTGTCGTAGAACACACCGAGGGGTGTCAGCATTGATCAAACGAAAGACCGACCGTACTATTGTTTCAGAAATGGGAGAAGGTTTGGTACCATTAAAACGTTTAATCTCGCTGCAAATGTTTGCACCTGTCCTAAGTCAGGAATCTGATGTAAAGTAGTTGTCGTCTGTTTATGTAGTTCATACGTGTTTCTCGTTTCTCGTTTTTATATAGATTAGACCGTTGGTTTTCCCGTTTGAATAGTTTTACACTAGTAATTTTTGGGGCCCTTTATAGCTTGCTTGTTCGGTGTGAGCCAATGCTCCGTGTTGAAGGCCGCACCTTGACCTATAATGGTTTACTTTTATAAATTGTTACTTGGATGGAGAGTTGTCTCATTGGCACTCATACCACATCTTCCTATATCTATGTAAAAAAGTTAAGACCTGACACGAAGAGACCACGAAATCGTGATACATGTACATGTAACACGAAAACGAAAACGAATACCAATACATGTAGGTCACAGTATGATTTCCAATTCAGTGTGAATCAATAAGATTTTCTAAATCTTATACACGAATGTGTTAAATCTGGCCTTTTAAAAAGTGTTATGGAAAGTTTTACATCAAATTTTCCTCACATACATGATAATGTCCCTTTATTGTAGCGATACGATAAATTAACAAAAATTAACATTATTTGTTTCTAAAGTTAAAATGCGGGTCATTGACGATTTTTTTTTAAACCTATCAAAGATTGAAATTTGAAAAATAAATTCCCCGACCGATTGGCAATAACAAACTTCCAAACGAATTAAATTTTGAAGTACATTATAGTTTGCATTTTCATCAAGGAAAATAATTACCTCACACAGGTCATTATTTTATGCCTTGAAGCATATTTCATTGAAACATGGTATCGTCCGGGTTGATTCTTCGAAAGAATGACTTATCATTCTGAATGAATATAGGTATATAAGAGATAGTAAAACCTCCAAAAAATGTATGTACAGAAATAAGAGAAGGAGATAAGTTTGATGTACACTGCTTTTCTGTGTTACCAGGTAGTTACCAGTAAATACCGAGGTATAACGAATAGCTAATTGCTAATCCACAAATATGTTTTACATAAATACCATGTTTTAACTACTTCAATCAGACAAAAATATGTTTTACAATGCTATTATTATTATACTTACGTTTATAAGGATTTGCTGCACAGACTGATGGATCATTTGAATCTGGTAGCGTATCACAGTCAACTGGGAATGTTTGATTGACACAACCATCTTTTACATCTATACAAAGACACCGTATATATTTTAGTGTGGTATGATTTATTTAAAATCTATCTTAATATTGAAGATATAAAATGCTTTACAAGTATATGCATGATAGTCCTTTTAGACATTGTATTAACATTTGATTTGTGTTCTTATAAAAAATAAAAACAACACGTTATAAATTTCATTCGTCCGAAGCGCTTTTCTGGATTTACCTTCAGCAGGAACGCTAAAAGCCGAATATTTGAAAGCCAAGGATGTATAAGGACCGAAAACGAAAAGCTATAAACCAAAAAGAACATAAAAAATAGTATACGAATTTTACGCGGTTCTGTCAGTTAGATAAAGAATGAGGTATGATAACATCCATAAATTGGCCACAAATTGGTACAAGTGTTCATTTAAAAGAACAAAAGAAATATTATAATTTCTAAATATTATATTTTTCAATTACAATATTTTTTTTAATTCAAGGGGAAAAACGTTACCTTATCATACCTTCTTCTATGATGAGCCAAACGTAGACTTAATTGTCTTGTATAAATGACGGTCAAATGCATTCGTATCATTGCACTTGCCGTTTTCAATGTAATAAAAAAAAAGATCTACCGCTTCCTCCCGTTTTCTAAATATAAACATTTAACTCTATATCTGACTTAGATATCCAAAAAAAGTCGATGGTTAAATTATCAAATTCTAAAAAGTTTTAAAATATCATGTTGATAGATATCGTTATCAACAAGAACGTGTGGTAGAATCTACAAAACCTAATATGTATGCATAGATAAATCAATTACAACTTATTGTTTACATCTAGATTCCAATGATTCCATGAACGTATTCCATAAAAGATGGATACAAACAGAATTTATCTGGGAAATTTACAAACATATCAAATCAAATAACAATCAGAAGATCACAAAGCAGCCAAAGATCAATACAATAATGTTATATTTGACGTTTTACATCTCAATAGAACTACAAAATACCCATATAGAACTCATCAGACCCGTCTGATTTTAATACTAATGGTTGTTATCTAGACAGGGTGAAAGTCAATATCAGGTTCTACACTTAATTTACCATAGGACATAAAAAGACAATTACATTTCGACACAAATGCGAAGTGTCAGAAAATTTATATTACATCGCGCTTCCGGTTTGCTGTATATACATAGTTTTAAAAACTCTCCAAAAATAAACGCTTTGAAAAATAGTAGGATTTTAAAAAAACGAAATTGCTGACACAAAACAAAACTATTTGATGTCAAAAATTAAGAAGTGCTGAATACGTTAATGAAACAGTTAAATTCATCTACCACTACAATTAACAAGAAAAGACACTTAAGAATGAACAAATGATGTTCAACAATAGGCATTCATATGTCAAGGTTCAAACAGCTTAAACGAATAAACAATATCAATGATTTCAATGGAGACTTAAAATGTCTTGATATCAAGTGCATAAACGGACAAACCAATGATATAAACATACTGCCCACGTCATATATAAAACATTCATAAATAAAATTATATTATTATTGACTTGAATCATGTGTTCATTATTGACACCAATTTGAAGAAAACGTGGTAACAAATAGTCGGAAGATACCATGAAGACAGTCAAAACTCATCATTGGAAGAAATTTGCAAAAATAAAATAAAAAATACGACAAAGACGAACAAGTCCATAAAACCAAACATAGAAAACTAAAAACCGACTAGACAGAACCACGTATAATAAACTGTTGATACCAAGATATGTCTCGCTATCGGCAAGAAGTTTAGAAAAAAAAGATCTGATGGTCAGCAACATTGCTTATAAATTCAGTCGCTGGACCATGATCTAGTGGGCAATGCCTGAAAATGGTCGACAAACTGAGATGTAGACAGTAATGTAACTTAATAGAAATATCGTTGTTTATTGTAATTAGCTCCTATCAAACTGACTTAAGCAGAAAACTTAACACTGAATATTGCTAATTAAATTAAGTCACTGGACCATGCCCTAGGGGGCAGGGCCTCGAAATAGTCATCAAACTGATATGCACTGATAGTATTGCAGCTTTATAGAAAATATCACTGATCTATCACAAGAAGTTCCTATCACACTAACTTAAGCAGAAAACTTAACATTAAAACTTGCTTATTAAGTGAAAGTGGCTGGACCATATCCTAGCGGCAGGGCCCCAAAATAGTCATCAAACTGATATAACTGATAGTAAGGCAACTTTATACAAAATATCACTGATCTATCACGCGTAAATCTATCAAACTAACTTAAGCAGAAAACTTAACATTGGAAATTGCTAATCAATTCAATGTAACTAAACCATGACCTAGGGAACAGGGCCTCAAAATAGTCATCAATCTGATATGTACTGATAGTAATGCAACTTTATATTAAATATCAATGATCTATCACAAGTAGTTCCTACCAACAAATGATCAAACTAACTTAAACAGAAAAATTAACAATTGCTGACGCCGTCATCATCGTCGCCGTCGTCGTTGTCGGAAAAGCAAGCCCTATGTCTCGCTTTCCGCGACTTTCGTCGAAGGCGAGACAAAAGCAGAAGTAGACTAAGGTGATCCGGAATGTTAAGCAGTTTCTGATCCACATGTGGAAGCCGTCATGTTCCTCATCCGCAAAACATATCACAACTCTTAGATAAGGTTGCTCAAAATAAATCAATCATTTAGAAGATAACGTGAAACAATTCATGTATGGTATTTGTAAGAACACAACATTCATTAACAAAAATTAAAACATTACTAGCCGTTAACTTACCCTCACAAAACTTTCGACATGGTGGAAATCTTCGTCCATTTCGACACTCAGGAGACAACAAAGCACAAAAGAATGGATTTGAGAATGCATAGCATTGGTTATTTAATAAATCATTAAATTGTTCTAAATTGTCCGTTAGTTCTTTTTGATTTTTATGTCCAGCAAAATTCGGGAAAGACGTTAATTTGTATTCAGAATTGTTAATACACTGCTGTAACGTTATAGACTGGCATAACCCTGAAAATAAAAGAAAATTACAAAAATGATTGATATGCATATTCTGTCTTCACGTTATTTAACAACACCAAAGAATGTCGTTTTTAAACGTTGACATTAGTTTAATTGTGTTATTACCACCAGGCTTATACATGTTAACAATACGGACTAGAGATATGTTCTAGCAAATAATTCAGTAGTGGACACATAATTTGGTCTCATTAAATGATATTATTATGGTTCTGTCAGTCTGCTCGACTTGTTAGTTTACATTTTCCCTTTTTACTTTCATTAAGACATACGACAAATAGAAAGTAGTATTATCAGATACTTACCAGGTGAAACTGTAGTATGTATTGGAGGAGGCCCTACAACATATATTCATACCATACATTATTCGTCATTTAAAATCATATGTAATGCTTTTCTGAATTGTATTTAATACAAACAATTTACGTTAAAAGTATAGGCCTTAGATTGGAAACCTTTATTCATCGAGCATTATATCTGAAGACTTGGTGTTCTTAATGGTATATTTATATCATGTATGAAAAAGTTTTGTTTGCTTTTATACTTTCTAGGTATAGGTTTTCCTCCTGGGTTGGGGTTTGCTTTTTGTTTATGTTTATTATATATCATGATCATTGTATCCCAAATCTTAATATGATTTAAAAGACATTAAGGTATTTTATTTGATTGTTTTTTCATTAGATATTACATTAACGCTTCTTAAATACTTTATGGACTTAGTACGTCAGATATCAGACAGATCCTGTATTCAATTATGAATTGTATCCCTTCTTTTGGAGATATATTATACAATTAATTTCAGTGAGTCTCATACCATTTATGTTTCCAGGGAAAACCTTGCAATTAAAATGAAATAAAGATATATTTCAGAATCATACTCAATAAAATATAATGTCAGTTTAGTAGATTTGTTGTATATTGACGAATTACTTAGAAAGCCATCTAATCGGTAATTGTTATCCGTATGGGAAAGGAAAATGGTAAAACATGAAATAACACAACTGGAAATACCAAGTCATGCATACTATATTACATGTAAATCACTTAAATGCTTTCATAAGGGGAGATTTTCCAAAGGTTAAAGACGGAACCTCAATTAGGTTTTTATAAATCTGATTTCATTGCGAAAGGTCTTACTTTGTCATTGTTCTATAATGAACTCTTTTATATACAATGTTATTATTCTGATTTTTTTAAAAGTCCTTGAATTTGATCACCAACACACAATGTTTACACTAGAACCTATATATTTAACCAAAAAAGAAATTTCAATCGGAAAATATGAAACATTAAATTCTACAAACATGTCTGACCAAACCTTAACACCGGAAGTAATCTCCAGTATTTTCGTTAGTTTTATTGGTTGTCTTTATTGGTCTTTTTTCTTTTGGTTATGGTATTGTCCGTCGTTCTTCGATGTTTTATGACAGCAGATTTCCACTCGTTCCGTTCGTTGATAACAATTTTGAAGGACTTCCACTTTTATTAATTTACCTTGGAGTTTAGTATTTTTGTAATATTTTTCAATTGCCCACTTGAAACCTTCTTCGTTTTTGAACTTAATTTCAAGACAAATTTTACTACCATAAATTCAGTTTAACATGAGTAAAGCACTCTTTTAAGAAGGTTGACTATCCTTATGTTATGACCATAAACCAATAAAATTGCCATGTATTTTTTTCAAATCAAAGTTTGCAAATTTGCGAATGTGTACATCAAATAATGTTACTATGAATTCAGAAATTGTTGCGTATATTTATTATTCAGATTGTTGCATAATGATTCAAAATGCAATATTAATTATTACGATTTCAGAAAATGCTGCTTACAATAAAACATTTTATAATTTAAAATGATTATTTTTATTTTAACGAAACTTATCCCATCGAAAGTTTCGAAATAATACAAAATGCACACATTTTGAATTTTTCTGTATTAAATATTGTCTGCAATGCAGGCATAAAACATGATCAACAAATATCTGTGTGATATAAAGGTAAGTGTTAGACGAACCCAAAACTTTTAAATCATTATGACAACTGCTGCACCTACCTATTGGTAAAATGTTTACATCATTTTTATCTATGAAGAACACACTATCATCCAACTCTGTGATGAGCAATGATTTAATAGACTCTGCTGTTGATGATTTAATATCTACAGATGATTTAAATATTACAGTAAAATGCACAATTACACTTCCTGATCTGAAATGAAAATATAATACTTAATCAAATAAATACATACGGCAATAAAAGTCATGTTTCTTCTTATAAAAGTTAATTGTTGAATATTTCAACGGAATCTTTTTTCGTGAACAACAAAACAAATATATCAGTTTTTTTTCTCAAATCATAATCCCTAGCGTGAAATATTTAAGTCAGTCTTGAATCGCATGTTGTACAATGAAATAAAATGTTTAAACTTTTGAATATCAAACTTCAATCGAACCGCCAAAAATATTTAAATAACAGAGAGTATAAATTCTGATAAGAAAAAACCTTTGAAATGGAATATTCCGTAAGGCCGAAGGTGACGAGACATTTCCTTAAAGACGCAACTGCACTTATTTGGATAAAAACAGATTCATGTATCTACTGGCACAAAGTTGTTTAATCCATTTATACAAATTCGCTGTAGTAAATTCAGAACTGTTCAGACATATCGCTTGCAGTCGTTTTTTGATGTATTTCATAAGTGGTTCTCGTTTCTCGTTTTTTATATAGATTAGATTAAATCGTTGGTTTTTTCTGTTTAAATGGGTTTACACTAGTAACTTTTGTGGCCCTTTATAGCTTGCTCTTCGGTGTGGAAGGCCGTATTTTGACCTATAATGGTTCACTTTTACAAATTGTGACTTGGATGGAGAGTTGTCTCATTGGCACTCATTCCACATCTTCTTATATCTATTGAACTAGCTGTTTCATACTAAAGGATGAGGTATGTTATTGTCAACTGATTTTTATAGTTTGTTCTTTTTTCGTACTGTTACACCATTGTCCCAGGTTAAGGAGAAGGCTTGGCGCCAGCAAACATGTTAAACACCGACACATTCTGTATGTGCCTGTCCAAAGTCAGGAGCCTGTAATTCGGTGGTTGTCGTGTACTGTTGTATATCATATTCATTTATTGTTTTGTACATAAATCAGTCATCTAATTTTCTCATTTTAATTGTTTTATATTTTTCATTTTTGGGCCTTTTATGGCTTACAATGTGGTATTGGTTTTGTTCATTGTTGAAGGCCGTATGGTGACCTATAGTTGTTGACCTCTATGTCATTTGGTCTCTGGTTGAGAGTTGTCTCATTGGCATTTATACCACATCATTTTATCTTTATTTCATAAAAACTAGTAGTTTTTTTTTAAATTTATATTTGGGAAAACACTTTTCCTCGTAAATATCAACAATACTAATATTCTGTACAAGGATACGCAGTAATACTGATCAAATTAGATAAACGTTACCAGAGTGTTACAAACTACGGTTACAGAAAGAAAATTTCAATTAATATCTCTAACATGAAAAAGCAAGCGATAAATGATAAACTTGATTAAAAGTATGAATTTGCTTAATTGCTTGGAATAAGATATCATTGTTGAAACTCCACAAGTATTAGATTTGTAACTATGAAACCACTGTGCGAAGAAGTTATGTCTCATTTTACTTCCGCGTATAACCTCATTCAAGAACTTAATGCATAAAAGCCAGCGTGTTTCATCAATTGAATGAACAATTGTCAATAAAATTCCAAGGTCTGATTGATAAAAAATTCGTTACAAAGAAATGTATCATTCAGAAATATCGACTTCTCTATGATATAAAGACTACATACCGATATAGGTTAAAAATATCTTTGGCATAATTATAAAGAAAAATCACACGATGCAACTTGTGAAAATTAAGGCGACAGTAATTTAACGATGTGCAAATCTCTTCATTCCTAGAAGAAAAATCAAAGCAACAAAGAAAAATTGAAGTACTGCAAATGTTGTGAGGCCGGGTGCATCGCCATGATAAGCGTTTTCTTCTCGGTCAAAATGTCACAATCTTCAAGGCCAAAAATGAAATTTAAATGAAATTTAAATTGTTTGATGTTGCCTACCTACCCACCTAAACATGTAAAAAGCAGCCTATCCAAAAAAATCGTCACAAATCGTCTAAGATTTTTCTATTAAAGATTTTGTCTATTCTTGTCTAAAACATGTAACTTATGCTGTAGGCCAAGAAAAAATCTATACCTACCTTCCCAACCCTAGAGGGCATGGGTAGGCAAAATCCAACAAAGAATTTCTTAAGGGTGGCCCAATAGAAATCACATAAATTACACTGCAACGGATTGTACTGGTATCTAAAGATCTAAGATCGAAAACATGTAGCTAGTGAGTTGAAACACCAGTTTGATCATGTATAAAAAAGGCTGGAATTATATTTACTAATTTTGCAATTTCAAATAAGGTCAAATAAGTGGCTCTTACGATAGCTACCCCATTCTGATGAAGTATATAACTTATTGTTAACCTAAACACCAATACGAGATGTTTCATCACACATCTATTTTAAAATTTAGCATTCACTAGTGTATGGTTACTTTTACCAGAAAAATATAACATACTTACGATAATGAATTGATGATGGTTGAATTATATACAGATCTATAATCACTTGTATGAAATATTGCATTTATCTGGAAAAAAAGGTAAATAAAACAGTCGTTAGACGGTTATCTTAAATCAGCCGTGTATAAATTTAGAACTTTTAAGAATCTATGGTTTCAACTTCCTGAGTCAAAGTTGACCGAAGATGGGTTTGGCTATTACTTTTGTGTCCTTTTTGGTCATAGCTCTGCAATTGCTTCGGTTCTTGTAAATCTTGTCTTTCTAGTATTTGGCTTTCAGTGCTCCTGATGAAGGTAAATCCATAAAGCGCTTCGGACGAATAAAATCTATAGAGTGTTGTTTTAAACATTTGCAAACAATTAGAGGCACTGATTAAATGCACTTTTCACTACAACTCGAGGAGTCGATCGCGTGTATTCGGTGTGCAAGTTAAAATAGTTCTTTATAATAATTTATGGATTATATGTCTACAAATTTCCCTTAAGTTAAAAAGATCAACAAACGCATCATATAATGCCATTAATTTGTAAAACAATATAATGAAATCACAGAATATTTTTTGGATTGACAAGCTGACAGTGCATCGAGCAATGGATGAAAAATTTGTTTGGACAAAAACTATAAATTGCAGTCCTTTTCTGTTACCTTCAAACCTTTTACTTCAAACGAGAATAACGGTTGGTGAATATGTTGTGTGTGGTATCTGTATCTTTATAAATAAGAAGATGTGGTATGAGTGCCAATGAGACAACTCTCCATCCAAGTCACAATTTGTAAAGGTAAACAATTGTAGGTCAAAGCACGGAGCTTTGGCTCACACCGAACAGCAAGCTATAAAGGGCCTAAAATGACTAGCGTTAAACCATTCAAACAGGAAAACCAACTGTCTAATCTATATTAAAATCGAGAAACGAGAAACACCTATGAAACCACACCAACAAACGACAACCACTGAACAACAGGCTCCTGACTTGGGAGAGGGGCATACAAATGCAACGGGTTTAAACGTTTTAACAGGCGCCAACCATCACCCTAACCTGATACACAGTAGTGTAACATTACAACATAAAAAGACACTATAAAATATAAATTGAAATGGCTTAACTCGAACAAAAAGACCTTAAAACAAAACAAGTAAACATACACTAAACGAATAAGTTTGATCTATGACACAATATAAATATAATATTAAGGTGGATCATCGGTATATATTTCCTCAGCTAGAATTTTCCTACACTTTGCCAAAACGAAGATTTTACTATGATTTTTTTTTTTATTATAATAAAAAGTATGGGTCACCGTGCTATTTTTCAAGCTACAAGTCGTGCAAAATTGCACAAATTTGCATAGATTGTTCATGAAAAAACACATTTTTGTGAATGAATAGAAATCTATGAGATAGAATTTTGAAATAAAATATGAGAAGATAGGCTTTATAATATGCTTTAAGAAATAAGCAGAAAAAAAATGGTGTCACCGAACTTGCTTTCTTACTACAAGTAAAAAATGAAAAGTTCACTATCATTCCAGTAAAAAACTTTTACTATAAGAGTTATCTCCCCTTAAATGACTAAGTTCAAAAATGTATTCTAAAAACACAAATATTTGGTATTTGTTTAAACATTTTGCATAATCCAATCAATCACTTATTTGTCTTTATATAATTAAATAGTCTTACACATAAATTGCAAGTCTGTCTCAAAATTTGCAGATATAGGCAAAGAACTAGACCGATTATGTATTGCAATTATACAATCTAAGATGGTGGTATACAGTGAATCTACCTTAAAACGTAGGTGCTTATATAACATAAACGTTACCGGTATTAATAAAAAAAAAATGTGAATAAGAGTGTCTTAAGTTCATCATGCGAGAAGAGTGATGCGATAAAGTAAGGCAACACAAATCAATTAAGATGACAAAAATTGAGTGAATCGTATGAACTTCGATATGAGTAAGACCGGGTAAGTCGACAGTGAAAGCGTCCCCTGTCCTGCATGAATCACCAGCCATTCGAATTCCCACTCAGTTAAAATTGGGAAAACATCATCGGCACGGCCTTGTATTTTTTTCCGTTTCTAAGCCTTATTCTTTTATCGTTATAAGTAAGGAACCTTATGTTCAGTGGTTGTCGTTTGTTGATGTGGTTCATAAGTGTTTCTCGTTTCTCGTTTTTTAAAAAGATTAGACCGTTGGTTTTCCTGTTTGAATGGTTTTACACTAGTCATTTTTGGGGCCCTTATAGCTTGCTTGCTCGGTGTGAGCCAAGGATCCGTGTTAAAGGCCGTACTTTGACCTATAATGGTTTTCTTTTGAAAATTGTGACTTGGATGGAGAGTTGTCTCATTGGCACTCATACCACATCTTCTTATATCTATATAATGTCGAGTCAATACAATTTCATCGTATATTAATACGTGTATTATATTTAAGAGGAAGAAATACAAAGGGGACAAACAATTCTCACAAGTCGAAGAGCAAACGGACAACGGCAAGGCAAAAAACGGAAAACCAGGAAAGGGTAAAGAAAACCACAAAAAAATTCACTGAAAACTAAATACTGAGCAACATGAAACCCACTAAAACTTTTAGTGTTCTCAGTCGCTCCAGAAAGGTAAACAGATACCCTGAACTTTTTCTTCTTTTACCGCTTTTCCCATTAAGAATAACTAATAATGAAAGTTAAAGTTATCAATATAAAATTTTATAAATGTTCAAAATGGGCTTCCGTTAAATTGCTTAATTGGAAATGAAACAAATACATGAATATGTTGTTCCTGTTGTCAAATAATATTTCGGTATCAAATGATGTTGATTTACCACACATTTGACGTTCTGATATAGATTGATTGTTTACTGTGCTGTCACCATAGGTTTATTCGAATATCAAAAGTATGGTTAAGATAAGATTACATTCCATTATTTATAACATCATGTATGAAATAATTATTTACAAATAAAATAAAAGTATTGTTATTTAAGTGTCATAAAATGTGGATCAATGATCTTTGAATCTATAAGCCTGGAGACTGTTATCTGAAATTCAAGAGAACTGAATGCTTATTATACAATGTTTCCCATGAGTAATAGATCTTATGTAATCATTTACAAAACGAATTTTCCTTGATTAAAACTGGTTTATATCTGTCATATTACCTCGCATTTTCAATACAAATTTAAGATATTTATTTTAAGAATTGATACATGCCGATTAAAAATGATTCCGATATTCATCAGGAATAAATATCTTTGGTGCTTGATTTTTGGTTAGTTGTTATTGGCATCGAAATAGCTTTCAGTCACTGCGAGAAGTCACAGATCGGTACTTTGTGTCGTTAGGGTCCGTGTCAGTTGTGCTTGTGCTTTGTATCGATCTGATTAGACAAACCCTTCTCAACTGAATTTTTATAATTTGTTCTTATGTTGTGCAACCACACCATTTCCAAAGGTTATGGGAGGGTTAGTCTCTCGCAAACATGTTTGACCCCGCTACATTTCGTATGTGCCTATTCAATGTCATGAGCATGCTAATTTAGTGGTTGCCGTGTGTTATTGTGTATCATGTATGTTATTTTTATTTTTTTGAAATAAATCAGGCCTTTGGTTTTCTCATTTGGTAGCTAGTTCTCTCATAGGCAATCCTACTACATTTATATAGATCGATTTTATTACACATAACACTCCGGTTTCTGGAATAATATAAATTTTGGATTCTAGATAATGTAAGGATTCTTGTTTCAACTCCCAAACAATAAGTGCCAAAGAATTAAGTAATCAGATGGTGACTAAATTGTCTTCTTTGACAAAGTAATCAAAGTCGCATATTTGTGTAATATATATTTCTGTAGTTAACAGGATATGAGGACGCGTCTTTGACTTTCTAATTCTACCTTCATATCACTTGAAAGTGACTCCTATGTTATCGAAACATGTTGAAATAATATTATAGATTCATGTTAAATACTTCTGTAGTACTGATGATAAAGTACAAAATACGCCTGTGAAACTTCATTTTAGGGATTGGAAAAGATCTAAGAATAGTGAACATTAAAAGAGAACTTTTATCCACACTGATTATTTTAATAGCTTTTCTAAATATGGTACTATTTAGAAACAATAAAGACGAGAGGTTTCAATTAATTACTTTAGGATAGGAATCAACCGCTGTTTCTTTACCATTTTTCGAGATAATAACTTAAAAGAAAATGTATTGATACCGTTCACACTGTGTACAACCTATTGGTATCTTTTGCAAGTGTTGTTTTATGTTTTCAAAAGAAGTCTTTGAAGAATGGAAAAAGGCGTTTGTACATTTATTGTCGTTATAACATGTAGAGAAGGATATGAGAAGCCTTCCGGAGCACCTATAATTAAAACTTACATATGTACTTTTTGATCAAGTTTAAACAGAACATAATACCTAGCTTTTAACAGAACTGCTGACGACATATTATATCAAATCTGAAAACTGTTGTCGAAATTTTCAATACTGCAATTTGATTTTTGTTATCAAGTCGTTATACTAAATCGTAAATTCCAAGATTATATTATATATTATAATTTGATCGATTTTAAACTTTCAAATCTGCATTTCGTTTTTATTCGGCAAGAGCTAACGACCGAACATTTACAATGGAAATGCAAATTCAGAAAATATATTTATATAATCATTATTGCATATCATTGTGTGTGTACAAAAATATTACACTAGAATAAAAATATCAAAATAAAAGAGTTTCTATCGCCAGGTGTCCGTAAATAGAAAATCGTTGAATACAAGTTAAGTGTAATGTACTGATTAATTGATTTTTGGATGTAAATATAAAATATAAAAGAATAATTTCATTGAAGTTGCACAATTTGACCTGTGTCAATATTTTCAATAAATAATTGCTATCTTTAACTTTCCGATGAATTTCATGACGTCATACATACTATATCTTGAAACAAAAAACCTTACGACATAATTCATCAATTATTCCTGATTTGCGTTGTATACATTTATTTTCTAATACTCCCATTTCAATACGTCAAATAATGTCGTAAGTCAAAGAGACATTCATGTATATTTCAATGTTTTATTTCCATGTTTGGACGAAATTAACATCATATAACTTTATACTGCTATATGAAGAGAATCGTAACAGATGCAAATTAAATTTACAGTCTACTTTGATAAAAACAATTACCAATCCACCCACCACCCATAAACATCTGATGCCAAAACGCGAGATGAATCCGACAGCAGTGTTTACTGAACAATCCATTCGGAATCTAGAAGCAATTGACTCGATATCCGTTTTTATTTTGCATGTAAATAACCATGATTAGGTAACACTGTCTATCAGAAGCTTAATATTGCTAAATAAGCAAAGTTTCATCAGTCAGATAAGACACCACTTTCTGTGAATCAATATTGCATTGGCTGTAATAGATAGAGAATGCTAATAACAAACGTACATTGGTAAACAATGTCATATACTAATCTCGTCATAAAACTTATTATTGTTCACAAAGATGTCTTGTTATTTGGGATGTATGCATTAGCAAGAAGGACTACACATTTGTTTCCAAATTTTAGTGTATGACTTTAGCCCTTGTTTTCAAAAACCTAAATTCACTCTATAATTAAAAATTCATAGATTACGTTATTTCCTTTATTGAACGGTATTGTGAATTCATTTTTGTTGGATACCAATTTTCGGAGATTTAATGGGTATAGGTAAACTATGATTTTAAATGTTCAACGAAGTAGAAATTTTCTGTTAACATATGGCTTTGGCAAAACCACGAAATCAAATATCCTCGAAAATACACTTTTTCCTCAATCCATGCACATTGGTATCCACGAAAATAAACCAATCCACAGTAGTATAGGAATAAGGTGGAATACCATCAGAACAAATACGTCACATCCGGTTTCATGTGTATAAGGACTTAAACAGCAATCACTAAAATACTGTATGTACGATTTTCTATGAAATAAGCCCCGTATTTAATCGCATAAATATGTTCTGTGCAAAATGATTTCAAGTGTGCCTTTTTGTTTTTTTTTTATCTATGGGTTATATCAAAAGTAATATTAAATTTGAAGGGAACAAACAATTTTTGTCTCAGATTACAAGCAGAAGGGGAAAAGGGTATGTTCAAACTACTTTCTACCTAGTTAAGATTATTTTATGTTATTGCGTGTAATATTCTTCACTAGGAGTAACTGATAGGTTGTAATTTCTGTATACAGAGCAAGTCTATATTTGAAATAAAATTCGATTGGAAATATCGATATAGATATTTACGAAGAACAATATGTAATAAAATATGTAGCCCAATACATAACAATGGTTGGGATTATATATTTGTAGTTAGATATTTTGTAGAAAGTAAAAAAGCAAAAATACCGAAGTCCAAGGAAAATTCATCAAAACGGAAACTCTATTATCAAATGGCAAAATCAAAAGCTCAAACACACCAAACCAATGGAAAACAACTGTCATATTCCTGACTTAGTACAGGTATTTCCTTACGTAGAAAATGGTGGATTAAACCTGATTTTATAGCTAGCTAAACCTCTCACTTGTATGACAGTCGCATAGAATTCCATTATATTGACAATAATGTGTGGACAAAACAAATTTTTGGTTAATAAACAAGTCAATCATGTCTCCGAGCAAAACGGGAAATGTAGCTCAAACAAATGTAACATAAAGTACTATGGAAGTTATACATTTGTTTTTCTACTTCTAACCAACACTCTCTATTGAAACAAACTGGAAACATATTCTTTGAGAGGAAACAAGTTGTAGCAACTTATAATTGTATAGTCAAATTCGAGCTTTCGGAAAAGCGTTTCTGAACAGGACAAAGCTAACACTCTTTGTTGGATTTGATGTAATGTGTTGGTTATGTCTACATATGTTCTGTATGTACCCCGACAATATTTTAATATTACGCGAACGATTCGCATGAACCTGCAGTTACTACGAACATTTCAAGGTGAGTTTCATATACAACCATCTACAACAATTGGATGAAAGGCTTCTGGCAGGCATATATAGAATGTGGCGGGGTCAACCCATAACACGGATTACTTAACAAGTGTACGAGTGCTTATAAAGAGCCTTTAGTCTGTCTTAAGTCAGGAACCTGATGTTCAGTTGTTGTCGTTTGTTGATGTGGTTCATAAGTGTTTCTCGTTTTTTATATAGATTAGACCGTTGGTTTTCCTGTTTGAATGGTTTTAAACTAGTAATTTTTGGGGCCCTTTATATCTTGCTGTTCGGTGTGAGCCAAGGCACCGTGCTGAAAGCCGTACTTTGACCTATAATGCTTTACTTTTACAAATTGTGACTTGGATGGAGAGTTGTCTCATTGGCACTCATATCACATCTTCTTATATCTATTTAGCCTTAAATTCAATCGGAGGACATGACAAATATTAACCAAATTTATTGGATAGCCTTGAGATCGATGCGTAATTAATACTTGTTAATCAATACAAAATGGTTCTGTCTCAACGAAAACAATGTAATTTCTTTATACCCTGAATAACATCATCTTTAAAACAATGAACACAAACGCCCCAGAATGGTTAGTAGTATCTGATGTCATAGCAAATAGAACAATACAAACAGCGTTTTTACTTTCTGTAGAATCTTTCTAATAAAAAAGTAAAACATAACATTGCAAATTTTCACTGTTGCTCATTACACTGTCTAATACGTGCAGGTTGAGTGCGTCAGCCAACAACTATGACTTGATCATACTTCAAATCAAGCAAAGTTACAAGTATCAAATCAAAAAGAAATCGAAAAACTTCGGTAAAAGCCGGAGTTTCGAGGTAGTCTACGGAAACAATGTATTCGATATCAAGCATTGTAGATATTAATATAATTTAACCATAATTTCCCTCATAAAACTAATACAAAATTACATCAAAAAGCAAGTTATGTTGATCAGAAAATACATTTACTTACTTTATAAATAAAACTATTTGAAAAATAACGATACGCCTCCGATTTGGAGTCTTTTAATGATGATGTATATACAGAAAATGGTCCCTGGATGATCTTTACTCTGCCCGATATCCTACTTGTTTTAAAAAGCACTGAAATATAAAATATTAAAAATTAAAATATTATGCTAGCAAAGAAGTATACAATCATATACATTGTATCATCATATATATATTGATATATGTAAATTTTATGATTCCAACAGCAAAAAGACAAGGTTGAATGTCGTACGTCAGCGTCCCTTTTCTTGCTTTACATTCATCAGGATGTCGATCTCAAAACTAAACATTTGAAAGCCCGGGATGTATAACTACGTAGAAACGATAGGAGCTTTATTACCAAAAATGACCTAAAATGAAAAAGTCTTCTGATTAATTGAAGCACTTGTCGCATTTGTAAAGAACCGGGCTATTTAATCGTATATATTTTACATTGAATACTAGTATGGTCTGTACTGTCCAAATGTATTGATACTTCCTGTTTACATTTTTTTATTTATTGTGTTCATCATCAAAAATAACAACTTCGTATACATATAAAGATAACGAGTCCACTTATTTGCCTTACATCGGCATAATGTAGTGACAAAGACACTGTTTTGCCTAAGACTTCAGTGTATGTGTATACCATTTGGTTCTATTAAGTCATTGGTGTTTTGTCTCACTGACTTCAGACCTGTTGTCACTATCAAAGGTTTCCATATAAAAATGTGGGCATAGAACAAGAAGAAGTCAGATGTTGTCACTATCAAATTTTTTCATCAAAACCTTGGTCACAGAAAAGGCAGGAATTGAGTTCTACAAAATGAAAAATGGCTTCAATAAACATCTCATAGAATGACTGCATTGCTCTTTCACTGTGTAGTCTGTGTATAACCATTTCGATATTGCGAAGAGAAATCTAACAAGAGTGTGGAGACAGGGGACAGGAAACAAGTTACTAAGAAGAAAACAGATTAACTTTTAATACTCTCTTTTTAAGAACTTAGAGTGATGACCCTGTGGTACATAGAAATTCTGTTAAAACTTATAGTGAGGACCCTGTGGAATTTAGAAATAATCTTGAATGGTCACGAGATATTCAATCTGCTTCTATGTAAAGCTGAACAACTGATTAAAGTAAATTCATCGATCCTTTCATTTCTATGAAGCAATTTTCTTTTGCACTTCCTGGATCTTTACCTATCTTTTCCATCAATTTTGCATTTATTTTGTACATTAACAATTGCATCATTCTTAAACTATGACTATGATTAACTAATTCTTGTCAAAGTCTATCCACGTTTAAAAAAAAATGATGAGATTTCTTCAATCAAAGATTGTTTTGACGGTTGTCACTTTATAAAATCTTTCAAAAACTTTGACCAAATATTCTTGGTTTTCTACAGCAACAATGCTAATCTGAATATACTCAACATGTTTTAAATTAAGATCATATGTCCACGCTGCGCGCTTACAAGATTCATCAGCTAACGTTCAATTTTACTTTCTTGGATAAGACGTTTTCGGGATCCTCGCTATGATACACGCCTTCAAAAATAAGGCAGCAGAAATCTAATTGGTTGATACAATAATTATCAGAACAGAGAGTTAGAACACAGTTCTGTTAGATCCGTGTAACCGAAGCGTTACTAGCTTGACAAGTAATATTGTAAATCGAAAGTAAGATGTCCTCTTTTATGAGAATTCGTAGTGATTACTCGAAGATCTAATTGGAAAATCGAATGTTCATGATCTAAACATTGAAAATAATTTTTATAACTCTAGGTGCCTTTGTACTGATTAGCAAACACGTAGCCTGATTATTATTCTAGTTTTAATGGGTGATGGAAAATTCTAAAAATATGTATACTGACTTATAGAGTAATTGTTCTATCACGGAGCGATATCCCAAATAAACGGTATTATTCCGAACAAGAGTTACATATAACTCGTATAGGAGGAAATCGTTTATTAATGTGATAAACAGAAATTATTCTTGTTTAAAGGAAATACCGTTCATATGGTTCATACGGAGCAAGAAATATGTTGTGAAATATTAGATAAGTCACGGTGAATACCCATACTACGTCCTTGAGCAGCAAATTGTTATCTCTCTTTTTCAAATAGTTTGACAATGATTACACATAGTTCCAACCCTTCAGACACAGTTGACCATTGATGGATTGGCTATTCTTGAAAACCGCTTCAGACGCATCAAATTCATATAGTGTTATTTCATTCACACGCGGACTTCAAAGAAGACACTGAACTGATCTGGGATGTTAACAGCAATAAGCCTTCGAATAATAAATTCGTCTGTTGTAAAAAGCATAAAACCAGCAAGGAAACCATAATCGTATAAAATTCGTATATCACAACATACTTTTGCACAACTTCACTTTTTTAAGTAAAATGACTGATAGTTTACTGCTCGTCTACTCCTTACATATTTCCTTATCAGTTGTTTCGATCGATTGAAATGTCTAATTACTTACTAACAAATCACCCAGACGTCGTCTGACGGTGCTTGCCCTTTAGATTTTTTTAATTAGGGCCTTGTGTAAATTAGTTAAAATAACAGGAAATATAATACATTTGAAATAGCACATATATGTAGGTACATATTGTTATAAATGCACGTGAGCTCTATAATAGAATTAGTCGATGACAGATCAACTATTTTGAAAAGGGGGCTGTTTAGTAAATTAAAGTCTTTCTATTTTTTTTAAGTTTGTCAATGATTGCAAATGGTTCTAACCCTTCTTAAATAGTTGATCTTAGTTGGATTGACCAGTTTTCATATGGTTGAAAATGAAAAATATTATTGTAATGTTCTATTATAAATTTGTATATAATAGAAAAACAAAGGATATGGGGGTATCCATTCATGATACAAAATCAGGACATGCACAGCAAAGCACACACAAAAAGCAAAGGAACAGCGCTTTGATTGCTGTTTTTCATCTCAAAGTCACAGTGAGGCCTTCAGCACTGAGCAAGAAAAAAAATAATAATCAAATAAACTAACCTACTGGTTTTTCTTCATCAGATTTACCTGCAATATAAATAATAAAATATTAATAATCTTATATGTACTATAAAAGTAAGGAGATTTGTTATGATTACAAAAGGGAAAACTGTCCACCAAAGACCAATGGACAGTATATTAGTGTACTTTCCAGTTCGCCGTTTCAGAATCTAAAGCATTCTGGGTAATATTTTCAAAAGCGTTCACAAATTAAAACATATTAGCCAGTATAGACATATATTGACACGTTTTCTGAGGTTTTAAGTTTCGACGGGATGCTGTTTCATATCTCCCTTTTTATACTTATCATTAATGTGACAAAAGTCTGTTCATGTTAAACCCAAATTCCGAAAAATTATAGAAAAACAGAGGATAAAAATAGCAATGGCAATAAAAGTTAAAACATCTTAAAACAAGACTAGCTTTAAATGTAGTGGGCACAAATACAGAGGAATACATGTACACGTAATTGCTTCTAGTGGAAAGGTCAATATTTTATTGTTTATTTACTTTGGAACCATTGTACAGATTAAAAGTTATTTTCAAATCCCAATGTGTAGTTTTACAGTTATCTGTTCACTCGGTGTTATTTCAAATATTTGTATTTTGGATTACTATCATTACTGAAGCAGACAAATGCATTAGAAGGTTTGTTACAATTAGTTTGTTTGATGTTTATCTATGGTAATTATTGAAGGAAAACAAAACACATCTGAAAAAGAAAATTCCATAAGGTACAGCGGAAAATATGACGAGCTAAAATTATCGTCTTTTCAATGTATTTGCATTAAATGCATTATTTATAATTATATAATCTTTCAATCATTTTAATTGAGGTCTAGAGCTGGCATGTCAGTAACTGCTAGTAGTCCTTTGTTCATTTATGTATCATTGTCATTTTGCTTAGTTTCTTTTGTTACCTTTTCTGACATCGGACTCGGACTTCTTTTAAACTGAGTTTTACTGTGCGTATTGCTATGTGTTTCTTTATTCTACATTGGCTAGAGGTATAGGGGGAGGGTTGATATCTCACAAAACATGTTTAACCCCGCCGCATTTTTGCACCTATCCCAAGTCAGGAGCCTCTGGCCTTTGTTAGTCTTTTATGTTTTTAAATTTTAGTTCATTTATATGTTTTGGAGTTTAGGGTGACGTCCATTTTCACTGAACTAGTACACAATTTTATTTAGGGACCAGCTGAGGACCACCTCCGGGTGCGGGATTTTCTCGCTGCGTTGAAGACACATTGGTGGCCTTCGGCTGTTGTCTGCTCTTTAGCTGGGTTGTTGTCTCTTTGACATATTCCCCATTTCCTTTCTCAATTTTATTTGCCCCTTTGCATCTGCCTATCATAAGTGATATTAATATTCTTAAAGTGGTAACTAGATAATCATATTATAAATACATGCAAGATAAGCATATTACAAATACATATACCAGGCTAACAGTTTTGTACGCTAGACCCGTGTTTCGTTTACAAAAAACTCATCATACAGTGACAATCGAATCTCAAATGTTAAACAGGCCGAACAAAGTACGAAGTTGAACACTATTGAGGACTCGAATTTCCGAAAGGTTTTGCCAAATACAGCTAAGGTTATCTTTTTCTGGATTAGAAAAATATTCCTATATTCCACTGCATTTTTAGTGATACATTGTACATTCATTTACCGGCTACTGTTTGCGTATGAAACACTCCGTTTGATAGAGGAGGGTTGGTATTGGGTTTACAGAATAATGGAACAGTACCACAGTAGGCAAAAAAAAAAAGAATAGAAAAAATGATCAAACAAATGAAGAATAGAGAATAATAGAGTGATAAAATATACGAAATAGAGAATAATCAGCAAAAAATGTAAAGAATAGAGAAGAATGACATTAAAAGTTAAAGAATACAGAACTGAAAGACCCCCCCCCCCCACAAAAAAAAAAATTTTAAAAATCCAGACGCTCATAGAGTATGCGACATTGTACATCTGCTAGTTGCACATGCAAAGGGCACAGTTTGAACTAAAACTGCACGTATACGTCACGTTTTGAGTAAATGAAACACTTCCTGCACGTTAATAGCACAAGGAGACATCTCTTTTTGGAAGTTAGCTTGTTGTAAAATAACATCAATTTTTCGTATTGAAGTTTAATCACCCGCTTAGTGTCATCTATTTATAAAATCATACGAACAAACCAAGGTTAACTACATGTTGTCCGGAATAATCATGACAAACATGCTATAAGCTACTAACAATGGTTCTTCACGTACAACAAATAGAATACGGATTTAGTGGGAAATGTAAAAACCACTAACAGATAAACACGGTAATTGTCGAGAATGAAAAGTATCCTTCAAGGCAATTTTACAGACGTTTTGACAGAGAACCAGGAGCGTTTAATCGTCCGTTTTAAATACACTTCCTTTACAAGCACTTACAGGACTTAGTTAGTAAAATGGGCATTGGATCGTAAAATCTCTCCACTAATTAACCATCTGAGTTATAAACTGTTGACATTGACGGTTTCCAGAGGGAAAAACCAATAACAATACACATCGTGAAACGTCTACACATAGACGTTAACGTCTAGTTCCTGTAGCCTTAAGTGAGGTGATGTTTGCGGTGTATGGAAGCAATATTTGAAAATGTTTTCTTTGCGACGTCAATTTTTTTTTAAATAAACATAATCGCATTTTGATTTTTTGTATTTTTAAAGCGACGATCAGATTTACACATGCAAGTTCTTAGGCTAATCTCGAACAGCTAAAAATTATAGAATTTGGGATTATTAAATGAGTGAGGGGAAAAAAGAAAGAAAAAAAACACTGTCCATATAACTGACATTATACAAACTTTGTGTTTTTGCAAAAATGGGCGAACGAAAGAATGATAGAAAGAATAGATTGACACAATATAAAATATGTATAAATATACAACATTAAAAGATGCCGGACACTTTGTTGTACATGACATTTGTCACAATCTCTTTAGTCTCAAAGATTGACTGGAGTCACCCCAGACTCCATCCATCAAACAGGGAAAACTAGCTGAAGAGGGGCATTTGTGTTTGTATAGATCAACATCACGTCAGAATGGATTGGTTTAATCAGATACTCATCTAGAATCGAAGTTTCAGTCCTTCAGGCAGGTTTTGCCACTTTTCAGAACGTACTTATTCTATGTGTTGCCACTTTGTTTTTGAATGTGAATGAAATATTTAATTACCAGTGTCCCATTTACATTTTCGTTATCCTTTTTTTTTTCATTGCTTTTTCATCGACTCCATATATCCTGCGGGTAATAATCAAACCATAATTTAGTGATTGAGTGGTGCTTGCTTAACTTCCAGTGTAAATTATTTCATGCATATCCAGGACGATAAGCTGTTAACCATGAATACAATACTAGTTAGGATCTACGAAATGGGACGTTAGGGATGAAGGATGAGAAATTTTGATTGCCATAGGAAAACAATCTCATGGTATATAGGGGTAGTAATCTTGCCTTGCAACAACCCACTTACGGACCCCTCAAACAGTTGTTACAAGAGTTCTTAAATATGCAGAGAGCGTGGTACTCTCTCTTCACAAGGCATCGGATTTAAAGTCTCCATTCTGGCCTCACAAGGTTGCGAATTTAACCATCCGACACAGTCAAACTGACGCCCTAAATTGTCAAGGATTGTACTGCTGGTCGGAAGGAGATCAAGGTGACCATTTTTTGTACATCATATAAAATATATAGATGTGGCACAGAGTATGATTCCCAAATGAGAAGACTATCAAACACAGGCCGGCCAGGTGACTTAGATGTTAGCAACTCAGTCAACCTTGGGGTTTTAAACTATTATATACAACATTATAAAGTCTTAGAGTGCCGAAATACAACCCTCATAATCTGGCTAGGTTAAGACAAACTTTGAGAGATTCGAGATGCTTCGGGATTTAACTATAATCATATGTGTAACAAAAGAAATTCTCTTGTCGAACAACTTGTGTCATTGTGAGACAAATCCAATATCTTATAAACTTTATCAACATATCAATAATAACCATAGAATTTCTTAAGGGACAACTTGTTTACAATGTTTATCACTTTACTAAGTGATATTTCATATAATAAACATGTTCTATAATTTTACTGAATGAATATGGAAATGAAGGTCGGAATGATAATGCTTAAGATGTAGAGTCGAAAAGATAAATTGATTACTACATATACAGAAAATAATCATTTTTATTGTTAAGAATACATTTAAGATTTATACATATATACAGAAGGACTGTTTTTAAATTATTATTTCTTGAATGACCGAAACCACGGGGGTTTTCAGATTTGAACAAAATGTTGAAGACCTGCAAATTATAACTTCTAGTGTAAATTTCTCTAAAACTTGATCTAAACACAACGTATCTCAACTATATGTTGTTTGTATAAGAGGTGATATGCGGTAACCCTAAGTTAGACAACTAAAAGGATTTACTAACATAAAAAGAGAAAAGAGGAGAAGATACTCTAACCGGGGGGGGGGGGGGGTCAAAACACCATAACATGAATAGACAAACAGACAGCACCACGGTAAAATGTAAATGTCAAATAGACAAAACAGCAGTCAAATAAATTCATCATAGATACCAGGATTGAAATTTTGTATTTGCGCTAGACGCGCGTTTCGTCTACAAAAGACTCATCAGTGACGCTCGAATCAAAAAAGTTAAAAAGGTCAAAATAAAGTACAAAACAAAACAACACTTCAAAGAAATATAATGATAAAGTTCACAAAAATGCATCTTTAGATCAACAATTATTTGGCAATAGCAAACAGATGCACAGTGGTCTATTTAGAAAAAAATCTATACTTCCGTCTTCGCAATTTACGTTGCGCAGTAACGGCGCTCTCATTATATAACAATTACAATTAATAAACACTTAGAAGATGCATCTTTACATGGTTTTTTTTCTGAAATTAAATTAGGAAAGTCGACATCTGAAAAGATTTGGAAATTTAGAAAATACTAATTTAAGAATATTAAATCTTGAATTTGGAATACCACTTAAACGGTTCTGTCCGGGATCAGGTGCAAGATATTCAGTTGTTTTCGTTGGTTGATCTCTACCATTTATTTGTTTAACGTTTTTGTTTTGTCATAATTCAGGTCGTTGGTTTTCTAGTTTTAGTAGTTTCAGCTTTTGTCACCCTTTAAATCCTTGGATAGATTGTCTGCAAAAATGATTGAGTCCAGCGGCAAATATTTCAACATATGCAGGACGATGCAAAAATAACATTGCAAAAACATGAAAAATCATCTGATATGGACGTTACTTATTTTTTCATGATTATTTAGGACAACAGCGTATAAAATATAGCCGTTTCGATTATTATAAACCAACCAAATTCAACCCATAACATTGAGGTCAACAGTTCAACAGTTAGTACTCTGCTATAAGGACTGTTGAGCCATCAACAGTTTGGTTGTGGTTTCCAGAAACTGACAAAAAGTCTGATTTTATAATAATTAAACCTTACGATAGTGGCCACGAAGACTTCGAGCGTGAATACTAGTTATATATTAAAATCATGCACTTACCTGCAAACACTACTAAAAGAGCTATGATCAAGGCAATAAGAATAATGGCTATCACTACAGTTGCAAAAATACGCAAATATTTGTGTCTTTGATTTGTCTTCCGGAAGTGCACTTCGGTTGGTCGTCCTGGTCCTGAAGCGTAACTGTAGTCATTTCCGGGATACTTGTCGTTTGCTGTCACGTGATCATCATTTTGAAACTTATTTCCATCCTCTTGAAAGATCGGATTATCAAAGCAAGCCTGAAGAAGAATAGTATTATGGTCATCGTTTGTTTTATAATAACGATTCGGATTGTTAAGAATCTTCAGTGGAATTTTTTTCATTAGTCGTCCACTCATTTTGCAACTCCAGAAGAAATACTCTTTTAAACCAACATCGATTCATTCGGTAAATAAAGTATTTATATTCCGACCATAATTAGCTGTATCCTCATTATATTAAAAAACAGATTCCCATTACAGCTAAATAAATCAAAAGGTTCTAAAGCTATTTTCCTGGAACTAATACCAAATATATTGGGGTGAAAGACTTTTCTTGTAATATTGCCGTTCATATTATTCCTCTTATTGTAAATTCATGGGAACTTTATGTTCAAACTCGATTGGCCAAATCAGCCTGTATGTCCATTGGTTTACAAACTGATATCCAACTGTGCACATTCCATCGGAAAATCATTTCCCAAGTTCACACAATGTATTCTATGTAATTTATACCTTTATTACAAGTTTGTGTTAATAAATTTTCCCTGAATCTCTATTTGTAATAATATAATTAAATTTTATCACTTATTTTCCTGATTACAATAAACGTCAATAAAAGAAGAAATTAGTGTTAAAATTGAAACGACGGATTCAAGACGTTTGTCTGTTATCCTATCCATCGGGACACTCTAGTTGACACCGATGAAACACGAAAGTCACCTGGGAATACATTCAAGGTGTTTGGTCTTGCAGTGCGGTTCCGCTCTACGACCAGAAACTTTAACATGTGATGAAATGGGAATATATATATATATATATAGGTATTGGGTCTTATTTTATAAGTTGTGGTTATTGGAATTTGAAATTGACTTATTATTTTTGCTCCGTTCTTATCACCAAGACTTACATAAAATAATTGCAATCTATTTTCGTTTGGTACAGACGAGTACAATTATTAGATTTCAACAACAATGGTCAATAAAACAACTGAAGTCACTATAAATTGAGTATATATTCTTCAAAAAGGTTCCATGCAAAGCTCTACTTCTTATTATAATAAGATGTTTTTCCCTTTTTGACATAATTATTGGAGTTAAGGTGTATTATTGTGTTTTTTTCTGCAATATAATATTGATTTTAAAATATCATTTACTTAACGTACAAGTGAGAGGTTTAGCGCTATAAAACCAGGTTCAATCCACCATTTTCTACATTTGAAAATGCCTGTACCAAGTCAGGAATATGACAGTTGTTGTCCATTCGTTTGATGTGTTTTGTCATTTGATTTTGCCATGTGATTAGGGACTTTCCGATTGAATTTTCCTCGGAGTTCAGTATTTTTGTGATTTTACTTTTTAACAATTCAGTATAGTTCGACCCCCTCCCACATCACATACAGCCCCACACACACTGATTTAGATAAAGCTTACTGTATGAACTTGACGAAAAAACCACCAAATGCATACTATATGCATTTGCACTCTATAAATTTTAACATTTTAAAATTGCTTTAGAAGATTTTAAATCGTGTTAAAGGTGTACAGTTATTATTTTCCATCAGTAAATAACATTTCTACACAAAGTAATCACAACAGCTTTTGTCAAATGTCAATTTCACGCACATAGAAATGCACATTGATTTAATATTTAATATACCAAAATGTAAACCAATTTTATTCGTTTAGACAACCAAAATAATAAAAAGACATACTCTTTTATCATAACTATTCAAACAACTTTACTGCATAAAGTTTAATTATTCATTAGTTTATCTACAACTTTTCAATACCTTTTTTATATCTTGAATATTGAAAAAAAACTTATCTGCATCAAACATCCTATAAATCACAAAATTAGCATTTTCTTAATAAAAGATGTTAACTAACCGTTCAATAGATACATAAATTTGGAAGGCCATCAATCTTATTTGTTGACAAAAATTACAACCTAATTTCGACTTATCTTCGTCATCAAATAAATTTGACCTTATCATTAAAACGCTTGGCAAGTGAATCAAAAACTGTTAACGAAAAGTAAAACAAAAGAGTCCAAGTTGAATGCATAGCTCACACACGAAATTAACCTCCTCTGTGGTTTCGTGGTAGCATTTCGCCTCGAGTGCGGGAGGACGTGGGTTCGAACCCCGGTCGGTAAAACCAAAGACTTGAAAATTGGTGTTTGCTAGCTCTCTGCTAATCACGCCGCATTCAGGAGTAAGAGCAAAGACTTGTCGGCCAGGTGTCAGAATACTAGTAATGTGTCCGGGTAGGATGACATGTCTTCATGCAGACTGTTACCTTACGAACGAGCACGTTAAAAATCCAAGATTTCTGTCTAGTACAAAGCAGGGTTTACACTCATATCACACTATCATGTTATCGTCCTGAATATGCATTTAATTTGAAATTCGACAATCAACAGCCAGCCATGATCCATCCATCAATTAAAAACAAAAACAACAAAAAACCGCATAATTTGATCGTAAATGTATAAATTGTCAAATAGAATATTTTTGTTTAATCGTGAAAGATATTTTAATGCCTAAAACATAAATTGAGTTACAAAAAAAAATATTATTATGAAAATATCTGCTAGTAATTAAAAAGAAGGGACACGGTGTATTGATTGATTGTGTCCTCTGAGCGTCCAGTGGTACATACCAGTAGTTAATATAAAAATAAGAAGGTGTTGTAAGATTGTTAATGAGGCAACTCTCCACCTAGCAACTATCGGTCACTCCCATATTTAGAACGTGAACAAATTGACAATAAATCCATCGAAATCAGAAAGGTTTCGTAAAGAGGGTCGAAGAGCGGGACATTTACACAGCCTCTGGATAAAGTTAAAGTTTTCCTTTCAACAAGTCACCTACGGACTCCTCAAATGGACGTCCAAATGCTTTTTCATGCGCGGAGAGCGTAGCACTCACACTGAACGAAGCATTCCGGTAGGGCGTGTAATTTTAATTTTTTAAACAGACTGATAAGATCAGACAATGCAAAACTATTATCAAAATTGACAAACCATTAAGGGATGATAACAAGACGGCTTGACAAAATATTGAAAATGAGGGTAACTATGATATGGATAGACGTATTTACCTTGTGATAGCCCACTTACGTACCCCTTAGAGATGTTTTGCAATGTTGCATCGACAAAAGAGCGTGACACTCTTCATATATGAAGAATCGGATTAAAAGCCCGTTTTCCGACCAGACGATGCTGCGTTTTTATCAGTCTTTCCTTTGCCTGTATCACTCTTCTCAGCTCTTCATAAAATTGCATATCCCGGCTTTTGTTACGTAAAATTCGTTGACCCAGACTTATCACCGACGTCATTATGTTTGCATCGAAGTTGATAAGTTTGACCCAAACTTCATAAGGGCCCATCAGTTTTCTTGTGCTTTTTTTAAACAAAGAATATATATTTCTATCATAAAAAAAACACTTTTTCAATTCAACACGTTGATTATCAGAATTTTCATCATATTGATATTGTTAAACATCAGATACTCGTCTTAAGACTTCCTGAGCTCGTTAGATACGCTCGTATTGAACTCGCTGCTTATATTTTACATTATCAATACATGTATGCAAAAATCTTAAATTCGCTGCTCTTTTACACAACCAAACGGAAGCCCATCTATAGCATGGGTTTAACTACCGGATAGGAGTCCAGGGATGACTATATTTCTACACCAGAGCAAATCTTTGGTTTTGAGTGAAATGCGTAGATTTAATAGATATGAATCACATTAAAGACAGTTATAATAAGGAATTACTTTATAAAAGAAAACTGACAACTAATGAAAAAAAAGTTGAAAACTTTTATATGTAATATTGAATACATAAACATAAAACGCGTCTGATCAATTTAATATCGGCTACCGTACACAACAACATTTATAAATAGATTTCACAGTAGCAACACAAAATGTCAGTAATACTGTTCGTTCTTTGCAGTAACTTCGAATGAAATAGAGTAAAACACCTCTCATGATAATTTAACTTATGGACAACGTGCACTTACATGCAGGTTCTACTGTATGTGTACAACTACAGTAAATCGACTATTCTAGTCATCTTCCGCATTCACACGAAGGTTGAAATTTAAGGGCAAGGTAGTTCCATCATTTTATCCATCTGTATTAAGTCAAAAGTCAAGTTGTGTGATTTTTTTTATTAATTATTCAATGAATCAACTTATTTCTGCTTTATAAACGATATCAATAAAGACTAATGAGGAGCAATTTATCATCAACAATTTAATCGCCAGAAGAGTATAGTTTTTTTCCCGTTGTTAATATTAGATACATGGTTATTAATCACCATAAAAAGCTGACGAAGCTTATTGGCAAAAAAAATATATATATATATACTTATACTGCAATTATCTGTCTACAGGATTATTGATTGTTTTACAGAGCAAATTAAATTTAATGGTAACCTTCAAGCTACTGTATTTCATTTTATGCTGTAACTCGTATGTAATACGTACATGTATATTAGAATGTGCGTATATTCAATTGGCAAATGCTATTGTCATTTTTTTTAATCACACCGCGCCCTTCCTTTGATGTACAGAAAGATCAAGACTGATAGCCTCAGCCTCGTGTACAAGATTTCGCCGAACTGATCTTGATAAACACAGTCTTTCAGTATTAGCTAGAGGTATAGGGAATGGTTAATATCTTACAAAACAGGTTTAACCCCGCCGCAAAAATAAATGCTGGTTCTTTGTTTGTTTCGGAGTTTCGTGTGGCGTCCATTTCTCTGAACTAGTATACATTATTGATTAGATGCCAACTGAAGCTCGCCTCTGGGTGCAGGATTTTCTCGCTTCGTTGAGGACTCATTGGTGGTTGTGGACTGTTTCTGCTCTTTTGCCGAGTTGTTGTCTCTATGACACATTCCCAATTCTCTATTTGGTTCTATTAGTACACAAGACCATATGAAAAAGAATCAAATGATGTTGCAATGGTCTCATTATAAAACAGTGTGACCATATTTTGGCGTTTCTACGTAATGTTCAATTTTCTGTGTAATGTCACGTTGACTATTATTAGTGTTTTCGTCTCTTTTCTTTTTAACTCGGCGTTGCATTTCTCTCTTAAATTTGTTATTCTTGTATCCATATTTTGGATAAATACTTTAAAATTGCCGAACTCTGATATTTAAGCATATATAACAAATTGGTTATTTGTTCAAATGATTGATAAATATCATCAGTCTGCTTAACTTCCAACGGTACAGTAAAATAGTAATACTATGTTTAATACATCAAAGATACTGTGATGCTGTGATACTATGAATTTTAGAAAAGATTTGGTATGCAACTTTTAGGGAAATGTTCCAACCATTTTATAGGTATAAATGCAAACCAAATAGTTTCTTCAATTTTATGATAGTGTAAATTAAGTAAAATAGTCGCAATGTGCATTTCTAGTTAGACACAACACATTCATCTTGCTTTTTGTTTTGTTTTTTAATGTTTTGTTAGGTTTTTTGTTGTTGTTATTATTTTGGCGGGAGGGGGCATGTTTTTTAGATAGATTGCGTGACTATAAATGTTGACTCTTGAAGAAAAGAACAGTAAATTGTTTCAAGAGCTAAGTAAAATTAAAATTGAGAATGGAAATGGAGAATGTGTCAAAGAGACAACAAAGTGAATCTATTTAAAATTAGGGGACAGAATTATACAATATTGAGTTTTGAATTCCTGTTTGTTATTGAAAAAAGGTTTTATTTTATACAAAATCTTTAAAAATTGAAATTAGAATGGAAACTAGGAATGTGTCAATGTTTATAATGAGAACAAAATAAAAACCCGTCACCTTTTCCACTCAACCAAGGTGAATGGTCCGTGCTTAAAGCTTACAATTACAAATCTACACTTTGTACCATTTGTCATCAATAAAAGGTTAGTATCGTTTGACTGATACATAGATATGTACTTGTCTACTGATTCGAATACATATATGATTGTACTCTGAAAAAAAATCTGATAATCGATTCAGATTCGTGTTCGATAAAAGGCTAAAACTAAGATCATAATGTTTATATATTATTGTCAGAAATAATTGTATTTGATGAATTTTTATTAGCATAGTCACCATTTTGATTGACAGTTATCCAATTGTATTAGTACTAGAAATACAGGCTTATGATCTAACTCGTTATTAGCAAATATTTGTTTTAGCCAGAAAAATTACTATTTAATGATCATCAATTGATTGTTTAAGGTTAATAACGAAGTTGTATTGTATAAGAACAGATTTTTAAGTACGTAAAATATATTTATTGATTTTCATAACTATTAAATTTACCGTATATAACCTTGGATGGTAAATTAGCAGTGTTGTGCTTGAAAGTAATCTTTAAAGGATTTTTACAAAACAACGTTTTTTAATTAATTAGGAATCCATCAGCATTAATAGCTTCTAATGAAATAATCAAAGAGAAAAGTAACGGTTACAGTATGTGAATACAAATTTCAATATTTTCATTAAGGGAACGTGGGAAATATTAAAAAGGAAATTTACTATTCAATTTGTACTTTGTATGTTAATTGATTTATTTACAGTAGCTGATTAAATAAAATGCAGAATTGAATAACCAATGAAAGTAATGTTGTGGAAGCTTTCACTTTTTTTTTTTTTTTTTTTTTTTTTGCTTATTACTAATTTTCAGTTAAATTATAGATATTTCTAAACAATTTCATTGGACTAAGAAATTTGCTTTTCACTTCGTAGAGATGAAACAGCTGCAAGGTAAATGTCAATCAGACAGCAAACCATCATTGCTTCATTTCAAATAGAATGTAACTGTACTGTATATTAAAAAAAATGAGATGGATATTATTGCAAATGAGACAACAATAAATACCAAATAGACAAAAAGACACAAAACTACCGATCTTAAACTACGTGCATAAACTTGCTGTAGGCAAGTTCATGGTACAATTTCAACTTATAAATACATCATATTATCCAAGACTAAAATGTCAATCAGTCAATCTCCTACGAATTTAGGGTAAAGATGTCATAACAAGCAGTCTTAGATAGATTGATTGATTGATTGATTGATTGATTGGTGTTTAACGACCTATGTTTATGATATGTAAGAATGATAACAAGTATTTCTATCATGTAATATATACCACATGCCGTGGCATGATGGTGGTATGACTATGTACAACATGTACAAAAAGTAAATTATCTCTCATATTTTTGATAGCCATAATCTGTATAGTAAGGGTGAGATGTGATGTACAGAAAAGGCATTTTTCTGTTTCATTTTGAGATTGATTGTTTGATTGTTGTTTAACACCACTTTCAGCACTGTTCGTGGCTGCTAGTTTTTTTATTGGTAAATGAAGCTGGAGCGCCCAGAAAGAACCATCGAACTTTGGTAGGAAAACTGACAAATATAGAAAAGTATGAGCTTTTGCAATGCCAAAAAATTAGTATCGACAAGATGTACATGCAGGACCATAAGTGTTAATAACTAGAAAGCAATTCATACATGTACTAAGTTATTTATCTAATTTAAGAAAATAAAATAAAATCAATGTAATTAAATAAATAAAAGATTGGTACCGATGAAGACCTTGTTCAAAGACCTTGCTACCATGATATAATAACCTTTGAGGATGAGTGTATTCAAAGGAACACTATAGTGTAACTATATGAATCGTATCTTACTTAATGGTCGATCTCAATAAATAACACCACCGTACAATTTAGGAAGTGACATCCCATTTCTAAATTAGATTTCTACGGGTACAATTATATTTCCAAACCGAGTGTTTGAGTTATTGGAAGTAACGAATTCCCTGGCTTAAAGATTAATCAATTATACATAGAACATTAATTGAAATCTCAAACATCACTATAGATTCTCTTTATTTTGTTACATTTATATCGATATGGTTGTTGTTTTGTCAAAGATTAGTAGAGAATAATTTACGATGATTTAGCCATAATATCTTGAACAGACCTTCATTATTGCTCCTCTTTCAGCTATGATATTTTACTTAAATTTGTATGACTTGCAAATATCTCTTAACAATTTTATTGATAATTCCTGTCTTCTGTCCGCAGTTTTCCTATTATTAGAGAAAAAAGTTAAGTATAGTACTCTCGTTAGCTACCATCTCAAGTTAACATTTAAATGCAGCATATGTTTACTATAAGTTTTATGGGTTTTTTTTTCAAATTCGCTTTAAAGAATTTTGACTTTATTCAAAAACTATAATTTGCCACTGGACGTTAAGCAACCAACAATCAATCAATCAATCAATCAAAAACTATAGAAAGTAATTATCAGAAACATGAACATCAACAGTAAGTTAGAGTTACATCCCTTGGTTCAATAAATGAATTTAAATCCTCAATAAATCAATAAAGCACCAGTCAGCAACACACTTGAGATATGACGGAGTTTGATTATCCAAGAAAATGCTTAAATTTGAATAATTTTACACATAAAATTTAATTCCTGAATTAGTCATCCATAACTGCACTAATACTGACATATATATATCTTAAGAATTATTAACTTTTATCCTGACTATTGGTCAAGATTATAAACGGTGTATCAAACATCTTTATTCTTAAATTATTCTAAATGATTTGCATATCTACAAATACCTGAATGTAATTGGTCTGTTAGAATTTCGTTTAATAGTGTGTCGTGTGTCGATATCACTGCAATTAGTTAAGCGGTCCATTTTACACATCAATATCATTTATAAAAAATGTGTTTTACCGTTTTTATATAGATTAGACCGTTGGTTTTCCCGTTTGAATGGTTTTACACTAGTAATTTTTGGGGCCCTTTATAGCCTGCTGTTCGGTGTGAGCTAATGCTCCATGTTGAAGGCCGTACCTTGACCTATAATGGTTTACTTTTATAAATTGTTACTTGGATGGAGAGTTGTCTCATTGGCACTCATACCACATCTTCCTATATCTATTTATCCTATTACGACTTAAAGGAGCTTTGTGTATAGAATGCAAAATTAGCATAAATACAAAATAATTGTCCGAGCATTTTGTACTAATTTTACAGTTACGTCATCAAGACATGGAAGAAGGGTTCATTTGCATAAAGCAAAAGATTTAGTTGATTGATTTATTGTTGGTTGCTTAACGTCCAGTGGCAAATATTTCATGCATGTTCAGGACGAGAACAAATTAACAATGAATACAATAGGTAGGCCTGTCCTGTAGTACATGCTGTCCGGGAGGAAAGTTGGGGGAATTTGGACTTCTGGAAAATGAGGGTATTTTGGATAAGGACAGAACGTTTGCCTTGCAACGGCCACCTACAGACCCTAACAGAGTTGTTGTAAGGATTCTTACCGTGCCGTGCAGAAAGCGTGGCACTCTCTCTACACAAGGCATCGGATTTAACGTCTCGAATCTGACCAGACGTGACTGCGTACTTGTATATCGTACGCCCCACTTTGGCGAGGGTTTTACTGCCGGTCGGAACAAGACCAAAGTTGTCATATTACTGTTCCCCCAATCACCCTTAGGGGTAGAAAAAAATTTAATGTATTGGGAGCTACACAATTTAAACGAATATCTAAGTTTAAATTCAACTTTGACCTAAGTTTTAATAAAAGATTGATATTACGTTATATAGATACAATGGATAAGCGTGGATTCTTGAAAAAGAAACCATGAGCCCGGAGGGCGAATGGTTTGTTTTTCATGAATCTACTCTTATCCATTGTATCTATAACTTAAACTATTGTGTTAATTTCTTTTCAAAATTAAAGCCTTTTCTTAATTAGAAGGTATTGTAAGTGAGTTTAAATAACCATGTTATCGTGTCCAACGATACATTGATAAATCTAAGATCACAATTAATTGGTTAACAAAATACAAATATAACACTTCTACCTTTAAAGATCTTTATATTACCAGGCATATGAATATTATCTGTTTATACAAAATAAGACATATTCCAAATTATTTCTAATAAAATTGAAAATAGAAATGGGGAACGTGTCAAAGAGACAACCCGATTAAAAAGCATATATAAAGTATAATATATAATAAGTATGTTATCGACTTTTTTTTTTTCTAGCACTCTAGGCACATCACGATTTTCTCGCATAGAAATTTGCGAACAAACCTTTGTAAAATTATGTAGTAAAACAGATGAAATCATACTATATTTATAAAACAAAAATTGACAAATAGAATGTAATCATTTTTATTTCAAACATGTGAAATAGCCAATAATAATTAAAAAAAACCCGGTAAAACTCGCTATTATAACAAAAATATCCACTATAACTTGCATAAAATTAGAAAAAAAACCAGGATAACTTAAGAATTGGAACGACAGAGAGAATACAGGGATTCGAACCTAAATCGACAAATCCCGATCTTTAACTCATTGATTTTAACCATGCTAACCTCGCGGCTACCAACTTCTACTATACGAATGCCTATTGTGTCTATATAAAGGTACAAGCACTGTGTGTCCGATGAACCGATGTATATCAGATGTTCATTTAAATATATAAAATAAACATCTATAGTGTAACCCATTGGTAGCCGAGAGGTTTCGTCGGTGTGTTGATGTCAGTCACACATAACAGATTTCAAGGAAGGGTTCGATTCCCAGTAAAGGCATATAAAAATTACAAAAACTAAAAGTAAGTTTTTAAATTAATTCCATTAGTGAACAGAAATCAGTAAATTAGCCAATTCAAACTTAATGAAATTAGGCACACAAAGGAAACAATTGAAAAAATTTGGTGAGTCAATTTCAGCGGCAGATTTAGGATGCGTTGATTCTAGAAAAAGAATACACTGTAAATGAATAGGCTGACGTCACCACAATGGTTTAAATAAATTTAGAATATTGCAAAGTACTCTTGACCAATGAAATTGTAGGATTGGATGCCTCTTATTTGTGAAGAATGAATGTAAATCATGTTCTTAGTAAGGGATTATCCTATTATTTGGGTCTATTTACAGTTCAAAACAAAGAGTTTCTATAAATGAGTTACAACTGCCCCAAAGCACATTTATCAGATTGAAAGGATTTATCACACAGTGATTGAAACTGACTAAAAGTTGAATTGTGAAACAAACAAAAATCTCAAAATAAGTTGAAGTTTACTGGTGCAGTAAAATTGGTACCATGAATGTTATTATGAAAATATTTATAACTTCAAATTACTATAAAATTAAACAATACAAAAGCAATGCAAAAAAATAGAAAGAAAAAAAAACTTTCAGATAAAAAATAACCTAAATCTTTAGCTTTCCAAAACTTTAATTACTTGATCAGCGGTTGTGGAAAATAGTTATTTCCAATACATGTATTCCGATAAAAAAAAACAGAGGAGTTTAATTTTGAACATATTAAAAACTTTTAAGGGCACTATTTTTGAACATTTCCCTGACATAATGAAACTGTATTTGATGTAAAAAGCCGGACCAAAATATTGGCTGTGAAATAAAATTTAGTTGTAACTCAAATGTATTTATTGGTTTAAACTGTAAATAAAAAAAGGATAATTCCTCACTAAAATATTACATGATTTACATTCATACTCACAATCAGGAAACATACAATTCCTACCTTTTCTTTCTACTGTTGTGTCACCTAATATCTATAACACATTTTTTTTTTAAATATTTCCCAAATGATAAGAAAGTCCTCACTTCACTAAAACTAATCTATAAATGACATGCCGAAAAAAGAAGTCATGCATTAATTATAAACATTGCACTGACAATGAAACTAATTCTTGAATAGATCATTTGAGCCTTGAGCACTTTACAATATTCTAAGTTTGTAAGAGAATGATAATCCCTTACTTCATGATAAGTACTCGCTAACGCTCGTACTTAATCATGAAGAAAGGGATTATCATTCTCTTACATATACATATTGAATGTAGTTTATTAAAAAAAATATTCTCTTATTTGACTTAAATCATGTGTTTCTGGCTACATGCATTTCTAATGTTAAAGTTTACGATTTTAGTCTCTTATATTAGACAAAATTTGTCCATCGAAATATGCGAAGATGCAATTTACTGATTTAAATTTACTTTAATGTTTGTGTAACAAATCATTCGCACCAAAATGTATATGTATAATCAATGATTTGTATAGTAAGACTATTCAAATCCTTGGTAGAATGTTTAGCTTCAGTCTGTTGATTGTTTATGTCAACCCTATATACAGTAATGATCATTTCTAACCTCTCTTAAAATCTGTTAAGAACTATTGGGAGAACTGTCCTAAAACAGTCTGTAGAACATTTCTCCTGACAGCTTTTGAACAGTTTCTTACAAGAGCGGGATTACAGTCACCCTTTATAACAGTTTTCTGAACAGTTCTAGCCTTGAAAAGTTTCTAACAGTTCTACCCCAAGCAAAAATTTAGTTCTACTCTATCTAGAACATATCCTGGCAGTTCTGTTATATATATATAGAACAAGTTTGGAGAGTTGTTTTTTTTTTTTGCTTTTTTGTTTACAAACAAAATAGTCCGTGATATCGTTTCTATCTTTTATGATAAATCATTTATCTTTTTAATTTTTTTTTTTATTGTAATTCTTAGTTTTTGTGTTGGTGCACTGTCGTTCGTATTGGCGAGTGTTAATCTTTATATCATAATAATACAAAACCACAAACACAAACACAACCTAAAGACATCTAGAGAGCATTATCAATATACAGTCTTCAACCAGTAGGTGCATTGCATTTGCGCCAATTTTTTACAAAATTCAATCTTTCATTTGGGTCAAAAGATTATATTTCATTTGTGCCAAAAAATTATAAAAAACACATTAATTTTACACGTAATCAATTTCAAAATTTTACTAAATAATCTCTCATTTGCGTCACATTTGCAGATAGCATTATTCTGTGTTTGATTTGGAAAATAAATTTTGAATCGCATATTGTACAAGCAATATTGTATCGTATTTGCCAACAAAAAGAGAATTCACCTTGTAGTTCTGTGGGTATAATATTTGATGGTCTTCCAGTAATGTCACCAGATGCTTTTCGATATCTGATTCTTAGTTGCTGTGGTTCTACTTTCTGCTGGTGTGATGGTTGTGATCGTTCAAAGTTTTAATTGATGTTTTGTTGTCCACATCTGTTGTGATTCTGGCTTTGCAAGTATTTTTTGTACTTCTAAACGACTTGTCTGCATTTTTCAGAACATTAGATAACCTTTATGTGAGGTAATAAAAAAATACAGACTTATTTCTTATTCACGATATAGCAATGAATATTGAAATTTTTTCTTGACATGTAACTGTAAAATCGCGCGAATGTAGTTTTTATTTTTTGGCGCAAACTGAAATATATCATTGTGGCGCAAATGAAAGATTGGATTTGATGCGCCCTCTTCAACAATAGTCAAGGTGTCTATACATAGTGTAATTTGAAAGCTCTAAGTCGTCACGTGTCTATAAAAGATGTGAACATATCCAACTGGAAGATTTAAAGAGCTGCCATTAAAACCCTTTCTCCATATAACAAAAACACTAAGTTCTGACAAAGTATAATGAAAACTACTGAAGAGGTTCCTGACTCAAATAATCTTCAGTGTTTTCTGATATTATCTTCACACGGTACTCTCAAAGCCGACAGTTGTGAAAACTCGTGTTATAATACACGTGTAATTACAAAAACAAAATTGACAGAAGTGTGAAAAGTCCTACGTTTTAAACCTTACTTATATAAACAATTAATTGCATCAGAATAGATACGTTAATGGAAACCTGATAATTGTCTGACGTCAAAAGACGTATTTTGTTTAAGTCAAAATTAATTGTATGCACTTCGTTTTTACATAATGTCCTTCGGTACAAATGTATACATGGATTCACTAAAAATTGATATCCGTACAAATACCTAATCCGTTTGTTGCTTGTTTCTAATACAGTGTTCCTAGTACCTTTACAACAGTCTCTGGGAAACTGTTCTAGTATAGTTTCTAATACAGTACCCCGGACACGTTTATAACAAGTTTCTGACAATTTTTCCTAGGACAGATTCTGACAGTTCTATATCAGATATAGATTGACAGTTTTAAAGATGCAATATAGGTTAGTACTGATCCAAACTGTCCATTCAGTTTATCATATTTATGAAATTATGTATCAATATGTTTGATTAATTTTTACCTTTTGTATGTGCCTCATACTGACACTCTTATCCATATATGTATTTCATACAGAATGATATATTTAAGTAAAAACATTCATCCCGAATATACATGTATGTTATATAAAAATAAGAAGATGTGGTATGGTTGCCAATGAGACAAAACAGAGACCAAATGACGTAGGAGTTAACAACTATATGTCACACAGTACGGCCTTCAACAGTGAGCAAAACCCATACAAAAAAGCTATTTAAGCAATTTTTTGTTTGTTTGAAATTATGAGTAGTTTTCCATTTGATTGAGAAAGGCATGTTTTGATAAAAGCGGCATAACTCAAAAAAGTACTGGTAACGGGGAAATGAACATTTACACGATAATGAGAAAATAATTACAATAAATCAATAATTCTCGATATAAACCGGAAAATGCAACGTGTAACTTCCGTATAAACGACACATGTTTCAGATCTCCATAGGCAACAATAGAAGCATTTTTTGGGTTAAAGACTTTTGGTGGTTATTTTTTTAAAACAAAAAACTTGTTAGAATTAAAAACAAAATTATTAGGACAATATTATTTAGTCCGAGAATATAGATTCCTGTTGCTTTTCTGAACGTAAATTTTACTTTTCTTCTTTGCTAATCTTTGATAAATTATTTTGCCTTTTGTATAATATAAAGTGTACGGATTACAATGTAATAAAAAAAATATCGTCTGCACACAACGACCAATCAGGATTAGCCGTACTCTTAATTCTAAATACCATCTTCATAAAATGATTGCGTGCATGTTAGTCAATTACATTATTGTTACCTATATAGGTACGCATTAAAATCTAAGTTTATATAAAAGGTATTGGTGGATGAAATAGTACCTAAAATAACAACATATCAAAATTAACTGATAACTTATTTATTACTTCTCTTTATCTTCATAGCCACTGCATTACATATAGCATTGGCGAGAAAACGACCCCTTGTTTGAAAAGTACCACCGACAAATCCGAACCTTACGGTCACCCGTGGCAGTTCTTCAATTCAAGTACTAGTATTTCTATTCTATTGAAATGCTAGTGAAATGTCCAAAACAAATCATATGAAATATCCAAAACATCGTCTGTATAACCAAACAGTCTAAAGTCCAAATCCAATATCATTGAGACAAGTTGAAGAGCATGAAAAACTTAAAATTCCCAAATATTGTTCCAAATAAGTCATAAAAAACTGTATATTTATTTTCCTTTTTTTGAAATAAGAAAAAATAAGTTTTAACTAAGAACTTCTGGACTATACCAGCCAACCGCAAATTGTTCCAATGATGTTATTTGAAAAGAAATTCATCCGGATAGTGGCCAGTTTATTTAGAAAAAAGCATCAATTAGGTATATCTTTGAGTTCAGAACATGGATGTACAAAATGTAATTCATTATCGATAACTCAAGATTTTCATTAGAAAAAAAACAACATTTTCCATCAATATATATGTTATATACTGATAAAATTGTTCATCGTACAATATTGAAGAAAACAATGTATATCGGTTTTTGAATTTTCAAGGTGTAAGTAAACAGAAAAATAATTAACGAAAACTTACATTTACGACCAAAACTTCCCTAGAAATTGAACGAATTCTTGCAGGCTGTAAAGTATCCATGTGATTGACTGATTGATTGTCGCCTGTTTAACGTCCATTATCCATAAGAATTAGTTTTACAAAACATCGTCATGTCTCTGTACAGCAGCAAAAAGAAGCAATTGACTGAATATTATGTCCAAAGTTGTATCCGTATTTTGTTTGTGTTATCGTCTTAATGAATAAAGTATGAAGAACTTTGCGATAATATATTAGTATAAACAGTATCTGATACCGTAAATCAGCTAATTAACGTTTTGTAAATATTTGCAGAGTGACATACAGTCTGCCTCCTTTATATTCATTTATAATGTTGATATCGCAAAAGTGTTAATATCTGAATGACGACAATGTTTGATGATGTATATTTCATAAGATTTGTTTTTCGTTATCTTTATATACAAAATTAATGCTTAAATGTCAATTTCAAAAATATAAGGGTATTTTGATTTGAGGTCTTTAAATAAAACATCCATACACATATATTCTATTTTCTGCTCACGTGTCAAATAAACAAAAAAAATCCAAACAATCAATGTGCTAAATATTCTTAACAAAAACATAATGTTGCAAAATAAAGAAAATAAAGATATAAAGGCCGCCCAAAACAAACAAACAAACCAATATTGCAACAATGATGATGGATTGCTGTTTAACGTCCAGCGGCAAATTAAATGCGTATTCAGGAGAAGAACATGTTAAGCTAATATGGACATTAACCCTGCTTTGTATAGACCAACATGCTAGTTTACAAAGTAAACGGTCGGCAGGAAGAAATGTCACCCTACCCGGACACATTACTCTGAGTCCGAGTCGACCAGCCTTTGCTTTTATTCCTTAATGCCGCCTGCTTACCGGAGAAGAACCAAATATCCATTTTAAAGTCTTTGGCTTGACCGGACTGGCGTTCGAACCTACTGACTACCGCAGTCGAGGCGAACACGCTACCTCGAAACCACCGAGGCAGTTAATGTTGCAACAAAGTAAAAATCTTAAAAGCAAATAAATTAATTTTGGTTTATTTTCACGTTATATCATTTGAAAATGATAAATAAATTCGGTCCGGTAGTAAAATTTGTCCCCCAGACATTGCTTCCTATAAATAATCCAGTCAATGACCATACTTTGTCTAGAAATGTAAGTCCCAGGATACATTTTCCTAGTAAATATGTCCATAGCTAGTAAAATATGGTTGGCACTTCTGTCCTAGGAAATTAAATTGATATAAATATAAAATGTTTTAATAATGAAAAAATCATACATTTATTTCCTAGTTATAAAAGTCTATGTTATCATTTTTTTCTAGGAAAAGAAGTCCCTTGAAAATTTCCATTTTTCAGGCATTCCTTAATATTAATTCAAATTTGTATAATTATTATTTCAATAGTAAAATAAAGATACTAAACTCTGTACTTATAAACATGATCTTTGTTTATTTAAAGAGGATTACCAGCCTGTAATGAATAAGTTTTGATATAATAATATATACTTTTGTTCTATTAAATATAAAAAAAAATACGAGGCATTGAAAAAAACTTATGTCGCACGGTTGCAATAACGTTGATTTAAAATTGAACGTTTCAATTCTTCAAATTAGTTCAAACACTCTCTCACATTTATTTCATGTATTTTCATCCTGATTTGAGCAAAGTTTTTAGGATCTTTCCAGGCCAGGATATTCATTTTCAAAATCATCCCCCACCGTTCTATATATTGAATGGTCGTCTTCTTATACCTCCCTTTGTTGCAAATTTTAGTAATGTTAGCAAATGAAATCAAAACCTAGATAAGTAAAACTGTTTCATTGTCTATATCAATCCTAGGGACAGAGCATGATTGATATATAGTTTCTATCTGCGTCACATTTTATTAATTTTCATTGTGTATCAGCTACATTGCAATCCCATTGTATTCATAAATGGGAACACACTTACTAAGGAGCCCTGTTAGTCGCATACTGATAAATGGTTGTGGTTTTTAAAGTCAATCGCTAGAGATGCAAAGTTTAGCCCTGTAGATATGTAAAAAGGTTACCAGTGGAGATGTAAAGTTAGCGCTGTAGATATCTAAAAGGTCTAGCACTGGAGATGTAAAGTCGGGCGCTAAAAATGTAATCTCCAGCAGTGTATATGTAAAGTAAAGAGCTAGCTGGAGATGCAAAGTCCAGCGCTGTAAATATAAAGTCCAGCGCTGGAGATTCAAAGTCTAGCGCTTGAGATGTAGAGTCAATCGCTTGAGATCAAAAGTACAGTGACGTAGACGTATAGTGCAGCGCTGATAATGCAAAGCCCAGCGCTGCAGAGATATGATTCAACGCTGGAGATTTAAAATACAAAGCATGAGATGTAAAGTACAGCGCTAGAGATGTAAAATCCAGCGCTGGATATTCATATCTACAGCGCTGGAATTTACCTCAGTAGCGCTAGACTTTACATCTACAACGGTGGAATTTACATCACCAGCGCATGACCTTAAATCTACAGCTCTTGATTTTGAAAAACCATAATTCTTCATCTGTATGAGACACGGCTCCATACAAAGGTAATTAATTAATGTGAGATCCAGCACAGTATACCAGTAACACATGCTTTGTATAGGTAGGGATACAGTTTGTTCTCCATAGGTGTTGTTTCCCTTTTCCCAAAAACTTAAATTGGACACAAGAGTTGTCAATTGGAAATCTTCAGTAGATCTTTCCAGACATTAATGTATTGTCTTTTGTTATTATTAATGTTTTCCTGTTTTGCTATGAATTTTAATAAAAGGATACAAGTATGTGCAAACGCACCTTAGCGACACAAACAAAACATGAATAGGTCATTTACAACATTCGGTCTTCAATAATAGACGAGTGTTAATACACTATATGGTAAGCTATAAACTGCGTAAGTATAGAAAATTTGTGAATTATAATAGATCTAATACAGACTATAGAGTCAAATTCCCTGAAAAACAAAAAACAACAAAAAACAACCAACAAAATTGTTTTGAGGATAAACAAAAATAACTATATGCAGGGTACGTATTTGGTTCTTTTATCGGAGATTTGCTGTTTTATCGACGTGCCGGTACAGATTTGTATACCCGCTATTATTCAAATTCGATACGAAATCTGCAGCTGGCATTTTGGGAGGAAATGTTTGAGAAAACAGAGATGAATCACAAATGTTGCAACTGCGTCATTGTGAGACTGGGTAGGAATACCTATATTTACACCAATTATTTCACTTTCACATAATTTCATAGGAACATTCAACATTATATTTCATTTGAACATTATTACTAAAATACAATAGTATACATTGAATGATCAAGTTAATTTCAGTAGTTCACGAAATTGAGGTCTTACTCCCAGTTGTAACTATGATCAATTTCAGAATCGCAGCATTTTGGGTAACATTTTCAAAAGCGTACACCAAAACGCTGTGATTGACTAAACGATTTTTATACAATGGATATTAGAACTCAACCAATGACGAGACGTTCTTTTCATTTTGGTTACGAATATTCAATGTTTAAACAGTCTTTTATACAATGGAACGGTGAATTGTTAGTTAATTACTTTAAATTATACGTAGAATGAACTGATGAATTTTTCCAACGAGGAACCCTTTAACTGAATAAAGTACACATATAATATCCCTAATTTTTTTTTTTTATATCATAACATGTGTCAATATCGACCTGTCCTATCTCAAATATCACCAAGACAAATTCTAGCCTTTTATTTTGTTGCTCTGATGCGTGTCTTCAATTACCATTTTGCGATAGTTGACAAATAGAAAATTGAAATGAACATTTCACAACACAGACCGCATATCATTACCGCTAATTGAATACGAGGTCATTGTAGTGTCTGTGTACTATTGATCAAGGTGGAAGTGTTTATTGTTCCATAATTTCATGCCAAATTAAAGATTGACTTTTGTGCGTCTTGTCAGAAGAAAATAATGGTTCTATCGATAAATAATTTGTCAAAGTGACATAGGCTTTAATTTTGTTTTGATTATCATCACAGAAGAAACATGTCGGCCAAGGAAGTGAACTTGTTGAAAAGATATTAAAAGTGCAGATAATATACATGTACTACTGATCTCAATCGTGGTAATTTTTTGTTTTATTTTCCACAATTGGGTCGATACCACTGCTGGTGGTGAACTGGTAGTCTTAAAAGGTATCAACTGCAGTGAAGCCAATGTTTTGGCACCAACATAATTTTAATACGGAATTTGAAAAGCATTTGTATACATATTTTTAAAGAAATAAATTTAGAGTACAATTAAATCAGCAAAGTTGACCTTAGACTGTTAAATTTTTGTAGCATCAATCTTGATAGGTTTGATTTTCGAAATAAAAAAATACTTTACTTAATTGATGCCCTTAATTTTACTTATGTCATAGGATCAACAAAATTTGCAGGTTTTAGGCAACTTGATCATACAAATGCAAATCATGATCAAAATTAAAGAGAGATTATTCTCCTATTCAAATAACAGTGATATATTATAATTGATTGATTGTTTGTGATTAACGCCACTTTCAGCACACTTTTTATATCATTGTGGGCAGTTTTTATTCGTCAGTCGAAGCCAGAATACCAGGAAACAAACAACAACCCTTAGCAGGAACACTGCCAATCTTAGCCAATTAAAATCGAAGTCGAACGCACCCTACAACGAGCAGGATTGGAACTGGCAACCTATAGTAAAGTGATAATTATGATATCTGTTGTGATGACAATTAAATTACAACATGAAGATTTCTCTCTTAATAAGTGATCAAACACACCGAGAGGAAATGCAACTTTTTCTGTTTGTTTTTGTTTTAAACATTTCATGACATGAAACAATAGTCAACTGATTTTATTTTATTGATTCCATCATGTTAATTGAGTGCCACGGTTCTCTCAAATGTCCTTTGGTCAGTCACTTACAATAGCTGATTGACGGATTTATAACCCAATCGAAAATTCATAGAAGTAAGTACCAATAGGCTGACACAGGTTGTCATTTGTAACATGTAAATTATTAAGTTGAAAATATAACTGGCTTGTCTCCTTATTCGCGGAGCAGAACTTCCTTGTTATCGACAAAAGAACAGTATATCTACTAGTAGCTTGTACATGTTCTGAATTTCTTAGTTCTTTTATCTTAACACAGTTGCCAACTGACCCATTTTTTTTCAACTACTTACATGCACAATGTTCATCGCACGACGTTTACACGCATTCCGTGTCTTGACACGAGATCAGTTACAGATATATATATCCGAGTAGAAGCAATATGGCCCATATTTGGCATAAAAATAGTGCAAAAATAATTATGACGAGTTACCAAGGCAAAAAAACAAAAAAAAACATGAGGAAATAAGTAAATATATCTTTTTTTTAAATCTTGATATTCTTTGTATTGTATCATGTAAATATATTTTGGATTGGAATAGTATTTGCACAACGAAACAGCATCTTTGTATTTGGTGGGATTGTGTAAATAGCTATATATAAGGAAGCTTCTGTAAGGAAATTTTTATTTTTGTTTTGCTGTGGCTAATGATTAAAAAAAAAATAAATGTTCAATTTGATTGAAATTTGCATAGAATAAGTTTTTTCCCCTTTATTTTCGTAAATTATGCGATTTTTTGATATATATAATTGTAACGTTAATACATTGTAAATTTTCAAGTTATCCAGTTCATACATGTATATGTTTTTTTTTAATTTATTTTAGAAATTTCCTTATATTTTGATGAAATTTCAAGCAGTTTCCAAAAAAAAAAAAAAAAAAATACTTTTCTTAGGCCTCAAATGGGCCTTAATTGCCTTTTTCCTTTCTACCTACTACATTTGTACGAAATCTTTGAAATGCTTTCCTGTCAAAAACATTTAAAAAAACATGTTAAATAATGTCAGCGTTTTTCATAATGTAAACTATGAAAGCATATATTTCTTTAGGTTCGCTATCTTGACTGTGTATAATGAAAATACCCCTTGTTGAGGTCCGAACTAGTGCGATATATTATAGTAGTAATCCGGTACAAAATAGTGTTCGTTCTATTTTTTTTTTAATCATTAACTTGCAAATAAACAAAGCAGAATTAACCTCCTGCGCAGAAGAATCGTAACATATTAATGAATTGTCGTATACTCCAGGCTATTTGGAAAAGTTTCAAATTCCAATACATTTACATAACTTTTGATTACATATCGTAAATGTTTCAGTCGCCATTTTTTATCAGTAAGAAAACTACAATATTGCATATTTGTACGTGCTTATGCGGGAAAATCATTGATTAAAATACTTCATTTATTTCTTTAAGTTCAATAACCTTATGATTTAAATGCATATTTTTTATGGAATTTTACAAAGTACGCTCCCGACCAAAAATTATATTGAAAAAACAATACACAAATCATGAGACACATTAAAGAATATATCACCAATCACAAGTCGAAACAGTTAACTTAAAGATAAGTCACGTTTTGTAATAATATGACAACGAGTCAAATTAAATTGGTCGATAAAGATCAATTATAGAACTTTCAGTATGACTTTTGTACTATATCAAATAAACAAAATAGTTAAGTACAAATGTATTAAGCCAGCGGTTATATTTTGTTTTATCCTGCAATCACCCAACTGTTGTTCAAATAGAATCTTACCGTATACATTAAACTATTTATTTTGCTTTATTTGTACGTGTACTTGAATAGCAGGATACAAACAATATAAAATTATGTACTTTCTCGAGTTTTGTCCTATTTCTAAACTCGGAAACATGAAGAAGTTCATATTTTCCAACAATGTACATAGTTATAATTATTGTTTATCATATATCTTTCAGTTCAAGTTTTTCATCATATAAATTATGTCTTATTTATTTTTCTAGTCCTGAACATGCATGAAATATTTGCCACTGGATGTCAAGCAACCTACAACCAATCAATCAATCAAATATGTTTTTGTTATACACATTAAATCTTAATCATTATGGTTTGTATCCCTTCTATTTAGAAACCGCGTCAGCTGTTGTCCGACGGTATGTTCTATATTAGTGTGTTTTTGACATAGAAATTTCAGAAAACTCGTCAGGAGTTGTGTTTTGTTTTATCTTCATAGTCTATGTCATGTCAGGTCAGGAATGTTGTCAGTGGTTGTCTTGTGTTTTATCTAAATGTTTCATGTCATATCAGGTCACGGACCTCGTCAGTATGTCTTTTGTTCTTTCTAAATGTTCTGGCATACAAGATCAGTATCTTCGTCAGGATTTCCTTTTGTTAATTTTTCGTTTTTTTCCGTTATCTGGTTATTCATAGAGTTTTTGAAATAATTTATCTGAACTGATTTCTATTCCATTGAGATTGAAATAGGAAAAGATTGAGATATGTAAAACTGGCTTTTCAAAAACCTCGCAACATATGCATGTTTCTGTCCCAAGTCATAATCATCTTAATAAGTTGATTAGCAAAATGAGGATGTTAAATTTGATGTATGCCCTTTTTGCGCTTCTTCGTTACATTTGTTTGTTTTTATAGTGATTAAGATGATAACACAATGTTGACTGCTGTACCCCTATTTTTGACATTTTTACATATTGTGTCTGTTTGTTTTGTTCACACATCGTTGTCAATATAATGGAATTTGATGCGACTGTCATACAAGTGAGAGGTTTAGCTAGCTATAAAACCAGGTTCAATCCACCATTTTCTACATAAAAAAATGCCTTTACCAAGTCAGGAATTTGACAATTGTTATCCATTCGTTTGATGTGTTTGAACTTTTGATTTTGCCATTTGATTGGGGACTTTCCTTTTTGAATTTTCCTCGGAGTTCAGTATTTTTGTGATTTTACTTTTTGATAAAGAGAGGCAAAAGAGACCAAATGAATCTTCAAACTCATAAGTCGAAAATAAACTAATAATGTCATGGCAAAAAAAACGAAAAGCGACGAACAACAGTCTACAAAACACCACGTTAAAATACAAAAAAAAAAACTGAGAAAAAAGGACCAAATCTGGGGGTGATTTCAAGTGCTTCGTAAGGGTAAGCAGATCCTGCTCCACAAGTAGGGGCATGGTTTTTATTTTCTTTGGAAAAACATTTTTTTCGACACTAATAAAAAAAAAATACCCAATAACATAAAAGAGCTAGACATTTTTGTTAAAACTCAATGCCAAATTAATATTTTTTTTCGTTAATTTTCAATGAAAACAAGCTATTTGTTCAAAGAAAATAAGCAATTCCCTTCTAACGCAAATTTTGTTTCTTTTTCAAGAAATTCAGAATAGAAAATATATAAAGTTGAATGGCCTGCTCCAGGTTTAAGGACGTTGCCGTACTTCTATCACATGCTCACAAATTTTCGAAGAAATTAGGTTACTTTTATTTTATTAAACCGATTTCGGTATCATGATAAAGCTCTTAAAAATTGAAAATATTTACTCATGTTATTCATAATAAGAAGTTTATTTTTCCATTTACAATATTTAAAATTAGATCAACGAAATAAATAAAAAATATATAAAAACAACTAAAAACCACGAATGTAGCTTCAAACAAGTCTATAAATATGCTTCAATCTTTCACATATTTTGATAGAAGTATTCAAGTACGGACAACGTAGACATCATTGTTGCCCGAATCCTGTCCAAACTAAAACATTTGACCATACATGCCGCACACAATCACAATGTTTCCCCAAAATTCGAGTTCTACTTGACAAATTGTGCAAATCAACTATGGTGACAGTGCAACATTAAGTCACAGTTGTTCTCGCTAAATATTGGATGGCGGATATTCCTATTGTTATACCTTACCCGTATATGTATATTGTAAAAATAAAAAAAAAAACACAGGAAATTCAGTCTAGCTTAATTTGATTATGTCGATATAATTCTTTTTCACATGAAATTTTCATTTTAGTACCAACGTAAAAATCCGGTCTATTTTAAGAATGCACATTGTATATTCAATTTTGTCATTTAGATCCTTCCGCACTATATACAAAACTATACTTACGTCAAAACATAATCCATACAAAAGTTCACTTCTGTCTCGTTCTTTACGTATGAGTGGCATTAGTTCAAAGTTCAAATATGGTCATTCTCGCAAAAATATAAATTCAGCCATTGCTTTCACTATCAGAGCATCCTAAGTCACAATAAACCTCAAAATTATTGCTTAAAGAACCCGATTGTATTCAAAGTTTATTATTGCAAGAATAAGTGAATGTAATGGCTACACATAGTTCTGAGGTCTTCTACAGAGATATCACTCCTACAACATAACATGTAATTAGTAGTCTGTTAATTAACCAATTATCATGTCCTCGCGGTATTACTGACCGACGAACATCAACACGTTCATAGACACAAGATAAATAAAAATGGCTGGATTCCAATGGGGTCCTTCTGTACGATTTTCAGAACAAACAGTGAACTTTTCCTTTCAGCTTAAATAGTTTTAAAGCACTTTTTAAATGTGTTGTGACCACTATTTGAACATCAATCTTTCTTTATCAAAAGAAAATTAGACATTCGATGTAAATCTTCGAAGCCCTAGCACGCGCGATTAACTGTCGTCTGCAAAGGCTTAAATCACTCGTATTAGAAGAAAATAGATTATTTCAAATTATATCAAATGTTGGCAAACCAATATAATAATTTGTATTCTCCCGGATGACGTTTTAGCTTTGCAGCGTTTTGCATGACAAAAGGAAAATCTACGACAGCAAAACGTTTTGTAGAACCCTCAATTAGTGTTTAACAACAAAGACAATTAGAAATTGAATATTTCATAGCGGTTTAATAGAATACGTCTCCTGGAAATGATTGTAATGATATGCTTTGATCTGGAAGACTGATGTGAAAAACAAATGGGTTATAGCATGTTTAACTCGGAAAGAAAGTCAATTTCTCTAGGTCGTGTCGCGCTGTTATTGTAATTGACAAATCGTACAATTATTTTACACAGCACGAGAAGCTATTCTACAATAAAAAAACAATCTTGTATATTACGATGAAAAAACTATCCATAAATATTTCTTGTTTGTTTGGTTTTTTTTATATTTCAAACAGAACACAAGCTGTAATTGGTACAGTTTCTCTAAATACCAATTAACTACTAATAATAAGACATAAATATAATTAACCAAATATTTATTCATAGCATTGTACTTATCGTCTGGGATTAGCTAGGTTCACTAATTATTACGGAATGTTACGACCATTTACCAATTGAAACATGATCAAAAATGTAATATACTATTACGTCAGAACCGATGCACGATTATGTATAAGTGTCATTCCGATATGCAAAATAAATACTTCATATCAATCATTCAACTTGTCAATCATGGTTTAAAAAAAAGCGAAACATATAGCTCTTCGATAGCATGCTACGTTAGCGCGTGTACATTTCCGTTTGGATGTCAGTCTCAAATGCGTTATTTCAAGTTGATAGAGATACTTCCAAGAGCCCGAATCGCTCACCTGGTGAAAATATGCCATTTTGATATTTATTCTATTTTGTAAATCTGGTATTGATGATCAATTCTATTGTTTGCAGTTTATACCCATATTATGCAGATCTAATTTTTTTACTGAACGTTTTTGTTATATATGTAAACCTCAGATCTGTGTACGGCCTCAAATCTGTGTCCGTTTCGCTAATCTGTGCCCCATCGTACGTCAATCGCTAATCTATGTCCGTTAAAAAAGATACGGCCTCAAATCTGTGTCCTATTTTCAAATTTGTTTTCAATCGTGACGTCATTCGCAAATCTATGTTCGTTTAAAAGATACGGCCTCAAATCTGTGTTCTTTTTTAAAATCTTTTTCCAGTTTGTTTCGTCATGCGCAAATTTATGCCAGTCTAATAAGTACGGCCTTATAGGATTTTTGTTTTATTTTAGTCGTTTCCCATAATTTAATGTTAAGTTGGGATGTGTTCTCCATGTGTGTGCTTAAAAATTTTACATGCGTGTGTAATTATTGTATGATTTACATTTTATTGTAAAACTACAACATTTTCAAATTGTTTGCTTTTCTTGATCCCTTGTTTAATTGTTCTGTAGTAATTATCGTTACTTCCCTTTACTCATAACGTCTTGATAACAAATACGAAATATAAGTTAATAAACAACCTGAGACAAAATGACATCTGTATAAAAGCAACTAAAGATACATGTATGGCCTTCAACAATGAACTGAACCTATTCTGTATCGTAATCTGTAAACACATACACCTATTTGTTCAATGTTTCAATGTATAGGTACCACATACAAATGTTTAGGGTATAATTTATTGCCGGTTTAACAACGACATTTTGTGCCACTATCTTATTAAAAAAGTTTTTTTTCTGGTGAAACTATTCCGGTTTCGAATCTATGTATTTTTTAAAATCCATTGTGTACCATGACATCAACATTCAACAACCGCAACATAATTCTGTGTACAAACTATTGGCATAACGAGCATACATGTTACTTTATTAATGTGCCTTCAAGAATGAAACTACACATATTTTTTTACTTGATTACGGTTTGCTATGTCTTACGTCACCACACTTCGATAAAGGACATAGATTTGTGACAAAAATGGCCATAGATCTGAGTTAATAAAGGACATAGATTTGAGACAATAAAAGACATAGATTTGAGACAATAAAGGACATAAATTTGGAACGCCTATGACGCAATATTAAAAGGGACAAAAATTTGCGGAAAAGACATAGATTTGAGGCTGGACATAGATTTGAGGCTTACATATATATAGTATCACTGCTCTCATAATTTTTGCAAAAAAAAAAAATAGATAAATATAGTCATTCAGGGGCAATTACTCTATAAAGAGGCAGTTGACAGTTTCAATCATTTTGGCTGATGTGTTGATCTTAATGTCTTAAACATTTTTGGTATTCACAATTTTTCTCCATCTATTATGGTTTCTACAAAACAGGTAAAACCCATCTTTCAAGGGAAATACTCCTACACATGTAAGGCATAAATTGACGAGTTTGACCATGGTGACTTATTTGAAGATCTTATTTTACTGAACACTTTTACTTTGAAAGATTCAATCTATCAACTATAGGTTTTTGCAAAAAGAGTAAAATTCATCATTCAGATGCAAAAACTTACAAAAATATCTTTCAAGGGTAAGATTTCTGTTATTTTGACTTATTTGTCGATCTTATTGTTCTTGTCATATTTACTGTTTAAATTTTCTCTCTCTATCTGTAACAGTTATTGTTTTCAAGAAAATAACTATTCACATTTTAGAGGTTATAACTTCAAATAAGTAATCTAATTTTTTGGAACATTTCGTAGGAGATAGACCTTGGCCTGTTGACAGATTTAATCCGATACAAAAATAAGGTTCGAGATGAGGTATGAGTGCCAATAAGACAACTACTATCCACCAAAGTTCAAATGAAGTGGATGTAAGCAGTAAGCAATTATAGGCAACCGAACGGCCTTGAACAATGAGAAAAACCCATACCGTATAGTCGTTTATAAAAGGCCCCGACATAAAAAAAATATGAAACAATTCAATTGAGAAAACTAACGGCCAAATTTATTACAAAACAATTTACGAAAACCAAGTATGACCGACACCAACCAACGACAACCACTGAACTATAGGCTCCTGACTTGGGACAGGCACATGAAGAAAAGAATGTGGCGGGGTTAAACATGTTTTTTTTTTGCGCCTGTCCCAAGTCAGGAGCCTCTTGCCTTTGTTATTAATTCTTGTATGTTTTTTTAATTCTAGTTCATTTATATGTTTTGGAGTGTAGTGTGACGTCCATTTTCATTGAACTAGTACACATTTTTGTTTAGGGGCCAGCTGAAGCCTGTCTCCGTGTGCTGGATTTTCTCGCTGTGTTGAAGACCCATTGGTGGCCTTCGGCTGTTTTCTGCACTTTGGTCTGGTTGTTGTCTCTTTGACACATTCCCCATTTCCATTCACAATTTTATTATAAGCGCTCAACCTTCCCGTAACCTGGGACAGTGGTGAAACAGCACAACATAAGAACAAACTATAAAAATCAGTTGAAAAAGGCTTCACTCGTCAGATCGATACAAAGCAGAACAATCAAACAAATACACAGATCGGACGTGGCAGGGTATTTATCTATCCCTCATCCCTAACAACAAAAAGGACACTAAGTACAGATCTGAGAATACTCGCAGTTACTGACAACTAGTTCAAAGCCAATAACAACTAATAAAAAAATTCATGTATCTAAGACAAAAATATCAATAAGTACACATCCAACATCCAATGGATTTACTGTAAAGACGTTATTAACAGTCAGATAAAAACATGACCATGTGCAATGCCAAAACAAAGGTATCGACAGATTTAGTACAGTTAACGTGCATATGTGTATAACACAACTATTTAGTATGAATTTAATTTACTGATAACAAAATCAATATTTATACCAATAAAAACAATATTCAAAGATTTAATTACAGTGTTGAATTGGTAAACTTTTAGAATAAGTTTATTTAAAGGATCGATAAATTTACCAGGATCGTATATAAATTTCCGGGCTCGGTAAACAACATTACCGTTCAATAGACCCTTTTCATATTACCGACTTTTGACTCCGAAGTTTATATTTTTTCGCCAGGTTACCTTCTCTGTGGTGGGACATCCTGGTACTAAGTCAAGAAATATATATACCAAACAAGTCTAAATTGACAACAACGTTCAAACCTATCAGGCTATGATTGCGTTGGATAAAAACCGAAATTTTTATACGTGTGCATGCAAAACAAATTTCTTGGTAGAGGGGTCTAAATACAGCACAAAAAACTTTTTCCAAAAGACCAAAAAAAGTGAAAAAGTATATTTTAACAAAACGCATTTGCCTAGCAGGTCGAACAACTGATGTTCTTAAACCCTGCTATATACTATATACATCCTGGTACCAAGTCAAGTAAGAGCAACGTAAAGAAGTAAAATCAAACTTTCAATCGGTCGATATTTGGGGAAAATTAACTGCTTCATATTTTCTTTACACGACAAAATCATCGGAAAACAGTAAACTTTCCCCTCAAATTACACCGAGTATATGCTTGATTTTACTTATTTTGGTTGCTCTTACTTGACCGAGTACCAGGATGTCTTACCACAGAAAAGGTAACCTGTCGAAAAATTATATAATCTGGAGTCAAAAGTTGGTAATATGAAAATAGTCTATTTAGGATGTGCTATTCCGTCTAAAATAAGTTTTTTACAGGTACAACCAAACTTGCAAACCAAATCTTTGTATCTATGGAAGAATTCAGCAAAGATTTTAAATAATTTGTGGTAACGAAATCCCTGACCTAATAATTTACCAGTAATACATAGATTACGCTTAACTGAAATCCAAAAACGTCACTTCAGACACGGGTATAACAAACGAGTTGGGATATATAAACACCGTAAGATGGTGTCAGAGGACAGGATGACAGACATGACAACGGACGCCAAGTGATATCAAAAGTTCGCGTGGCCGCGGATATTGGATATTGGCTCATATTCTTATATCTCCTGTATCGTTAGGCGACTATAAATGGTAAATAACGTTGACACTCTGTTATAATATGGGTTCTTCGGGCTTCACATGGGATAGCGGCTTTTATTACCTGTTAATGTCCTATATTATTATCGCCTAACGATATATAGGATATATAAGAATATGAGCCAATATCCAATATCCGCGGATACTTTTGTTAGCGCGTAGCTCTTTCTATAGCCGGCTTCGCGACGATTTATTTTTACGATGTTCTTACCTTGTTGATGTATAATTGATATACAAAATATTCTTGTATGACACATTTTTGACGATTTATATAATCATGCTATTCCTAGCTTTTCTGGCCTAAAAGGCCACGCAAACTTTTGATATCACTTGGAATTTTAGATGGAATAGCACATCCTAAATAGACTATTTTCATATTACCGACTTTTGAGCGTTTTGAGCGTTTTTGAAAAGGACACATTTTGGCGCCCTTTAGCACTATACATGTTTTTGTAGTTCAGTGACGTCGTATGGACACGTTTGGGAGAATCGGATACGTTTGGGGAGATGGACACGATTCTGAGTGTTACATATATATATTAACAAGTCTAAATTGAAAACAACGTTTAAACCTATGATTGAGTTGGATAAAAACCGCAATTTTTATACGTGTGCATGCAAAACAAATTTCTTGTTAGAGGGGTCTCAATACAGCACAAACAACATTTTCCAAAAGACCAAAAAAGTGAAAAAGTAAATTTTAACAAAACGCATTTGACTAACAGGTCGACCAACAAATGTTCTTATATACACCAATTTATTTTTTACTGGAGTGAAATATCTCAGCTAATCCTGCAATTTGATTGTTGCCTTGAGCCCATATACCCTGTGAACAAAAACAAATACTAGAATGATCAATAATTATTTTTGTGACTGCACCTTACGATCCTTTACGAAAGATAATTTAGCTAATCTGCAATCAATTCCATCTTCATGCCTAATATATCATGTACTGTGTTACAACTCTAGATTCTACTGACAAGGAAAGGTAATACTAGGCCTCCGAAAGCTGAATTTTAAGTTCAGTCTAGGTGGCCGAGTGGTCCAGAGCGCTGGACACAGTGCAGGCGGTGTTGTCACGATATCCCAATAGCATGAGTTCGAATCCCGGCGAGGGAAGAACAAAAAATTGCTTCCGCAAATTTACAGATTTAACATTGTTGCATGTGCTCATATTTAGAGTAATTATAGGTTTGAACGTTGTTTTCAATTAAGACTTGTTTATATTTTTTCGTTTGGGCTTGTATTATATTTGCCTTCGGGTTTATATGACCAGTTCATCCTATTTCGACTCTTCAAAATTCAAGAGTCTATCCTAAATTGAGGTAAATGATATGGCCTTCCAAATACCGTTTCGATTCCTAACATTACTGAAGAGACATTAATTGTCGAAATCCGGATATGGTGTACAAAAACCTTTGCACCTTTTGTTTGCCGTATACCATCTTTTCCGCAAGTTAATTGTTTTCTGTTTGGTATTAAATTTATAATTTAGATCCATTTATTACATCAGTGATCCGTTTATTTGGCAATCGCCAATGGCAGTCAGCACGGTTTAAGAACATTTGTTGTTCGACCTGTTAGTCAAATGCGTTTTGTTAAAATATAATTTGTCACTTTTTTGGTCTTTGGAAAATGTTGTTTGTGCTGTATTTAGACCCCTCTAACAAGAAATTTGTTTTGCATGCACACGTATAAAAATTGCGGTTTTTATCCAACGCAATCATAGGTTTGAACGTTGTTTCCAATTTAGACTTGTTTATATTTTTTCGTTTGGGCTTGTATTATATTTGCCTTCGGGTTTATATGACCCGTTCATCCTATTTCGACTCTTCAAAATTCAAGAGTCTATCCTAAATTGAGGTAAATGATATGGCCTTCCAAATACCGTTTCGATTCCTAACATTACTGAAGAGACATTAATTGTCGAAATCCGGTATGGTGTACAAAAACCTTTGCACCTTTTGTTTGCCGTATACCATCTTTTCCGCAAGTTAATTGTTTTCTGTTTAGTATTAAATTTATAATTTAGATCCATTTATTACATCGGTGATCCGTTTATTTGGCAATCGCCAATGGCAGTCAGCACGGTTTAAGAACATTTGTTGTTCGACCTGTTAGTCAAATGCGTTTTGTTAAAATATAATTTGGTCTTTGGAAAATGTTGTTTGTGCTGTATTTCGACCCCTCTAACAAGAAATTTGTTTTGCATGCACACGTATAAAAATTGCGGTTTTTATCCAACGCAATCACAGGTTTGAACGTTGTTTCCAATTTAGACTTGTTTATATTTTTTCGTTTGGGCTTGTATTATATTTGCCTTCGGGTTTATATGATCCGTTCATCCTATTTTGACTCTTTCAAAATTCAAGAGTCTATCCTAAATTGAGGTAAATTATATGGCTTCCAAATACCGTTTCGATTCCTAACATCACTGAAGAGACATTAATTGTCGAAATCCGGATATGATGTACAAATTTTTGCACCTCATGTTTGTGGTATACCATCTTTTCCGCAAGTTTATTGTTTTCTATTTGGTAATAAATTAATAATATCTATTTTGTTACATCTTGTGATCCGTTTATTTGGCAATCGCCAATGGCAGTCAGCAGGGTTAAAGAACATCAGTTGTTCGACCTGCTAGTCAAATGCGTTTTGTTAAAATATACTTTTTCACTCATTTGGTCTTTTGGAAAATGTTGTTTGTGCTGTATTTAGACCCCTCTACCAAGAAATTTGTTTTGCATGCACACGTATAAAAATTGCGGTTTTTATCCAACGCAATCATAGGTTTGAACGTTGTTTCCAATTTAGACGTTCATCCTATTTCGACTCTTTCAAAATTCAAGAGTCTATCCTAAATTGAGGTAAATTGTATTGGCTTTCCAAATACCGTTTCGATTCCTAACATCACTGAAGAGACATTAATTGTCGAAATCCGGATATGGTGTACTAATTTTATATGAAGAGTCGAAATAGGATGAACGGATCATATAAACCCGAAGGCAAATATGTTACAAGCCCAAACGAAAAAATATAAAGAAGTCTAAATTGAAAACAACGTTCAAACCTAGTATGATTGCGTTGGATAAAAACCGCAATTTTTATACGTGTGCATGCAAAACAAATTTCTTGGTAAAGGGGTTTAAATACAGCACAAACAACATTTTCCAAAAGACCAAAAAAGTGAAAAAGTATATTTTAACAAAACGCATTTGACTAACAGGTCGAACAACAAATGTTCTTAAACCCTGCTGACTGGCATTGGCGATTGCCAAATAAACGGATCACCGATGTAATAAATGGATCTTAATTATAAATTTAATACTAAACAGAAAACAATTTACTTGCGGAAAAGATGGTAAACCGCAAACAAAGGTGCAAAGGTTTTTGTACACCATATCCGGATTTCGACAATTAATGTCTCTTCAGTGATGTTAGGAATCGAAACGGTATTTGGGAAGCCAATACAATTTACCTCAATTTAGAATAGACCTTTTGAATTTTGAGGAGTAAAAATAGGATGAACGGATCATATAAACCCGAAGGCAAATATAATACAAACCGAAACGAAAAAATATAAACAAGACTTTAGTCTAAATTGAAAACAACGTTCAAACCTATGATTGCGTTGGATAAAAACCGCAATTTTTATACGTGTGCATGCAAAACAGATTTCTTGTTAGGGGGGTCTAAATACAGCACAAACAACATTTTCCAAAAGACAAAAAAAGTGACAAAGTATATTTAAACAAAACGCATTTGACTAGCAGGTCGAACAACGGATGTTCTTAAACCCTGCTGACTGCCATTGGCGATTGCCAAATAAAATGATCACCAGATGTAACAAAATGGATCTTAAATATTAATTAAATATCAAACAGAAAACAATAAACTTGCGGAAAAGATGATATACCGCAAACAAAAGGTGCAAAGGTTTTTGTACACCATTTCCGGATTTCGACAATTAATGTCTCTTCCGTGATGTTAGGAATCGAAACGGTATTTGGAAAGCCAATACAATTTACCTCAATTTAGAATAGACTCTTTAATTTTTGAGGAGTCAAAATAGGATGAACGGATCATATGAACCCGAAGGCAAATATAAAACAAGCCCAAACGAAAAAATATAAACAAGTCTAAATTGAAAACAACGTTCAAACCTATGATTGCGTTGGATAAAAACCGCAATTTTTATACGTGTGCATGCAAAACATATTTCTTGTTATCGGGGTCTAAATACAGCACAAACAACATTTTCCAAAAGACCAAAAAAGTGAAAAAGTATTTTTTAACAAAACGCATTTGACTAACAGGTCGAACAACAAATGTTCTTAAACCCTGCTGACTGGCATTGGCGATTGCCAAATAAACGGATCACCAATGTAATAAATGGATCTTAATTATAAATTTAATACTAAACAGAAAACAATTAACTTGCGGAAAAGATGGTATACCGCAAACAAAAGGTGCAAAAATTTTTGTACACCATATATATATATATATATATATATACAAGTCTAAATTGAAAACAACGTTCAAAGCTATGATTGCGATGGATAAAAACCGCAATTTTTATACGTGTGCATGCAAAACAAATTTCTTGTTAGAGGGGTCTTAATACAGCATAAACAACATTTTCCATATATATATATGTAATTCGTTTCAAATTTAGCCCAACAATGTTAGATCTTCAAATTTGCGTTAGCGATTAACCTTTTGTCCTTCCCTCAACGGGATTCAAACCCTTGCGTCTGTGACATCGTGGCAAGACCGCCTGCACCGTATCCAGCGCCCTAGATCACTCGACAACCTAGGCTATATAAAAAAATAGCTGTTGGTGGTCGATGTAATGCCTTTCCTCGTCGGCTTTATCCAGCTTTATATATATAGGGTTGTAACACAGTACATGATGTATAGTGGCAAGTAGATGGTGTACCTTTCAGATCAGCTATTTTGTCTATCGTAAAGGATGATAATATATATATATATATATTATCCAGGCGAGGGAAGAACAAAAATTTGCTTCCGCAAAATTTGCAGATTTAACATTGTTGTGCTGATATTTAGAGTAACAGGTATCCTTCATCAGTGGTATCTGAGGTTTAAAGGGGCACTGGTCAACTTGGAGTCAAAATATATATAATTTAGGTCATATCAATTCATGGTTTTAACACACATCTTCTATCTAAGGGAGCTACCGTTTGATTTCTATGGGGCTAGGATGAAAAATTTTGTCCTGCATTTTTTTTTAGTTGTAATCTCTGTCTTGCCTTTTTATTTTTCACTCTATTCGGTCCTGACTTTTTTTATTAGTTTATCCTGACTTTTTTTACATAATTTGTCATCCTGCCTTTTTTTTTGCCAAGTTGCTCATCCTGCCTTTTTTTTATTCAAAAATCCTGGCCTGCCTTTTTTCAAATTTCATCCTAGCCCCCCATTAAGTCAAATGGTAGCTCCCTAAATATATTTTGTAGTGGAATCACAAGCTGAGAAATTTATGCACATCTATTTTACATAATACTAATATAATACAATTTATGCACATCTATTTTACATAATACTAATATAATACAATTTATGCACATCTATTTTACATAATACTAATATAATACAATTTATGCACATCTATTTTACCTAATACTTTTTGAAATCTGAAATTTAAAACTAAAAACTTCAACCATGATCCATGAACAGTGAAAACGAGATAAAATCATTCTATCGACAAATTGCTCCTCTATATCATGTTATCAAACAATTATAGTATATTGATATTATTCGCTATCTGATATTGTTTATACATGAATGTGTGTATTTCAATTTGATGTATATTTTGTCATATACCTATAAGATGTATCTGTTTTTGAAATAAATTAAAAACAAATCTTATATATTTTACAGAAGCCACGGATATCGGTTCCAATTGTTTTTTCCACAATCCCGTCTTTTTTTCCTATATTGTGACATCTCTGAATGGGACTTATCACCGAATATGTATTTACCACGAGCAACACGTGCCTGACATAAGGATCAGGGTCTGCTGATCCGAAGTTTTCCGAAGCACCTAAGACCATCCCCGGTTTTTGATTAGGTTCCAGTTGCCCAGTCATTTGTTTTCTATATAGACATCAGTGTTTAGTAGAATTGTGTTTATCTTTTAGTCGTTTTTCTATTTTGCTATTGTTTTGTCGATTTTTCTTCCAATTTATGAATTTTGATTGTCCCTTCGTAAATTCCTCCTCTTTTAGCATGTGTTCTTTAACGATGAAGCATTTTGAGATCACATTTACCATTTACATACTGCCAATTTGATCAACAACTTAATCATGATCACTAGACCATGACATCGAGGTTACACCGTCTTCAGGACCTACATTTTTGACACCTTATATTCCTTGGTGCTTTAATGACAAGATATAGAAAAGGCCAATGAGAGACAATCTCTTGTATAGCCAATATTCAATTAGAAATGGAAAATACGAAACAAATTATTATATAAATGGAAAAGAATAACTCAAGCCAACTGAAATGTTTAGATTTACATTTAGATTATACCATTACTTTTCAATCTAAGCCCAATTATTATGTAAAAGTTTTGTTAAACTAGCAAGGAACGATAAACGCATCGACATAAAACTTTACAAAAAATATGAAAAACAATTATCAAAAATATCAATCCTTATTTCGCATACAAATGGTATATAGAATATCAGAATTTTAATGTTTGCTTTCCGCTAACTTGCATATCTCATTTCAGAAATATGCAAAACGGAATGTACTGAATTTCATTATTATGTAACTCAGACTACATTTCGTCTTTTTTATTTTTATATTTTGATTTTTCGCCTCAATGCATAATGAATCATTACCCCATGTTATTAGATAATATCAGAAGTCCATTACTAGGGAAAGTGTGCAAGCTGTACTATATAGCTTGGCGATCACACCGTCCCCGTTATCAGTGGAAAGCGCTATAGGTGGTCCTACCAAATCTCGTTTTTCAACTATGCAATCATGGGTAGAAATGTTATCATCAAACAGATAGCTGTTAATTAGTCTCCTTGAGTGTTTGGTTGATAATCAGTTTGTTGAAAATAAAATGAGCCAACTTAGTGCGGTAATTTCTTATTGCCAGTTATTTAAAACTTCATTTTCAACAATTAGAAAATGATATAAAAGAATATAAAAGAATATACTGGTACCATTTATCACTAAATTGTGCATGAAGCAAATGAACACTATAAAAACAACATCAACTCTGCCGTGACTAAACATATGCAAGTATCGTCTATTTAACATGTTTGAAAGATATAGTTGTTTTTGTCAAAATATAGTTACAATTGCTTCCATTTTTAAATAGAACGTTGTGTTGACGAATTATTCTTGGTTTAATTTTACGGAATCAAGGAAGCTATATACCGTGATGTATAAGCGATCGAAAGACCGGTTTCTTCTTTGGTATTACAGAAACGCATCTGTCAAAAATGACCGAATATTTGTTGCTGCAGATGGCTTCAAAACAATTTCGAATTTCAAAAGTCTTTTGTTTTTAATCTATTCTAAAGTAAGAGGCATTTTTTACTCCTTTCTATCCGTCATTACGCTCTCCCTCACGAGATGTGCGTGAGTCACCAATGCAACGTCCCTATAGTCCTTTTTTAAGGTCGTTTTATAAACACAAGACTGAAGACACATCAGGCCTGCATATCATTCGGATTTATGTTTTGATTTATTACGTGTTGTTTGTTTAACGTTCAGTGGCAAATATTTCATGTATATCCCATCAAAGAGTTGTCGCAAGTGTTATTTAACATGTAGCGAGCTTAACACTTATCCTAAATACGCGAGGTTCTGGATTTAACGTCCCTCCTCCGACCTTACGGGGCTGCTAATTCATACATCCCACGCTTGTAAGAACGGGGTTTACTGGGTGATCCGGATTCCAGGGATTACCATATTTCTATACCCAACTCAACCCTTGAGATTGATTTAGTACTCTAACAAATTAAATCAAATTGTCCTACAGTAAGACTTTATATCATACCATTACCATGGCTCATGACACTGTTATTATATGGTATCTAGAATCTGCTATTCATTAACACGTCGATAGTCAAACATTATTTTAAACTGTATGCCAATTGATGTATAGGGTTTTTGCATAATTTATCTCTACCCAGAATTCATTGCAAAAACTCTGGACATTGATTTTTGTTACTATTGATAGACAGTTGGAAGTACGGGGACAAGCGTGGTCGCCTTTCTATATAGAGGGTTGCACACTTCCTCTAGTAATGGACTTCTGAATATATATTTAAAAAAATCGGAGAATATGAAGTTTCCAAGATATTGAGTGATTCTTAGATGTTGTCTTTAATATATGAACAAAAGCCTTACCCAAAACGCGTCGCCGGTAAACTTAGTTTGCGACCATCAAATCACCAATTGATGCCGTCGGAGCTTAAAATACAATATTGTTATCTCCATTCTAATGAAACTGACAGAAAACAACGTCAAATCATACATTTAAAATCTAGCATACGTCTTCTCCGCTTGATCGTACGTTTTCAAAGCATCAATTGACAATTTATGTCATGAAAATTAGTGACGTATGCAATTAAAATGAACGTTACATACGATGTTGCATTAGAATTTGCTATAATATGTCTGATACAAAGATGTTGCTGTGATGTTGGTAACTTTCGTGTAGAGCCCTACCAAAAGGCAATTTCATGGTCAAACATGACTGTTTATTACTGAGGCAGGTGCTATGTGATGAGGTCCCGAATGTTATTTTTAACAAGGTGATTTTATGTTGTTTTACAAAATTACGGAAAATCATACGCTCTTTAGGTACAAATTTGCGTAAAAATTGTCTGATCTCGATGATGATTGGAGAATAATCATAAAAAGGAATAGAAATCTAAAACAAATTTAATCGCTGCCATGTTGTTGAAGTGTTTCAGTGATATAATGGTATAGATACAAATCGACCCTTTTATACCATTTATATATATGTTCCATTAGGAAGCATATCAATTCCAACATGATTATGACATCATAGAGATATCATGTGCACTAATGACATTTTCGAACAAAAAAGTTCAAATTATTTCCTCCTTTTTATTTATCTATGGAAATTACATAATTTGAGAAAAAAGTTTTTCTTTTTTTGGAATTATTGTGTACTGTTAACATATACTGGCTCTTATCTTACCAAAGTTATCCTGTTTGAGAGTTTATACGACAGCTTCTAAGGAATTTCGAGAAATTCTGAATATAAATTGGAATATTCAATCTTTATATACTAATTTTAAAATAGCATTTATTTTAGGAACAATAAACAAACCGAGAATAAGCCACATACAACCCTTATACAAACTATAGCCGAACTTTAGTGAGAACTATGATTCAGAGGGAGAAGCAAGCAAGGCATGCGCAAAAATGAATGATTGACAGGTTGAATAGATATAGCCGGAACAGCAATTTAATTGTTTCTTCATTGGCAGTTCGCTATAAGAAGACAATACGACTATTGAAATTAAACGTAGCTCAACTAATTAGATTCATTGCCTTGTTTCCCATTTCGTGCAAACAATTATTATGACGAGTTTCCATGTAGCTGAGAATGAAATTAAATGTCGCAAGGGATTAATTAGACAAATAATTTAATTTTGGATGTAACACGTCTTCTGATTGGTTGAAATTGTGTTGTCTATCAGCTCATAGACATAATTTTGTCATGTGACCGTGACATCGGCAACGTTTTTTCATGATTTACCCCTTAAAATGGAATTGAGAATTAGATTATAAGGACTGACTGAAATATTTTTGTTTCTGTCTATTCGAAATAACCTCAAAAATGTGGTGCACACTTTTAAATAACCTGCTACAAGGTTTATTCAGTGTTCACCACATTTTTTATGTTATTTCTTCATTGACAGAAAAAATATTGCAGTCGTTCCCTAAATAATTATAATACATGTATGTTTCATAAGAATCCGTACTTTTAATTGACTGAAAACATTCAAGAGGCATTCAGAAATCAAATGTTATTTTCCAATAAAATCTAACATTCATGATAGCACGACGTGCTTCCGGTGAAAACGTCATAACAATGCATACGAGAAAAATGAAAGGTACGTTGATACAAATCGTATTTAGTAGCATAAGAAAGTAATTATAAGAATTGAATGCTTGTTTTTGTAATTTTATAGGGTTTTTAAAACGTTGATTGTGCGCACATCTTTAGTATAAACGCCTCAGCGCTACATGCAAAATTAAAAAAAGAAGCATTCAATTCTTTAAAAATCTTTCCGACGCAAAATTGAAATAAACAAATTAGTAAATAAATTATGAAAATTATAATAATTTCAAGACTATAAAATGCTTTTAATCTTTTCAAACATGTAGGTGTTACAGTATCAGTCCTACGAGAATAGACCAGCCAGATCCTGGGATCGTTAAGAGGACACACTTTTGTATCATTTTAATTAATATATTTGTTCATATTCTTGTCTGTTGTTGGTAAATCATTTTTTTTTTTTATCATTATGATTATGTGATTTTGACTAATTATATATGTGATGCGAGGTACACAATCATCCAATAACTACATGTAAGTAATCTACAAGTTCATTTCAATTTTAGATTGTCCCCTGAAAGTTTTGAATTCGAAATACTCTGATATTAATTACTTTAATTATTTCATTAATTCATAATTAGTTTAATTACATTGCTTTCTTTTGTCGGCCAACTACTTAAAATCGGAAGTTCAAACAAATTTCTTTTCATCTAGGTTTCGTAAGAAATGTTTGTCTTGATGTTTTCAAACTAACATAAGGGAAATGAACAATAAGTCTATATCAATTTTAAACAAAACGCACTTAACAGTAGCACGCTGTAAATACATCATCTGTCAAGGTCGTCTGCAATTACCGGAAATTGTAACATGCTAAGTTACTCACTTGCGACGTTGCGTAAATGATAAAATCTCTGAGTGATTTCCAGCAAATAAAATTTTCTTTTACAGTTGATTTAATAACAGTGATTTGTCTACGACGATCGTGCTTGTGACACATAATATTTCATTTTTTCTCAATTTTCTATCACTTGATTGGGCAATTAGAGCAAAAACACGTTTAACTATTGAAATAGTCCGTTTTCAGTAATATTTTGAAAACAAGTTCATCGCACTTTACTGACCTGATTAGAAAATTATTTATGTATTTGTAAATGTCAGACTTGTAAAATTTCTGTATGATAGTAACTATTGCAAAAAAGAAAGTTAGAAAGCTAGAATGCGAATACATTAAACCGCGGACTTCCTTTTTTTACTGCCTTATTATTTCATTTTCTGTAGAGACTACTTATCTTTTTAAAAGGAGATATATCCTTTTGTATAATAAGCTACCCAAGTCCTATCCAACTACCCTTTAACTATCTATGCGGGCTTGGTCGTGGTTTGCTAATTTCTATACCCTCTACTGTTTCCAAAACTCAAAATAATAAATGTTATTTTGTGCTGTCACTTTTACCACAATAGATTTAACTGTTCTAGTCATTAACCATGTTCACACAGCTTCACATACTAGTGACAGGAATATTTTCTAAACAAAACACTTGATTAACATGTATATGACTTTTTTGTATATATAGTCCAAATTCAATAATTTTGCGATAACATCACAGTTATAAATTTGAGAATATGTTTCTCTTAAAGTTTTGTATGGCCAACCACCAAAATGCAAAATGATGTTTAGATTATTAAAACCAATAAATGAAAAAAAAGGGAAGTCCATAAAACAAAACAAAATAAAACATTATCAACCAACGGATCGAGTGAGAAAAAAAAACTGTAATTTTCCGAACTTGGTACTGGCATTTTCCGAAGAAAATGGTGGGTTAAACCTGGTTTTATAGTATAGCAACTCCGATTACCAGATCCCACCGTATAAGGAACCTTATCATACACGGTATATTTATAGATTTACACCCATTGGCAATCTCAACGTACTGAATATGTTGAATAATCGTTCCGTCTACTCGACAACTCAACAATTCAACTTGTTCATTTATACTTCGCGTTTTACTAATTCAGTTGAAAGTTCATTATGTTTTAACTACAGAACTGTAGATTAACACTACGCAATTTATTCGTTTTGATGGTACAACTGAACGAGTTGTAAGGGTCTGTCATTTGCCGAGGATGCTTTTAACGAGCTCGGTATCAAACAAAACTACGAACCAACTCAACAGACATTCGGTCTTTTAGTTGGATCTACTGGCTGCAAGTTCAATCTCCAAAATGAGATACCGAATATCTAAAAGCATATGTATACAAGGTGTTAACAATAAAGCATATGTATACGAGGTGTTAACAATAAAGCATATGTATACGAAGTGTTAACAATAAAGCATAATTATATATACGGGGTGTTAACAATAAAGCATATGTATACGAGGTGTTAACAATAAAGCATATGTATACGAAGTGTTAACAATAAAGCATATGTATACGATGTGTTAACAATAAAGCATATGTATACGAGGTGTTAACAATAAAGCATATGTATACGAGGTGTTAACAATTGAATAACGGTGTCGGTGATGAATCACCAAGAAATGAATATCTTAGTTTCATGGTCCTTATACTCAACACTTTCTTGTTATAAAAAAAAATTATTACCTATTGGCTAATACAAGTCAAACAGGACTTTCAAAAGTACTGAGGTGACGAATGCAAAATTTTCGATATTGACATTAATTGAAATCTATAACTGCGTAATGCTTGGATAATAGTTGACCTTCCCTAACAGACCAGACAAAGCACGATGCTATAGACTGGATCTCGAACATCTTTTGATATCACTGCTATTTATATACTTAGTGCAAACGCATAGGACTATAATAATATGTGTACAGTGCTTTTAAAAATACCATTGAAAGTCCTTATTCTATAATAAGATACCATTTTATCAAGATTGGTACCTTAATCAATCTGTTTGAAATCCACGCTTTGCTTATTAGAATCTATACAAATGTACCACACAACTGGAGGATCACATAGTCGTCAAAACAACATATGAAATGGAGCGCTGTCAGATCTTTGCAATTGTTGACTTAGCATTGACAAATCAGATTAAGGTTGCATTAATCTATATTGTTCCATATGTTTTTTATAGTTTTACATGTAACAACATTAAGGCGAGCTCTCTATAAAACTTATAAAACAAATGTAGGCATTCTAAAATCGGCCAACCTTACTATCAGATAACAATCTTTCAACAGCACTTTTATGATATAGATTTTACGTCATTTAGTTGAAACATCAACGCGTACATATATTAAATAATACTAAATAATGCATTAGGACTTTTATTTCAAAATATCCTTAAGGGAAGGTGTTTATTTGTTTTTAACATTTAAAGTATATATTTGATCTTATAGATATGCGATTTTATACTGAAAATATACATTATGCATAGTTATTTTTCTTGTAAAAATAAAAATATAAGCATGCTTAAATATACAGGTTCACTTGATATATATTTAAACAATAATCATCCCCAGTAAAAGCAGTGATATGTTTATACTGGATAACATACCCGGGATTCTGGGAGTTTCCAAAAAAGATCGAAATTAAAGAAAAAACTATACAAAACTGTTATTCCTATTCTAATGCATACAACCAAAATCAAATAAAATTTTGTAAAAACATTTGGAAAATGTGGGACTGGCAGCGATCTATTGATTGCTGCTGATTGCTAAGCCTTTCTTACCCTTATTTTTCCAGATTACAGTATATGTGAGATTCAGATAGTCATAGTTTTGTGGTACATATACATAATAAGACAACTCTCCATCCAAGTCACAATGTGTAAAAAGTAAACAATTATAGGTAACAATACGTTATTCAACACGGAGCCTTGGCTCACACCGAACAGCAAGCTACAAAGGGCCCCCAAAATGACTAGTGCAAAACAATTCAAACAGGAAAACCACGTTCTATCCATATATAAATAAACAGCTGCGCCATGAGCGCATGATACGCCCGTCGTCTTGTGTGTGAATTTTTATGCAATAAGCATAAATAGTTTCTGACATACGGCGTGACATGCGAAAACCCCCCCTTTTTTTTTTTACAAAAAACTCAATATCTATAAAATAAAATTTTGAATCAAAACCAAAAAGTATACAGATCTTTAGATTAATATAACTAAGAAGTGTGTAAAATTTTAAGCAATAATCATAAATCGTTTTTGAGATACGGCGCGACATGTGAAAACACCCCTTTTAAAAAAAAAATCAATATCTCAAAAATAAAATTTTGAATCAAAACCAAAAAGTATACAGATCTTTAGATTAATATAACTAAGAAGTGTGTAAAATTTTAAGCAATAATCATAAATCATTTTTGAGATATGGCGCGACATGTGAAAAACCCCTCCCCCTTTTTTTACAAAATACTCAATATCTCAAAAAAAAATTTTTGAATCAAAACCAAAAAGTATACAGATCTTAAGGTTAATATAACTAAGAAGTGTGTAAAGGTTTAAGCAATAATCATAAACTGTTTTTGAGATACGGCGCGACATGTGAAAAACCCCTCCCCCTTTTTAACAAAATACTCAATATCTCAAAAACAAAATTTTGAATCATCACCAAAAAGTATACAGATCTTAAGATTAATATAACTAAGAAGTGTGTAAAGTTTTAAGCAATAATCATAAATTGTTTTTGAGATACGGCGCGACATGTGAAAAAAAAACACACACCTGTTTTAGTTACTAAGTCCCGTAACTCAAAAAGTTTTAATCTTATTTTCACCAAAAAGTATACAGATCGTTTGACCATCATAAGAAACAACTATGTTAAGTTTCATGAAATTTGGATAAGTCATTCTCAAGTTACGGTGCGACATGTTTACGCCGGACAGACAGACGAACAGACAGACGGACAGACGGACAGACAGACGGACGGACGGACAGACGGACAGACAGACGGACGGACGCCGGACATTTGTATAACATAATACGTCCCGTCAAAAATTTGACGGGCGTATAAAAACGAGAAACGAGAAACACTTATGAACCACACCAACAAACGACAACCACTGAACAACAGGCTCCTGACTTAGGACAGGTGCATACAAATGCAGCGAGTTTAAACGTTTTAACAGGCGCCAGCCTTCACCCTAACCTGAATCAGCAGTGTAACATTACAACATAAAAAGACACACTATAAAATATCAATTGAAATGGCGTAACTCGACAAGTAAACATATACTGAACGAATAAGTTTGATCTATGACACAATATAAATACAATATCAATACAAAAAATGTAGGAACAATGTCAAAAAGACAACTCTAACCTGGTACAAAATAGTTACATGTAATTGAGAAGCGAAATACCATGAGATACAAATGTATTTTCAATTCTTACATATATAAAAAGTGTGAAATTAGGTTTCCATGGCCATAATTCGTATTGAAAGTCAAGTTTTAATTTATTATTTATTATTCTGCTATACTTCATTTTGAAACTTTTAGATAAATGAATATCAAACGCTGTTTTTTTATATATACTTTCTGGCGAAAATGCGATTTTAGGTCTTTTCATAATTGGATTGCACTGCAGTAATAAGGCCCATTTCCGTTAAATACATTGTAATATATACATGTATGCGATATTCAATAGACCAGTTTTCAAAATGGTCACGTTTTTAACTATACACTAGGTAAAATCATTATTAAAACAAAAACAAAAATAGAGTTTCCGACAACACTTCTGTAAGGTTTATATACAAACATAGTAAAATGGAAACATGAATAAATAAATAAATAAACACATACCTTTTTCTTCTGAACAGTTTCATCCTCCATCGTTTATTGCCTTTATATACACAATCTTGTATAAAATAGTTTAAAGTAACCTTATATTTGTAAATATAGTATTATGTGTATTAAAGCAGAAACTTTATTTTGAAGTAAGGCATCGGTGTGTGTCGACATTAAATTAAAATACGATAGTTAAATACACCCCGTGAAAGAGAATAAGTTAACTTGAGACGTTTACCTCGAATGAACTAAAGAGTCAAATTTGAAGGCATTGAATATGCAGTGCTTGCATTCGGATATTCCATTTTATTAAAATAATAATAATAATAATAATAAAAATAATAATAATAATAATAATAATTAGGGATTGAATCCATGATCCTCATGTTAAAGTTTTTATACTATATAGATATAAGAAGATGTGGTATGAGTGCCAATGAGATAACTCTCCATCCAAGTCAAAATTTATAAAAGTAAACCATTATAGGCCAAAGTACGGTCTTCAACACGGAGCCTTGGCTCACACCGAACAGCAAGCTACAAAGTGCCCCAACAATTGCTAGTGTAAAACCGTGTTTGCTTTGATTTTTCAAAACATTTCTTGCAAACACCATTATTTTTATTATTGTTTATGGATTATAGCATTTATATTGGTGAATTTATTATGTTAACAATGTACTCTGTGCTATACTCATACCGTGAACGAACGAAGATTAACTGCAAGCTACATAATTTATTTATGAATATTATTAGCATATACTATTGATAACCTGCAAGGTATCCTTTTTATCTGTTTGTTAATATCAAGGACGCATACATTTAAAAGTGAACCATCGCAAATGTAGGTAACGTCAAAACTTTAATAATATTATAAGTATTTATTTTCAGTACATTGGGAATTTTGTGTTAAACCCACGAAAAGTGCATGCCAATTATGTCAAGTATCAGCAGTATGTATATATACCATTAAAGCGTCATTATCCGTTTAAAGATCATCCTCAACATGATCTCTCTCTCTCTCTCTCTCTCTCTCTCTCTCTCTCTCTCTCTCTCTCTCTCTCTCTCTATATATATATATATATCATACTCTTAATAACGCGTTGTTACTGTAAAATCAAATTCGATAAAACATTTGTCAGACAATCCTGGGCAATAGATTGGCTGTTTGTCCTTTTATTAGCCTGGGTTATGGCTTAACCTCCTCTCCGCGTCCTTTTTTCAGTTTTTAAAAGATACCCGTATGACGCAAAGGAGATAACTAGCCTTTAAAGGCTGGAAAATAGAAACTCGTTCAAACTCACCACTGCTATGAACTTGATCAAGATGCAAAACTATAGTTTTAAAATTAAGTTTTAATTCAAAGTTTTGAATATTCCAACATACTTGTTTTACAAATATATTTATTGTTTGCGATAAAAACAAAATATCACTAGAAAGGAATTATACCATATTTCACATGTTTGAAGTTTCTAGCATTAGTCAGAAAATCTGAATGCCGGTACACGTATAAGGACCGTATTCGTCAGTAATGCATTAATGATTGTATGCAAACGGAATGTTCGAACGGTTACGGATTTCGAGTGGATTATTTTTTATATTTTGTAATTTTTCTAAATATGCTTTCTGTAAAATGATTGTCTAGTTCGCTTCGGAAGCAAGAAATTTAAAACGTGTTGTTTTTCTTTTTTTTTTGGCAATCCGCATGATACAACATCTCCTTAATTTGTATCTTTTATTTGAGTTGTCTTTAATTTCATTACCGTTTGCGCAATAATAAACCGTGACATCTGCTAGTTGCAACTCTTGCTTATGCAAAAAACAGCAACTAAAATTGAAAGATCAGAAACCTTTTGTGTAGATTAAAAGCGAGACGGAATTGAAAATGAATGTTTACAACATAATAAAACTTGAATCGAGCTATTAATTTGACCAACTTTGAATGACATTATGAAGAAACGATGTCATCTAAGATGGATTTTCAACTCGTGTAGATATCTTTGACCCTTTCACACCATAAAATGAAACGCAATTGATTCAATATAAAGGTTTAAATCCCTTTAACATGTTTAATATACCATTGACGTTTACCCCTCACCTCCATTTATTCAGATTTATGAGATAACTTACCGATTAAAAGATAGATTCTAATCTACAACAGAATATAAAGATGACGAGATAGCATACCTTTTGTATTGTATAGTGTTGACTATAGTAAATATGTACTAAATGGACACACTTTTTAAAATAGGTACATGATTTTGTGATAATTTATTTAAGCAAATTTCTGATTGAATTGTTGGGTAAGAATTCAGTAAGATCTTCACTGTATATGTGTTGCACTGTCAAGGTCAAAATGCTGTTGAAACCTTTTAGAAATTAAATATTTAAGAGCCTAAATCTATAAATATTCATAAAAATGTATATGAAATTAGCGAACATAATGTACTTTTCAGAGCTAGACTTGGTTGTTGTTTGTTGCTGTGTAACATATTTGTTTTTAGTTCATTATTTTGTACATAAATTAGGCCGTTAGTAATCTCGTTTGAATTGCTTTACATTTGTCATTTCGGGGCCTTTTATAGCTGACTATGCGGTATGGGCTTTGCTCATTGTTGAAGGCCGTACGGAGGCCTATAGTTGTTAATTTCTGTGTCATTTGGTCTCTTTTGGAGAGTTGTCTCATTGGCAATCCTACTACATCTTCTTATTTTTATATTGCTGTTCAAAACGACAACTTTATATTTTAATGATAAGGTTTGCCTCGAAATAAAAGGATCCTGAACTAAATGTGCACAAATGAAATATTTGGTATCTGTAATACATGTAATATCTTCACTTCTGATATGATTTTAATTTCTTATTCCTTCTACATTCATTTTTGAATAATGCATAATTTGCCAAACTCAATAACAAAACCAGGAAATGGCATGACGTTGTTAAATTATCCTCACTATTGGCACGGATAGTATAATTGCAAATTACCGATTTGATTCTGTTATTACAAATTTTTAACATGAATTGTTTCCCTTTACCATTTGTAGACTGGTTTTATACCGGCCAAAATGGGCTTTGTCCATGCAAATCATGTTAAGTTGAAAGGCGTTCTAACCAATTATTGATATAAAATCTTTATTGTTGTAAAGAATAAAAAATACAGCTTGTGATAAACAAAATACAAATTGTAACATCTATTTTACAAAAACTCTTGTCATCAGTTCCATTGGCCATTTTAAAAAGGATCATAGACATTGTATATGTTGAAAATTTGTTTGATGGAGTATATATTGTAGCTTTCTATTTTTGAGAAACTCATAAAGTCAGTATTCTGAGAAACAATTTCAAAGAAGTATCATATAAAACTGTTTCTTACATTTGAGGAAGAAATGAAATTTATTATCTATATCTTTAATAGTGCAATTAATTGAAATGTTACTACTGATATCAAGTTTTTAGCTTAAATAAAGTTTATATTATGTATCTAAAAGATTTGAAAAAAATAAAGGATACTTACACAAATAACCCACAGATAAATTTGTCCTTTCCGCTAGTTCTTCATTATCAATGCATTATGTAATATGTCCCTCCTAAATGCGAAAATTACAATAAGGGATATATAATTATAGGACCAATTACGGAATTTGCAAACAGACTGATACGGTGCTTTTTGTCCGCAATTTGCTCTTTGTCCGCTTTTGCTTTTTGTCCGATAATTTTGCTTTTTGTCCGACACTTTTGCTTTTTGTCCGTTGCTTTTTGTCCGTTTCGCTTTTTGTCCGATAAGTTTGCTTTTTGTCCGACACTTTTGCTTTTTGTCCGTTGCTTTTTGTCCGTTTCGCTTTTTGTCCGATAATTTTGCATTTTGTCCGACACTTTTGCTTTTTGTCCGTTGCTTTTGGTCCGTTTTGCTTTTTGTCCGCTGATTTTGTTTTTAAGTCCGATATAAAAATGTGTATATTTTTTTGCAGGTTTCACTTTGAACTTCGAAACACCATGCCCTTTTTGGAGTTAAATACAGACCATACTCACTTTTTAAATGATTTGTACATGAAATATTCGTTTCTTTCACTAGTCTAGATATAAGAAGATGTGGTATGAGTGCCAATGAAACAACTCTCCATCTAGTATGATCAATATGTTCTGAATTTACCGCTCACTTACATTTAAAATGATTCATTGGAAAAGTTTTAGAAGATCGTTATCATGAGCATTTATAATTTTGACATACATTTAGTTTCGCCTGAGAAGAGCGCAACATAATGCAAAATATAGGTATGCAAGTCCGACGTCATTATCTTGTGGTATATATTTCTTTTATTTCAGATGTGAAGAAGATCCGAATGCTTCAAATTTTGCATACTAAAGCTTTATGTTTCAATGACATAATTTTCAATTGTCCTTGATTTAATTTTCGTTGTTTCGTTTGTGTATAGGCTGATTGTAGGGTGTACATGTCCGACCGTTAGGTTTCAACTAACTTTTTGTCAATGTTCTATTTTTATGGTTCGATTTTTTTTTTCTGGTGCTTTTTAAGCAATGGGTCAATTACAATTAGCGTATGCAGGGCTTGTTATTTTTACTAGAATATTGAACGGATGGTTCATCTAACATTAACCTTATTTTCATGTGCTATTGGTCGATGCTTATTTTTCATGAGAATTTGGTGTTTTTTTTAATAATCTCATAGTAGACCAAGTATACTTTCTGAAATGATTGTAATGTGAACATACTATTCGCAAATAGTATGTCTGAAATTTAATACATTTTTATGGTTTATTTGTTTGTCTTAATGAGTGTGGTATCTTAGATAATAAATACAATAGGTGGACGATATTGGTTGTATTGGATGATTGCAATATATAGATGTCTAATTGTATGTAAACTGACACTGCCCTTACTTTCGTCATTCATCGATCAATCAAGAGTTCTCGACATAAGCTAGATTTAATTTATGTATGATTTACATATCCGACAAGAAATGGCAATCTGACCTTGACCTCAGTTTCATAGTTCATTGGTCAATTTTAGGTATTGGTGTTTATAGGTCTGTATCTCGGATAATAATTAAAACATTCATGAAAGATACCATGCAGATGTATAACTGTATTCTCCAAACTCGCGTTTCCCTACAAAGGATTCATCAGTGACGGTCGATTAAAAAAAAAATATGGCACTTAGAATAATTGGTAAGATTGCCAATGAAACCACTCTCTACAAGAGACAAATGTCTTTGATGATAGAGACTACATGACACCGTACGACACTCAACGCGGAGCAGAACTCTTCACCTCATAGACAATCAAAAACGTGAAAATCATCGGCATCATTTATAATGCATAAACCTAAAAACCGAAAAGATAGCGTTAGAATAGATATAAGAAGATGTGGTATGAGTTCTAATGAGACGACTCTCTCATCCAAGTCACAGTTTGTAAAAGGAAACCATTATAGGTCAAAGTAGAGTCTTCAACACGGAGCATTGGCTCACACCGAACAGCAAGCTATAAAGGGCCCCAAAATGACATGTGTAAAACCATTCAAAGGGAAAACGAACGGTCTAATCTATATAAAAAACGAGAAACGAGAAACACATATGTACATGTACCACATCAACAAACGACTGAACATCAGACGTCTGTTTGACCTTGATCAATATTGTGACAGTCAAGTTTTTCAGATACTTTTACTAATCGGTCAACTTAACTTATTTTGTTAACCCATTTTCTTTGCCGACAATAATACCAATTTTCCAATCATGATTTCTTTGATAGAGGGTTGCTGCTCACAAAGAAGCTGTTAAACCAAGAGTTCCAAGTGGTGAAGTTGAAATCACCCCCTCGTAAGTTTTACGGACGCCATCAAGAGTTGGTTGAACGTTATGGAATATCTGTTTCACAGATGATAGCGGATAGGTTTCAAATGTCTTAACTACAATCCCGTCCCCTTTTTCCTGAATGTGGCCTACCTAATTAGACTTGGTACCGGGTTTGTACTAACATGAGCAACACGATGACTGCCACGTGTGTAGCAGGAACTGCTTTTAAAAAAGAAGATGTGGTATGATTGCCAATGAGACAACTCTCCACAAGAGACCAAATGACACAGAAATTAACAGCTATAGGTCACCGTACGGCCTTCAACAATGAACAAAGCCCATACCGCATAGTCAGCTATAAAAGGCCCCGAAATCACAAATGTAAAACAATTCAAACGAAAAACTAACGGCCTAATTATTGTACAAAAAAATTAACGAAAAACAACAGCAACAAACACCAACCACTGAATTACAGGCTCCTGACTTGGGACAGAAAACATACATACAGAATGTGGCGGGGTTATACATGTTACCCTTCCTGAGCACCTGAGATCACCCCCAGTTTTGCTCAGTATGTTATGTTTTTTGTACTTTAATTGTTTGTGTGTTTGTCTGTTTGTCTTTTTCTTTTTTAGCCATGGCGTTGTCAGTTCATTTTCGACTTCTGAGTTTCAATGCCCCCTTGGTATCCTTCGCCTTCCTCTTTAGATGGAACATTTCTGCTTGAAACCTTATATTTTCCATTTTCCTTATCTATCTGTAAGCTTGAAACATTATACGGTTTTATCCTGAGAAAATGCATAGCATCCTTCAATTTCGTTCAGATTAAGAAATTTTTGCCAAAGTTGAAGGACTTAAAATAAATAATTGCTTTGAAATGTCAATTTTACATCTTTTTTTGTATCGAGGCATAATTATTATTAATTAATTTGAGTTGTTTAATTTATTTTTGAATTCGTTTCAAACTAGTGAATTGTTGCCTTAGTTATGGCCCTTGAAAAAAGAAACTTTGAAAATATGTAGATACAAGTATTGTTACGATTTGCATGCATAAACTAACGAACTCGTGGTTGCAAATTCAGAAAATGCCATTAGCGTTAAATATCGACCATTCCAGGGCTTGAGCGAGCTTTTTTCTGTAGTATGGGGTTTACTCAATGTTAAAAGCCGAGCGAAAACTGGTTTATAATGATCACACTTTTGATTATTGGCTTTACTGGATAGTCATCTAATGTACAAATATACCACACAAGTTTTACACGAAACCATTGGATTGGTATGAAATTTCTGATGTCTTCTGATTTTTTAGTCAATAAGAAGTCAAACTTTCCGCTATACGGTATGTGCATGACTGTATAGATTAAAATACAAAACATAAGAAATAAAAAATTCTGATAAAAAAGTTTTAATGAATGAAAAATACATCTTCCTGATGTGTAAAAACACGGTAAATACATTTAGAAAAGTGTCCTTTGTACCACTTTCAGAGGTATCGGTCCTTAAAAGTCAAAACGTATAGTCAAATTGGTAAGAAAAGAATTGTGAAAATTATATGACATTAATATGTGTTCTTAAACATACAAATCCCTCTTATTGTTTTAAATGTTATAAACGTTTGAATCAATTGTACAAGTAATCATACTTTCACGACTACCCTCTGTCATTAAGGGCATACAATACAATTACAGGAGAGGTAATGGCGTTGCTAACGTAAAATGTAATTTTCGCGAGGTCAAACTGTGGCATATCGGGAAATGACTGTTTTTTTATGTGATTTAAACTGCTTTAACTTGAAAACGAGTACATGGACCCCTCTTTTTTTTAAATTGCATTATGTTTGATTACGTATGAAGTTTATTGGTACCAATTTTAATGAAAAAGTCAACATTGATTTTTTTTTAAATTTGATAAATATACCGCAAAAATGCCGTTTTTCCTAAGATTCCGAAACTTTGTTAAACATTAACTATTTTCATAGAATTGTTGAACATACTAAGAGATGACTAAAGAAGATTTTCATAATTTTGTACAAAAATCCGCTTGTGTTTATCTGTTGAAATAAAAAAAGTTAGGTGTGTCTATCAAAAGGATAGAAATGTCCAAAAAACCGAAATTTTGATCCCTTTTATCTCTTAAAGTAGCACATGAAGGTATATTTTAATTACATAATTGAATTGCGCAAAAGGAATCTTTTAATGATAGGCCACGTCTAGGAAGACATAAAGCAACAACCGCCCAGCAGGACCGATGCATCTGTCTTAAACATCTCCGATACTGATTCCGCGTGGCTTTCTATTTGACACGAGTATCCATTGGTGTTCATGGTAAAACCTTTGGAGCTATATAAGTTTGCGTGGAAATTAATAAAGAGCACGGCGACCTTTCCTTGATGATATTTTAATGGCCGTCCGGCGTTAAAAAATATCTGTTAACCAACAACCATCGTATGTGTACCAAAAGCCGTCAGCGATGGTCACACAGACAATTTGTTACCTTCGTGGACCAAAGTCTGGCTTTTCGCGGGATCCTATTAAACATTTAGTGTTGTCACTACCATTTGCTGTACAGATTTCGTTGCACAACATGACAGAAACATTCTTTATTAGGACTCTATGTTGATAATTCGACATTGGATGTTTCATATACCCATTGTAGCCGAAAAATGATAATGAAACATTTTTGTTTGATATCGATCTATTGTTTGAATTGTAAATTTTCATATTCAATTTTTTTTTTAAAGATTATCATTTTGAATATAGATTTTATTTTTGAAAAAGCAAGTGTTGGACTTTTATTGGCACTCAAATCATGTAAGCTGTCATTTTTTAAATGTGCTTATCCGAGTCCTGGACTGCATTCCAGCGGCTTTCATTCGTTTACTTTTGTGTACATGTTATACAGACCAGTATTTTGTTCAATTGTTTTTACCAATATTTTAGCTGCATGTAACATTTTGAACACTCAGAACAGCGAAACAAAATTTAGATTTCAGAAATAAATAGCCTTTAGCCATCAACGAATAGCCGATGACTTTCCAAGAGTTGTTTTTTTTTTAAAGGATGATTCCTTTATTTTTGTGCAATTTTTGCTCTTAACGACAAAAAAAGATAAAAAGAACATTACGTAAAGCATTAAGTATCACCTATAGTATTTTACAACCTTCATTGGTGGTAGTTAATATATATTTCTGCTGTTTTTTTTTTTTTGTATATAAGTCATTCTCCTGAATAAACATCTTTATGTGTTCGTGCGTTTTTGCGTTTCAGTTTTTATTGTGAAATTGCTTCTATCAGCAAAGACAAACTTTAAATTCGGCCGTTATAAAAGTTTTCGCCAAAAATCCATGTATAATTATTTAATAGCTACAAATTTAATCATTATCTAGTGCCCTTAGATGAGATTTTCCGAGACGCTGGGTTTGAAATGGGGTATCCCATTCAATTTATACAATATTCGGAATCTTTAAAAGATGCAGATGGGAATTTTCGGTCCTTATGAATGTGTTCGCAAGGAATTAAATTATAACTCCTTGTAGGGTCATAATAAAGCAACTATTAAGAACCCCTTGGATTAAAGATCTTCCAAGACAACGGCTTCGAAAGTTCAGTTAAACATATGTCTTTTTTAAACATAATATTAATGGACCTGGCACACTGAAGTCTTGTCCAAAATATGATTATAATACGACACAAACGGAGCAGGATTTGCTTACCCTTCCTGAAAACCATAAATCATCACGGTTTTTTACAGGGTTCTTGTTGCTCAGATTTTATTTTTCAATGTTGTGTTTTGTGGACTGTTGTGTGTCTTGTTGGTTTTCATTTTAGCTGTGGCTTTGTTGGTTTGTTTCGACCTTTTTTTAGTGTGTGATTGCCCCTTTGGTATCTTTCGCCTCTCTCTTATATATGATATCACAATAATTATATATATATGTAAGCGTTCATATGCATTTATATGGATACAATGTTGAATTAAAATAGACATAATAATCAGATGAGTAAAAAAAAAGAAAATGAAGAAATAGGAAAAAAGGGGACATAAACAGGAGAAGTAGAAGGCAAGACATATGGATATTTGTACGTGTGAGGAGTTGGTATTCTTAGTGTTTTACACAACAAGGAATATTTTAGATCGTTATATAGACAAACGCTTATTCATTCTGGTCGTAAGTTAGTCTGTCATCCTCTAACGTGTTAGCAATGGTGTACCTTCCCAAATTTGTAGAATGCATGGGATATTCAAAGATTTAGACGAACATGTTCGAAACTTTATAATAGTTTAGAAATTGATCAAATCAAATAATCCATGTGTGATGGTTTCGTTATTGAAATTCTAAATATGTTTAACCGCGCTAAATATTATATATGACAATCATACAAATAAGTCAGGAACGGGGGTTCAACCTGTAATTTAGTAGTTGTTGTTTGTTTCTGTATATCATATTTGTTTGTCGTATACAGTTTTGTAAATCAATCAAGCCGTTGGTTTTTCTCGTTTGAGTTGTTTTTCCATTATGGTATATGGTGTCGGCGTTTGCTGCATGTGGAAGTGCATACATTCACGACATTTTATAGCTTATACGCACAGTTTCTTCTTTCCGCTAGTGATATATAGTCACCATTGGCACTGATATACGAACGGCCGTCTGTCCGTCGCTCCAAAATATTTCGCAACCTTTTAGTTTAAAAATTTCTTTTAAGTCTGGTTATAATTTCGTCATATTTCCAACAACTTTGTTTTTTTTTTTAAACATTACAAACATTACAAATATAACAAACAATGCTTTAACTTTTGGAACACTATCGCAAAGTTTAAGGAAGACATGTGTAGCTATTTATTGAGATAAACTGTATTAATCTTTAAATTTCGGAATTGTCTAGCAACTATTTCCAAATGGCGTATTGTTAAGACGTTCGAGGCTATTCAAGTAATAAGGAAACTTTGGTTAACACAACAGCATTGTCAGCCAAGTAGTTAATTGTTGTTAGACATACTCGAAAAGAGGAGGAAAGTAATTAAAAGGCTACTTAGCATTTACTTAATTTTTATAACGAAACAGATGTGCACAATATTTTAGATACAGATAGTGCATTTCTAAATATAAAACACTTTTTTAATAGAAACATTTGAAATAATATACCAACAGTGTTTATTTTTAAATTGGTCAAGTCTGTAAGGCGGCAAAAGTAGAAGTTATTGTTATTTTTTTTCTCCTCACTGAAATATGCGATACTTTTAATACTAATCCGTAAATGTGATGAAGTTTTCGGTATATTTCTTATCGATAGAGTATGCATGTACCAACCAAAGAAATATGACTGTATCCCGGGTTATTACTCCTGAAAAGAGAAATAAAATCCAACCTGAAACTAGTCTCGGTTACCCAGACGGTTGAATTTTTCAAATCAATATGTTATACAAGTGGAAAATATCAATGAATTAAAAAAAATATTATAATCAAACATAACTCTGTTAAAAAATTGTGTATTTACAATGAGTAGTTTTTAAGTAAACAAGTAAGTTAAGTTGTTTAAACGAGTTAGTTAAGTAGTTAAAACAAGTTAGCTAAATTGTTACATGTAGCTAAGTCGTTAAAACAAGTTAGCTAAGTTGTTAGCTAAGTCGTTATAACAAGTAAGCTAAGTCGTTATAACGAGTAAGCTAATTTTCCTTAAAATTTCCAATTCAGGGGCAGCAACCCAAAAATTGTTGTCTGATGTGTCTGAAAAATTTCGGGCAGAGAGATCTTGAACTGATGAACATTTTTACCCCTTGTCAGATTGGCTCTAAATGCTTTAGTTTCAGAGATATAAGCCAAAATCTACATTTTACCCCAATGTTCTATTTTAAGACATGGCGGCCATCTTGAATATTGGGGGATCATCGGATACATTTTTGAAACAAGATACCCTAAGGATGATTTTGGCCATATTTGCTTACATTTTGCCAGTAGTTTCAGAGGAGAAGATTTTTTTGTAAAAATCATCGACGACGACGGATGCTAAGTGATGAGAAAAGCTCACTTAGCCCTCTGGGCCAGGTGAGCTAAACAAGCAAAACGGACAAAAAGCAACGGACAAAAAGCAAAAGTGTCGGACAAAAAGCAAAATTATCGGACAAAAAGCTAAACGGACAAAAAGCAACGGACAAAAAGCAAAAGTGTCGGACAAAAAGCAAAATTATCGGACAAAAAGCAAAACGGACAAAAAGCAACGGACAAAAAGCAAAAGTGTCGGACAAAAAGCAAAATTATCGGACAAAAAGCAAAAGCGGACAAAAAGCAAATTGCGGACAAAAAGCACCGTATCACAGACTATTCTAAGTGCATCCATAAAACATTCAAGTGTAACTTGAACACTGATCAAGGGGCCGGTGTGTTACGTTTGCGCGAATTTGTCCTACGTTTGTGCGAAATTAAACTGTTGAAAAGTTACTACCTTTGCGCGAATTCATTAAATTTTCTATTAAAACTTGATTGAAAATTCGTCAACTGAAATAGGATCGGGGTATAAATACGGCTAGAAATTGTAATTGCAAGTTTTTCAGCGGAGAAAGTTAAGGGCAGTTATGTAGATGATGCAATGTTAAATGCTACTGAGATTGAAAGTCGCAAACTAATTGCCAACTACATAGTTGACAATTACGTCACCAGTAATAGAAAAACAAAGGATATGGGTATCTATCCATGACACATAATTAGTACATGCACAGCAATAAACAAAAAATAATGCAAATAAACAGCGCTTTTATTGCTGTTCTTCATCTCAAAGTCACAGTGAGGCCTTCAACACGGAGCAAAACAATTCTCACCTCACTGCAAGTTTAAGCCCCTAGCAGCGGCTTGAGCAGAATTCTTTGCAAAAATAATTCGAATAGACTTTGTAACACCAAATCGGGCCCGGTCAAAAAGGACATACTGGAAAGTAGTACATATTTAAAACAAGATAGTTCCTACACATGGGTGTTAATATCAAACTATGTAGAATATATTTTGGTAATTTAGGTATGAAATAAAAGGTGATGGACTGGTGATCCTTGTAGAACACATTTTGACTGATAATTTTGAATAACGCAAAACTGTATGAATAGATTCTAAAATGGAGGGCATATATTGCTTGTTTCTCAGATATGAAGTACTTGGTTTAGTGTATCCAATGTTTCGGTCTGATGTGTAAATAACGGTATATTGATCCCGCTCCCTACCCATAAATGTTTGAAAGTGAAAAAATTAACGTGGATAGGAATCAGGGCCACGAATAGGTGATGTACGTCTTATTAAAGTTCTAAGTCTATAATACCGCCATGCGAGAACGTGGACGACTGTTCCAAATGAAAGCCCAGAAACGTACCCACAATGGCCCAGGGTCTTTTAACAGCAAGGACTGACTTATATATTGCTCCTGTCGAGATTACATACTGTGTTTTATTCCAGAATAAGGTTTCCATACTTAGAATGTTCCTTTTCAGGAAAGACAAACTGTATTTTATTCAAAACTTTGCTATTCGACATATATGAAGTGCTTTTTAATGTTTATACAATGTATAAACCAAGGAGGTTGTCTCATGTATAAACCAAGGAGGTTGTCTCATGTATAAACGAAGAAAGACTTCTTTGATTATATAAATTATCTATCAATATATTAAATTTTAAACAAATACATCATTAACTAAGTTCATGTTATTCTCAAGATAAAAACGCAGATAAATTAAAAAACTCAGGGAAACTCGCGCAAACGTAATACCTGTCAAAGTTCAAATTCGCGCATACGTAGGTCGCCCCAAGGCTCATGGAGTAACAATTCGCAAATCACCCCAATGGAGGGCATTATTATTATTTTTTTTATTTCCCCTGTATTTGACTGACATGTTATCAATCGATCTGGATATTTGATGACTTGATATTAGGACAACTGCCAAACATCTTACTATCCGAAATAAAGATTCAATCGTACATGTACAATGTAATACCATAAGAACGAACGACAAATGCAGCCTGGTCACATTCATCTTTAATCAGATATAGAATTTTCAAAAGTATTCTGAAACGTGGTGTATATTTATTAGTTGGATAAGTGAAAAAGGTGAATTTACGGTGTTTTTGTAATGGGATATATTTGAGACTACTCTTACATTAATATGTATATAGTAGTCTTTGGAACATTAATAATCTCAGCCCGCAAAAAGTGCGAAGGAGTGAAATATTGTTTAAATAAAAATAATTTTTGGTCGAAGTGTAGTCGCAATCACACAGTTACTTAATTTTTACCTCAAATGTTTGTAAGGATTTAAAATCTAATGGAGCAAACCGGCGTTTTGCATTAGCGCCGATCTGCATTTTACTTGCGCCGATTTTTTCTTTCACTTGCGCCGATTTTGTCTGTCGTGTACAGGTAAATTACAGGTGAATGTTATTTTTTACTTATCATTTTAAACCTCCTCCGTTAGCCAGTTGTACATATGTCATGAATTTTCAATTATAACATGTATATAGCTGTTATCCCCTGCTCACCACGGGGAGGTGGAAGTAGGATTTCGAGCAGGACAAGTCAATTTAAAAGATAAAACCACTCTGTTAATATCCAGTAAAACCACGGAGTAAAAATCTAATTACAGCATTCAAAAGCACAACATTAAAATCCATAAAAAGGGAATATAATGAATTATAAATCTGTTCTTGCCGAGTATTTATATGCTACACATCTGATGTATTCCTTCCTTGTAATTTCATCTCTTTTATACTTGTTGTTCTTGCCAACATTGAAGTCCATCTTTTCTTTCTCTGGCTTGCGTACAGAGGCGGGCATTTCAAGAGTTCTCATTTTGACATAAGTAACGGCCTGGATTTTCTTGATGATATCCATAAAGACATATATGTTAGGGTGGTGCCAATAGAACTGTTCATTGTAATGCAAATGAAACGATTCTGGTCCGTTATTCGTCCTTTTACAGTTTTCAACGGTTGCAGCTGCCCAGAAATGAGTTTGATAACGTGGAGTTGAGCATATATATATGTACTTAGTACGTACATGTTATAAGAATGCATGACATTTGTCGATAGCCATCTAACAGTGTCACTTGATTTGTCTTTATACTCAGTGACTAACCCAACAGACTGGATTTCTTTCCACCAATTCTGAGCCAGATGAAAACGACAACAATCTGTTTGCAGGGACAACAGTTATATACATGTTATAATTGACAATTAGTGGCTAACGGAAGAGGTTTATAATGATAAATAAAAAATAATATTCATATATAATTTACATGTACACAATCGGCGCAAATGAAAGAATCAAATCGGCGCAAATGAAAGATCATTTTTTTTAAATCGGAGCAAATGTCATACGCCCGAGCAAACGTATCATTGTCGTAAAAGGACTCAATTTTGTTTTGGCGCAAGAGAAGGAAAGTTGAAAATATGAAGGAGCAATTGCAAAGAATAATGCTGGGTTTACTTTTTTGCAGTTAAAACGGAATGGTTTACATTTACTCATTAAATGAATATCCAGTCTATTATTGTCTTGGTTTTTTTTTTTAATTTTTGTCGAAAGTATGAAAGTTGAAAGGAAATATAAGGGGGTAAAACAAAGAATATCCATTAATAGTTCAAAAGCAAAACAGGAAGTTTGAAAATTTTCGAAGAAACTGCATTAATTTATATACTTTTGAAAATCTATACATGAAAAAAACATCGGCAATGAATATAAGTTAAAAGTCCAGAAACGTTCGAATTCCTTGTATAAAGGAACCGTGAATTTTTTTTACTTTCAATACAATGAAATCAAGTTCTACAACTTTGGTATAAAATACACAATTGATTGAACTTAATCTAAAATATAAATGGAAATTAAAGTAGCAAACGACTACTAAAAGTATATACAACAGTTTTCTGTTTGTAGGGAATAACCGGTTTTACAACTTTTATTATTTTCAAAATTTAACCTATACACCATCTGTAATTTTATAAATATACATACAAACTTAAGGAAAATCATTTAGATTGCTATATTCTAAATATAATCAACGTAATCCAAAATTTAGTCAGTCTTTTAATTTGTTAATTGTTCAATTTCATATATAGAAATGGGAAAATTAAACAAATATATAATTTTTTTGTTTTGATCTATAATTGTAGACTAATATATTGTAATTATGCAAATATTTGAGAGATAAACAAAAATGTACATCGTGACAAGCGTACTATTTGTTGTGTTATTAAGCTGTATCATGAAAGCTTATTTCTCAGACAAAGTATAAGTAATAATTTACTATACAAATCGCGCATAATACCAGTTTTTGCGAGCACTTGCTAGAGACAAAGACACAATTTAAGCATACTACATTAAACACCGAAATAAACTTTAAAAACTAAAACAGATTTTCAAAGGTGTTAAATAGTAACACAAGTACACGCCCATTGAAAAGTTTTAATTGTTTTATGTAATATTAGCATCTGAGAGATTTTTTGACAAGTCAAGTAAATATCTGATTCCACCTGCATTTACTCGTTCAAGTGCAAGCATCAAACTATGGATGGTTTTGACCTTTGACTTTCTCTTCCATTTTATCACAATATCTTCCACCAAACCAGGCAGATCTTTCGGGAAACTAAACAAACTTTGCTCAACTTCAGTGAAGCTTAATCCAAGTTCTATTCCCAACTGCAATGGACAGTTTCCTATTTGGTTTGACAATTCCTTCAAATGTTGGTCAGTTGGAATGGCTTGGAGATTGAAGTCTGCAATTTCTGATGCAATAAAAATAAAATTTTATGTAAATAAATACATTAATCATGTTCCAATTTTATGATATACTGTGATATAGGATTAAAGCAAACTATTCAACCATGTTGTTTGGCAGAGTAAAATTAAAGGGTTGCGTCTTCAACACATAAACACTATGATTGATTGATAATATCAGATTATCAAGGATAGATATTTGCTTGCCAAACGTCCACATGCAGATAAATGACCAACCAATACAATAGGTTGATTCTGCAAGATAGGTTGTGATGGATGAAGGGCGGAAAATTTGGAAAGTCAGTAGACAAAGTGGTATGCTGGTTCCTTGCAACAAGTCAATACGAATATCCGCTGTGGTTCTTGAAAGGATTCTGTAATATGCAGAGAGAACGTGGTACTCACCCGACAAAGGTTATCTGATTTAACTTTACAATTTTGACTCTACGTGGCTGCGTATTTATACACCAAAAAAAACAAAAAAAAAAACAACAAAAACCAAAAACAACAAAACAGACATCTAACTTTAGCAAAGGATTTTACTGACGGATGGTAGAAGTCTAGGAACAACGTTATTTCCATATCTCACAAGTCAACTCGTTGGGTTTGTCAATATGGAGTTATGTATGTAATGAAAATAATTTAAGACAGTTCTATAGAAAACATACCCAAACTAGAAAGAAACACTGATTTTACAGAAATGTTTTAAATCTGAATTTGGATATTTCTATGTCACTAGGAGACATTTAAAGCACATAAAATAAGTTAAGGATGTTCGCTACTCTGTTTCAAAATAACAAGCTTTTTAAAAGACTGTTATAAATTGATAGTATATAAATAAAGAAAATTAAAAATCAGAAAAAAATTAAGAGTCTGTGTGCTTGTCTTCTATATATAAGCCATCGAAAATTTGGCGGGAAATGATTCTCTCTAGATTTTTCATACATTTAACATGGGCACCGTTTTTCTTTCAAAAACTATGAAAAAATAACAAGGATTTTATAAGATTTTCAAAGATGGCATTTCAAACTATATGTAATCAAATAATGGATACAAAAGTAGGGGTTAGCGGGCAAAATATTTAATGGCACAACATGGATAAAACCAGAGGATTCCAAATATCTGGCAAAAATTCAAAAACAAGAGGAGCGAACATCCTTAACAAGAGCTGAATAGGATTGTGGGGACTTCAGCGGCGGTAAATATGTTCAAATGAAATAATTTAATGACTATAGGTGTAAGGTATCTGTAGCGTTCACGAAACCGTTTAGTGTTGACTGACGAAAGGTCAATAATTATTTTGAAATGTTCACAAATTGCAAAAGTGAGTTGAAGTTATGAAATTATAAAACAATAATAAAAAGATAAAATGACAAAATATATAAGAGAATGGTGTTTAAGCTCTGTTTGATATTATGAATACTGGGAACGATTAGTGGATTATCGGTTCTGTTGAGAGTTTTACCCAATAAGATAAAAGTATGAAATCGAATTTGACTTTTATTAAATGTACTGTGTGTGTTATCTGATTGTCCCTGGTCTCCAAAGTGGACTAAGTCCTCTTTTATTACAAAATAGTAATTTAAAAGCATGATCCAGTGTTATTGAAGAAATCGAAGAAATCAAGCAAGGAAACAAATGATCACAAATGAATAAATATATATATAAATATAAACAAAAACAAAAAAACATAGGAACAGTGTAAACTAATAAAAAGGTCCCGTGTATTTAAAGTACTTTGCCTACAGGTCACCTATTTTTTTTTTAAAGAAAAATGAATTCGGGTAATTACATTATGTCTTTATATGCATTGTTGACGGGACAAAATGAGTTTTAAAAACAATTCGTCGCAAATGCGACAACATTGAGTTCAATGACGCCATGCTATAAAATCCTTTCTTGGTAAAATTGTTAAAATATAAGAATGTTATAAACGAAAATGATGATACATAATCTAAAATTAAGAGAATAAAAAGAAAGGTTTGGGGCATAAACATTTGATTACAAGATAATATTGTAGTAAAATTTTAAATATCAATGAGTTATCTTTGTTTACCTATATCACTTTAATCTCACATGAAAAATCGTTATTGAAATCTAAAATATATAATTTCCCCAAAAATGTAATACTTACCGAACAAGGTCGTGTTTTCTCTGAAAACCTAAAAAAAATGTTTCAAAAATGAAATGGTTGAGAATAAAAGGACATGTCATTTGGTCTCTTGTGGAGAGTTGTCTTATTGGCAATCATACCACATCGTTTTTTTTAATGTGAAATATAACAGAAGAAAAACCGAAAGATTACAAGAGAAAATGTGTTGTTTACAAATTCGCCAACTTCTAGATTTGACCGTTTCCAGAAACGTGCAAACATCAAAGATCAAATCCAATTTCCCTGAAGGACAAATGAACATTACTTAACAAGTATTAGCAACAACTGACAACGTTCCTGACTTTTGGACAGGCACACGAATATGTGAGTTTAATAACTAACTTTCAGTGATCTGCAGATCTTTTCATTTCCCATTGTAATCTATAGTATTGGAATAACAGAAAGTAAATTGAAGTACGTGATATAAAGCTAAATTCAGGAAAGGGACTGTTTTTAGATATAAATAGAAATCACTTTGGTTCTCAACGAAGAAGATTTGTTTTCGACTTACAACGTACAATAAACTGGGATATGAAAAATCATGATAATCATCGAAAAAATTTACATTTAGAAATTACATTTAATAATTCAAATCAAATTGAAAGAAAGATCTTGGTTAAGAGTGACAATGGCCAAATATTTGTATTGTTGATATAACATTGCAATACGTTTTAATATTTAAGCATTATTTCAAATAAAATTCTGTCTTTCATATTTTTCAGATAGGAGGACATTTAAACGTTTAAATCGTACACGTTCAATACCTGACATATAAGATGACTATCCAGATTGACTGCATTCAAGGCATCAGTGAGATCGTTCAAGGTAGGTTTTTCAAGTTTTGACAACTTAGTCTTCCTCCATTGTTTCAGTGCCATCGACATAATGCCATCAGAATTGTGACTAGCATACGTGTACTCAGTGCTCTCCCATTCTTTCTTATTCATTCCCAAATTAATGAAAAATTCTTCAAATAACTTTATTCCAATTTGACCTCCTAATCTAACAAGGTGCTTATCACTTGGTTCTATCTCCAATTCATTGTTTGTCAGTCCTTAAAAAGTACATGTTTATATGTCATTACAATGTCATACACCAGTATCATACACCAGCGTGGAAAACAATATTACAATAAAGATGATGTTAAGAGCACTAACATTTAAAAATACTATATTAAGGATATATTTGTATTGTAAGTGGTAAAATATAACATTTGTTCTGATTGTTACTAGAATGTTTAGTGACTGCAGATCATTTTGAAGTATAATAGTAAGATAGTCTAATATCTTCCTAGTTACGATTTTAATATATAAATAAAGAACATAAGTACATTGACAGAAAGAGAAATAGAGAGGTATAATGAAGTACAGTTAAAATAATGCAAGTTTTAAAAATGTTGTTATATGTGGGTTTAGTAAGTAGCGGAATGCTTAATTTTCCAATAATAAGTGGTTAATAGACAGTCATTTAAGACTATCACGATATCGGATTCATAAATTAAAAAAGAGAAAACACTTGATATATAGGTACACTTTTAATTGTTTCTGTTCAAATAAATTGCTGAAATTCTTAAATCTTATTAAGTAGTATTTCATAAAATTCAGTCTTGTCATCTCTCCCATTGTTTAGCCCGAGTTTCCCAACAATTTTCCTTATAAAGTGCTCATGTACTAGAACATGAACATGTTCATGTTAGTTTCACGTATAAGCTCGTTCGAGGTTAATTTCACGGGAAATTCACATAAGCAAAATTTGCCTGTATCCTTAATGAAACTCATCAATGCATATGGTATAGTATTTCGATCATCATCTATGATTTGGTGTTACATTTTGTTGTGGGACTTTAATATTAATATTATTCATGGTATAATTGTTGCTATATTTACCTTCACATCCATGCACACACATCTTTTGGGTCTGAAATATGGCCAAGAAGTCAACAATTACAATGGAATGGTATTTATCTACTGAAAATTGTTTTGTTATGTGATTCGAAATGTATTTCATTTACTTAATTGATCATAAAGTCTACATGTTGAAGTAAAAATCATATTCTACGGATTTTTCTTTTATAGTAAAGTTTCGTACTTTTCTTTTGAGGAATATACATCCAGCAATATCAACTCAAAACACCTTTAATTGTCCTATTATTTCTCCATAATTGTTCGTGTATTGAATATCAAGAAAATATTTTCCCAAGTGAAATCCCATAGTAGAGAAAAAAAGAACTTCGACATTTAGAGATTTTCAGAAGGCCCATCTTGGGTGCCGCACAACTTTATTCAATACTTGCTAATATTGGCAGTGTATATTCGAAGTCAGTATTTAAACTAATCGTCTGATGATTGTTTATGCATTTCAATTCACATGTTAGTCACCGCAGTTATCTAGTAAAACCACTTAATCTAGGAACACAAAGTCGAGTCAACTTAAAGGATCTTGAATTCACCTTTATGTGGAATGATATGTTTCTATTTTAAAAAAAATGCTTACTTTGTCAAAAACCCAGTATCGAAGATATCTTGTGTCATGTTTTCTCCCCTTTCCACATTTCCAGCTGTCAATTTTCAGGGCATCTTCGGAAGGTATGAAGCAAATATCACTTCCGCATGGAATGCCTACTTCCATGGTGTATATGTCTACTACCTTTGTTGGTGTTATTTTCCTACCAAAACTTTGACAATGGAATAAGAGGGACGACTCAATGTTCCTTGTTAGACATTCTTGTACGCTGGCAGCAATATCTGGTGATATAGAAAGTAATGAGTTCTGGTTGACCATATATACCATAACTCGATTGTCTTCTATCCATATTCGGAGTTCATTGTCCTCACTCACGTTCAACACTGAAGCTTTGTGATACAGACATGGTTTTTGAAATTCGTATTTTAACGGCCAAGCGTTAATTGCTGTGCCGATTATTTTGTAAGCCAGTGCAGTGGGAATAGAATGACGGGCTAAGGTATATCTTAAACAGATCGTTCTTTCTTCCAAGCTGCCAACCAAATTAAAATTTGATGGTCTAATTGCCTTGATTGTGCATGGTACAATGTACACGTGAGGGTTAGAAGAATTTAGTTTAGCATCTTTTGGGATTATCAGAATATCCAAATGTATTAGGAGCTGTATAACAAATTCTTTAATGGTATCACCAGGCATATATCGATGAACTGTTTCTTGTTGCCAAAGCTTAAGAAGGCCTTTTTTGTAGATTTTTCCTGTCATCGTCATTGTTTGCAGAATTGATGTCAGACATTGGTCTGCTGGAAAGAACCTTTCATCTGTTACGAATGACCTCAATATGTTTACCAATGCCGGAGGATGAATGATGATGTGCTTGTCTAATCCAGGGAGGTTGTAGTACATCAATTTACCAAGGGAGTGCTGCACTAAAAGAAAGTCTTCTAACTGAGATTCATTTAAAGCCAGGTCGTCATTAAGCATGTTTACATTTCGTAGGTCTTCCCTTGTTACGATGTTTATATTTTTCATTCTCATGTTGGATAATTGTAACTCTAAAGGAACCCATTGCATTGGTCGACGCTGCCCCCAAGACGATTGTTTCATTGCAAAAATGACGACTTGTTCTTTCATGCTTTGAATTTCGGTGTCACCTTCATCTATTCCTGTTATGAAATAAACCGTATCCAGAAATATGTGATTTCTGTTCTCATGTGTGGAAAACATCTGTGAAACATCTCTGGTGAAGTTTTCTTTCATCTTTACGGTATCATCCTAGAAGTTAAAAAAATGTTTTCTGTTATGGACGATGATCTTATGTTGACATTCAACGTCAATAAAGGGTCATGGTCAAATATTTGTTTTTTGTGTGGCTACTCCAAAACCATATATACATATGATCTGCTTGCCAAGACAATACCATTTTATTTTAATGAAGGGATTGTCCCTGTGGTCATTCCCGCCCCTACATATACTCAAATTGCTATTTATTTTTAAAAAATGGTGAAAATACCCACTACTATATTGTAATTGTTGCAAGAGCTTTTCGGTGCAACGAAGAGTTTGCCCATTAGGAATGATGCTCGGCCCCTCATGTAATTCACTTTTTTATCTCTAAAAGTGATCAGATTTCCACATCTTACCAATATATCTTACTGGCATTGATACATTGTAAGACCTTTCTACTTCACCATAGGTTTTATACCCAATTTCTACTGGTGAAGGGGAGACGTTAGTTTAAGTCTACTTATTAAATAGGTCTTTCTAGTTCGGATATGTTTGAGCAGACGTTCTTCGTATATATATAGACATATATATATTTGAATATATGAGTTGCAGGTGTCGCTTCCCATCATACTGTGTATGATGTTTATTTACCTTGCACAGGTCCCTGTGTGTTGCAGCAAACATAATCATTGGCATACAGTCTTCGGTGTCTTCAGTATATGTCAAAATTGAATCAACCCAGTGTTTAAGCACGGCTGAAAAAAGAAACCAATTAAAGACGTAAACAAGAATACCAATGGTCCTATTATTGTCGAGTTGAATATGTATGTTACAAGTCACAATGTCTTGAATTAACAATAAAATTAACAGTACAATAAAAAAATCGTTTTCTTCTTTTCCGAGAAAATACATTTGATTAATAAAATGAGTGCATTTAAAATAAATAACTGTCGTGTCTTAAAGGAAACAGGGACAGGTAGTTACGTTTCAGATGAAAATATCGTTGATAGGATTGAATCAACTATAGTTTTTTTCTTTAGCAAAACAATATTTTCGCATACATGAAATGAGATGCAATCTTGAATTCAAAGACTAAACAATGACATCTCATAAACACTTGGAGATCATGATCAGCATTAGGTATTTGAACGAAAGAGGTGTCTTGCTTTTCAAGCTATAAATGGCCCCAAGTCGAGACGATTATTACATGAAATTGCCGACACTAGCAAATATCCGCCATGGCAACAAACCTTGTAAACATAAACTTATTAATGTAATAAATCTATGCCACCCGTTTAGGACATGCGCATTCATTTTATAAATTATGACGTGTTAAAAATAGGTATTAGCGCTCTTTATTATTATTGATACGATGAAAACAGGAGAAAAAGAAATGTAATTCAAAAACGAGTCGTACTGTATAATATTGTTACGTATGTAGCAACCAAATATAATTGACATCTTATCAACCAAACATTCAGTTACTAAAGTCGACCCAAATAGATATAGGAAGATGTGGTATGAGTGCCAATGAGACAACTCTCCATCCAAGTAACAATTTATAAAAGTAAACCATTATAGGTCAAGGTACGGCCTTTAACACGGAGCATTGGCTCACACCGAACAGCAAGCTATAAAGGGCCCCAAAAAATTACTATTGTAAAACCATTCAAACGGGAAAACCAACGGTCTAATCTATATAAAAACGAGAAACGAGAAACACGTATGAACTACATAAACAGACTACAACTACTGTACATCAGATTCCTGACTTAGAACATGTGCAAACATTTGCAGCGGGATTAAACGTTTCAATGGTACCAAACCTTTCCCCCCTTTCTGAAACAATAGTATAACATCACAACATAGAAAGACACACTATAAAATATCAATTGGAAGGCTTAACTCAATCAAAAAACGTAAATTAACACACAATGAACGAATAAATTTAATCTGGGATACCTGAATGCAAATACATAGTTAATAAAAATTAAAAAAATTATAAGGGATAAATTATTAAGGTCAAAAGTAAATAAACAGGTTTAAACTGACTTAAAGTATGATACCACTGTGAAATGTTAAACAATATTTAGAAAATCATCACTTTTGAAAAAACCTGCGTCATATTATACACAGGTAAATGAAAATAATTTTGTTGTTACGTATACTTCTTCTGTGTGTATAAAATCTTCCGTTTAGGAATACCAAGAAATTTCTTTAATATCAATAAAACTAATTTAACACTTGGTACATATGGGGTGAATATCAGCAATAAAACTATACAATAAGTGCTAGATAAAACTTCCTGTACAGGTGCAAGAATTTAAGGAGAAATGAAATAATTTTGATGTTCATAGTACGAAGAAGTGAAAATTTGTAGTAATACCAAATAACCAAAGCTGGTATATAGACAAGATCCATGTTAACATTAAATAACAAAAAAAGCATTACAAATAGTATCAACAGGTCAAATTAAAAAGAAAGTACGATTTGAGAGTACTCGCAGTTACTGACAGCTAGTTAAAAGCCAAAACAATTAATAATAAAACAACATGCATCAGAGACTGAAATCAACTAAAACACATCCCAGGGATTTAGTATTTTAACGTCATGAACAGTCAAAGAAGACATGACTTGTGCAATGCCAAAAATAAATGTATCGACAGGTAGTAGGATAGTTAGGAGTGACTTCTTTATAGATAAAAATGAATGTGTGTGTCTCTCTATACATCCCGTTTGAAAAGAAAATACAAATTTAGTTATGTTTTAATTTGCTAATGACAAAAACGATATTAGTGCCAATGTAAACTATATTCAGAGATCTAATTACAACATTGGTACGATAACCCTTACTAATAAGTTTGTTTAAAGGTTCGATGAGTTTACACGGATCACATAGTGATTTCCGCGCCTTAGGTACAATATTACCGTAAAATTTAGGATGTGAAATACCATTTTTAAAAAGTTTTCTACGGGTACAGCAAAATTTACTAATCAAATCTTTGTATCTATGAAAGAATTTAGTAAAAGTTTTAAGTAATTTATGGTAACGAAATCCCTGACTTAATAATTTACCAGTGATGCATTGATTACGTTCGTTAAAATCTATGACATCACTACACACACGGGCATACCGAACGAGTTGGGATATATAAACACCGTATGATGGAGCCAAAGGCACATCGCCGTCTAAAAAAGGAAAATTAACAATAGGGAATGAAAAATCGTCTCTTCTGTCGTAAATTTTAGTATGGAGTTTCCCTTTAGAAATTGAAATGTCTAAATCTAGAAAAGGACATATGCTGCTGTTTATGTTAGATTTAGTTAAAGTAAATTTCGGTAGTATATTTAGAGAACTCTGGATTATTAAACGAAAAAATATCATTCAGATAACGGTAGGTATTGTTGAATGTATCAACCGTACGTATTCCTCCGTCCAAAATTTAAAAGCCACCGTTGCATTTAACAGACAAAATTTTTCGGTTTTTATATTTTCTTATGTTTATCAAGTCCCAGTTAAAGCAGACGCTGCATTATTACACATTTCATTACACAGTACGTTACAAGTTTGATACAATTAAGCTTTTTCATATTAAACAATTTGCAGTTGGTCCGAGTACACAGTTATTTCGTAGTGCATTTCTTTTAGACAATAAATGAAAATTAAAAAAATCCCATCTGCGCTTTCTCAATAATATTTTTACAGTGTGTTGTACTACTTTTGGGACAAATTATATCAAAATTATAGAAAACTTCATCGGCTCTAACTCAAAATATGGACAATTTCATGCTAAGGGGGTCTTCAAATCTTTTGACAGCTTCCGAAGTGCTAATTTTTAACATTTTTCAGCTGGACCAAATCACTACTTTACTTTAAAATTCATGACCCAAATTGTTTTACAGTGTCATTTCACCCCCCCCCCCCCTACTTACTATTTGAGTCATAAAACATGGAGAAATAAATTCGGAAGGGGTATAAAAAAAATCGACAAGTAACACACTGTCCACACTAGGGACTATATTCGTGGACAACGAAAATCAAAGGACGATAACTGTGTACCCGGACCTAATAGGGTAGAAAAAGTTGACCAATCTTTATGAAACTTGGTGTGACCAAAGCTTATTAAATTATAAAACTGCTTACAAAGTTTCATGGCAATAGGATATATATTATAGACAATATGACTAATTCTATATTCAACTTTGAGTGTTAAATTTAGACGTTAAAATTGAAAATTTTCAACTATCAACATTTGGGGCTTAAGAAATTAAAATATTGCAAAAAAATACTTTTGAAATGCCTTAATATATAATATATTATGTAATAAAAGCAATAGAGTACTCATTTGATTTATCAGACTTATCATAATTATTAAAAAGTCAAATTTATATGAGCCTGTGGCTAAAAATGGAGGTTTTCCAATGAAGGGGGGCCTTACATGAAGATGTAATATTTTCCAGCAATTTTAAATTTGTAAAGCTTTTTGGTTATAAATAATCCTTACATATGTATTTAATGTACTTTAAATGGAAAGAAAACTTACAAATAACATATCACATTAGTTTAAAAGGGTCTTAGGCCAAGTAAGACTGAAAATAATTTAGGGTCAATTTAGGCCGTATCACATATTTACATTTAAAAATGCATATTGAAGCTATATGAAATAAAATTTTGTGTCTTTTCTATCATTTCTATACTCAGGTGACATGATACAATAAATCTGAGCACAAAAAGACTTTTGCATTCAACTTTTTTTGCAGACAGTATGGTCTGATACAAAGATTTTTCACTTTTTAGTGAAAAACATGCATGCAATTTTAGTCTCAACAGGCTTATATTTGAACCACTTGCTATCCTACAGAAGAAAAGAAAGATATTATGTGACATAAAACAGGTACAAAAGACATTGTTAAGTGCTTTTTATACAAATTTAGTGAGGTCTTTATAATGGACTTCAACTTTTATGTTCCAAGCTCCTCACATTTAACTTGATCCAAACAGGCCGTTAGACGAGGATCATATATATACAACACATTTTGCACATATTGTCTGAGATAATCTTCTTTTCTGTAGATTCAAAGTTCACAAATGAGTAATACAACTGGATTGAAGCATAGAAACACAAATATTGACACATAAAAACCTGTCAGATAGAAAGTCAGAATGCCACTTATGCATCAAAATTGAAAAAGCTATGAAATGCTTATTTTGACGATAAAATGCCAAAATTGGTCATTTTTGCAGAAATTCTATCAAATAAAAGTTTAAATCCTTTAGTTTTATGCTATTTGATAAATTGAAACCACCAAATCATTCAGGGAAGTTGCCAAAGTACAGATTCTATATTTCCTGATTTCACCTCTTAGGTCCGAGTACATAGTTATTTCGTAGTGCATTTCTTTTAGACAATAAATGAAAATTAAAAAAATCCCACCTGCGCTTTCTCAATAATATTTTTACAGTGTGTTGTACTACTTTTGGGACAAATTATATCAAAATTATAGAAAACTTCATCGGCTCTAACTCAAAATATGGACTATTTCATGCTAAGGGGGTCTTCAAATCTTTTGACAGCTTCCGAAGTGCTAATTTTTAACATTTTTCAGCTGGACCAAATCACTACTTTACTTTAAAATTCATGACCCAAATTTTTTTACAGTGTCATTTCACCCCCCACCCCCCCCCCCCCCTACTTACTATTTGAGTCATAAAACATGGAGAAATAAATTCGGAAGGGGTATAAAAAAAATCGACAAGTAACACACTGTCCACACTAGGGACTATATTCGTGGACAACGAAAATCAAAGGACGAAAACTGTGTACCCGGACCAGTTATGGTTTTAGGCAAATTATGTTCAGTATTTTGCAACATTTAAGTTAGAAATGTTTTTTGCAGATACCAATTTTCCATTTCCTTTAAAAGTTCTTTGAAATTATATTGCCATGTAAGCAATAAAAGCTCAGTAATTGATTTCAAGGTAATCATCCAGTAGTATTGTTTAATATCTAGTAGAAATGCAATAATATTCTTAATCCGAAAGCTCTTCTGAATCGAAACAATAACATTCTGTAATCCTTAATGAAAAACACAAACAATTCCGAACATTATCGATGAATAGATTCATTTGGACTCTCGTTAGAAACTGAAAAAGCAGGTCATTTTCACTATTTTGTAGCGAATACAAATGTATTTTCATATTTTCTGCACATTGTTTTTTATCCTGCAAAATCTAAATATTCTGATTAAGAAGTTAAGTAAATCGACATTTCTTAGACGCGAACTGCAAAGAGAACACCAAAATGTACTGACGTGAACAATAGCTTTACTTCGGAAACAGAATACCAGCAAAACTGTATGTTTACTATACTTATATCGCTTGAGTTATATATACACATGTGTATATGTATTGTAAACTATATATATATAATGGATTGCAGCATATTTCTGAATATGAGTCAACATACTTCGCATTTTAATACTTGAAAAAAAATGATCATTTCCATGAACGTAGAATGTATCTTGTATTTACTCATGTTTTTAAACTTACATGCAGCAACAACCCCCTCGGGATATTCTCCAAGCTGAGTATGTAAACCAAATCGACCATCGAACATCAATAAAAATGTTCCACTGTGTTGTATGAAAAGCTGATGAGTCATATCATATGATTTCTGCCCACCAAAATCGATCAGATCTGAAGGTGCTATTTCAATTCTGTATTGCCCATTTCTGACTTCTTTTAAAATGTCGGATTGAATTTGCAGCCTCTCACATTCTAATGTTTGTATCTCATTAGTTGCCAAAGATATACATTTGTGTGACATATGTATACTTTTATCTTTCAGTACAGATTCTGTCTGTGATAAAAAATGTTGAAAGACAGTGTGGTCTGTTGAATTTGTAGTAGCCATTTGTCCTTCTTGCATGTCTGTGTTTGTCGATTGAGACGTTATAACATCTGTTTCAACTGCTTGACTGCTGCTACCAGGACTTGATTTTGTTTGCTGTCTAGCTTCCATTTGAGACCCTTTGCAAACGCCTGGCTTTCCTCGAATAATTTTTGCAAAAACCTCATGTCCTCGTTGGCCTTATAAAATACAATACATTGTAATAATTCAAGTATATGGTTTTCTTGAGTTGAAACATTTACCAGAACAGATTGATGAAATTTGAGATATCAAACTGACTAGGTTATGATTTCTGCCTCTTTTGCTTTAACCGCGTAACCACAGGTGACATAGACCAGCCTTTCTTTCTTTCTCATATGTTTTAAAAAATATCTTTCTAACTTAAAGTTGATGGGGTGTCTTCCTCCATCTTGGATTTTGAAGAAGCAGATAGCAAATGGTCTAGATCTTTAATGAAATGGGCAAATTTTGAGAGTAGTATCTAATTCATGTGTAAGACTTTTCATGTTAATATAGAAAATTATGTGTTTTATCAAATTTACGGCTGTATGTTATACTAAAAAACACAATATTTTTGTTGGGTAAATTTTTTTCAACTTTGCCACATAAGGGGAGATAACTCAGATAGTAAGGGATATAACTCAGATAAGTAATTTGTCTGATAAAAAGTGTTGTGAATTTTTCTATCTTTATATGTAGCAAGAAAACAAGTCCGGTGACCCCATTTTTTTTTCTTATCTGAAATCATGTTATAAGAGCTATCTGCTCACATTTTATCTAAACATTCTATGGTGTAGTTTTCTTTTTATCACACAAAATTGGATATTCCATGCATAATCTATATAAATCTGACAATTTTGCACAACCTGTAGCGTGAAAAAAAGTCCGGTGACCCACACTTTTTATTATCTTTTGGAAATAAGCATGATAAAAACAACATTTTGAAAAATAATTAAAAAAATCTATGGATTTTGATTTAGACCCGAACCCCATCCACCGTAAGATTATTAAGTTTGAAGTCCAGCGGTATTCATCTTGAAATGATTGTCACCTTCAAATTTCGACATCTACCTGATATTGATTTAAAAAACGATAAACTGTAGATATACAAAGTCTTAAAGATTTCACTATTGATACTATCTGTTTTCTACTCCAATGGTTTGATATCTTTGGTCAAGTGATATCTTCCATGATATAAAACATCAGCTTTGAATAATTAAGTTAATGTTAATGGAAAACTGAGAGTTTTTGCAATTACAAAAGAGAAAGACGATATGATTAGAACAACCATAGGTCAGACATACCCTCTCTAAGCGGTACCATTTTCTTCTTTTTAATATCAATACCATTTCTGCCAAAATATATGACCACTCCGTCTGTAGAGTTCCAATTTAGCGGAATTTCGTTGCCTATAAGCAAGCTTGCCAGAGTACTTTTCCCTGCTTGACAAGGGCCACCTAATAACGATCAATATTATTATCTACCTTCTAGTTTACAAATAAACGTTCGACACCAAAATATTGTACCAACGTTCGAGTAATTACAAAAGCACTAAGGTGAATAATACCATCAATTTCGTCTAGTAAAACAACAACGATGTTGATGATCTAATACATGTAGTAATTCAAACAGTATGTTTCCACTTTATTCGATGATTCCTTGTAAATGTCATTTTTTGAAACATGTGCAATACGGGAGAAAATCGGTATAATATTTTACATGAAACTCGATTTGTTAATGTATCTTACGCTCATATCAGATGTTTTTGATTCCATTGTTATCCACAACAGCACAAATAAGAGATCAAAGACGGTAAGACTTTATTTGTTTGTAACGACTGTGAAATATGCCAAAAAGACACAATCACACGAAAGGAACAAAACAAGAAAGTAAGCACATAACATTGTGATGTTTTCACTTCAGTATGTCATTTTATCCATGAAATTGCGTTATTATCCTCATATCAATTATTTATCTTTTATTGCTTATGGTTAATTGTATGAAATATTTATTTGATACTAAAATATAGAGATTCAGTGCAATTATGACATGTCGAAATCCTTTTATGCTTTCAAGCGATAGCTAGATCTTATCATATTTCTGCACCTACCTGTTCAAATTCTTCAATTGAACTTTAACATAAAGTGTTCCATAATTATTCGTTCATCAAAAGTGTGACAGTTATTTGTTTTGGGTTTAATTCAGTTCATGATTTTTCTGTAAAACTTTGATTTGCGATTTTTAAATATTTCTTTAATATTTAAACATTCTCAAACTGATTTTTTTTTTTTTATAAAAGTTGTAAAAGTTTTCTCGAAATAAAATGGAATGGGTTATTTATTATATTCAATGAAAATTGATGCCAATATTAAGTATGTCAATTAATGTGATTGATGTTTTAATGCTTTTTGTTTTGTTTTCGAGAATACTACATTTCTACTACCCAGACTCAGACGGTTCTCGTATGTCAGATATTCGCCATTTGACAGCATACTCTGGAAATCTCCAGCATTAACCAACCAAGGGAGTTGAATGTCCTTGCCTACAATAAAAAAAATTATAAGGAATCTGTAACTGCACATATATGAACATTGCAAACATACTTACACATGGACATCTTGTAAAAGACTCTCAGTAAAACGTCATCATCAAATGAAATACAATATGTCCTTTAATACATCTACAGACTGTTAAAATGAATCTAAAAACTGGACCAACAATGACATTTAATAAATAAGCTAGTGGCAAAAGAATTCGGGTGACAAAAACTTTCGAAAAATTCCTTAAATTAGATTTGTAAAAAACTCTTTTTTTAAGACTTTTGGTTTTATCTGAGATTTATAAAACATAAATATATGTGATAAGCAGGGGGAATATAATAAAGATCAGTTTAACTGATCATGTATTGTAACGTTTATGGGTCGGCGTAAATCCCCTGTTTCTATTTTTAATTTTTATGAATAACTAGGTTTGCCCGTTCAGTTTTTACGGGGATCGTTTTCCCGTGCTAGATTTGATGTCCAGACATGGATCTTTTAACCTCGTCTGGACAATACTTCTTCAGTTGGGCAAAACTTTCGTACTGATAAGTTGAACTTTGAATTTTATTATTTGTTTCGTTTTTAATGATTTTACCGTTTCAAAGACATATACCCTATATCTCCTTTTATCTATATTCGATACCCATATGTTCATGCATTGTAGGGGATCTTTTTAGAATAAAACTACTCCTCATCTTGATTAGAAAGAGTCAATTTTAATTAATGTGGCTGATCAAACTAAACTACAGCACCAAACCTACCATTTGAATTGTATACATTCCTGTTCAAAAACTTATTATATCTATCAACAAAGACGTTGCACTAAAAAGTAAAATCACAAAAATACTGAAGTCCGAGGTAAATTCAAAACGAAAAGTCCCTAATCAAATGGCAAAATCAAAAGCTCAATCACACAAACGAATGGACAACAACTGTCATATTCCTGACTTGGGACAGGGATTTTCTTATGTCGAAAATGGTGGATTAAACCTGGTTTTATAGCTAGCTAAACCTCTCACTTGTATGACAGTCGCATACAATTCCATTATATTGACAACGATGTGTGAACAAAACAAACAGACATAGTAGGTAAAATGTCATCAATAGGGGTACAGCAGTCAACATTGTGTTATCAACATAATCACTATAAAAACAAACAAATATGTAAACAAAGTTGTTTTTTTAACATTTACCATGGCACAATAACACAATGATGGGATGTATAAGTACAGAGCCACGTCGTATGTACATGTAACAAAGAAACACATAAAGGCATATAGACAAAGCATATTAGCAAAAATCCAGTTACTTACTGTCAGTAACATTGACAGCAGTTATTATTAAAGTAATTTCGTTTTGGTAGATTTTTCTTTTTGATGTGTCGATCGGAATAGTCAACCAAGTCTATTGAAACTGATTTTCAGAGTTTGATTCTGCTGTTTCACCGCTGTCTAAATATACTTTAATCCTTCTATATTTGCATGTGCCTTGCCTTTCAAGAATCAAGTGAATGTAATTGCACCTTGTCGTAAGTTGTTATCTTATCTACTATGGTTGCATATAGTGTTTAAATCTTATAGCTTAAATAATGCCGTTGGTTTTCTCGTTCACGTTGTTTTACATACCGTAATAACGTTTTATACGGCATGATATTGCTAATTGTTTACTGCAGTACAGCGACTTAATATGTAGTTGCATTATAAGTACATGGTGGATAGTAGTAACCATACAACATTTCCTATTTTTTATATTTCCAGAAACTGAGTCATCGACCATGTCCATTTTTAATGTATGGTGTTCTAAGATATTTTCAACACCGTTTACAATAATCAATAACTGAATCTACAATGGGTTATTATAAATAGAGTGAATGATTTCTTCATGTGGCTGTCCCAAGTCAGGAGCCTGTATTTCAGTTGTTGTCGTTAGTTCATGTCTGTCATATTTGTTTTTCGCATATTGTTTTGTTATATAAAAAATGCTCATGTAAAATGGAACAGGAAAGGCCTTTGGTAATTAACCAAATTAAAATATACCAACCAGTATTCAAATTCAGAAAAACATAATTTGCATCGGTCGTAAATAAAATTAATATAATATATTTTTCTTGAGTAACTTATATAGATGCTTACCAATTAGTTGATCTTCGAGTTGTGATATTCTTTCTTCATTTTCTTTGTCTCTTTGATGCAAATCCTGAAGTTCCTCGAAGTATTTTTGTTCAGTGGCCTCATCCATACAGCATGCTTGTAAATGTTCAACTGTGGAAACAAATTCATTGTTACGTTTATTACACACTTTCTCAAATCTTTCTGCAATGGTCTTGAAGACATCGAAATATTGGTTTAATTCCCGATCGGTTACTTTGGTGTTTCCTCTGTGTATAATTTCATCTCTATTTCTACGACATCTCTCAATATCATCACCAATTTCGATTTCATTAATCAATGGCTCGTTTGGATGTTCCCATCCCTTGGTTGGTCGAGCAGCAGTCTCATGCAGATTTCGTAGAATAGTATATATAAGAGGAATATCAAAGTCATCGTATCCATTTTGTTCAACCTTTCTAAGTCTTGCCCATTCTCCAGGTTTGAGTCGGTGACTTAAAGATTTGTTTCTATTGCAATTCCTATAAATTGTATGGGTTTTTTCAAAATGTAACAGAACCTCTTGCAAGAATGTAGGTAAAAGATGATGTACAGCGTGACCGAGACGAGCATAATTAGTCTTATAACAATCATCACTCCTGTTAATAGTAGGCATGGTCTCAGAATGAAAATCATCTATCGGATAATCTGTCTTTTCTTGTTTTAATTTGCTTGTACATTTATTCTCATTGGATGAAGTCGTACTTAATTGAAAGGACCTTTTGTCATGTCCAATTTGCATGCTACTTCTTTTTGGTGTTTCTAATACATCTTGCATCTGTAAACCTGAAAAGTTAATTCTATGGAAATAAAAAAGTTGCTCTTTGATTATATTAGAACAACTTCTTTAAAATCCTACAACCTTGCAGTTGAAAGTATACACGCTTTATGATATCAGCAAAAAAAAACCCAATAATTCTAATTACCAATTTGCAATCGTTACTTTTGTATCTTAGTTTCTATTTTGCTATTTTGATAATTTACGTGTCATTATCACACATAAACTCTTTTCTGTGGCAAATATAATTTCAGCATTATAAATAAATTAGGCATATAAAACAGAAAGTTCATCGTGAAAGTTTCTATCCCGATTATGTCAGTTATTGTTTTAGTCCTTTTAATTTTCCTATTATCATGATTATTGTGATATGGGTATAAGATATATATCTATTCCCACGATTCTGAAAAAAGATGTAAACAAGAAATAATAGCAGATGGATTTCCGTCGCGGAATATTTTATCAATTGTTGATTTGTATTAGGATTAATATACATGTATTTTTAATAAGATTTGTTGCCATCAATTTTTAATGGAAGGATAAAAATATCAATTGATCGCCCCCTAACATGTCACTACTTCATTCAAAGCTTTTCCGATGAAGAAAATCTATAAACGCGGATTTCTGAAAAAGAAGTGGTAGGAATGAAGACACCATTCAATACCGAAGAAACAAAGTTAAAGAACGGGTAAATGACAAAAAATTAAAGTAAAGTTGCTTAATCAAACGTTCAGTGGCATAGAGAAATTATGCCGACAACAAATTACCGAATGATACCATAGGTAGATCGACGGGAATTAGGATTCGGGTAGGGGGGGATAGATGTAAAGATATAGTCGGATACTGCCCATCATATCCTCATTGTCCATTAGCAGACGCTGAGTGATCAAAACGGCTATAATATTACAGTTATCTAGTAAATTTTGTACAATAGTACTTTATACATGATATATAAGATATATAGCAGATATGCATGCAAAAGCTACTTTATTTAAGTCTTAAACGAAAATATAAATCTACCAGTTTTATCTCTAAAAACATTTATACCAAGCTGGAAAGTTAATATTTTTCCTGTGTACTAGCTTTTGACGGTCATGAGACGTATAGGTAAAATAACGAATTACGTTTCTATTTTTAAGCAAAAATCACGTATCACGTCTGGATTGGTTTTGTATGTCACGCTTACATGTTTGAAATCGCACATCAAGATCCCAACACCAATTGGATGTGTTTATGCATCATAATTAAACAGTAAATGTAACTTTTTAAGGATATGTATCTAAACTTATCAATACGGATTCATACCTTTCAGTTGATCTTCAAGTTGTGATATACGTTCTTTTTTTTCTTTCTCTCTTCGATGCAAATCCTCAAGATTCTTTAAGTACTCATTCTCCATAGCCTGGTCCATACAGCATGTTCGTAAACGCTCCAACTCGAAGACAAATTCATTTTCATTTTTTTGGCAAACCCTTTCAAATCTACACGCAATGGACTTTAATTCATTATAATAATTGTTAAATTCTTGATCTGAAACACAGGTGTTTCCTCTGTTTATTATTTCATGACGCAATCTGCGACATCTTTCAAGATCATCCCCGATTTCAATTTCGTTTTCCAATGGTCCACTAGGATTGTCCCATCCCCTGGTTGGTCGAGTAGTAGGTGCATGCAAATGCCGTAAAATAGAATATATAAGAGGAATATCAAAGCCAGCGTATCCATTTTGCACAGCATTACTTAGTCTTGTCCATTCCCTTGTTTTAAGTAGACAACTTAAAGATTTGTTTTTACTGCAGTTGATACAAACTTGCTCGGGATTTTCAAATTTGAGAAGAACCTGTTGTAAGAACATAGGTAAAAGATTATGTGCCGCGTGACCAAGGCGAGCGTAATGGGTCCTATGAGAAACGGTCCTATCAATACCAGTATCCATTGTATTACAATTTTATCCTCATGGTTTCCTGGAAAGAATAAAAGATACACAGTACGGTAATTTTCCGTAAATTTACTTTATATAGAATAACTAAATGTACATGTAATGTAAACAGAACAATTAACATTAAGAATTGTCTACTCCCATGTTAACATGTATATGCCCTTGGAGAAATTTGGCACATCTTTATGGATTGTATGAAATATTTAAGTACTCCAAGAAGAAGTCAATCTTTTCAACGCTCTAAAAAAAATTAAACCGCATAAATCGAGAAGAGACCGGCGAAATCATTGACAAAACAACTAGAGACTTTGAAGAACATGTGTCGCTCAACTATGTCTATATACATCTACAAAACTCTCCAACATTTATATATTTTGGAGTTTAGCGTGACGTCCATTTTCGCTGAACTAGTATATTACTGTTAAGGGGTCAGCTGAAGTCTCCCTCAAGGTGCGGGATCTTCTCACTTTGTTGAAGACCCACGATTGTCTTTGGTCGGGTTGTTGTCTCTTTAACACATTTCCCGTTTCTATTCTCAAATTTATAGAATATAAATCATGACTTAAATTTCTTTTTTGTTGATCTGGTATTGCTGATGTTTTTTCAGTCTAAGTTTACTGATTTTTCTCTATGTTCTATAGTTTCTGCCCAAACTCAAAAAGATTAAAGTCATTTGAGGGCAATCAATCTAATAGGAAGATAACTAACAATTTTAATTATTCTGACGTTTGACGTTTTGCCGATGTTGCCTTGCTGATCATTTATGCAATTTAAAAAATTTCTATCTATCGATTTTAGTTTTCAAGTACATTGGATGTGTTATGATGGATATTTTAGTCTTAGATACACGATTTTTTTATTAGTTGTTATTGGTTTTGAACTAGCTGTCAGTAACTGCGAGTACATAAATTTCTTTTCATTACGAGGCATTATGAATTTTATAAAAAAAAAATGGATGTAAACAATTAAAGGCAACCGTACGGCCTTCAACATTGAGAAAAACCCATGCCGTATGGTAGGCTATACAAGGCCCCGACATGATAAATATGAAACAATTCAACGGTTTGCATTCAACCAGTCTAGACGTTTAAAAATTTACTAAGATCTGTTTGATTTTCTTTTCCTTCCTGTCTGACGAGGAAATCATAAGTTCGCCTGAACGTGCATCTACAAGAAGTCATTATAGGCGTGAAGTTGATAGTTCTACAAACATCCCTCCAAGCAATTAGACAACGGCATAACAAAAAAGATCTTCACAGTCTTTGAAGCAAAAGTTCAAGCCTTAAACCAACCTGCAAGTAAGCTTTGTAAGTAATAAAAAGCAGTTCAGATTTAATGATCAAGCTTCCAAGTACATTGAAATATTGAAAGCCGCCATTTCGTCAGATAATCGTGACTATGCTCTAAAACTGTTTAAAAAGTCTTACAAGATATTATTGCTTGCAACAAAACTGTCAAGATTGATGACAAGTATGGTTTGGACACCATCAGCGAGTATGTAGTTAACGCTCTTGCTGATAATTCTGACAATACGCACCGTCTACGACAAGCCGAAACCAGTGCTATACGTAAAAAAAAGAAAGTCGCACCCAAAGATACATCAAATGAATTCGCAACTGATAAACTTTTTCGTGGCTTTAGCTGAAAACATGAAACAAAAAGTTACCAATAGTGCACGAACAACACCAAGATATAATGGTCCAAGATCAAGCACCGCAATCTTCAGAGCAATGAAAGGGCCATCTCCTCAAGACATCTGCTACTACTGTGGTGCCACAGGACACTGGTCGTCTAACTGTCCCGAAAAGTCAACAAGTCTAACAAAACCAGTAGTTCCAAATGAGGTATTATCTTTGATTAGCTTTGATTTGTGTTCAGACACATACGAGTATGAGAATGAGTCAGTGTAATTTTATAATGTAAAAGTTACATTATGTAATATTTTACAATTTTGGAAAGAAAACTTGTATTGGCTGATAGTTAAAATTTTTAATTTTACCTATGCTTGAATATAGTATTCTCTTTATAATTTACAAATACACCTCCGTCTGTATTTTTGATAACAATATATCTGCTTTTGAACACAAAGATTTTGTTTAGATCCAAAAAAGTTCAGTTTGGCTTGGTTTTTTATGGGATCTACATAGGTTGTTTTAAGAGTACTCGAAAAGAAAATGTTGAATATTTTGCAATTTTATTGCTTTAGTTCTTGTAAATCCTTGTAATATGACTGCAAGGAAATTTGCAGGGGTAATTGGTAAAATCATTGCATTATCACCCGCATTAGGTAATATATGTAGAATTATGACAAGACATTTACATCGCTTAGTAAACGAGCGATCCTCTTGGGACTTTAGAGTTAAGTTAGATCATAAAAGTTATGTTCATCAAAGAGTTCGAATTTTGGCATTTTACACTGAAATCTTTACCTAATTGTGTGCTAGCTCAAATTCAGAAACTTTCCTAGAGGTTAACTTATAATGGTGCAAAAAAGTTCTATTTGGAAAGAGCTTATGGCAGTGATTTTGACTTTGAACAATTATCGAAGTGTCCGGTGTATGTAGAGCACGCTATTAATTAGCTACATGTATAGGCACACAAAAACTTTCAAAGCCTTTGGAAGCCTTCATATTAATAGAGACATTCGAGAGAAAATTATCCAGATTAAACAAAAAATGTGCGGGTTTAGTGGAGTGACAGATTGATTTTTTCCAAGTACTGTGATAAATTTATCAAACTTACTTACTATGTAAATTTAATCAATATGGAAGTGTATACTATATTCATATGATGAAGACATAATCTTTTAATCAGTTTAATTGAAGTCTGGAGCTGGCATGTCAGTAACTGCTAGTAGTCTGTTATTATTTATGTATTATTGTCATTTGTTTATTTTCTTTTGTTTCCTATTCTGACATCGGACTCGGACTTCTCTTATACTGAAGTTTACTGTACGTACTGTTGTGCGTTTGTTTTTTTTCTACATTGGCTAGAGGTATAGGAGGAGGGTTGAGATCTCAAAAACATGTTTAACCCCGCCGCATTTTTGCGCCTGTCCCAAGTCAGGAGTCTCTGGCCTTTGTTAGTCTTGTATCATTTTTAATTTTAGTTTCCTGTGTATAATTTGGAGTTAAGTATGACGTCCATTATCACTGAACTAGTATACATATTTGTTTAGGGGCCAGCTGAAGGACGCCTTCGGGTGCAGACGTTTCTCGCTGCATTGAGGACCCATTGGTGGCCTTCGGCTGTTGTCTGCTCTATGGTCGGGTTGTTGTCTCTTTGACACATTCCCCCTTTCCATTCTCAATTTTATTGTATTACAATTCATCCCATTCTTCACTCCCGTTCACCCGCACAAACGTGCACCTTTCCCGTCCAATAATCCCCCATATCCCCCGGATGATTAGGGAGTAAGAATATGGTCACTTTGGTCTTCTTCCGAACATCAGTAAAATTTTGGTAAAAGTAGGCAGCCACAACCACGAAAGCGTCACGCTCCGTGCACGCTAAGTAACCTAGCAACAACTCTTTGCGAGGTCCGTAGATGGCCTGATGCAAGGCAACATTTCTGTCCCTATCAAATATATCCTAATTTTCCATTGGCACTAAAAATTTCCCGACCTTCATCATGTTCATTCCGGACGACTCTACTACAGTACACACCTGTTGTATTTTGTTCATTTGTTCTCCTGAATATGCATGAAATATTTGCCACTGGACGTTAAGCTAACTTTAATAGATATGATTATAAACCATGATTCCTCGGTGTAGGTGAGACATAAAAGGAGATGAATCATGAACATCGAGAAAGCAACACAAGATGGCTAACAATCAAACGGTAGAGTAACTTTGACTGAAGGTACTATTTTCTTACATAGACAAGCAAGCAATCCTATATTAAATTTTGCCACCAACATGACCGGATGAAAAGTATGTTAATTATTTGGACTATCATCTTTCTGACTTTAATTATTATATCTTTTAATTGTCATTATTAGCTCAAATATTCCCACACAATTATCTTTTGTCAAAAATATATGTTTCTACTAATCCGATAATGGACATCGTATATACGTGTCAAAGACAGATTATCTAAACAATGGACAATAATTGCTTAATCCGTAGTTACATGTATTTCTTTATTATTCTGTTTTATATACTTCTTAAAAATAATTTATATTCAGTTTTGGAAAGGTTCTCGAACCGTAAACACGGGACTCAATATTGTAACATCGTTTATATTCTTGTTGGATCGTTTATTAAATTGTTAAACTTTATACCGACTTGAATCTTCATTTAATACCCAGCAAATAGGCTGGCTATACATGGTGTTAGAGACTCGTGAGTGTTATCTATTATAGATCAACACAAGATTCCGTTACCTCAGCAGCCAAGCGAAATATCCCCCAAGGACAAGTTACAAACAAGTGAATAGCTTACCACAGAATTCTTATATTTCGGACGAACTATATGTGGACAGTATTATTAAATACAATGGATTATTACAGATATTCCTTAAGACCAGAGTGGATGTGGAATTATTCGCCGTATCGCTTTAATCCAGAAAGAAGGAACTTGATCAGAATGTGTGGAAAATGTGGAAAACAACATAACAACAAGAGTTGGTGTGCCGCAAGAAATTCAAAATGCTTCAAATGTCAAAAACCAGGACACTTTGCTCGGCAGTGCTTCACTCGTGTTTGCCGAGTTAAAATTCATAAGAATGAACTTAAAACTGTTTCAATTTCGACACAAACGGAAAATTGTAACCATAAGAAATCAATTAAGAAAAAGGAAAGAGATTCTAAAAGACTTCAAGATTATTTTGATCGAAAACGGACACTTCAGGAACGTCCATTTAACAAAACCGGGAATACTGTCTTCATTTCAACTATCAGTAGTGATTGTTTTCGAAGGGACCAAATTGAAACTTTAAAAACGAAATTGGAAGACGAAAGTTTTAACCATACATCTGCATTAATGGAATTGCAAGAAGAACAAGAAACTGTTCGGAAGCTTCGTGAAACAATTAAAAATCGAGACGCTGAAATTATCGAACTGGAAAACACCATACAAAAATATGAGAGAGGACACGATAAAATAGCAGACTATGTCACTGAGATAAAAGTAGAAAAAGAAAATTGGAAACTACAGTGTAATGATGTTTCAGAAATGTACAATGTAGTTAGAAAAAGACAACTTAATTTAAAGGAAATTTGCAAAAATTACAAATATGAACTAGAACAATTAAGAAACAACACTCAAAAATGTTCAGGAAATAATCATCAAAACAGGCGTAACTATCAATACCGTGGAAGAAGATTTTAGTTATGAAAATTTAAATCCCGTGGACGTGATTCTGGACGAGAGTGGCAAATATGACCGGATGAAAAGCATGTTAATTATTTGAACTATCATCTTTCTGACTTTAATTATTATATCTTTTAATTGTCATTATTAGCTCAAATATTCCCACACAATTATCTTTCGGTTAAAAGTTATGTTTCTACTAATCCGATAATGGACATCGTATCTACGTGTCAAAGACAGATTATCTAAACAATGGACAATAATTGCTTAATCCGTATTTACATGTATTTCTTATTATTCTGTTTTATATACTTCTTAAAAATAATTTATATTCATAAATGTAACAGTGGCTCTTGACCTGTTAAAAAGTCGTTAACCTGTTTATACGTTCGGTTGATTTCTTACTATTTCCATTATTTTACAATGATTCCCATGGTCAGTCATTTTACATTAACTACATTCTATCCATATAGTATCATACATATTTCTGTCTGGATCCTCAGTTTGCATAATTTAAAACTTTTCGAAACAAAACAAAAGTAAAAATACCATTCGGTATAACCTTGCTAACATTAGTACAACGTTACCACAACTACTAGTATATTGATTAAAATTGTATTTTTGATTTTGAATTACTCATTTTCATAAATTATATTGACATTGAATGTATTTCTATTGATAAAATATAATTACCGTCTCTGTCACTACTGGTATCGTTTACAAATTAACAAAAAAAAACGTAAACATATCAAGCGTAACAATACTTAGATATGAGCATTTAATAATCACGTGTACTTTACATGTAGCTTCACATTTTTGGCAGACCTTCTGTAATATGTAGAATTTGAATATGACAATGAAAATACAAAACAATATTTCACGGTTCACACCTTCATTTTAAATATAACATATGTAAATAATGTATTTATTTCACCAATATATATTCAATAGTTTGAAGGTTTTACGATATATAGCTATAAAGACAATATATTTAATGTTTGATTTTTATAGAGTATAACATTTTGTATAATGCTTAATTTTATGTTTATATTCAGTCGGATATTGAACCTGTAATGTACTAATGCGACTTAGGAATATGAACATACCTGTATTATTATAAGAAAAATCACAATGTAAGAACCATAACTACAATTTTACTTTCCGCCAACATTTTCTTCCTGAATGGCTAATTTTCTAGAACTTGGGTTATTGAATACAGTGCAATCGGTAGAAATGGTTGTAAATCAATCATAGATAAATGAAGTTTGCTCACTGAAATAACTGAATAAAGTTATGAAAGAATTATGTTGATACTTGCTATTAATAATCAGCTTTTTTAATATGTTCAACTTCAGGACAAACAATACTCAGTAAGGTCTAGATCACTCATCTGCTGATAGAGCACCTGCTGATATAGCACCATAAGCTGGCAATATGGCACCTTTTTGGTAAATTTTTTCCCTCCCTTTGCACAGAATCTTTTAAAGTTTCAGAGAAAAATTAAAAGACGAGATGTGCGTTTCTACCACCATACATCCACAAATGTATTTTTACAAAAAAGATCTAATATCTAACAGGGTTAGTCCCCAGGGGTCACCCCCACCCCCTCCCATTTAAGAAAGTTCTAATATCTTGTAAATGGTCGAGATCCCCACCCCTAAATCATATATATTCTGGTTTGTCATGCTAAAACACTGTGCGGGACAAATTTGCCATTCCAGAATTGGCAAATCTGACTTTGTTGTTTTACAAGGTATCAAAAATATTTTTTGGCCAAGTGATAGATAATTAAAAAAATTAAATTTCCCCATATGTCCCAACATGTCATTGTTGTCACTGTTGTCACCACAGCTGATTAAAAGTACTTTTCCCATGGGAAATTTTAAAATTCCCATGGGAATATTAGAAGTTCCCACGGGAAAATTTAAAGTTCCCATCGGAAAAAGTATTTTTCCCATGGGAATTTTAAAGTTCCCATGGGAAAAGAAGAATACAAAAAGTTCCCATGGGAATTTAACTTTTCCGATGGGAACAGATTATCTTCCCATGGGAACAATTTTTCTTCCCATGGGAACATTTATTTTTCCGAATGGAAAATTTGTCTACCTATGGGTATCCATAAAACTCTGATTATCCAGTAAAATATGAAGCAATGACAAGGAAGTTTTTAAATTAAGTTGTGTGTGTGTGTTGTGATAACAAAATATTATTTTTTCTTTTATTGAACTTTATTGGAAAATAGATAAAAAATGTTTATAACAACTTTTTTCCGGTGCGTAGAAATACCACAAATTTTGATTTTTTTTTTACAAAATACAAGACCCATAAAACAAAAACACTATAACATGCTGAAATAATATATTCATTTACAATCTGTATACACGTGCGTAATTAACGGGTTCTGGTTGAATGAACATGAATTTCAATCGATTACACACAGATGACAATCAATAGAGTGTGGCACGTGTCGATAAATATAGATTCTACCACTGCATCGAGTGTGATACGATATTTATCCACTCAAGACAGTTAAATTTTCAAATTTAAAACGCGAGGCTCGCCGAGCGTTTTAAATATTTAAAATTTAACTGTCGGGAGTGGATAAATATCGTATTACACGAGATTTGGTGGTGGAATCTGTTTCTCTAATGATTTTCAAACAATACGCAGGCAAATTTATTCCTTCTTTTCGAATGATCTGCAAAAATATGTGTTCTTTCTATGTGACGTCATCATGCATGGTCGCCTTTTTTCATGTCGTCACAATAGGAAATTCAGAGGAAAGCAAGAAAATTCGACGTCATAATCGGATTTTAACCAATGAAGAACTGAGATCAAACGAACCACACGTTGATTAAATTTTTTTATACAATGGGTGCAGAAAGGGATAAATTGACGAAGAATTAGAGAAAACATTTAATAACACTGTAATCATGGTCATTACTAACGATATGATTAAATAATTTGGAATTTTTTTATTTATTTATAATAACATAGTCTACTTTTATATTCCATGTCCTTTGTGCCAACTATATCATCCCATTAAGGCCCTAGTGCGTAATATTGAGGTAATCATTTGCGGTATTTCTACGGACGTCTTTATTTCAACAATTTGATTCCTTCCGTATTATATTTTGTATACTAGGCAGTTTATGTAGATGAATTACAAGAACAGAAAATAGTAAATTGAAGTCATATTATTAGTCTCTGTTGTATTGTTTTAAAAACTTAACATTGACATGGATTAGTGATTTCTGTGACTGTTTTTCATATATATACACGTTCATGTACCAAATGTACAAGTTTGTTACTTTTCACGTGAGTTGTTTTTTTTTGTGTGGGACTTATTTCCGTTTACCTTATTTTTGTTTTGATTTTGTTTAAACACATTTTATTTCCAAAAGTAGCAAATGGGATTGAACACAAGTTATAACTTATAACACATCTCTCTTTATACAAATACAAACACAAAATACATAAGATAATGACGAAAAACAAAATAGGAATGCATGTAATACAAACTATAAACAAAAACGAAAATGCAATATATTATTGTTGTAATATGAACTGGCGTGAAGTGTGAGAAAGTAGAAATTCAGAATTTTAATAGTATGCGAAGTTCTGAATCTTTGTGTAATTCTGATATGAGATTGAACAGATGCAAAAAATGCTTTACTTTGCTGAAATGTATAAAGGTCACCGTGAACAGCCAATAGAAGGTCAATTGGTATAGAATACCTTTTTAAAATCAAAAACAATATTTCTCTTGCTTCATTGTGAAATGGGCACTCGAAAAAATTATGAATACAATCCTCAAAAGCTGCATGCGGGATTTAGTTTAATATTAACACGGTGCAGATCTGCATTTAAAGATCTTCGCATATTTCTGAACCATGATTGATATTAGGTTTTCTAACACCACAACTAAAGTAGAAGGGTGGCTGTTTTTATATTTCGGGAAGTCCATATGTCGGGGTTTAGAATTCCATTCAATTGTAGTAGATGGGAAAAAAGATGTTCTGGTTATATCTAGTCTATGACGCGGGGTACTACATAGTTGTTACTATTTTGTAAATCATAATTGAAATTTGACCAATAAGTGGGAGCATTAAATCGCAGAGATAATCAAGAGCAGTCTCGTTATATAAAGAATATAAGGTATATAACACATTGAGCTTTCTTGACTTTCTTCTGTCTACTAGCAATTTCCGGCCTGTTTCGAAATATGTAGCTTAACGACTGACATACACGGGCAACCCAGTTACTATTCCTCCTGCTTCCAACTTAACATGTTCTAAATTATTAGAACCTTGTTGAGTACAACTATCCCGAAACACATATGCATATTCCATAATTGGTATAATAAAAGTTAAGTTTCAGGGGCGGATCCAGGGGGGGGGGGGGGGGGGGGGTCCGGGGGTTGGACAATCAATGCATTTGAATGGGGACATATGGTTGGAATCCCCCTTTTATCCTGGGTTGGGAACCCCCTCTTTTGAAAATGGCTGGATCCGCCCCTGAGTTTATACGAGCAAGACTATTTCTATATAATGCATATTTCAATTTTTCAAGAACATTTAATCTTGTACTGTGCATTTTCCTTGTTAATACATTCTGTACATATTCCGGCTCGGAATTTCATGTGTTAAAACAATACCGTGTGATGATGTTAACTTATTTTACACTGAATAATGCTAAGATGTGTATTCATATTCAATTCATTCACAAAAAGTGTATCACTATCAACGGCGGAGAATATTTTAGCGCATAGATAGGACATTTAGCAAAAAACAGTCCATTTATACCGAGAAATTATCAATGCCATTTTAGAGAATATTATTCATTCGTTGTATAATAATGAACTTTAATATTGTATCATGATAGCACAATAAAACCAAAACATACAGCAATAAAAGTCTAAAAAGTTAAAGGGAAACTCCGCAAAAAAAATGAAAAATTGATATCATGTTCATTTTGTATAAAACAGCACAAATTCATAAATATTAACGTTTTATTCTCCTAGATAAAATATCACTATCAATTTCAAACTCAAAATATCAATTCTCTACATTCTCTAATTTTTTGAATAACTATGATCTGTCATTTTTAAACATGTTTCTAACTAACTTTATGAAACAAGTAAATATAGGAGCAATTTCTTTTATGGATTCTCTCATGGTTTAAAGCAATAATTAACTAGCGGTGTTCCGTGTAAAATTGTTTCCAATAATCTAATTTGTTCATAACTTTTTTATCTGGGACTATTATACAATATAAAATCTTTTTATGTCCAAGCCTTTATATAATACCTTTATTTAATTCCCTAACTTGACCATCAGCATGGCTAAAAGAATTATTGCCAGGGGTACTGTGAGGTGACACTTCCAGGTATTCAAGCGATTTCCTGTCGGGTTTAAAAACTCTGATTACACGTAATGCAGGTTCACGCACCGCCTGCTGAGCAGTGTACGAGCGAACGGTAATTTGGAACTTTATATTTAAAATTCATCTGTTATAATATACATCATGTGTACATTTTTTTGTATCTTGAGTCTGACAGGGATATACTATAATTTCTAAACTCGTACGTTTAGTCAATTTTACCACCACTTGTTTATGAAATACATTTCTTTTGTAATGAATGATATTTACTGATTCCAACCAAAGATTTGAGGAAGTAACAATTTATTGAGATTTTTTCAATCGGTAAAACTTGAAAAATGTAAGTTTGTACTACTTGTCAATAATTATTGACATTGCGTGAAAACATTTAAATATTCATTTCACAAAAATGTACGCACTTGTCGATCGTTGGTTTATACAGATAGAAAGATACGGAACAAAAGATAGTCACAATTTAAAATATGTATTTTGAAAATAAGACAAAAACCTCCAGAACCGATCTGATTTAAATTCAGGGCCCGTATTTGCATAAAGGTACTTATAGTTAAGATTTGTTCCGAACGGACGGATTTTTCTACATGTTCTACGATAAATTAATACTACGATTGGATATCGTTTTATGCATTTCAGTCCAGATCTATATCTAACTTGCTTTGCCGCAAGTTCGTCGAAGTTATGAATATAGAAAAATCACAGATTTATATTTTAACTAGAACGTTCTAGACCAGTTTAAGAAATTCGTCATCACAATTGTTAGTTATATTGTACATGTATAACTATAATGCAAACCTTGTGAAATAGCACGTGAAATTCCAACTAAAAGTGAATACTTTGGAAAAGCGACGGTTCTATTAATACCTATTCTCAATTTCAAGTTCTGTTTCGACATGCATTGTAATATATGTCACTGTACGTTAAAATTCCATCTTCAATTTTAGTCTTCGTCAAATATTGTTGTTGGTTTCTTTTTTTTACATATACATGAATACATTCCAAGTTATTCCTATGTTATCTCATTTAGATATTTAATGCAAAGTGAATTTTAAAGATGAAAATCCAATAGTTCGATAATGCTTCGAATTAAATAAAAACTGAGAATATATATATATATATAACTGCCATATTCCGAATCCCTGACATTCATTTGTGTAAAAGAAGAAAAGATAACAATGATCGGTATCTGAGTGAATCTACGTCACAATCAAGCTTCATAAAGATATTACAGAATATTCAAGATTTACAACTTTTCTTGAATAAAAAGATGTGGACTATGATTGCCAATGAAATAAACTATGCAGCAGAGACCAAATTAGCCCAATTAATTGTTGTGTGTACTATAACAACTGAAGCCGTAATTCCGCTGTAGTGCACGTCGATCGTATCTGTTATAACAGGAAGGTGTACGGTAACCATACTACCTTACTAAGTTCAAAAGTACCAAGCATGTGGCAAAATGACGGGTATGTAACAGAGGTATCGCAATTGCAGATGGATAAGTGGATAGTTGCCGTTTGTTTAACGTTCAGTGGAAAGTATTTCATGCATATTCAAGACCAAACTAAATTGTGCAGACGACAAAAGCAAAATGGTGACAAATTCATTGTTCACAATTTATTTCCAAGTGTTTTTTATTTAGGAATTCAAATATATATTATGGAGAGTAAATTTTACTATTATTTATTGAACAAAATAAAAAGATCAAAACCGCTAAAAGAAAATAAACCCGGTGTATGAAAGCTGAAATAAATGAAATGTAAAAAAAAAATGATTACACAAACAACTTTAAACTTTCAAGTTATGAAAATAATGCTGATTTTTTTACCTGGCCAGTTTTGATTATAGTAAAAAATCACAAAAAATGTTTGTTGAAATATAGCGGAGAACTTTTTTTTTAATACCTTGTGTGATGTATGGACACTCCTTGTTGTTGAATTTGGGTTTGGCGGACCTCAATTGAAATTACGTTTTATAACAATAATTCAAATTAAATATACAATTATTTTACTTTTTGGGTAAACTTAATCCAGAATGCGTATAGATGTCTCTGCTCATAACAGTCACAAATCACTTCTAAATATTAAAAATCAACGATGTAACATTAATGCATTACTATTTTATCGAAAGTGATCGAGATGCGCTAATTGCGTAATTCAAATTCTCGGACATTTATTTTTTTTCCAAAACACGTTATAGTTAATATCACAGACATATAATACATGTATTATATGCTGAGATTATGTCTCTGCAAGGAATTGTATATTTGCAATTCCTTGGTCTCTGTTAATATGCATCCTTCTTTTTAAGTTTTGTTTTTCCTAAACACTTTAGGACCGTATCTCGGGGGCACTGCCGAAAATAATTTTTCAAAAAGCAAATTTAAATTTCAATCTTTAAAACTTGTATACCAGATAAATTTGACGACATGACAAGAAATACTACAATAAACATTGGTCACGCACGACATATTCCGATGTAACACACGTGCCGTTATAATGTCATAGCCTGTTAGCACGCATCAGCGCACACAGGTTTGTCGAATAGGACAGTTGATTGAAGGAAAGTTAAAGTAAACCACGCCTACCTTAAACTTATACCCAATTAACCGCCTTTGACAGAAACATTAATAAAACATGGATAAGATTACAGAGATTTGGTTGCGTATTCAATATTAGAAAATTAGACTCTTTATTTAAACTAAGAAGTATAGAATATGCCCGTAATGCAAGTTTCGCAAATTTACAATAAATTGTATACATCATTTTCACCTGCCTAGTGAGAAAAAAAAAAACAAATTTAATAAAATTTGCAAATTAAAACTATTTCGAATTGTTCTCTATTCGTACAAAAAATCACCAGCAATTATCTTAAATTAAAAAATCAAATACTTTTTTACCTGTATGCAATCGCAAAAATAACTCATTTTAGTCTTTGATCTAGATGCAAAAGACGACAATGCTTCTTACATTTAAAACAGTCTACTCCAAATTTCATAGTGTATGCAGAGCTTGGCAGATACCCATTACTGTCCTCTGTAAAGTTGCGATTGATAAATTTCTAGAGTAGACTTCTTAATGGAAAAGGAAGTAAAATTTGTGTTGTATTATACAAACTTGTGTTTTTATATTATAATGATAACGGAATAGAAACTAAGTGGATATCATATATAAAAAATATTTTTGATAATTGCGGTATGATTATGTCCAATATATGGAATGCACAGTTTGTTGATAAATGGGTGTCAAAATGTATTGAGCAAAAACTAAAAGACCAGTTTCAACAAGAATGCTTTGCTTTTGTTGCAGAATCGCATAAAACTTTATGTTATCGTATTTTTAAAAAGAATTTACAATTTGAAAAATACTTTTCATTTTTACCTTACAAATTCATTTATATATTATGCAAATATAGATGTGGTAGTCACCTCTTGCCGATTGAGTCTGGAAGGTGACAGGATTTACAGAGAGAAGACAGAATTTGCCGTCTCTATGACTCAAACGACATTGGTGACGAGTACCATTACATTATGAATTGCGGAACATTTAAACTAGAAAGAAAGAAATTTTTGCCGAACTACTGTTGGTCAAACCTTAATATCTATAAATTTGATCAACTGTTTAACTCATCAAATATAGTGATATTAGAAAAACTATGTAAATTACCAGAGTTATAAATGTGAAAGTCAGTCCTCCAAGTTAATTTTAATTAATTGTATCGTTCACCGACATGCATGTAATAATTTTACCTTATAGTTATGTTTATGTATGTTCTCTATAACTAGTAATAGAAGTTTTATGAGAAATAAAGTATTCGTATTCCTTTAAACTATAAATTACACGAAGACAGCCTATTGGTAAAATACAAGTGTATATAATACCATAAAGTATTTAATCCTCATCCGTCCTTGTAAATGCAAAACTCTGGATTCTCTTTGATATTTACCTGAGAGATCATAAAAGACAAATCTAACAAGACTTTCAAGGGTGTTTGCGAAAAATGAAACGAAATAAAAGATTGTTTTGTAGACGAGTAACACATTGAAGTAGGAAATTTGACCGAATGAATGAAATAAACTTTTAAAAAAATCAGTGCACATCTTTCTAGTGGAGAAAAACACGCATATCGAGTTACGTAGATGCAAAAGAATAAGTATATTAATAATAATTATGATGTCAATTTCATCAATTCAAGGATTATAACTAGAAAAACAATCTTAAACACGATTCGTGATTTCCCATGTATATAGATTAAAACAGATTTATAATTTTTATTCTTTTATTAAATTCTGAAATACAAAGGCATGGCGCTGATACTTGGCAGTTCAGCGAACAATATTACATGAAATGCACGATGCTATTGATCGAAAACAAAGGTGAGAGATTCAAATTGTAAAATCAGCGCGCTGGACGTTAGAGTTTCTATCAATCATTCAATGCTAATAAAAGACTTTTGAATGTAAAAGTATGATAGAAATACCTTTAATTTATTGTAATTACATATTTTTTTTATCAAATGAAATTTTTGTTCAACTGCTCCAGACATGTTTATTAGTTACCATCAGTCCATTGCGAAATTCTATAGCTCTTTTACAAATTCCGAAAAAAAATAATAAAGGAAAAATTAATGTTCCCATGGGGAAAATATATCTTCCCATGGGAAGAATAAATGTTCCCGAGGGAAAAAGGTGTTCCCATGGGAAGAAAAATTAGTTCCCTTGGGAACAAAAATTCCCTTGGGAAATTTAGAATTTCCCATGGGAAGAAACTATCTACTAATGTTCCCATGGGAAATTGTAGTTCCGATGGGAACTTTAAAATTCCCAAGGGAAAAGTACTTTTTCCGATGGGAACTTTAAATTTTCCCATGGGAACTTCTAATATTCCCATGGGAATTTTTAAATTTCCCATGGGAAATGTACTTTTAATCAGCTGTGGTGACAACAGTGACAACAGTGACATGTTAGGACATATGGGGAAATTTAATTTTTTTAATTATCTATCACTTGGCCAAAAATATTTTTGCTATCTTGTAAAACAACAAAGTCAGATTTGCCAATTCTGGAATGGCAAATTTGTCCCGCACAGTGTTCTAAGATGGTTTGAATGATAAACAGGGTTAGTCCCCACTTTATATGGTGCCTATAGGAAGAGGTCATATCAGTAGGTGATGTTATAAGAAAGGAAAGGGTCCATAAAGACACTTTATATGGTGCCAATAGTGGGTGTTCATATCAGCAGGTGATGTTATAAGTAAAGAAAGGGTCGATAGAGACACTTTATATGGTGCCTATAGGGAGGGTTCATATCAGCAGGTGATATTACAAGTAAAGAAAGGGTCGATAGTGACACTTTATATGGTGCCTATAGGGAGGGTTCATATCAGCAGGTGATGTTATAAGTAAAGAAAGGGTCGATAGAGACACTTTATATGGTGCCTATAGGGAGGGTTCATATCAGAAGGTGATGTTATAAGTAAAGAAAGGGTCGATAGAGACACTTTATATGGTGCCTATAGGGAGGGTTCATATCAGCAGGTGATGTTATAAGTAAAGAAAGAGTCGATAGAGACACTTTATATGGTGCCTATAGGGAGGGTTCATATCAGAAGGTGATGTTATAAGTAAAGAAAGGGTCGATAGAGACACTTTATATGGTTCCTATAGGGAGGGTTCATATCAGCAAGTGATGTTATAAGTAAAGAAAGGGTCGATAGAGACACTATATGGTGCCTATAGGGAGGGTTCATATCAGCAGGTGATGTTATAAGTAAAGAAAAGGCTGATTGAGACACTTTATATGGTGCCTATAGGGAGGGGTCATATCAGCAGGTGATGTTATAAGTAAATAAAGGGTCGATAGAGACACTTTATATGGTGCCTATAGGGAGGGTTCAGATCAGCAGGTGATGTTATAAGTAAAGAAAGGGTCGATAGAGACACTTTATATGGTGCCTATAGGGAGGGTTCATATCAGCAGGTGATGTTATAAGTAAAGAAAGGGCTGATGGAGAAACTTTATAGGGTGCCTATAGGGAGGGTTCATATCCGCAGGTGATGTTATAAGTAAAGAAAGGTTCGATAGAGACACTTTATATGGTGCCTATAGGGAGGGTTCAAATCAGCAGGTGATGTTATAAGTAAAGAAATGGCTGATGGAGAAACTTTATATGGTGCCTATAGGGAGGGTTCATATCAGCAGGTGATGTTATAAGTAAAGAAAGGTTCGATAGAGACACTTTATATGGTGCCTTTAGGGAGGGTTCAAATCAGCAGGTGATGTTATAAGTAAAGAAAGGGTCGATAGAGACACTTTATATGGTGCCTATAGGGAAGGTTCATATCAGCAGGTGATGTTATAAGTAAAGAAAGGTTCGATAGAGACACTTTATATGGTGACTATAGGGAGGGTTCAAATCAGCAGTTGATGTTATAAGTAAAGAAAGGGTCGATAGTGACACTTTATATGGTGCCTATAGGGAGGGTTCATATCAGCAGGTGATGTTATAAGTAAAGAAAGGGTCGATAGAGACACTTTATATGGTGCCTATAGGGAGGGTTCATATCAGAAGGTGATGTTATAAGTAAAGAAAGGGTCGATAGAGACACTTTATATGGTGCCTATAGGGAGGGTTCATATCAGCAGGTGATGTTATAAGTAAAGAAAGAGTCGATAGAGACACTTTATATGGTGCCTATAGGGAGGGTTCATATCAGAAGGTGATGTTATAAGTAAAGAAAGGGTCGATAGAGACACTTTATATGGTTCCTATAGGGAGGGTTCATATCAGCAAGTGATGTTATAAGTAAAGAAAGGGTCGATAGAGACACTATATGGTGCCTATAGGGAGGGTTCATATCAGCAGGTGATGTTATAAGTAAAGAAAAGGCTGATTGAGACACTTTATATGGTGCCTATAGGGAGGGGTCATATCAGCAGGTGATGTTATAAGTAAATAAAGGGTCGATAGAGACACTTTATATGGTGCCTATAGGGAGGGTTCAGATCAGCAGGTGATGTTATAAGTAAAGAAAGGGTCGATAGAGACACTTTATATGGTGCCTATAGGGAGGGTTCATATCAGCAGGTGATGTTATAAGTAAAGAAAGGGCTGATGGAGAAACTTTATAGGGTGCCTATAGGGAGGGTTCATATCCGCAGGTGATGTTATAAGTAAAGAAAGGTTCGATAGAGACACTTTATATGGTGCCTATAGGGAGGGTTCAAATCAGCAGGTGATGTTATAAGTAAAGAAATGGCTGATGGAGAAACTTTATATGGTGCCTATAGGGAGGGTTCATATCAGCAGGTGATGTTATAAGTAAAGAAAGGTTCGATAGAGACACTTTATATGGTGCCTTTAGGGAGGGTTCAAATCAGCAGGTGATGTTATAAGTAAAGAAAGGGTCGATAGAGACACTTTATATGGTGCATATAGGGAAGGTTCATATCAGCAGGTGATGTTATAAGTAAAGAAAGGTTCGATAGAGACACTTTATATGGTGACTATAGGGAGGGTTCAAATCAGCAGTTGATGTTATAAGTAAAGAAAGGGCTGATGGAGACACTTTATATGGTGCCTATAGGGAGGGTTCATATCAGCAAGTGATGCTATAAGTAAAGAAAGGTTCGATAGAGACACTTTATATGGTGCCTATAGGGAGGGTTCATATCAGCAGGTGATGTTATAAGTAAGGAAAGGGTCGATAGAGACACTTTATATGGTGCCTATAGGGAGGGTTCATATCAGCAGGTGATGTTATAAGTAAAGAAAGGGTCGATATAGACACTTTATATGGTGCCTATAGGGAGGGTTCATATCAGCAGGTTATGTTATAAGTAAAGAAAGGGTCGATAGAGACACTTTATATGGTGCCTATAGGGAGGGTTCATATCAGCAGGTGATGTTATAAGCAAAGAAAGGGCTGATGGAGAAACTTACTTTCACAAAAAATTACCAAAAGAATTAAATATATTATGCAATATATTTAACATGTTTCATGCAAAGACTATTTTCTTTATCAGATTTGCACCATGATGTCATCTGTTAGCATATTTCATTCTAAAATAAGAGCAAATTCATTTTAGATCCCCTTTATAATATTTTAAAGATGATATTTGCGTTAAACCTAAAGGTGACTCAGGAACAAAAAATATGGTCACTTTTGGTCTTCTTTGAACCGCCAGTTTAGTCCCTGTGAATGTGGGGCGTACGTTTGGTCGTGTTAGATGAATAAATATACGCAGCGTCGTTTGGTCAGAAAGGAGGCATTAATCCTATATATCGTGAAGAAATAGAGTGTCAGGCTTTCTGCACGTTAAGAATCCTCGAAAGAACTCTTTGAAGGGTCGTAGGTGGACTATCGTTTTGCATTAATCATAAAATCATTGTGTACATTATATTAATTGTATGATTAACTTCTTTTAGTGTTTTCCAAACAATAATCTTTTATAAAAAAAAAATCTAACAGATTACAGTCATATTCTTTTTAAAGGAATTTAAGTTAATTTCTTGCCATAAGCATGATAAGTTCAAATTATTTAATTTCATTTTTTTTACATCATTGTTTTCCCAATTAATTTATGTATTCTTATTGTGAACTATAAAAAACACAAATTTTTAAACAGTGTATTACAAATTTTATAAACCATTTAGATTATACTTTCCTGCGATCTTACATAATTAGTTTCTAGCTGTTATTTATCTTAATTTAATTGATAAAGTAACATGACATTAATTTTCAATTTAAAATCGGTTAATGTACCAAGGGAAGCAACTTTAGTTGTTCTACATAGGGGCAAAATTGGCAGGTTAATGGTGCAAAATCAGCAGGTGCCGTATCAGCAGATGGGTGATCTAGACCCGTCTCACAAAACTGTTATCGTCAATAGGATATAATATATGACGGTCGCAAACGGAGTTGTTCTGGTAGAACATATTTGTTACAATGAATTCTCAAATCGACTGTGTAAACCCTCCCCCTAACCTAAGACAGTAGTGTAACAGTACAACATAAGAACAGACTATAAAAATCAATTGAAAAAGGCTTAACTCATCATATATATACAAATAAAAATAAATGTAACAAATACACAGAGTTGACGTGAGACGCTATGTACAGATATAGAAGTACTCGTAGTTACTGACAGCTTGTTCAAAGCCAATAACAACTGATAAAAAAACTCATGCATCTAAGACTAAATTATCAATCACTACACATCCAACATCCAATGAATTTAGTGTAAAGACGTCATAAACATAATACGTGATGGTCTTGTATTATATATTATAGGTACTGTCGTAGTTTGTCATTTAAATGACGTGTTATAGTGTTCTTTTTATCTGTCTGTATAATTTTAACCTTTACTGTTTAATCTATTTTTGGGAATATTCTTTTGGCGTGGCTCGGTACTTATACATCCCGCCATGGTGTAATCGTGCTACATTCATGTTTGTGCTCTGGTCTTTTATTTTTCGCGTATGTTCTTTGCCTATCTGCCATTTGGTTTTCTTGGTTAAAAAAGTTATTTGTTTTATAGTGATTAAGATTTTAAAACAATGTTTACTGCTGTACCCCATTTTTTGACATTTTGACCTATTATGTCTGTTTGATTTGCTCGCATATTGTTGTCAATATAATGTATTATTATGCGACTGTCATACAAGTGAGAGGTTTAGTAAGCTATAAAATCAGGTTTAATCTACCATTTTTACATAAGGAAATGCCTGTACCAAGTCAGGAATATAACGGTTGTTATCAATTCGTTTGATGTGTTTGAGCTTTTGATTTTGCCATTTGCTAAAAGACTTTCCGTATTAATTTTCTTGGTATTATTGTTATTTTACTTTTTTCGTTATAAGCGATATGCATGTCTTGTTTGACACTTATATTTCATCCGAAATAAACAACACAAGTTCCTTCCTCTATCTAACTACTAAACTAGGCATGCTGCTGGCTTGGCTATATAGAAATACAGAATAGGTAGCCTAATCAATATATTTTCACACAATTTTTGTAAAGACTTTCAAGAACAATTCAGATTCCGATTTATAACAATTTCATTAACCGGAGACACTTATTTCATTTCAAACGAAAAGTACAATTGTATAGAAATGAAATCATTTACGGATATCAATATTTCCAGTTAAATCAGTTAAATATATCAACGGCAATTTATTTTATTCAGTTATCCATATCATCGCGTTTTTTTGACGGCCGCCAGAAACGTCGTCCACCATCTTTGGATATACGTAACTGCAGTTACGGATATCACATTTATCCCAGTGTCAATGTTAACGGTTATGTCTGTTTCTCAGATACTGTAAGAAAAAGGCCAACGATGTTCAGTATATGGAACAATTGCATGGTGTTGTCTGGTAAGGTTCATCTGACAATGACATCATTTCAATAGCTTTTTGGTCAAGTAAATCAATGTTCAATTTTGTTATGCGGTCTGTTTATCAGATACTATAAGCAATAGACTAATTCGGTTAACAGTATGACATGCAATCATTTCAGCGTGTGCAATCTTGTTTTTTTTTTTTTTTTTGCCATGTTGTTGCTCTTTTGAAATGCCTGTTAAACGTGTGATTATTTTTACAGCATGCATGATTCAATATACTGGTTTAAATTCTTTAATATACCATTTACGTTTATCCTACATTTCAAGTTATCTAGATTTCTAGACTCCAATAGAACATAAAAAAACTGAGATAGAATTCCTTTTGTGATATATACAGTATTGATTACTGAATATATACAAGTAATAGCTTTTCTAAAAAGCTAGCCGTCTCATAGCTGATGAAAGTTGAAAATTTTTTCTCTTTGTTGTTTGATTCGTTCGGAATAGCCTTATATATATATATATATATATATATATATATAAATTTTAGTGGGTTACAAATATTATAAAAGTCTATACAATTTTTTAGATTTACAAATTCATTTTTATGGAGAATGTATGAACACTGGAAAGGGAGGGGTAATGTCTAAACCAAGAGTTCAGACGAATTTTCACGAATATGACCTACACAGTTAGGGTTTATACTAACATGAACAAAACGACTTGTGCCATATGTGGAGCAGGATCTGCTTACCTTTCCGGAGCACATGAGATCCCCCCGTTTTTGGTGGGGTTCGTGTTGCTTAGTATTTAGTTTTCTATGTTGAGTTTTGTGTACTATTGTTTGTCTGTTTGTCTTTTTTTTTCATGGCGTTGTCAGTTAATTTTCGACTTATGAGTTTGAATGTCCCTCTGGTATCTTTCGCCTCTCATTTAATCATCTGCGTTTGTACCTCTTTTTTTTCAAACCAATATCGGAGTTTTTCGCTTACTTTTTCTTTGGTTGTTTGCTTATTTATTTGTTTTAGAAAAGTATGGCCGTTCCAAAGAAAGTTGTTCGTTCAAAATAGGTATCGAAAAGTGTAGAGAGTGAAACGAAGTAAAATTTTAACATATAATAACACAATTAATATATTTCAAACGGTATCTCACATCTTTTCATAATGATCCTCAAAATGTAAAGTTTACATACATGTATGTTTATTTTTGTTGTCAATGAAGATCTTGTCTATTTATTGTAGTTGGATTATAATGTGAAATGGCACATGCCATTTTTTTTTTATATTTGAAATAACGAGTATCCTTACAATTAAATGTTTCTTTCTTCATATTATTTGTTTTTATTGGACGTCTTGAATATATTCATTTTAGGAAAAATACTCAGAAGGTAATTTGTTATATAAGATCTATTGTAAGCGGATGAAATTCAAAACATGTTAGTTTCGCTGCCATTCTTTTTCAAATTATATTGGACGTCGTTGGTTATAAAGAAGATGATAGGTTCTGCAGTCCTATTTAAAGTTCACTATGAGGCCATCAACATAAGAGAATCAACAAATTTTACCAAAAACTTTATTAGGCATACAGGTTGATACTGTATTGTTTGTTATTGTTTTACTTGTACATATCTTCATATTTATTTACTATATAGATATAAGAAGTTGTGGTATGAGTGCCAATGAGACAACTCTCCATCCAAGTCACAATATGCAAAAATAAACCATTAAAGGTCAAAGTGCGGTCTTCAACACGGATCCTTGGCTCACACCGAACAGCAAGCAATAAAGGGCCCCAAAATTGACTAGTGTAAAATCATTCAAACGGGAAAACCAATGGTCTAGTCTATATAAAAAACGAGAAACGAGAAACACTTATGAACCACATCAACAAACGACAACTACTGAAAATCAGATTCCTGACTTAGGACAGGTGCAAACAAATGCAGCGGGTTAAAACGTTTTAATAGGTACCAACCTTCACCCTTATCTGAAACAATAGTGTTACATCACAACATAGAAAGACACACTATTAAATATCAATTGAAATGGCTTAAATCTATCAAAATATATATACCATTTAATGTTGGCTGACTAAAAAGACCTTTATCGTACTCACCTTTCAAAGCTTGACATACTGGATTGATATAATCTTTTGTGGGAGACCGTTCGTATGTTGACATATAAAAGTTTTCTTTCTCGCATATATCATGTCTAGTATAAACAGCCAATAAACCTCAAAACAAATATTTGAAGTTTGTTCCTGACCCTGCTCATAGTTTTAAGTAATATCTAAATTATTTTATTACTATTAAGATTATTTTTTACATGTATACACAACTATTATATACATTGCAGTTAGACTTGGGTGGAGAAAAAACTTAAAATGTTGTAATGACATGTGGATTAAAGAAGACCGTAGATTGAACCTTAGAAGTAAATTGTCACGTTTTGTTTGTTTTTTAATTGGGTTGCTGTCTAAATTAATTAATAAATGTTTAATTCACATTTTTAAAATCATTCATAGAAATTAAACAATTTGCTTAAAATGTGTTAGAATACAAGTATAATTGCTTTTATCGTCTGAGAGTAGTTTTTTGTTCTTCTTATATTTCCTTTTAGACATTTTTCGATCTTCTGTTCTTCAACGTCTGATATCTTGGTAGGAATAGCTAGTGAGATCTAGACAACATCCAACCCAGTCCAACAATCTTGGGTGTGTGTGGGGGCACTTATTATGTAATGAGTGGAAGGGATTAGTCGCTGGGATAGGTCACTATTTGAAGCTTCATGATATTTCATGAGGTCGAAAAATTAAGGTGAAATATAAGACAAGCCTGTTGATGATTGAATCTGAAACTAATCAGATGTCGATATTTTTTCACAGATGAAATTTAAATCACCAGAGACTCTTAAATAACTATTTATCTCCCCATGAAAAAGCGTAACAATGATAGCTATTAATATGTCTTTAAAAATAATATATGATAGTTGGGGTAGCTACATTTATGTTATTTTGTCATTCAATATATATATATCCGGATTTCGACAATTAATGTCTCTTCAGTGATGTTAGGAATCGAAACGGTATTTGGAAGGCCATATAATTTACCTCAATTTGGGATTGACTCTTGAATTTTGAAGAGTCGAAATAGGATGAACGGATCATATAAACCCGAAGGCAAATATAATACAAGCCCAAACGAAAAAATATAAACAAGTCTAAATTGAAAACAACGGTCAAACCTATGATTGCGTTGGATAAAAACCGCAATTTTTATACGTGTGCATGCAAAACAAATTTCTTGGTAGAGGGGTCTAAATATAGCACAAACAACATTTCCTATGAAAACAAAAATCATAGGTTTGAACGTTGTTTTCAATTTAGACTTGTTTATATTTTTTCGTTTGGGCTTATATTATATTTGCCTTCGGGTTTATATGGTCCGTTCATCCTATTTCGACTCTTCAAAATTCAAGAGTCAATCCCAAATTGAGGTAAATTATATGGCCTTCCAAATACCGTTTCGATTCCTAACATCACTGAAGAGACATTAATTGTCGAAATCCGGATATGGTGTACAAATTTTTGCACCTCATGTTTGCGGTATACCATCTTTTCCGCAAGTTTTTTGTTTTCTATTTGGTATTAGATTTAAATTAAGATCCATTTTGTTACATCTGTGATCCGTTTATTTGGCAATCGCCATGGCAGTCAGCAGGGTTTAAGAACATCCGTTGTTCGACCTGCTAGTCAAATGCGTTTTGTTAAAATATACTTTTTCACTTTTTGGTCTTTTGGAAAATGTTGTTTGTGCTGTATTTAGACCCCTCTACCAAGAAATTTGTTTTGCATGCACACGTATAAAAATTGCGGTTTTTATCCAACGCAATCATAGGTTTGAACGTTGTTTTCAATTTAGACTTGTTTATATTTTTTCGTTTGGGCTTGTATTATATTTGCCTTCGGGTTTATATGATCCGTTCATCCTATTTCGACTCTTCAAAATTCAAGAGTCAATCCCAAATTGAGGTAAATTATATGGCCTTCCAAATACTGTTTCGATTCCTAACATGACTGAAGAGACATTAATTGTGGAAATCCGGATATGGTGTACAAATTTTTGCACCTCATGTTTGCGGTATACCATCTTTTCCGCAAGTTTTTTGTTTTCTATTTGGTATTAGATTAAAATTAAGATCCATTTTGTTACATCTGTGATCCGTTTATTTGGCAATCGCCATGGCAGTCAGCAGGGTTTAAGAACATCCGTTGTTCGACCTGCTAGTCAAATGCGTTTTGTTAAAATAAACTTTTTCACTTTTTGGTCTTTTGGAAAATTTTGTTTGTGCTGTATTTAGACCCCTCTACCAAGAAATTTGTTTTGCATGCACACGTATAAAAATTGCGGTTTTTATCCAACGCAATCATAGGTTTGAACGTTGTCTTCAATTTAGACTTGTTTATATTTTTTCGTTTGGGCTTGTATTATATTTGCCTTCGGGTTTATATGATCCGTTCATCCTATTTCGACTCTTCAAAATTCAAGAGTCAATCCCAAATTGAGGTAAATTATATGGCCTTCCAAATACCGTTTCGATTCTTAACATGACTGAAGAGACATTAATTGTGGAAATCCGGATATGGTGTACAAATTTTTGCACATCATGTTTGCGGTATACCATCTTTTCCGCAAGTTTTTTGTTTTCTATTTGGTATTAGATTAAAATTAAGATCCATTTTGTTACATCTGTGATCCGTTTATTTGGCAATCGCCATGGCAGTCAGCAGGGTTTAAGAACATCCATTGTTCGACCTGCTAGTCAAATGCGTTTTGTTAAAATATACTTTTTCACTTTTTGGTCTTTTGGAAAATGTTGTTTGTGCTGTATTTAGACCCCTCTACCAAGAAATTTGTTTTGCATGCACACGTATAAAAATTGCGGTTTTTATCCAACGCAATCATAGGTTTGAACGTTGTTTTCAATTTAGACTTGTTTATATTTTTTCGTTTGGGCTTGTATTATATTTGCCTTCGGGTTTATGTGATCCGTTCATCCTATTTCGACTCTTCAAAATCCAAGAGTTAATCCCAAATTGAGGTAAATTATATGGCCTTCCAAATACCGTTTCGATTCTTAACATGACTGAAGAGACATTAATTGTGGAAATCCGGATATGGTGTACAAATTTTTGCACATCATGTTTGCGGTATACCATCTTTTCCGCAAGTTTTTTGTTTTCTATTTGGTATTAGATTAAAATTAAGATCCATTTTGTTACATCTGTGATCCGTTTATTTGGCAATCGCCATGGCAGTCAGCAGGGTTTAAGAACATCCATTGTTCGACCTGCTAGTCAAATGCGTTTTGTTAAAATATACTTTTTCACTTTTTGGTCTTTTGGAAAATGTTGTTTGTGCTGTATTTAGACCCCTCTACCAAGAAATTTGTTTTGCATGCACACGTATAAAAATTGCGGTTTTTATCCAACGCAATCATAGGTTTGAACGTTGTTTTCAATTTAGACTTGTTTATATTTTTTCGTTTGGGCTTGTATTATATTTGCCTTCGGGTTTATGTGATCCGTTCATCCTATTTCGACTCTTCAAAATCCAAGAGTTAATCCCAAATTGAGGTAAATTATATGGCCTTCCAAATACCGTTTCGATTCCTAACATCACTGAAGAGACATTAATTGTCGAAATCCGGATATTGTGTACAAATTTTTGCACCTCATGTTTGCGGTATACCATCTTTTCCGCAAGTTTTTTGTTTTCTATTTGGTATTAGATTAAAATTAAGATCCATTTTGTTACATCTGTGATCCGTTTATTTGGCAATCGCCATGGCAGTCAGCAGGGTTTAAGAACATCCATTGTTCGACCTGCTAGTCAAATGCGTTTTGTTAAAATATACTTTTTCACTTTTTGGTCTTTTGGAAAATGTTGTTTGTGCTGTATTTAGACCCCTCTACCAAGAAATTTGTTTTGCATGCACACGTATAAAAATTTCGGTTTTTATCCAACGCAATCATAGGTTTGAACGTTGTTTTCAATTTAGACTTGTTTATATTTTTTCGTTTGGGCTTGTATTATATTTGCCTTCGGGTTTATATGATCCGTTCATCCTATTTCGACTCTTCAAAATTCAAGAGTCAATCCCAAATTGAGGTAAATTATATGGCCTTCCAAATACCGTTTCGATTCTTAACATGACTGAAGAGACATTAATTGTGGAAATCCGGATATGGTGTACAAATTTTTGCACATCATGTTTGCGGTATACCATCTTTTCCGCAAGTTTTTTGTTTTCTATTTGGTATTAGATTAAAATTAAGATCCATTTTGTTACATCTGTGATCCGTTTATTTGGCAATCGCCATGGCAGTCAGCAGGGTTTAAGAACATCCATTGTTCGACCTGCTAGTCAAATGCGTTTTGTTAAAATATACTTTTTCACTTTTTGGTCTTTTGGAAAATGTTGTTTGTGCTGTATTTAGACCCCTCTACCAAGAAATTTGTTTTGCATGCACACGTATAAAAATTGCGGTTTTTATCCAACGCAATCATAGGTTTGAACGTTGTTTTCAATTTAGACTTGTTTATATTTTTTCGTTTGGGCTTGTATTATATTTGCCTTCGGGTTTATGTGATCCGTTCATCCTATTTCGACTCTTCAAAATCCAAGAGTTAATCCCAAATTGAGGTAAATTATATGGCCTTCCAAATACCGTTTCGATTCCTAACATCACTGAAGAGACATTAATTGTCGAAATCCGGATATTGTGTACAAATTTTTGCACCTCATGTTTGCGGTATACCATCTTTTCCGCAAGTTTTTTGTTTTCTATTTGGTATTAGATTAAAATTAAGATCCATTTTGTTACATCTGTGATCCGTTTATTTGGCAATCGCCATGGCAGTCAGCAGGGTTTAAGAACATCCATTGTTCGACCTGCTAGTCAAATGCGTTTTGTTAAAATATACTTTTTCACTTTTTGGTCTTTTGGAAAATGTTGTTTGTGCTGTATTTAGACCCCTCTACCAAGAAATTTGTTTTGCATGCACACGTATAAAAATTTCGGTTTTTATCCAACGCAATCATAGGTTTGAACGTTGTTTTCAATTTAGACTTGTTTATATTTTTTCGTTTGGGCTTGTATTATATTTGCCTTCGGGTTTATATGATCCGTTCATCCTATTTCGACTCTTCAAAATTCAAGAGTCAATCCCAAATTGAGGTAAATTATATGGCCTTCCAAATACCGTTTCGATTCCTAACATCACTGAAGAGACATTAATTGTCGAAATCCGGATATGGTGTACACATTTTTGCACCTCATGTTTGCGGTATACCATCTTTTCCGCAAGTTTTTTGTTTTCTATTTGGTATTAGATTAAAATTAAGATCCATTTTGTTACATCTGTGATCCGTTTATTTGGCAATCGCCATGGCAGTCAGCAGGGTTTAAGAACATCCGTTGTTCGACCTGCTAGTCAAATGCGTTTTGTTAAAATATACTTTATATATATATATATACACACACTTCTTTTTATGCACCACATACAAACATAAAATGAGAATCACAGAAATAAAGATAAAACATTAAAACATTTGCATTGTATGTACCAATCTTAAAAAGAATAATGAGAGACTTTTAAGACACAATATATTTACTCATTTACATTTAAAATTTACTGTGTCCACCTGTACTATATGAAAATAAAACTTGTTTTTTTCTTTGAGAACTGGGAAATAAAATACCGTTTCTTTTCAATAAAATATTGTTGATGTTTTTGGCAACTATAGCAGCAACATTGCCGATATTAAATACTAAATATAAATTTTTCGCTATCTGATAATTATAGGTTAAAATGTTCATTAAAATGTTTAGCTTAATGTATCATAATTTGTCTTAAATCTACATATAATTGGCATTTTAAAATGACACGAAGTTCATCTTCAATAGTAGAGCTACAACACATGTCATCTCGTGGACTTTTTTTCTTTCATACTTTCCAGTTTCTATTTTTAGTGGAGCTACCCCACATCTAAATTTTGCAAAAGCACTTTTGTTTTTAATTGACAGAATATTTTAAACAAATAACAGTTGGCCAACAGTATATTTTTAAGCCCATTTCGCTCAGCTGAATACAAATTCCAATTTTAACTGTTCTGTCGTAGAAATGTCATCATGTTATTGTTTGTACGTAGAACATGTATCATTATATTAAAATGTGTCAGTCCCAGCCAAGATCCACTGAATAACCACGAAATGTTTACAGATGATAAATGAATTTTACACAAAAAGTCATGAATCTGTAAGAACGTTCTGTACGATGAAGTTAATTAAGTGTTCACAAGAAAGTAAGTATGAATGTAAATTTTGTTTTAAGTCCGAACATATACATACACCGTTTAACCGTGAGATGAAATATAAGCTTTGATGAGCTCTATAACCGACTATCATATAAAAACCGCAATGAATGAACGTTACACGATAAGAGATGAACGTTTGACAAATGCACGTTATCTGATGTACACAGTTATACACGATTGACGAACGCACGATACACGGTTAAGAATGAATGATTGATGAACGCGCGATACACGGTTAAGAATGAATGATTGATGAGCGCACGATACACGCACCATACACGATTAAGAATAAATGATGCACGCACGTTACACGGAAAATACACGGAACGATGAATGATGAGCGCACGATTGGTACACGCACGATACACGCACGCAACACGCACGATACACGATGAACGCACGGAATAATGGTCAGTTTGAATTGTAGAAGGTCTGTAGAAGTATGTTTATCACATGATCATGTCTACTCACAATTAAAACAGTAAAAAAGGGATTGACTCGTCCGACTAAAACAAAGCACAAGCACAGCAATTACTAGTATTTCCAAATAAACTCCATGTACTGATCTTAGAGTATTCACAGCTGCTGAATACTATCTTAAAAACAACTACAACTAATAAATACAGAATAATTATCTAGTCTAGAATAGTAATCAAATATTTCGTACTGTTACACCACTGTCCCAGGTAAATGGGCCCGCTAACATGTTTAACCCCGCCCTATTATGCATGGATGTGCCTGTCCCAAGTCAGGAGCCTGTAATTCAGTGGTTATCGTTTGTTGCTGTGCTTTCGTTTATTTTTTGTGCATTTATTAGGCCGTTAGTTTTATCGTTTTAGTTGTTTTACATTTGTCATTTTGTGGCATTTTAACTGACTATGCGGTATGGGCCGTTCATTGTTGAAGGCCGTACGCTGGCCTATAGTTGTTAATTTCTGTGTCATTTGATCTCTTGTGAAGAGTTGTCTCATTAGCAATCATACTGCATCTTCTTTTTTGTACATTTACAAATTAAGTATAAAAAGTACATAAACAGTCTAGAATTTCATGTCAAAAGCACAGAGTGTCTGTAGGACCATTAGTGATTATAACTGTATAGCAGATTATATGTAGGTTTCTATAAAATGTAATGATAATTTATCGGCAAAAGATACATGATGATTTGTTAGTGGAATTATATATAACTAAATAAATAAATAGTTATATTAAAAGAAACAAGAAGAATATGTGTCCATTAGATTACACGTCAGTATCACATTTCCGTGTTAAGTGAGCTCTAAATCCAGGAAAAAATCCAATTCAGCATGTAGTCTTAAACTTTTAAATCTCATGCGATATGTCTAATGTTCAAACATTGTTGTTTTTAAAACGTATTTATCAAAGTCAAACGACAATCATTTTTTTTTGTGCTATACAATTTGTGATTATGGCCGGATCCAAGATATTTGAAAGAGGGCGTAGTTCCCGATAACTGAATTTATACTGCCGAGCGGAGCGATGCGAAAAAAAATTGGACGATTTTATACTAAAAATGTGTAAAGATAACGTGAAAAACGTGAGATTTTCAAAACTATTCGGCGATCGAAAGGAGGGAGTACGCCCTCTACCCATGTATCCGTTAATGCACGCTTAGGTATACATGGACAAAAACCTCGTCCCATGCATTATTATAATTAAAGACGAAAAAGTACTATTTGATAAATGTATCAATGATATGAATTTCTGCCCACGTCAAATTATCTTGAATTAAATTATAGAAAAAATAATTGTTTTTAAAAGTTAGTCGCGTACACCTTTTACATTCGGGTGTGTTTGAATCTACTTTTTAAATGTTAAAACTTATAAAAACAAAAAAAAAGAGATAACCTTCTCGCTTCGGATTTCACTATTTTAATATTTTCACGCTAAATTTTTACTTGGTAGTTTTTAAAATTCATATTTTGAGACGAAATGAAATATGGGTCAAGTGAAATGACAAGAAATGATGGGTGTATTTGATTACAAGTTGCTAGCTTACTTATTCCCTTAACACATTTTTGTCAATAAAGTCATTCAAAATTTAATAACAAAATATATAAAGATTAAAAAAAGTAGTTGGGGTTGAATTTTACATTAAGTCTATATCAGCAAAAAATGCGTGTTCAAAGAGCAAAACGATGCATGCAGTGTATGCTCCCCTCCGTCATGCTTCAATGCAATAGGACGAAATACGTTGAGTTAGGTCGGTTATGTCGAGTAAAGTCATTTTATTGGAAATCTCTACTACAACTATCACATAAACTTAACTTGATCCAAGAAAATAAGGTCAAGGTCATATAAACCAAACAAGAAATACATGTTCACCTTACAATCATTCAATACACTAATATAGTTGACCTATTGCTTATAGTTTCTAACAGACCGACATAACCATGAAAACTAAACATTGACCAATGAACCATGAAAATGAGGTCAGATGAACCATATAGGCAGACATGTACAGCTTACAATTCTTCCATATATAACAAATATAGTTGACCTATTGCTTATAGTTTAAGAAAACAGACCAAAAACACAAAACTTAACACTGAGCAATGAACCGTGAAAATGATATCAAGGTCAAAAAAACCTGCGAGACTGGACTGACATGTTACGATGTACATCATAAAAAAAATTCCATACACCAAATATAGTTTACCTACTGCATATTATAGTAACTTAACTTTGACCACTGGACAATGAAAATGAGATCAAGGCCGGATGACATCTGCCAGCTAGACCTGTACACCTTACAAACATTCCATAAACCAAATATAGTAGAACTGTTGCTTACAGTAAGTAAACAGACCAACACACAAAAACTTAACTATAACCACTGAACCATGAAAATGAGGTCAAGGTCAGATGGCACCTGCCAGTTGGACATGTACACCTTACAATCATTCCATATACCGAATATACATGAACTATTGCTTATAGTATCTGAGATATGGACTTGACCACCAAAACTTAACCTTGTTCATAGATACATGAAATGAGGTCGAGGTCAAGTAAAAACTGTCTTACGGCTATGAGGACCTTGCAAGGTACGCACATACTAAATTAACATTACAAAAGATCTTAACTTTTTTTCAAGTAGTCACTGAACTTTGAAAATGAGGTCATGGAAAATGTACATGTGACAGACGGAAACTTCGTAACATGAGGCATCTATATACAAAGTATGAAGCATCCAGGTCTTCCACCTTCTAAAATATAAAGCTTTTAAAAAGTTAGCTAACGTCGCCGCCGCATCTAAGCACTTGTGTTTTAGTGTTACCTTACAATTCTATGTTTAATAGGGAAGGGTTTGGCAACGGCAAACAAGTTTAATCCCGCCACATTTCGTATGTGCCTATCCAATTTCAGGAGCCTGTATATTAGTGGTAATATAAATATTTGTCATTGTTTTATACATAAATAAGGCCGTAAGTTTAAACAATTTTACATTTGTCATTTCGGGGCCTTTTATATGTTGAAATCCGTACGGTGATCTATAGTTGTTTACCTCTTGGCCATTTGGCATAGTGGGGAGTCGGCAATCATACCACATCTACTTAATTGTATATTTCTTCTAAAATATTTCTTCAAAGCACACACAAACTACACTGTCTGAGTCGTGCATGTTCATGATGTTCGTCACAATTATATGTGTTCTCTGTACGACACTTCTTCCACTTAAACAAATTAGATGACATTTATCACTAGTAAGTGTTCTTTTGTTCTCTTACTGGACACTTATTCATATACATTACATTCAAAAAGTCGATCTTCAGTATGTGTTATCATGTGTATATACATGCATGTTTGTTATTACATTAATAATTTACTCTTTGTAAACCCGCAACCACCTTCATTGCATTCATAAGGTTTATCTCCAATATAAATGTACTAGTATATATATAGACAATAATAGTGCATTGACTTGACATATCAACGATATAAGGATGAGGCTTAGAAACGGGGAAATGCGAGGCTCTGCCGAGCTTTTTTCCCGTTTCGGGCCGAATCCTTATATCGTTGATATGTCAAGTCAATGCACTATTATTGTCTTTATACCGCAATCTTAAAAAAAAACATGTTCAATAGTTGTTTAATGTGTTAATTTTATTATTTGATTTAAATATTGGGAACTTCCCCCTTTTATAAAATGGCCCCAAATCATGCAGGCGGAGAAATATACAACACAATGAAATGTACATACAAAAAAATGTATATATAACCTGTTGAAACCCGCAATCGATGGTGAACAAATTTGTTTGAGAATGAACTAAAATATCAACAATAAGCATAAAACATAATGATTTATAGTTTGCAAACCAAAAATATTAACAAGTGAAATATGTTTTTTTTTTCTAAAAATTGCAAAAGAAATAAGTTTGAGTCGTTGTATACATTGGAAACAAGAACAAGTTGAATAGGTCATATGAATAATTAATTATAATTTTGGCAATTTCTATTTAAATGTTCATGAGGAAAAGTGATATGAGGTCAGTGACTGTATATGACATAGAAATATACGGTCAACGCATTTTGACTGCTCAAATAGAACGAGTGCAGTATAAATAAATCTTTATTGTCGTAAATAGATATAAGAAGATGTGGTATGAGTGCCAATGAGACAACTCTCAATCCAAGTCAAAATTTATAAAAGTAAACCATTATAGGTCACAGTACGGTCTTCAACACGGAGCCTTGGCTCACACCGAACAGTAAGCTATAAAGGGCCCCAAAAAATTACTAGTGTAAAACCATTCAAACGGGAAAACCAACGGTCTAATCTATATAAAAAGCGAGAAACGAGAAACACTTATGAACCACATCAACAAACGACAACAGTTACTACTGAACATCAGATTCCTGACTTAGGACAGGTGCAAACAAATGCAGCGGGTTTAAACGTTTTAATGGTACCAAACCTTCACCCTTTTTCTGAAACAATAGTGTAACATCACAACATAGAAAGACACACTATAAAATATCAACTGAAATAGCTTAACTCAATCAAAGGACATATTAACACCATTGAACATACACTGAACAAATAAATTTGACCTATGACACAATGTAAATACAAAATAAATAAACTAAGGGAAGAATAATAAAAGTAACATATTATATCGGTAAGAAATGTTAAACAATTAAAGAAAAACAATATGCTCGAACAAAAATACCATCCATTTGCAATAACTTTAAACACAGGTAAATGAAAATAATTTTGTTGTTAGGTATACGTGTACAGTACCAATAGAGAAAGGAAATATTTTTACAAAATAAATAATTTAGAATACAAAATAAATAAACTAAGGGAAGAATAATAAAAGTAACATGTTATATAGGTAAGAAATGTTAAACAATAAAAGAAAAACAATATGCTCGAACAAAAATACCATCCATTTGCAATAACTTTAAACACAGGTAAATGAAAGTAAAGCATACAAAAACGGAATATGTATTATATATATACCACGATATTTAAGTTAACATATTTAAACGACGAATCCGCAGGAGGCGTTCGTTTAAATATGTTAATGAGTAAGGCGTGGTGTATATGTTTTGTAACATCATTCAAAAGTGGCCTGATGATTTTTTATCCAATAAAAAAACAGTGGAAGTATCGTTCTAGCCCGATGCTTAGCGCGAACGAGAAAATCAACCCAAGCAATTTTTCGAAAATCAGCCGGTTCTTTCAGTGCTTACATGTCGTTTAGAATGGCCGTGAAATTTGAAGACGTAGATTTTATGGATATTGTTGGAACCGAGCAAGAGGCTCATTGATGCCACCGAGGACATTGAATTATCTCGACCCCAGGTGCCCCGGAATGAACTACAAAACAAGAACACCAGCCATTCCAATAAATTGATCCTATACACTAGCTAATATCAGTTTTCAGTTTAAAAAAACAAATGATAAGGGGTATACGGCACATCACTCAGACATGACAAAAAGTTATTTTTCTGAATTGAGCGACTCGGGCTCCTCTAAGGCACATACCATTTGATTTTGGGGGCCTGGGCATTTTTAGAACAAAATATTCCGGCTCTGATTTGTCATAAAAAGAAATAAATCCCCCCCCCCCCCTAAAATTGTTTTGTTGCAACAAAATTTTATTGTATTTATTAAATGCATTGGCAACAATAATCCGGCTCAGGTATAAATAGCCCCACCCCTCCGAAAATTATATGTTTGTTCCTAAAACTAAAAGCATGGACCAGATGCCTTCTCTGTATTTTTATGAAACACTGGCCGAGTCGTTAGAGGTGTGTCTACAAATTTCGTTGAAATTTATGAAGTCAATGACGGAATTCCAAGAAAGTAGAAATCCTATTTGTAAAACAAACGAAATCATTGTCCTCGTGCATTCACTAAACCATCATCACATTGAAGCATAACAAAGAGGCGGAGTTTAAATCATGGTTTAACATAAAAAATATCAGATTATACCATAGTCCAAGCTCATGAAATTTATCACCTGTATGCGTTCGCATGTGTCTCTGTAAATTACCAACCTGACTAAACCCTTTACCACATACATCACAGTCATGAGGTTTATCACCTGTATGCGTTCTCATGTTTCTCTGCAAATTACCAACCTGACTAAACCCTTTACCACATACATCACAGTCATGAGGTTTATGACCTGTATGTGTTCTTATGTGTCTTTGTAAATTATTAAGATGACGAAACTCTTTACCACATACATCACAGTCGTAAGGTTTATCACCTGTATGTGTTCTTATGTGTCTTTTAAATGACCATGCTGACTAAACCCCTTACCACATACATCACATTCATAAGGTTTATCTCGTGTATGTGTTCTCATGTGGATTTGTAATTTAAGCCGACTAATCCGTTTACCACATACATCACAGACATGATAATTTTCAGCTGTATGTGTTTTCGTGTGTCTCTGTAAATGATTATGATGACTAAACTTTTTACCATATATATCACAGTCATGAGGTTTATCACCTGAATGTGTTCTCATATGAATCTGTAAATTATAATGCTGCTTAAACCCTTTTCCGCAAATATCACAGTCATGAGGTTTATCGGCTGAATGTATTCTCATGTGTCTATGTAATTGACCAAGCAGACTAAATCCTTTACCACATACATCACAGTCATGACGTTTATCACCTGTATGTGTTCTCATATGAATCTGTAAATTATAATGCCGATTAAATTCTTTACTGCAAATATCACAGTCATGAGGTTTATCGGCTGTATGTATTCTCATGTGTCTTTGTAATTGACCAAGTAGACTAAATCCTTTACCACATACATCACAGTTATGAGGTTTATCTCCGGTATGTGTTCCCATGTGAATCTGTAAATTACCACTCTTACTAAATCCTTCACCACATACATCGCAGACATGATATTTATCACCTGTGTGTATTCTCATGTGTCTCTGTAAACTTCTTTGCTGGCTAAATCCTTTACCACACACATCACATGTATTGTGTTTATCACCTGTATGTGTTTTCGTGTGAATCTGTAAGGCCAAGAAAATATATGTCTGTTTACGGTTACCCGACCGTCCCTATTTTGGGGTGCCGACCCTATGTCAATTTATTCAAAAATGAAATCGAAAGTGAAAATACAAAGCAGGAAACACCTACTTTCAGTTTAAAACAAAAGTGAAAGTATGTGCGTGATCATCTGAGCGCTTTAATTTAAAATCGCGGACTCGAAATTGAAGCGTTTTTACGATCTAGATCTCAATGACAGCTTGCATGGCCCCAACAGGCTGAGGCAGCAAGCGTGGTCACATTAAAGTTAAAAAAATGCGACCACATGCTTACAAAATCTATTTTGACAACGTTACCAAACAAATTAAAAGGTACCGATGTGTTTGATCTGTACCATAGTAAACAACCTGCAAAAACATACAAAGTAACGGTGACTTTGAAAACTGAAATTCAACAAGGTGACGGTTATATTGCTGACGGGAACTTAACTGTTGGAGATGTTGTAGATAAATTCAATGTTAAATGTATAGATATTTCATGAGAGAAGGAAATCAACAATAATTTGGTATCTATTGTTCAAACAGCGGCAGACAATGCCACCAACATTGCAATAAATGTTTTTCAAGTTATGATGGCTGGAGGACGAGCATATCCAACTTTTTTTAAATATTAAAAGTCATCTGACATCACCCTTTTGACACCTATCCCTGCAAATATATTTCAAACCAGGAATTGAACCTGTTAAAACACGCATGTTTTTGTTTTCTATTTATTAATGCTGCAGGTAAGTGTCAGTACTTGTAGAGGTTAGCCAAGTACTGACAGATAGATAATTTCAGACTAACCTCTCATAAATAAATGTAAATACCACATTTAATAACATGTATGATCTGCAGGGGTGTCTACTCCTCGTGTCTTCTAAAACAACACACAGTACCAAACTTGTCAGCAATGTTCCTGGGAAGGTTATTTATTATGGTATAAAAGAATTGAATTTATTAAAAGATTAATGCATCAAATTTGCAAAAGTGAAAGAAACATTCTTTAATACAAGGAGTTGGTACAACCCCCAAAACTTGAACCAGTACGTTCATATGTATAAGTGCAGGTTTTGTCATCTTTCCTCGTTTCTGATGGGTCTTCTTGTTTTATACATATTGATTGTTCATACACCAGTACAGCATAATGAATCTATTTCTGCATACATGTACATTAATAAACCTATATATTAGAAAGGACAATACAATTTATTTTATGTGTATATGACAGTAAAAAGTTAATATAGTCACTTAATATTAGTAAAAACAACATGTAACAACATCACACATCTCGCCAAAAAAAAAATGAAAAAAAAAAAAAAAATGGAAATACCTACCTACTACCCTATTTTTTTCATGGATGTAACCTTAAACAGACATATATTTTTTTTTGGCCTAAATTACCAGGTTGACTGAACACTTTATCACATACATCACATATATGAGGTTTATCACCTGAATATGCTTTGATGCCCTTTTTTTAAATCACTGACTAGACTAAACTTTTTACCACATTCATTACATTTATAAGTCTTATCTCTAGTATGTGGCCTTGTTGTGCTAATGCGGCGTAAAGCAACCAACAATCAATCAATCTAGTATGTGTTTTCGTGTGTCTCATCATGTGTCTCTTCGGATTACTAAAGTCGTTGGACCATGAAACTACGGATAAAACCTGAAAATAGTCGACAAACTCAGATGTACTGATAATAATGCAACTTTATAGAAAATATTATTGTCTATCATTATTAGTTCCTATTAAACTAACTTATGCAGAAAAGTGAACGTTGAAAATTGGTTATTTTAATTGAAAGTCACTGTCCACTGGTCGTTCTCAACAAAAACTAAATTCAATCAATCAATTTCGTGACGTCCTACATTCCAAGATAAATAAATATACCTACTGGTTATCATCGTAGTGTTTGACTGGAAAATGAACCTCGTAATTTCGTGTTCACTGGACCAAAGACTTTCGAAATGTTTGACTCAAAAACCAACGAAACATATCAATCAATTGTAATCATATAAACAAATAAATATTTAAGTCAAACATTGAACAGTCAGGGGTACTACTTAAACAAGTGATTTCAGAATCAGTTCTTCAAGTGATTTTGGCTGTGAAATATTAAAATTTTTCACAAAAATAGACACAGACTTTTTAAAATCACTGAAACAAGTAATTTGAGAAGTTAGTGTAAACAATATTTTTATTTAGAAACAGATAAATAAATACGTACATCAATACAATACATGGATTGGAAAACAAGTGACAAGTCACTTATACAAATTCCTCTCCTTTTGAACGGCAAAATTAATTACAATGGTCAGAAAATGTACAATCATATAACATAATATCATAGAAAAAGAAATCAAATGTAATGGAAATTAACATATAAAGCAGATAGTCTTTTTTAATATTGGGTGACATGTTGTTAAGCCAACAAGAATTATTTTGTGAATCTCTTAGTTTTCAATATATAGTCTTGAACAATAAGAAAGTTGTTTTATTGTCTATATCTGTAATGTTCGGATCACCATACAGTAACGTATCTATGTTAAGTGTACCAACTAGGTTAACAAAAAGGGCTTCACGAGTTCGATGATAAATGGGACAGTTTAGAAGGAAGTGTTCCGAGGTTTCTATCTGTTTACATTTACAAAATGGGTCTGATTCCAATTTTTTTTTATACAAGTGATCTCTAAGACTACTGCTCTCGGTACGGATTCGGGCATGATATATCTGACCTAATCTACTGCCTGCATAATAATAATTTGGTATAGAATGATTTAACTTAAGAAAGGCTTTTAGTGGAGCGATAGAACCAGCATTTTTTATATCTGGGGGAAGGCTATTCCAAAGTCGAACTGTTGATGGAAGGAAACTATTCATATAATAAGTAGTTCGACAGGGTACTGATGGAAAATTATTTGCGTAACGAGTTCTGTACTGGTGTATGTTTCTAAACTGATCGGGTATGATATCATTCAGATAACATGGGGTCTTTCCATTCACCATATTATGAAAAAGTAAAAATTTATGCTTATCTCTTCGCTGTTGTAGTCTCTCCCATCCGCATTCTGCTAAACGTAAGCGTAGACTGGTGAGTTTTGTTGCACCAGTAACGATGCGTGCAGCATCGTAATTTATATGTTCAAGCTTGGCTTTTAAGTATTCGGGACAGTTATCCCAGACAACATCAACATATTCAAGTAATGGGCGTACGCAGCTAAAATACATATTTTCAAGAGATCTTCTGTCAAGCCTAAATTTTAGGCGACGCAGTAAGTTTAGTCGAGATAATGTCTTTGATGTAATTTTTTTGATGTGATGATTCCATTTTCCATCACTCGAGAAAGTTAATCCTAAGTGCTTATGAGTTTGAACTCTTTTTATTATGACGCCATTCATATTCAAAGGTGGATGATAATCTGGTTCGCTTTTTCGTGAGAATAAAATGGATTCTGTCTTAGACGGACTAAAATTTACTAACCATTTATCCGCCCAGCTATTTATTTTACGCAAGTTGTAGTTTAAAGAAATCGATGAAACTAGTGGATTATCTACAAAAGCATAGATGCATGTATCGTCCGCGAATAGTTTAATCTTACAGCTTACTTTGAGAAGTTAAAATGTAATCACTTAAATAAGTGTTTATAACATTTTCTTGATATTTTTCCCACAAGGTTGATTTTTTTATTGGTAAAAAGACAAGAATTCCATTGAAAAAACAACTATGTACATGCAGAAATTGTCTTTTGCTTGATAAGCCGGTCAGTTTTTACACTTTATTTGAAATATGCAAAAACTGGAATAATTTGTAGATCAGGACATAACCTTGAAGTAGATCATTCTAACTCTAAAGAAAACCAATGAGGTTACCTAATATTGTTGACCTTTTCTGATAGTAAGAGTAGTTAATGAATATTTGATTACAGAAAAATTCCCAAGGGTACTTTTAAAAGCTTTAGCGCACTAACTTACTGCCCAAGCGCACTGGTGAAATTGATATACAAAGAAAAAGGGATAATTGATCTATGTAGGAAAATTATAGAGAAGTTTGTCAAAATATGGAAAATCAATGAAATTAGCATTTGAAGATCAAAGGAAACACCAAAATCACTTAAATAGGTGATTACTGAATTTATCAAATCACTGAAATAGGTGATAATGAAATCACTTGTTTAAGTAGTACCCTTGACTGTTGAAACTGAATAATAGAAATTGATAGTACAACTTACTTCACTGTACGAAAGTTTTCCTTGAGCAAGAGAAGTCTGAAGATCAAGTCTCTAGGCCTAGCACGATAAAAACTATCATCCCCGTGAAGCTGAAAGGTCAAACCTAGTTCAATATAGATATATTTCCTTTTACAGGTATGAATCGCCGTTTTCTATCGGCGCACACTTACCTGGGGCATAAATAAATAGTTATATTGACAGTCACAACTTCTATTCATGGGCTTCAAGCAGCGAAAAAACATTTGCGACTACAAGTTAAGGAAGAATAACAAAAAAGGAGACCACAATTATTTTTCAATAAAGCTAAAGTATACAATTATTTTTACACAAATATACATGGAAGACATTTATTTCTTTGTATAGGCTATTCCGACCGACCGAGTGACCGACCGATCAGGATTTTAGGTATGCACAAAAACAAATAAAAATTAATGGGGAATGTGTGGGACACAGATGATGCCCCCGTTTGAATATCATAGTGAAGTTATAAAGGGACATAACTGAAGAAAAGTAAAAGTGTTGCTACTCAAATTTGTACTTGATCGAAGTTTTGTGGTTATAAGCTTAAGTAGTGTGTATACATGGTATATAGCATTTGGTTGTGGCTAAATTAAGTAAGAGAACAGAAACGAAAAATTCAGCAAATTTTCCATTTGTAAATAGGCATAAGCGGTAAAATTGACGCCACACAATTTCGAAATTGATCTGTATTGTGTGATAATTAGCATTCTGTATAAGTTTCATAACATTTGTTTGAGGAAAGCTAACGTTAGAGAACGGTACGAAAAAATCAGCGATTTTTATGTTTAGAAAGGGCATAACTCAAGAACGGTAAAAGTGACGCCACCTAAAATTTTTCGGACTTGATCTGTATTATGTGGTAATAAGCATTGTGTATAAGTTTCATAACATTTGGTTGAGGCAAACCAAGGTTAGAGAACGGAAACCAACTTTGGGACGTACGTACAATGTACAGACGGAAAAGGGCAAAACTTAATGCCCCCTCCGCTACGGTGTCGGCATAAAAAACCTGGCCGTATCATCATCCACACACATATTAGAAAAAAAAGGCATAACAATTATATCTATTATTAACGTACATGACGTAAGGACATACAAAAAGTTAAGTTGTTTAGAGTTTCCTCCTTCAAAAATATATATACATGTAGGGTGGGGTGACAGCAATAGTAATTCCTTATTTTGTTTATTTCAAACTAGTCTAAAGTAATTTGACCTTCTCGGCATTATGTTTTGCCACGTGTGTAGCATAAGAAATTGACATGCTAAATGTTTCACCACATGTCTCACACATATATGCTTTTTCACCCGTATGTGTTCTCATGTGTTCTTTTGAGTTTAGTTTCCGAATAAAATCTTTATCACGAATATCACATTTATAAGGTCCTTCATAATTTTTAAGTCCTAAAAGCCTTCGTTTGTGTCTTTGTACGTCGTTTTTACAAGTAAAACCTTTACCTCATTCATCACATGCAAACGGTTGATCGCCAGTATGTATTCTCATGTGTAGTCGTAAGCGTTCCTTCCTACTGAAAGCTTTATCACATACCTCACATTTATAAGGTTTATCGTCAGTATGTGTTCTCATGTGTAGTTGTAAGTGTTCCTTCCTACAGTAAGCTTTATCACACACACCACATTTATAAGGCTAATCGCCAGACTGAGTATGTATTCTCATGTGTCTCTTTAAGTCAGGACGCTGACTAAATTCCTTTTCACATACATCACATTTACATATTTTATATGGTTTTTCACCTGTATGTGTTTGCGTGTGTCTCTTTAAGTGAGAACGCTGACTAAATGCCTTATCACATAGATCACATTTGAATGGTTTAGCGCCAGTATGTGTTCTCATATGATTCCGTAAGTGATGTTGCCGACTATATGCATTTTCACACATATCACATTTGTATGGTTTATCACCAGTATGTGTTCTCATGTGCATTTCTGGGTGTTCCTTCCTAGTGAAATCTACTTCACACACTCCACATTTAAAAGGTTTGTAGCCTTTATGTTTTATAATGCGACTTTTTAAGACCTGAGTCTTACGAAATACTTTATTACATAAGTTACACGCCTTTCTCTGGCACTGTTTACCACAAACATTACCATGACATTCTTTACCATGTTTACCACAAACATTACCATGACATTCTTTACCACTTAAATTACCAACATCAACCTTCTCCCTACTCTGATATGTCTTGTGCGTCAGTTGGTCTGTACTAGTATGATCATGTGGGATGACTGTTAGTCTATCTTTCTTTTCAGTATCAGAAACCATATTTGTTTCTGTCTTGTCCTGTCCGCCGCGGAATGTCTCTAAATTGTCTGTATGTTGTTCTGGGGAGATAACTGTTAAAATCTCCTTATTTTCCGTTTCTGAAAATGTATCTATTCTTAGTGTCCTTACCTGTTCCCCATGACCACTGCGAAACATCTTTTAACTATCAAGTCAGGTAAGAATAACAGAGATTGTATAGTGGTGTCTGCTACATTTCTAGCCAGGTTAGAATAACAGAGATTGTATAGTGGTGCCTGCTATATTTCTAGCCAGGTTAGAATAATAGTCCATGATCATGATGATTAAAACTTTTACTAATGCTATACATATTCTTGTCCACTCTTTGAAACATAATTCGGTCAGTTTATCTAAAAATGATAAAATATAAGTATTACGAAAATGGATTTTAAATTAAAAAAATATTCTGAACCCCAATTTGATGGAGAAAAAAATATCATGTGATCAAGTATTGACAAAAAAAAAATATTCTGAATCTCGATTTTCCTCCAAGCCTTATAGAATTAAATTTTTAAATTTAAAAAAAAAAAAAATTGATTGATAACGTTAAAAAAAATGTTCGTGCTTTCGAAGCGAAAAGGTTTTCTAAATCCGACATAAAAAAAAACATACACCCCACTTTTGAAGTTAAATGGTTGATCTCTTCTAAAAAATACAAGTCTTCGAAATATCAGGAAGTATGTACTTTTAAATATTTATTGTTCATCGAGTTTATGATAACTGCTGGAAAATTAGAGGATGCTCCGCAGGGCGCAGCTAGATACGACCGCAGAGGTCGAACACTGAACAGTTGGGGCAAGTATGGAAACACTATTCAAGCTTGATACAGCTCTGAATTTGGATTGTGATTAAATAGTTGACACAGCATAGTGATAGGTTTCTGATACAAAATGAATTAGGCATTTACCTTTTATGGTCCAATATCCAAAATCTAAATACACTAAGAATCTAAATATACGGTTAGATTCGGCATATCAAAGAACCACAATAATTCAATTTTTGATGAAATCAAACAAAGTTTAATTTTGGCCCCTGTTGGCCCTTACTTCCTAATCTGTTGGGACCAAAACTTCCAAAATTAATCCCAACCTTCCTTTTGTGGACATAAACCTTGTGAATAAATTTCATAGATATCTATTTACTTATACTTAAGTTATTGTGCGAAAACCAAATGTCTTCGGACGACGACGACGACGTGATACCAATAAATATTGTTTTTGCGGTCGTATAAAAAATGGGGAATGTGTCCATGGGACACAGATGATGCCCTTGCCTGTATATCATATAGAGTTATAAAGGGACATAATTGAAAAACGGTAAGGATAAAAAGGGATGCTACCAAAATTTGTACTTGATCTGAGTTTTGTGGTAATAACAATTGTATATATGTATATATGTTGGCATGACACGGGTTATGTTCTTCTCATATATTTCATGATGGTATAATACTAAACCCCTAACAGGAGGGATTGTGCTTGATATTCATATGATGAAGACATAATCTTTCAATCAGTTTAATTGAGGTCTGGAGCTGGCATGTCAGTAACTGCTAGTAGTCTGTTGTTATTTATGTATTATTGTCATTTTGTTTATTTTCTTTTGTTTCATATTCTGACATCGGACTTCTCTTAAACTGAGTTTTACTGTGCGTATTGTTGTGTGTTTGTTTTTCTACATTGGCTAGAGGTATAGGGTGAGGGTTGAGATCTCAAAAAACATGTTTAACCCCGCCGCAATTTTGCGCCTGTCCCAAGTCAGGAGCCTCTGGCCTTTAATAGTCTGGTTTGATTTTTAATTTTAGTTTCTTGTGTATAATTCGGAGTTTAGTATGACGTCCATTATCACTGAACTAGTATGCATATTTGTTTAGGGGCCAGCTGAAGGACGCCTCCGGGTGCGGGAGTTTCTCGCTACATTGAAGACCCATTGGTGGCCTTCGGCTGTTGTCTGCTCTATGGTCGGGTTTTTATCGCTTGGTAATATATCAAGAACCGATTCTGTTTACATTTTGGATATTGTTTCTAAAACTGTTCGTAAAAACCGTTCTCATGGGCGCAGAAAAAATCGTAATCAAAGAAAATTTCGGAACAACCATACATATATTTCGGACCTAATTTCTATTTCAAAAAACAACGGCAGACATTTTCTGTTAACCAAGCTCTGTTCTTAACCTATAAATAAATTAAATAAAATTTTAGAGGATTGCAACACAATTAAATATAGCAGTCCTAAGTATGAAATCGTTCAAAATATAATGGCATATTGTTATTCTAAACTGTTTCCCAAAATTGATCGCCCTGAGGATCATAAAAGACAAATATTACAATAAAGTATGTCAATAAAGGTTTTGATTTTGTAAATATTGCCAGTATTTTTAACGACCATTCTGTTATATTTGTTTGCAGTATGATATGCCAAACTTGCTTGGAAATGATTATAATACTAATAGTATTGTTTTTACTTTCCGATTTGCATATGAAACACATACCTTTCGAAATATAAATGATTTTTTTTGTCATTTAAAAAAAGGCTCCCTTTATTAACCGGGCTGAAGTACGTTCACTATTCACTATTCACTATTCACTTTTCACTATTCAAAATTCATGAATAGTGAACTGTGTTTTTTTGCACTATTCACTATTCAAGTTTATTAAATTGTCATGAATAACTGTAGTATCTACTTGTATATATAAAAATTAGAAAGAATTGGTATGATTGCCAATGACACAGACATTACAAGCTTTAGGTCACCGTACGGCCTTCAGCAATGTGCTAATCCCATACCGCATAAATCATAAATGTAAAAGGAATTCAAAAGAGAAAACTAACGGGATAATTGTTATTCTTCTAAACGAGTGCAACAATATCCATGATTTTTTACTTATATTATATATATATATTTCTAACGACACAATATTTTCATATTATCAATCTATATTATAAAATAAAATATTTTTATGAGTAATCATTTAATAAATAAATATTATTTTGCAAACGATAATTTAGATAGGTTTGCAGTCAAAAACGAAAGTAACGTAAGTAGAAATCTCTATAGAATTATATAGTATTAAGGTATAAAGAGAAAAGATGTTTGTTAGGCCTATCCCTTTTTAATACTTAGACTGAATCATTTATTTTTTACGTAACATTACATTTGATCATGCATCTAAAACCCACTTATGCATACCGACTGAACGGTACACCTTGTGTCAGGGGAGTGAAAAAAAAATACGTCTTTGAGTGCCAATAATTCTTTTCAAATTCTCAAAAAATTATACATTTATATATAAAAAATATTATCAATATGAAAAGTCTAGAAGAGGCAATATGCACAAGTAATGAAAGTTTCGTATAAAAAACTAGGGTGTTTCCCTAAAGAAAAATCTAATACTAGCACTAATAGGAGATCTATGTTATACTACGCCCGAATACCAAAAACATCTCTAACAACGACGAACCGAACCTAAGAAAAAATACACCACAGATCACGTTACGATCGAGTTTTGAACCCCCGTATCTTGAACGTGATCTGTGGTGTATTTTTTCTTAGGTTCGGCCGTTTTCGGTTTTCGGTCGCTCGTTACCCCTTAAATCGCATCTGTGCCACATATTCACTATATAGCTTTTGTTCCTCATTTTATTACCTTTCTTTTGATATATAGGATATACCTGTAATTAGGGGATACGGGGGTTCAAAACTCGATCGTAACGTGATCTGTGGTGTATTTTTTCTTAGGTTCGGTTCGTCGTTGTTGGAGAATTATTGGCACTCAAAGACGTATTTTTTTTTCACTCCCCTGACACAAGGTGTACCGTTCAGTCAAGTGAGGACATTTTGATAGTGAAATGAGTCTGAAACGAATGCTCACTTTAATGCTTTATGATTAAAAGTAGACCCCACCCCTAGAAATATACGTAACAAACTGAGTGCGACAATTGTACCGTAAACTTCTAGATATATGCATAAGTGGGTTTTAGATGCATGATCAAATGTAATGTTACGTAAAAAATAAATGATTCAGTCTAAGTATTAAAAAGGGATAGGCCTAACAAATATCTTTTCTCTTTATACCTTAATACTATATAATTCTATAGAGATTTCTACTTACGTTACTTTCGTTTTTGACAGCAAACCTATCTAAATTATCGTTTGCAAAATAATATTTATTTATTAAATGATTACTCATAAAAATATTTTATTTTATGATATAGATTGATAATATGAAAATATTGTGTCGTTAGAAATATATGTATATAATATAAGTAAAAAATCATGGATATTTTTGCACTCGTTTAGAAGAATAACAATTATCCCGTTAGTTTTCTCTTTTGAATTCCTTTTACATTTATGATTTATGCGTTATGGGATTTGCACATTGCTGAAGGCCGTACGGTGACCTAAAGCTTGTTATGTCTGTGTCATTGGCAATCATACCAATTTTTTCTAATTTTTATATATACAAGTAGATACTACAGTTATTCATGACAATTTAATAGACTTAAATAGTGAATAGTGCAAAAAAACACAGTTCACTAGTCATGAATTTTGAATAGTGAAAAGTGAATAGTGAACGTACTTCAGTCCGGTCCTTTATTACGGGAGTTGCGTCCGTCAATATTTTTCCAAAATTTTGGGTTTGAAATTAAATTGCTCCTTCTGTGTAGAACAAATAGCTGTCAGTAATGATTTTTCTGATAAAGCTATCATAGTACAATTATCTACGAATCAATGTTTTAGGACAATGTATTGTCATAGGTAAATTTTGTCTTATATATATTTTGACGGAACATTGTGCACTTTTCCATGGAATATGTCATATGTTGTATGCAATTCACTGTACATGCTGTAACAGTTCCAGAATATTATGCATCATTGGTAATATTCTTTCATGTACTGTTGTGACGCCATTTTGTTTCTTGCGAGGCATTCGGTTTACTTCTCAGTTAACAGGTACGTATAAGAAAAAATAAATTATAATGCTTTGGACATTTGCCGACATCGTAACCTAAAGCCCCGGTCACAACAGATCGTACGATTTTTTGTCGTGGAAGATCTATAAAATAGTTGTCGTGGCACTGTCGTGCAAAATGTCAAAAAAATATTTCGAGTGGTCACATCAGCTACGACATGTCCACGATTGTTCCACGATATCATAGGTACACGACAGATAAAAAATGTAATTGTACTGTCGTGGGTTTGTCGCAAGTCGGTCCTGCGACAGTCGTACGACAATCATGAGTTGTTTATGGCTATTTTTCAGGTTTTCATGTCATGGGATGCGCGTGTCACTGTCTTGCCACTGTCGTACGACTGTTTTACAACTGTCGCACAATAGTCGTGGGTCACTCGCACGTTTGACTCCGAGACTACTAGTATATATATAGAAGACCCGATTAATTGTGTGTCATTTGCCATTTGCTTTCAATATAGATCAGTGTCATTATAAGTTCGGTCCAAGTAAACGACGTTTTTCGTATTAGTTTATATTATAATTGTTCAGCGAATTTAAACCAGGATGCCCCCGAAGAGGAAATTTAACAAAAGAACGGTAGTATCAGTAAACGTGGGTGATGTTGACAAGACGAGGGAACCCTTACCACAAGCTTAAACGATTCGGAAACTGCTGGAGACGACCCTGCTGATAATGTCGTCACTTTGACGGGGAAGTCTACGGAATTCTCGCCGAATTGTATTTTTCTAAATAAAACGAAAATATGTTGCACGACGAACGTACCATTGCCGTACGACATACATTCAATGTTGCCAGTGCGAGCATCGTACGAAATTTGGTAATGGTGAGACAATCGTGCGACTGTATCACGAGTGTCTTGCGACAGTCGTGAGATTGTCGTATGACAATCGTGCGACAATCGTACGATTGTTTTTATTTAAATGGTTTATTTTGTTACCCACGACAATGTGTTTATCGCACGAATGTGGTAAGACAATCTCACGACAGCCACAAGACAGTGACACGACAAAAAATCAAAGAGCAAATAAGGTGCATGTTCAATTTTCGTCCCACGACAAACGACAGCGCCACGATGCTGAAATATCGTGCGACTGTCGTAAGACGATCACAGATGACCCGCGATTTGACCAAATTTCATGTCGTGGCGCTGCATAGATGTGTCGTGGGTTCGTTCTGACCAGGGCTTTAACTGGGGTGCCTGTAAAGTGCGAAACGAAATAGAAACTAAAAGAAACGAAACGAAACTGAAACTCTGGCAGTTTCAACAAATGTGGCAATTTTCCTTGCAGTGATGCCCAAGTATATATCATATTCCGTTTTGGAGTGATACAAGTTGTCTCGCTTCAAAGATATATATTTGTGTTCATCTTTTAAACAACATTGACATGTCTGTTGTTTATTTATTCTACATTTCTGCTTTTACACACCTCTTTACAAAATGTAACACCTAATATGTAAACTCATCCACTTCGCTTCTCATTGGCTGGCTCAGTTATTTGGAAGTATATCAAAAATTATTAGTCGACCGTGCGAAGGCTCAGCGTGTATAACCAGTCAAGGTCGTTAAAAACTTCCATCATCATACAATTTGTAAGGGGGTTGTAGCGAGTCAAGGTCGTTAAAACCCCCATACGTTAAATGTATCACTTTTGGATACCATACGGCATATTTTGTTTATGATGAACAAAAAAGTAAAAGAAAAATGCTACACAGAGAAACAAGTGATCAGTATGCTGGAATCTCTTATTGACAACATATATTTGTTAAATTTGGAGGTAGAGTTTTTCTGAAAAAAACATGTCGGCATTCCTATGGGAACGAACTGTGCGTCTCTCCTTGCCGACCTCTTCTTTATTTTGTCGATAGATACCGCAAATTCTATATTCAGTGTGGTTTTTTATTTTGCTGTGCATGTCCTGATGTTTTGTCAAAGATGGATACGGTTTAACACTAGTAATTTTTGGGGCCCTTTATAGCTTGTTGTTCGGTGTGAGCCAAGGCTCCATGTTAAAGGCCGTACCTTGACCTTTACTGGTTTACTTTTATAAATTGTTATTTGGATGGAGAGTTGTCTCATTGGCACTCATACCACATCTTCCTATATCTATATACATTATACTTTTACACAGACAAAAATTTCAAAGCTTGCCATGATTGCTCTGTGCTTCAAGCTTACCATGACGTGTAGAATGGGAAAGATGGTTTTAGTACAACAAAATTCCGTCTGAATTTTAGCTAGAGAATATCACTGAAAGAAATGCAACCGAACATTAAGATGAAAATAAGTATATTTGTTTCAGATAAGAAAGCCGTACTACCCGTATCAATCTGCATGTATTCGTTTCTGGATCAGCAGAAGACACGAGGGTGACTTGGTACTCCGTACAAAAAAAGACCGCCTCAAATTAAAAGATCTACCCAAAAATGACAATCTGGGACAAAGGCCATAATGCATATACATAACAGTTCGTTTTAGGACGCAAATTAGAAGAACAAGAATTCTAAATTAAATAACAATATTTTTCAAACGTTTATTAATAACGTAAGTCAATACAAAAAGTTAATTTGTTTCGAGTTTATTGAGTTTCGAGTAATTTGGCCTTCTCAGCATTATGTTTTGTAACGTGTGAAGCATAAGAAATTGAAAGGCTAAATGTTAGACCACATATCTCGCACAAATATGGTCTTTCACCAGAATGTGATCTCATGTGCACTTTTAAGTTTGATGTCCGAATAAAATCTTTATCACACATATCACATTTATACGGTCCTTCACCTTGTTCATCACGTCTTAAATGTCTGCGTTTATGTCTTTGCAGGTCGTTGTTACAAGTAAAACCTCTACCACAAATATCACATGCAAACGGTTTCTCGCCAGTATGTGTTCTCATGTGTACTCGTAAGCCTTCCTTCCTAGTGAAAGCTTTACCACATTCCTCGCATTGATTAGGTTTATCACCAGTATGTGTTCTCATGTGTGATTGAAAGTGTTCCTTCCTACAGAAAGCTTTACCACATACCTCACATTTATGAGGTTTATCACCCGTACGTGTTCTCATGTGTCTCTTTAAGTCAGAACGCAGACTAAATTCCCTTTCACATACATCACATTTACAAATTTTACTCAGGTTTTCACCTGTATGCGTTTTCCTGTGTTTCTGCATGTGAGAACGCTCACTAAATGTCTTATCACATATATCACATGTGAATGGTTTATCACCAGTATGTGTTCTCATATGATTCCGTAAGTGATGACCCTGTCTAAAAGTATTATCACATAAATCACATTTGTATGGTTTAGCACCAGTATGTGTTCTCATGTGCATTTCTAGGTGTTGCTTCCTACTGAAATCTACTTCACAGACTCCACATTTGTAAGGTTTATAGCCTTCATGTTTTATAATACGAGTCTTTAAGTCCCCAGTCTGACGAAATCCTTTATTACATAAGTTACATGCCTTTCCTTTGATCTGTTTACCACATGCACTAGTTTTGCACTCTTTACCACAAACATTTCCCTGGCATTCATTACCACAAACATTACCCTGGCATTCATTACCACAAACCTTACCCTGACATTCTTTACCACAAACATTACACTGGTACTCTTTACCACATTCAGTACCAGTATCAAACTTCCCCCTAGTCTGATATGCCTTATCCATCAGTTGGTCTGTACAAGTCTGATATGCCTTATCCATAAGTTGGTCTGTACAAGTCTGAAATGCCTTATCCATCAGTTGGTCTGTTCTGGTCTGATCAAGACGAATGAATGTCAGTTTATCTTTCTTTTCGGTATCAGAAACCATATTTGTTTCAGTCTTGTCCTGTCCGCAGTGTAACGTATCTAACTTGTCTGTAGGTTGTTCAGAGGAGATTTCGGTATCAGAAACCATATTTGTTTCTGTCTTGTCCTGTTCAACGAGGAACATCTCTAAATTGTCGGTTGGTTGTTCAGGGGAGATTTCGGTTTTAGAAACCATATTTGTTTCAGTCTTGTCCTGTCCGCCGTTGAACATCTCTAAATTGTCTGTTGGTTGTTCAGGGGAGATTTCGGTATCAGAAACCATATGTGTTTCTGTCTTGTCCTGTCCACCGTGTAACATCCCTAAATTGTCTATAGGTTGTTCAGGGGAGATAACTGTTAAAATCTCTTTATATTTCCGTTTCTGAAAATGTATCTGTTCCTGTCCTCTCCTGTCCACCATGGCCATCGTGTAACATTTCTTAACTGTATCTAGGTTTTTCAGGGGAGACCACTGCTAAAATATCTGTATTGTCTAGTCTGGTTAGAATACTAGAGATTGTAGTGGTGCCTGCTATATCTCCATGATCATGATGATTAAACCTTTTAATTATGCTATGCGCCTTCTTGTCCACTCTTTTAAAAACATAATTCGGCCAGATGATCTAAAAATGATAAAATTTAATTATTGCTCAATGAATAAAACGAGCTACATATTAATCAAAGAATGCTTTATAAATCCTCAGGAGCACCGGAAATCATCCCCAGTTTTTGGCTGTTGTTGTACCCCTATTTGTGACACCTTTCAAGCATCGATGTCAATATAATGGAATTTGATGCGACTGTCGTACAAGAGAGAGGTTTAGCGGTATAAAACTAGATTCAATCCAATATTTTCAACATTTGAAAATCCGGTACCAAGTCAGGAATAGAACATGTTGTCAATTCGTTTGATGTGTTTTATCATTTGATTTTGGCATGTGATTAGGGACTTTCCGTTTTGAATTTTCCTCAGACCATGCAGACTGAGAGTTCAGTTTTTTTGGTGATTTTACTTTTTTTATCAACAATGTGAACTCTTATTATCTAAGGAAGAAGGGGGTTATGTTTTAATCCTAAAAAAATATATCCTGAAACTTAATTTCATAAAGAAAAAAACCAAAAGACTGTGAGAGTCACAGCATACCAGGTTTTCCTGCAGAGGTGGAACTATGAACACTTGAGCTGCAAGTATGGACAAAATACGTAAGCTTAATTAAACAGCTCTGAATTTGGAGTGTGGTTGAATATTTGAAACAGCATCAGTCTGTGACACAAAATAAATGTGGTAAAGAACTTAACAAATTGCGATTGGACAGATAATTATTACATGTATAATGGTCCAATATTCAAAATCTAAGTCCATTGTTAGAATAAGAATACAAGAGAATCCCTTCAATAGCCAAGAGTTATACTTGTATATGTGAATTTGAGTTATTTCCCTTTGAACAGTAATGATGAAGAAATAATTAATAAGTATTTCATAAAAAGTTGAATTCTTTGGAAAGTTCAACAACTCAACAAGAAAAGCAAAATCGGGAAAATTGAACTTGACCTTCATTTATTCAAAGAAAACATATGAATTTGAAAAAAAAAACAATGTCAAAGAGATTTCATATTGATCAATGGACCCACGTGCCTGCCTTACATACCCAATTCAATAAACAATCATCTTTTGAAAATCCAGTTGGCAATACTGTGGCCATGCAAGTGAAAAAAAAAATATATCCAGATTAGTCCCATACCTTATAAAGTGTTTAATTTTGAAAAAAAAATAATTTGATTGATAGCGTCGAAAAAAATATATACCTTTAATTAATACAATACACCCGTATAAGTATACAGATAAAACATTTCAGAGACCCCTTTAAATTCCACGTGCGAATATTTTATGCACTTTAATTTTGTTTATTTTAAATAGTCATTGTACATAGAGTTTATAGTGATGTTATCAATGTTAAATATGCTTTCCATACATTTTCCAATTTAACAAAGACATTAGAATGACTGTGAATTTGGTTTATAATACACAATCTTTAGAGTTCTTGAAATCTTTCTTTCCCTGGTGGTCCTGGAAGAAAATCTGCTGGTCCTCACCATTAATTCTATTGAAAAATACTAAAATTGTGTCAGTCCTATGCAAAATTTTGATGGTAAAATACTGAGGACAACCACTTTTCGCGAACTCTGAATATTAATATTATTCGCGGTTCAGCGATTTATATAAATTGATATATCAAAATGCAACAAATATAAAACTTACCTTTTGTTAGACTAGTAAAGGTAAACGCAATTATATAAGTTAATTTGACTTTCATGCTTATCAAAACAAACTTCGAAGGGAGATAATAAAGATATACCTATGGAACGCATGATTACAAAACATTGGAATGCAATATAAAGAATTTTATGAACATTTTTTAAAAGTTCTTCATTCGTACCTCAAATTAACCGGATTCAAAAAGAACCCTTTAAATACAAATATATATATAAAACAACAAATACCGTTGGTTTAACGGGACCCAGTAGGCCTTACTACGCTCTAATATTTAATTAAAGGTATGTTGTTTTTTTCAGCACAAGTCAGGATATAAAGGTACAGTTTTGACATGAAATAATTGACACTTTATTGGAACTTAAGACAAAGCAGCCAAAAACATGGTCGTCCTCGAGACTTGCATTTAAATGTTGCCTGCATAAGAAGGTCTGTATTTCGACATTTGTTTTTGTTTTTTTTTTAATTGACGTGTACGCCTTACAGTCTGGTCATGTATCACATATATGTAGGAGGCAGAGGCGGATTGAGAGGGGGCCCAGGGGCCCGCCCCCCCTTTTCTGAGAAAAATTGGTTACTGACATAGGGAATCACTGAAGCATGACCGGAGTGGGCCCCCTCTTAGGCAGTCAGTGGGCCCCCACTTATGTAAATTTCTGGATCCGCCACTGGGATCATGTAGATATCTGAAAACATAAAAAAATATTATTTTAATTGAAGACAATTAAACAAATAAACAGAATAAACGTGTTTACAAACACATATTAAAAATCATAGAAAAGACTAGTGATGCCGATATCGCTGATCTGTTTTTTTCGGCAATTTGTATGTATTTTTACTTTTGTCGTACAGCCCTTGCGTTTCATACATTTATATAGATAGACACGACACAATCCAGGTAACACGCATATTTATTGAGTATTCTTGCTATAATTATAGCCTAGGTGTCTATATTGACATCGATTTAAATAATGCCTTTAAAATAACATTATAGACTTACAAGTTACTTGATGTAGAGATAAATAAACCCTCAAAATAAGCAATTTTTCGAACGAGTTCACAACTTTTGCTACTAATGGTAGCAAAGGCCGATAACCCATATGGCAAAATCAAAGGTACTTTATTTAAATCATTTGCACCACGTGACTTTGTCCCTTTTGATCAAATTACTTCCCTTAGCTTAAGATTGAAAATATAATTTATTATAGATTTGCGGATAATCCAGTCCTTTTCCGTCATGTATCTAGAACTAATGTATCTTTAAAAACTTCCTTTGGCGGATATTTACAAAAATGCTGTGTAATTCTAAGGGAAAAAGCTTAAAATTTGACTTTTTACGAAATGGGAAGGTTGAAATCATCATGTTTTTAAAAGAATTTGGCCGAAAACTTAAGAAAGCAGGTAAGTTAAAAGTTATTTCACTTTAAAATTCAACCTACAAGGTGTTTCCCTATATGCGAACAAATCATGAACAATATCTTCTTGCATGTGTATTTCTGTTTTGAATCTTGCTATTTTACGATTTTACGTCATTTTATTTGATCTTATATAGCAATTACACAATGGTTACGCTTCCGATTTTTAAACTAAAAAGGCCGAAAGATTTCAGAGTAGATAATGTCCATTTGTACACGGACAGAAGCCTAAAAACATGTACAATTCACCTATATGCGAACAAATTGTTCATTCGACATAGGTATTTGCATATTGGCATTTTTATTAAAAGGGCTTATATAATCCTATTGTAATGGCTGCCGTCATGATAAGGCAAAATGGCCGCTATGCAAATTAGCAAATTACCCCAAATTTTGCCATATGCACAAATTGATACCTATGGAACGTCTGAGAAATAAATCAGGTAACAGTTAATTCTTTGCAGTGGCGGATTTAACTCAAATTTAATATATATGTTATAAAAAATTTCTTGCAAAGAAGATATATTTTCCTGTAAAAGCGAGGCCATTACGCACCCTCTCTGAGTCCGTAGTTGGAAGATTATTATACAATCAGAAACAATTATGTCAATTATAAATGCCTGCATGTGATTTGTACTATTTTAATAAAATATACAACATTATTTTGTTTGAAATTGAAAATTATACCGCAAAAATACCGGGTTTTTTAGGTTGTTGTTCTCTGAAAACAGATCACTGTGACTTAATTAATTATCCACAATTTTAGTAAGTCTTTGACCTAATTGGTCATCCACAGTTTTAGTAAGTTTTTCATTTAAAGTTGCATTATGCCTCAGAGCATTAAGCATGTTTGCAAGACAATCAGAGAGACTGGTCTGTACTTATTGGAACTATTGTTTTCCTAATATTTGTGCAATGGGACTTGATATGACTTTCTTCGTGTTTTGGGGTATTTTCTTTAAATTGGACATAAAATGCTAATTGTAATAATTCACCTTTGAATATAAAGCTGATTTAACAGTTATTAAACTTGTTCTTATCATTATTTTCTATTTGTCAGACTCGAAGTAACTTACACAAATGAAAATGGAAGACGTCTGTTCAGAAACAAATGAAAGATCGTGCAACGGAACATCAGCTACTTCTTTGATTGTCTCCCTTGATCGGACTTAAGTTGTAGCCAGCTTAGTAGTATACAGCGCCACATGAGAACACATACAGGTGATAAATCTTATAAATGTGGGGTGTGTGGTAAACAAATGGTACTTGAAGAACCACACAACAACACACACTGGTGAAAGACCTTTCAAATGTGATGTATGTGGTAATGGGTTTAGAAAAAAATGCGATATAATGAGACATATGAGAATACATACTGGTCACGACAATAAACTGTATAAATGTGATTTATGTGAGAAAAGGTATAGTAAGAAACAGCACTTAACAACTCACATGAGAATACATACTGGTGATAAACCGTATAAATGTGATGTATGTGTGAGAAGGTTTACTACCAGTTTGTGCCTGAAGAGACACACAACAACACACACTGGTGAAAGACCTTTCAACTGTGATATATGTGGTAAAGTTTTAATTCAGAATTGTCACTTACAAAAACACATGAGAATACATACTGGTGAAAAACCTTTTAAATGTGATGTATGTGGTAAAGGGTTTAGTCAAAACGGTCACTTACAGACACACATGACATTACATACTTGTGATAAACCTTTTAAATGTGATTAATATTATACATGTTATACATTTTTTAGACAGAATACAAATTTACAGACACACATAAAAAAAACACACTTATGATAACATGCAGAAAAGGGTTTGATCAGTATTCGACTCTGCAGACACGCACTGACAATAAAGTACTGTATAGTTTGATATGTGTAGTTAATTAAGTAGAAACGACTTTCTCAGAGACACAAGATAACACGCACTTGTTATAACCTTTTGCATGTTTTACAAATGTTATAAAAGTGGTTCTTTAGTGCCATTATAGCAGTTTTAATTTTTTTAAATTCCATGTAACTTCAGCCATACACCATGTTTACACATTACTGTTTTTAGCTATAGGCATATAAGCAATATGTTAATTGGCACATGTATGTGTTCATCACATTTGTGTTTCTACGCTCCAACATGTGCCCAATGGATCAGAGGCGGTTGGGGAGATATATAAATGAACTAAAACTCTATATGATCCATAATCATAACCATGTATATGACAATAAACTGTACGTTGTAGTTACTGTGAGCACTTTTGATGAACTGAAACCTCAACAATTTTTGTATATAAAATAACGGAACCCCACCCTTTAAACCGCCAAAGGATTTCACGTGCATATATAACTAATATATTTAAATCCATAATAACAATACTAGTAACTAGTTTTACAACTAAGCTAACCATTTGGATATATATGTATAACTTATACATGTAACTAACATGTACACCAGGTAATCTCTATTGTCAAACAAAAAGAAATATATTAAAATATTATAACTTACTGAGTTTATACATGTATCTATTATATCTATTATCTTTGATAAAACAACTTTGAATTAAAATGTTACATTTGTACATGACAAATATTGGAGACTAACCATCTTCATTACTAATTATAAACTTGCTATTTGAATATTAAAAAAAAATAAAGTTATCATATACATTTTGTATTTCTCTAAAATTCTTTCATGTGAACTTTCAACACTACAAATGAATGAGGGTATTAACTTTATGCCTTAGCTTAGCCCCAATAGACAAAGGATCAAAAGTATTTACATGGTCACGATCAAAAATCATGCAAAAAATCTTACATGTAAAATATTTTTTAATTTCCAACATGTACATACATGTACAACAAATATAAAAATGTACTGTATGTGATTATTAGTGACTAAGTCATGTGACTGTGTACATAATTATTTAAATAAATATCAGTCAGACTCTAGCCTATTTGGAAAGCGACAAATATAAGATGTTTTTGAACCCTCTGATGATACATACATACAACTCTCAATAATGTTCATAATAGGTACACATTGTGTAATTTCAGTCTTCTTGACGGACAAAATACCACTATGGTCAGAACAATTTGCACACTTTGAACATTCAGTATATGCTACAACTGTGTTTGCTCTCTGCTCTATACAATCTAGTCTAACAAAAAAGCACACTCTTCCAAAACATACTTTTTCATTGTGTTTAAACATAATGGCTGAATTATCTCTTTTAGTCATTCTTGCATATTCCATACCATAAACTAAGTTATCATTCATTTCAATTCGTTTGAAGGGTGCAAAATAATCATTTGGCGGTGCAAAATCCAAAAATTTACATAATGCATCAAATGCATGTTTTGTTAGTGTTCTCATTTTAATACTTCCCAAAATATAAATTCCTTGTGTAATCATTTCCCCTCTTTTTAAGATATTTGGGAGTTCAATTGATTTGTACAGTTTGTCCAATTCAGTTCCCTCGACAATGAATTTTAGCTTTAGTTCAGGAATTTTTTGCACAAAAGATACACCAGTAATTATTTGATTGTCAATATTTTGAGTTCAACGAATCATTTTTAACAAGTAACCATTTTTATCTTCAAAGGAAAAACAACTATGAGTATATAATGGTCCTAGACATTTAACACTATCTGCCAGATGAACAAGCTGATGAACATTTAAAGTCATATAACATATATCATACAATTGCTCAAAATAAGAATTAAATTCCATCAAGAATGATTCGGCTCTCATAATTTCATTTTTAGTTGAACCATTCTTTAAAAGAATATGTAAAGCATTTACAAGAAGAGCAAAATGATTAAACCTAGTATTGTCAAGTGTACCATGTAAAACAGGAAGGCTATAATACAATACAAATGATCTATATTCATTAGCTTTCCAGTATTTCAAATCATTTTCAATGGACCTAGGTAAACGAGTTATATTCAATGTTGGGCGAATACTTTGCAGTTTTTTTTTTATCAACATCAGCAATGTGATTATGAATACTGAAAACCTTGTTCTTGAGTTGTGGGGAAAACCATAATTTTAGCATTAATTTCATTACACCTAATAATACACCGTGCATATAATCTATAGCTATTCCATCTATTATATTAAACAATGGGGAAAATGTTAGCCACGATGGACCTTTAATTCCATTCACTGCAATGACTTTTGATTTGTTTTCCATATTTTGTAAAGCATTTCTTGAATCTTCAATGACATTTTCTCTGCATCTTTGTGGACCTTTGGGATTGTCTTGAATAAATGGAAAAACATGTGCATGTCCTTTCCCACTTTTTGCTGTCTCACCTTTCTGCATACATTTCCAACATGAATAACTTCCATTGTATTGTACACCATTACATAACATACACCTTGCAGGTAGGTCAGCAGTACCACATAGTAAATAAGCTTTGCTTATAAAGTTTCCTCGCTCTGGAGAGAAACAATTAATACCATTGTTTAACTTTTTGAATGAATCTATGAAAGGTGAAAGGAAAGTGCTCATGGATGGTTTTTGGTTACCAAACCAAAGACCAGCTAAAATCATATTTTCTTTCATCATCCGTAGTTTGTATGGAAGTTCATTGATCACCAAAAATAATGGCCAAACAGAAACTTTACTACTTTTAAAGACTGGAGCACCATCAGTGTTAAAGGTAAAGGAAATATTTTCTGGCTGACTTAAAGGTCCATCATTTTCACTGTATAATTGATATAAATATCCATCTGATATGTCTTTGTAAGTGGCACCATCAGTTGTCTTCGAACTAGTAAATCGATTTTGTAATTTGTCATAGAATCCTTGTTGTGCAAAAAGATTTTGCGCTTCATATCTTTAGTTAATGTTTTGTTGCATCCTGGATAAGGACAAACCAGCACATTTTCGTTTATGATCATTCCAAGACAATGATTGCCATAAAAGTGTTTCCGTATAGGATTTTTTAGATTCTGAAAATACTTCTTGTATTCAAATAAGACTTGTACAAAGTTGATGTCCAGGGGGAAGAATGAAAGCTATTATATTTAGAAGCTGTAAAATGCCATCTCCAACAAGATTATGCTTCATGCAAAAAATCAGCAGCATAAATGCACCAACTGTAGCAGATGCTCCAGGATACAAAGGCTCCGGCTCCATATTTTCATCAAAAGTATCTGAATTCTCTTTATTGCCATTTTTCAGAAGAATTATTACCTATAGTATTGTCTATTTCAATGTCAGAATCGTCACTATAAAGATGCATTTCTTCTTCATCATTGATGCTCATAAAATTATCAAAATCATTGTTTGATTGGTCTAATGTCAGGTCAGACATATCCTCTTCTGGATCGCAAGATGCCCTCTCTGATGTGAGTACATCCTCTTCTTGGAATTCAATTGTATGAGAGTCCTGGATAACATCATCAGAGTCACTACAGACCTACAAACAGGGGGGGGGGGGGGGGGGGGAAGTTGACAAACATCTTCGCAATCGTAACTACTCGGCCATTCTCGCTACGCAGTACAATTTCTTCGTGCAACCAGAAAGGCCGAGTTGTTCCGATTGACATCTTCGAACAATTTCTTACTTCCGGTCATATACAATATTCGGAACAGTAGCGGTGAAATATATCCGGGTATAAATATGATTTTAAAAAATCGTGTACATTGAGGTAAAGATTACTTGCTCGTGGACAGAGACAGCAAGTAATATAAAAAAAAATCTGTTGAACAATAGAATTTCAATCTTTTGAATGTCTGAAAGTAAAAAATATTCTGTAAAGTATTAAATACATTTTAGTTAAAAGAAAGTTATCTCACCATTTCAAATCTTTCGTTGCCATTTTGTTTATGTACGTATAGTTCAGGGACTTCCTCTGCCTTTTCTTCTTTGTCGTGTTTATTCTGCATGGTCTCTGGAGCCACAAAAACATCAGCATCAAGACTAAGAGTTAAATTAGCATTATCACCATTGTTCTGATCATATTCCAGATGAAACTCGAGATTTTCCACTGCAGCATTTTCCTCAAATGACAAATTTGAAACATCGTATTTCCTATAAGGTCCCCTTTTTCTTTTTTTCTTGATTTTGTTAGATGCCATGTTTGTTTTGATATTTACATTAATGATACTGTTAGGACAGTCCGACACAGCATGATATATCGACTTCTTCGCCTGTTTTTACCAAGGTACCAAAGAGTTTATTTTAAGCCGAAAAACTCGTATTTTGAAAGACGTTTATCCCTATGTAACTATGGAAAACTCTGTTTTGAAATGTATTTAATTTCTTAAATTTATCATGTTTGAAATTTTTCATGTAATTATCAGTCAGCAATTTATAATTTACACCATATAAAATTATAAAAATAATAATCTCAGATGCTGTACCCTCAATGGACCTCACACGTCCGAAGAGGTCGCTTGTTATCTGATATCCCACGCCATTAAAATTTTGCTTTGGAAGCTGCATTTATCGTTTGAGAAGAAATTTAAAGTTATATTTTGAAGGAAATACCGAAGTCGAGTTGGAAACCATGTATAGTCCGCTGACGGTTATGAGTTAGAGTGATCCTAATAGTTTTTAAAAATGGTTTCAGAATGGTCAGATCTCGCGTAAATTGAAAAATAGGACATGAAAAATTATTTTTTGGATGATTGACTCTAAAGGAAAGATCGTTTAACATGTTTAAACAAGCAATGCATAAATACGAAATTTTCTCCACTTGGTTTTGTATCGATCTTGGGATTGTTACATCGTCCATATATGATCTATATTATGTCACAAATCAAACGTATACCCGAGTATAAAACGGCATTTTTTTTTTATTCTTTGAACACTTTGTTCTATATATATTATACGTATACCTGTATATAAAACGGCATATTTATTATTCTTTGAACAATTTGTTCAAGTTAAATTCTCTGATCATGATGATGACCTCGCAGCACTGGCTACTGAGGTTTGGCAAACAAAATCGATTTTCTAAACCTGATACATTTAACTGTAATTTACGACAATTAACATGGTTAAGTCTTTTGGATTTTGATAGTTTTTTTTTTTATTAATTACCCTGAACAATCTCTTATGGTTTATCAGAGACATACACACATTAATAATATCATGAATAATTCTAAAAACATTCACTTTTTTGTTACATTGTACATGTCATTGTTGTACTTCATTTTTATACGTCCGCAAAAAATATTTTGCGGTTTTGCGGTCGTATATTGGTATGACGTTGGCGTCGTCGTCGTCGTCGTCCGAAGACACATTGGTTTTCGCACTCTAACTTTAGTTTAAGTGAATGGATCTCTATGAAATTTTACCATAAGGTTCAATACCACAAAAGGAAGGTTGGGATTGATTTTTAGGGTTATGGTAGCAACAGTTAAGGAATTAGGGGCCAAAAATGAGCATTTTTGTAACTTCCAGACACAACTTGTGTGTTAGTGTATGGATCTCTCTGACATTGTACCACAAGGTTCCATATCACAAAGGGAATGCTGGGATTGATTTTCGGGGTAATTGCCTCAAAATTTTAGGAATTAGGGGCCAAAAAAGGGGCAAAGAACAAGCATTTTTCTAGTTTCATGATAATAACTTGTGTGTAAGTGTATGGATCATTCTGAAATTGTACTACAAGGTTCCATATCACAAAGGGAAAGCTGGAATTGAGTTTTAGGACAATTGCCCAAAACGTTTAGGAATAAGGGGCCAAAAATAAGCATTTTTTCTAGTTTCCAGACAATAACTTATGTTCAAGTGTATGGATCTCTCTGAAATTGTACTGCAATGTACCATACCACAAAGGGAAGGCCGGGATTGATTTTTGGGGTAATTGCTTCAAAATTTTAGGAATTAGGGGCCAAAAAGGGGCAAAAACAAGCATTTTTCTAGTTTCAGGACAATTGATAACTTGTGTGTTAGTGTATGGACCTTTATGATATTGTACTACAAGATTCCATATCACAAAGGGAAAGCTGGGTTTGAGTTTGGGGGTAATTGCCCTAAACGTTTAGGAATTTGGGTCCAAAAAGGGGCCTAAAAACAAGCATTTTTCTAGTTTCCAGACAATAACTTGTGTTCGAGTGTATGGATCTCTCTGAAATTTTACTGCAAGGTACCATACCACAAAGGGAGGGCTGGGATTGAGTTTGGGGATGATGAATCATAAGGGGGTTCAAAAAATTTGGGGGAGGGATTTTTTTTTCTTTAAAATTTTCCATTTTAAATTGGTTATTTCTGATTTATATATAAAAGCAAATAATAATGATATGGTTTGAATAGGTAAATTTAAAAAAATTAAGTTCTTATATAGACCACATTCATTCTGTGTCGGAAACCTATGCTGTGTCAAATATTTAATCACAATCCAAATTCAGTGCTGTATCAAGCTTGAATGTTGTGTCCATACTTGCCTCAACTGTTCAGGGTTCGACCTCTGTAGTCGTATCAAGCTGCGCCCAGCGGAGCATTTTATTATTTTATTTTTTTTGGTTTTTAATATGCATTGATCGTCATGGGTAGGGGGTTGAGCTGAGGAGAGAAATGTTATGTAAGGGACTTTGCAACTATTATTGAAATATGAAGATGTGGAATATACTTCAATGAGACAGCAATCGTTCAACACAAAAACCAACAAAATAAGTGCCATCTTGAGGGCATTATATACTGGGTTTTTAATCATTGTTAACAGTAGACAGGTGTTTATACAATTAACATGTCAAGCTGTAAATACTTGTAAAAACACAACATATAAACTAATTATTAGCACTAAGTGATAAAAATAAACTTTTTTTACATTCAGATAAAGCATATTTGGACACATTTGCTAATAAAGCCTACACTGCCATTATAAAAGGCAAATTGCCAGTTCAAGGAGACAACCAGAGCCCACCAGAAGAACTTTTCACTTTCGACTCGGGTGACAATGTCAAAGGAAAGAGGAAAAGAACAAAAACCGACAAAGTAGTACAAAGTGAAAAACAGGATGAGGAATTAAGTCCCAAGAATAAGAAAAAGGATAAGGTAGAAAAAGAAAAACAGGATGAAGAATTAAGTCAAAAGAAAAAGAAAAAGGATAAGGTAGAAAAAGAAAAAAAAGACAAGGACCAGACAAAAAAGAAAATAACAGTCTCTGAAAAAACCACAAAGAAAAAAAGTGAAACGGCCACCCTGCAGCAAGTTGGGCAGCTAATACTGAAAGAAGCTGGTTCTGACTTGCTGCATCAGTTTTCTGTGGATGACTGGATGACAGCAACAGTAACCAAGAAGCAGAGAAAGAACCAACACAAGTGCCAGACTTACCAACAGCATTATCAAGTGACGTCGTGGGTCAAAACAATGTGAATGTTCAACCAAACATCATGCTGCCTGTCCATGTTGATTTAACATCAACATGGAAAGTATGTACAAATGCCATGAACGCTGTTTGTGATGAGATTCCTGCACATGTAGCATCTTCTGATGCAGCTGTTACAAATACATGTGTAATCCCAGGTAATTAATCTTAATGATTTAAATAAATTTAAAATTCTTAAATTTAAAATTTAATATTAAAAACAATTGAATTTTTCATGTTTAAAAAAAAAATCAGTACTTGCTCTTACATCTTAATGCCAAGTGCTTAGCGGAGAAGCAGCAAATACCAACTTTTAAAGTCTTTGGTTTGAACAAGCTGGTATTTGAACCCAAGCACTCCCACACTTACCAACAGCATTATCAAGTGACGTCGTGGGTCAAAACAATATGGATGTTCAACCAAACATCATGCTGCCTGTCCATGTTAATTTAACATCAACATGGAAAGTATGTACAAATGCCATGAACGCTGTTTGTGATGAGATTCCTGCACATGTGGCATCTTCTGATGCAACTGTTACAAATACATGTGTAATCCCAGGTAATTAATCTTAATGATTTAAATAAATTTAAAATTCTTAAATTTAAAATTTAATATTAAAAACAATTGAATTTTTCATGTTTAAAAAAAAAATCAGTACTTGCTCTTACATCTTAATGCCAAGTGCTTAGCGGAGAAGCAGCAAATACCAACTTTTAAAGTCTTTGGTTTGAACAAGCTGGTATTTGAACCCAAGCACTCCCCCACTCGACACCACCGAAACAGTTAAAACATAAATTTGGGATAAAATTATAACTATACTGCATGTAATTTCTATGTGTGAACTTAATAATTTACCCATATTCATTTTATTATGAATTATTTGTATTACACAATTTAGTTATTAATTTAAAGAGATAGTTGCTACTAATTTGAGTTTACAGTGGCGGACCCAGAACTTTTAATAAGGGGGTGGGGGGGGGGGGGGGGGCTTGCTCCAGTCATGCTTCAGTGATTCCATATATAATCAACCAAATTTTCCCACAAAAGGGGGGGGGGGGGGGCAGGCCCCCCATGCCCCCCCCCCTGGATCCACCTATGATTTATTTCATTACAAAATGTACTTATAATGATAATTAGATCTCAACCTGAGATTTTGCATGGACAAATTTTTAACTTAACATTATACATTAATGTGTGCTAATGTCTATTAACCCCTTATTATTATAAATGCCAAAACAATAAAAGTGATGAACTATTTTCAAATCTTCATTTACATTTGAGTGACTCAATACATTACTAACCACAGTCATGACAGTTGTGGAATATTGACTCTTAAATTTCAACAATTAAAATGTCCAACCAAAACCATCATTAAAACAAGAAATATTGCATCAAAAAAAATAAATAGATTGACACATCAGTCAGATGTATTGTACATATGCTATTTTAGGAGTAAAATAAAAAATTATATGACATGCAATAAAGGTTTAAAAAAATTCTGAAACGATTTAATACAATACACTGCTTCCATTTCATTAAAGTGCCATCGGCTGAAGTTTTAACAGTGATAAAAGGCTTGTTAAGAAATGATGTGCAGGACTATCTGAAAGCAGTGATAGCTTGGTCTGCAAGACAGCATCCATGTAGCGAAAGGAAGGTACATGTATATGTATCACACAATCTTTTAGTATAGAAACATTTGCTGATTCTTTTATCGTCATATCTATGAAAATTATTGGTTATCGTAATATATTAGATTTGGATTCTGATATCTGATATTTATGGTTAAAATATGAAGATATAAAGGTGTCAAGTTTAAAAAGTCTTAAAATTTCCATTATTTGCTATATTTTGTGAAAATCATCAGGAAAATTAAAGAATTGACAGCTTGAAATCAAAATCTCTATGGAAATAAGATGATTTAGAAAAGGGGGGGGGGGGCAAAAGAAAATCTACTGGATGTTTATGAGCAAGCACATGCTGGTGATTGAGAAAGATATGAAGATATAAGAAGATGTGGTATGATTGCCAATGAGACTCTCCCTCCACGTCACACTTTGTAAAATTAAACAATTAAAGTCAGTACTATATACTCTGTATATTTAGTGGTAATAATGTATATGAAAGAGTTGTAATCCAGACTAAATCACTCTAAATAACCAGCAATTACAGTGAATCACTCAACACCTGTGAGCAAGAGTGATTTTTTTTACAGTGTCCAGTAGTTTAATTCTCAAAAATGTTGTACAGACATTGCCTTATAGTCTTAAAACTTAACTCAGTGCTCAAAACACATAATCTAGTATTTTGATTATTTGATTTTAATTCTGAGTATGATAATCTTACTCAAAAAAATTTTGACAGCAAGACCAGATGTTCCTGAAAATACAAGATGAAGATAACATAATCATTGTGTTGTTTTAATATTTTATAGGAATACATAAACTTAACTGGTACTGTTGATGACAGACAAAACAACATAGAAATAATGCATCAGGAAGATTCACCATCAGCTAGCAACTTTATAGATGATAGCTATGATTACACTAGTGCATTTAATGAATCAGATATTCCTCCGTTAGTAAGGCGTTCTCCAAGAAAACCCAACAGACCAACAGAAGGAGACAGACAAAATGTAAATACTTGTTAAGTTCAAGTCTAATACTATAAAATTCAATATTTAAATATATTACATAAAGTAATGAATTTTTATCATTTAAAGCAGTTTATTCTGTTTCTATGATCTTTTGTCTGAATTATAACTTACATTAAAGAGATGTGCATATATGTCAATATATACAAGTTATTTTGTCCCATGCTTCATAAGGGGAGATAATTGACATTTCTTTTTAATTTAAATCAGTTTTACCTGTAACCACAACTTTTCCTAAACATATAGAGTAAATCAAATGAAACTTTACCTATGCAGTACACCAAAGATACATGATTATATATCAGTATATCACAGTGTATAAAATATAATTCTGTACTCACTTTTCATTTTTCAGATTGATTTTGTTTCATTAAGTGGGACAGAAGTATTAATGTATTTCTAGATTATATTTCTTTTCAAAAATTAAAGCTCCTGAAAATCTCTTGTTTTTTCTTGTTTCAGTCCTTATTTTGTTTGTGCATAAACAAAAATGTATGAAAAGAATTTTTATTCAAATTTAGAAATTGTTCAATTACCAGCAACATGAGTATATAAAATTCAATTGTGTTTGTTAATTTATTTCTCCAGATATACCCAATAGAAACGGCTTCATGTAGTTACGAAAGTCAACCTTCAACTTCAACAGTAACAGAGACGCTGAGAAGATCTCCCAGAAAAAACAACATAACAACTGTAACACAGAAGAAAAGTAGTGACAGGCAACAGGTATGTCTTTTACTTAAAATTCTCTTTTAAGAATACATTTTGCACTTAGATAATTTAAGTGGACAATTATTTTTTTTCAAGTATAAGTCTCACATTTTTTACCCATGGTTTTGTAATGATGCTTGTGGCATAATATCAAATTTTGGTAATGCTTTAAATAGATTTACTTTGAATTTTTCAATCGGACAAAGAATGTTTAAGATTATTTAATGGTACAATTGTGTTGGTCAAGCACTCACTTCATTTTCATGTGCAAAATATCTTAGCATAGATATTGATAGTTTTAGATGAATGGAATGAAATATATGCATGGACAAAAAATAGGAAGGGGTTAAAACCTTTCAGTAGATTGACAATTAATATAACATATTACCATATTAAATGCACAATATATAAATAAAGAAGATGTGGTATTATTGCCAATGTCTCTATAGACAGACATTATCAGCTTGTGACTTAAGGATTTAGTTAAACCGTACTGTATAGTAAGCTATAAAAGGGACCAACATGATAAAATTTTTAAAAAATCATGTAAACAAGAAAAAAAAAACCAAAAAACCTGATTTTTGCATAGAAAAATATGAAAGACAGAAAATCAATATATATATATATACTAGTATAAATTGATAATACTGTTCAAACCTATGATTGCGTAGAATAAAAACCACAATTGTTATACGTGTGTGGTTTTTATCCAATGCACTCATATGTTTGAAAGTTGTTTTCAATTTAGACTTGTACAAATGTATTTATATACATGTATTTAAATTTGCTGCTGGTATATATCAAACAAACATTATTATGTGTATGGTCATTATTAATTATGTATATTTTATGTTTCACTCAGAGTATACGCTCTTCAAGTCCTTACAATATACAATAGAAATAACAATTTTAATTTACTGTGTTTCCAGATGGATATTTCTGACAGTCACCAGTCAACTGCATCAGAAACAGTGTCACAGAGATCTGAAAAATTATCTGAGAATGTAATCAAAGATGGGAAAATGGTATGTCTTAATTTACCCAAGTTCTTTTTTTTTTCTTCACTTTTTTGCCTGTGAAAGGTCTTTCAATTGGAAAAACACTTTTGTTGAGCTATCTCTTATTGATAATTTCAAAATTATGCAGAAATGAAGATTTCATGAGTTTATTTGGTATATGTTTGCCATAAAAGTTTCTAGGAAATGCTTACATTAGGCTTTTGTTCCTTTTAAGTTTTAATAATTAAAATAATCTCCTCAAGTTACTTTTATAATGAGAATAATTATATGTTTATAGGATATTTAAGATGTTTCTATTGAATAGCCTGCATATATCACTTTTCATCATATACTTAGCATGAATTTGACAGTTTTTACTCAAGTGTAACGAGCGGAAATAAACTAGCCATAAATTCACACCGGACTGAAAATCAATATCACCCCTATGTGGCTTCATATGATCTAGTTGATATGGGGTGTGTTATAAAATCAGTATGGGCCGCTATGGAACAGGCCATGTATTAATCTGTTCCCTAATCTTACTACAGTCAAAAGGTTGACAAAACATAAATATACCTCTTATTTTGACAGGTAAAATTACTAGAATCCCATGACATACTGGTTGATAAAGATGAACTCAGAAAGGCCATATCCGCAGCCAAAAAGTCTCAAAAGGTGGGATACACACTGTGTTACAAGCTGTTATCCAGCATGTTTTCTGTACCAGAGATGGCAAACTCCAGGGGACAGGGTATAGGTAAAAAGAAGGAGGGTGACATCAGACAGCCATTAAAAAGGAAAACAGTGAATACACTGAAAGGTATGACTCGAAATAATTAGTATTGCTTTCAACTAAAAGATTCTAATTTTTTTGTTTTGTCTATTATCTGAACATGATAAATTGCACTGTTGATGTATTCATTGTATATAGTGAATTTTAAAATCCTTTTGAGAAATGGGTATTTGACATTTTTTAATGAGATAAGACAACAGCGTTTTGTGTCAGAGATCTGGTTCAATTTACAAAAAGCTTGGTGGCAAAATCCATAAAACATTCACATACATGTTAAGTATATTTATCTCACAAGGTGGTAACATGATTTTTTTTCTTTAAATTTTTAAATGCAATTTGATGCTTTAATTGCATGATTTGCCAAGGACTTAGCTAAATGTAATCAAGCTGATAATGAATGCCAAAAAGCAATTTTATGAATAAGACGTCATAACTTTTTTGGTCAAAATTTTTTTTACTGATACTTGGGTTTGAATAAAACAAAGACCAAATAATAATATTTATTTTTTGCAGATTATGTGATTGTTTGGTGCAAGAAAAACAGCTATACTACACCAACAGAACAACTACGTAACGATGCCATTACAGAAAGGATAAGCTATGCCAGAAAACAGCTTAAAACACCCAGCAAAAAACTTAAGAGATAAATAATTTAGACAAAAAGAGACATTTTCATCTGAAATATGTCCAAAAATGTTGGAAAAACTCAAATTTAATAATTCCTTTATTGTATGACATTTGTAATTCAAATTTGTTGTTTATATTTTATGACATTTGTATGTAGTTATGTTTGGATTTTTGATTCATGAAAAAATCTTATATTTACGACCAATGTATACTAACCCCTTTTGTTAAAGAAAAACTGGCAATGATCTGTACAATTTGTATATTATCATGATTTAATTTGTCATCATTCAAATCTCATTATTTATTTTTGAAAATCAGCTGGCATTATTGAAAATAAAAAAGGTACTGTTTTTGTGAATCAGGTTTTTTTTCTTTCCTATTCAAGGCATAACTTTTTTCCAGGCGTAAGTTTTTTTTATTCCAGGCGTAATTTTTTTTCCAGGCGTAATTTTTTTATTCCAAGCATAATTTTTTTTTCTGGCGTCAGTTTTATTCCAGGCGTCATATTAAGTCTTTTCCAGGCGTAATATTTGTAGGCGTAATTTCTAGAAGCATTTTACGGGCGTAACTAATTTGCATATTTCGCCTCATATTCCGTCTAACTGACGCCCGGATTACTGCTCATTTACCCCTGGAAAGCAATATTACTTATATATATATTTTACGCTTGTAATTTTCATAAAATGACGTCTCATTTACGCCTAAATGACGGGTGTAAAATTTCATACAGGAAGATGCCAGCTTTTGATCACAAATAAGGTTCTGTCCAAGTTTGGTACACATTCAGGATAGTTTTAGGATGTTATTAAAATTTTTAAAACTTTTAACTACAGAGTGAATGTAATGTTAACTAGAGAAAAACTAAGTCCATTTTAGTATCATAAATTTTGTCTTTTTAATAGTCAGAAGTTTTATCTGCTATTTTTCGGAGTATACATGTTATATGGCTAAATTATTGAGACCATGTTGAAGTCCAGTTTAAGTTTCGGATAATATTTATAAGTCATCTACAAAAAATAGGCAACCCAGTTTTGAGTCTTAGAGGATAACAGAGATATTTATATTCAAGACCTCTTTCGTATCATTAATGAAATTAGTAAGTTAAATAAAGTATAGGAATCAGTGGTCACCTTGCGTTACCCCTTTTGTAATATTAAAAAAAGTATTAATGTTTGAACAAAAGAGCATATCTCCATACAGAGTCAAATGTCTTCTTAAATCTACAACATGCATAATATTTATATCTATATAATATTTATTTTTATTTTTAGGTAAATACTTATTTATTAGAAATTTTATCTACAGTTCTGTTTTTTTTTCTCTGAAAACAGATTGACTGTGACTTAATTGGTTATCCACAAGTTTAGTAAGTCTTTGACCTAATTGATCATCCACAATTTTAGTAAGTCTTTCATTTAGAGTTGCATAAAGCATTTTTGTAAGACAATCAAAGAGACTGATCTGTAGTTGTTGGAACCATTGTTTTCCTAAGATTTGTGCAATGGGACTTGACATGATTTTGTTCGTGTTTTTGAGGTATTTTCCTGTTTCCTGGGAAGCGATAAAAAAGTTATAGAAAAAAAGATTTCATAGCTAAAAAGATACATCTTTAGATTGGACATAAAATGCAAATTGTAATAATTCATCTTTGAATAAGCTGATTTTGCAGTTATTGAACTTGTTCTCATCATTATTTTCTTTTGGTTAGACTCCAAGCAACTGACAAAAATGAAAAGTGAAGACGTCTGTACTGAAACAAATGAAATATTGTGCAACGGAACATCAGCTACTTCTATGATTGCCTCCCTTGATTTGACTTCCGGTCCATTAATGAAGGATCTCTTTGTTAGCTGTCATGACATAGCCGAAATTAATTATATATGTAAAGTGTGTGGTAATGAGTGGAGTAGCAATGCAGATCTGGAGGAACATCTACTCATTCTGGAAATCAAGCTGTCAAATATAAAATATGTAAAAAAGAGTTTCGTACTTATAGTGTGTTACAGATGCCTTTAAAGACACATGCTAGGTGTCATATCTGTGATAAATGTGGTATTGGTTTTTGTAACGAAGATGACTTAAAGACACACTTGAAAACTCACCCTGAAGATAAACATAATGTTTTATTCATGTGATGTATGTGAAAAAGGGTTTAGTCAGTATAGGTATCTATAGACCCACATGAGAACACATACTGGTGAAAAACCTTATAAATGTGATGTATGTGGTAGAAGATTTGCTTGTAGTAATTACAAGCAAAATCATATGAGGACACATACCGGTGAAAAACCTTATGTATGTGATGTATGTGGGAAAAGTTGTAGCAAGCTTTGTAGTATACAGAGCCACATGAGAACACACACAGGTGATATATCTTTTAAATGTGATGTATGTGGTAAAGGGTTTTTCTAACATGTCTAACAAATGTTGCTTGAAGATCCACACAACATCAAACACTGGTGAAAGACCTTTCAAATCTGAAATATGTGGAATGGGTTTATTCAGAATTGTGACTTACAGAGACACATGAGAATACATACTGGTGGTAAACCGTATATTTGTGATGTATGTGGTAAAGGGTTTACTACCAGTTGGTACTTGAAGAACCACACAACAACACAATAACACACACTGGTGAAAGACCTTTCAAATGTGATATATGTGGTAGTGGGTTTAGACAAAATTGCGACTTAATGAGACACATGAGAATACATACAGATGATAAACCGTATAAATCAATATGGTTCAGGGAAAGGTTATACTGATAATATATCATTTCTCGAAGTGCCATATAAGTATTATGCGGGAAAGAGGGGGAAGGACAGATTAAGGCAGTTGCCCCCCCTCTCCCGCTGAAAGTTAATGTTGTCGCTCTTTGGTTTGCATATCTGTGTTCACTATTTTAACTACGACAATTTGGGGGACTGTCGTTCGCGTTCTTTCGAGGCCTCCCGGTGAATAAAACAAAGATGTCTATATAAGTTTATTTCGAGTCCAATCATAAGAGTCTTTGTTTGGTACCTTAAGGTTTCCTATTTTAAACCCTAAGAACACGTGCTGGTTGGACTTGTTTTATTCACCAATCAAAATGCTTTTTAGAATAACTAATTTTATAAGAACAGTTTCTATTGGTTAAATCTCTTTTAGCAAATTCACATTTTTACATAATTTGGGGTTACTATTTTTAATTACTAAATACCTTGTTTTTTACGACCATTAGGGAAATCCGATTATTTGGTTAGATAGAATTTTAGGTGATCAATAGAAAAGAATTATATATATTTGCTAAAGGAAATACTTCTAAGAGTTTAAGCTGTCAAACCTTATTTATATCGCTTAGTGTTAAATAGGAAGAATTTCACATCAAATACTTATATATAAAAAGTTACATAACATTATAGACTTTCTAATTATATCTTTTTATACAAAAAGCTTTATACAAGAATTAGTTATTTTCTACAATTACATGGAAGATTCACTTAGTTTTATATGAAATATTAAAATTTATTTCTTTAAATATTTTACCTCAATTTACCATCATTATATGTCCCTGTTGTTCGAAAAAATTGCTCCGCAATTTGACATTTGAATTCATTTCTTCTAAAACTTGTTTTAATCTTAAAAACGATTTTTTTTTAAATATTTTCTTAACTGGATTTGGCTATATGACTTTGTGGTTTATGATCAGTTGATATTATATAATAACGGTTAGACAAGTTGTTGTGACCAAGATGACTTAAAGCGTTTTAGTTATTCTTATTCGTGACTTTATATGACCATATACATGTAGTATTTTATCTATATTTTGTTTTCTTGTCCATAAAACAATTTTATCTTTAATATTTTACATTTATAGATCTCTTTATTCCTTATTTAAGGAGCGTTGGTGTATACTTTTTAACATTAATACTATCGTTTCTCTATTACTTATACTTTTGTGGTAAGCCTGCTTTTCTTGGTAGTCTGCTCGAACTCCAAACATACCCGAGTCATTTCCTCTCTCTGGAGTATGCTCATTTTCCTGGGTATTTTGCTCCGACTCCAGAACTACCGCAAGTCATACCCTCATTTTCCATTATATTACTTTAGACGGATTTGTTGTTTGTTTTACAATGGATAGTTTTCTAAAACATTTGATTACAGTTAATATTTTACATTATGGATAATGATTTGCCTATGCCAGAATACATTATGTTTGCTATAATCAAGGTTTTACTTGATGACTAGCTAGGTCAACATATTTAGCACTAATTTAATAAGTATACGCGCACTACTAATTCTTATGATTAAACTAACATTAAATTCTTACATACGGGAACCTTGAAAAACATTTTTCTCTCAACATTTTATCGTAATCGCTATAGAACCATTAAAAACTTCAACAATCAACCAACATTTATTCATTGTTACACGTGCATTTCTCTTTAATATTACTATTTATTTGTTCATCTATATTTATTCCTTATAGGACACTGTGCCTATCCTCGGCATTTTCTGATGTGGACATTTTAAACCACATAATATCAAGTTTTTAAGTCTTTTAACAACCAACCTCTTCTTAACAGATTTTACTTTTTTTGTACTTTTATCTTTTGAAGGTTAAAGTTAAAGGCATTATTTTACGGCTCTCATATAAACAAGCATATTTCTTCCTATCATTTTATGTTAAATGAATTTGAACCGCCTGAACGTTAACTTCTAAGACATATTACATTTCAATATAGTAACTCTAAGTTACTTTTTGTATTTTCTATTATGTAAACTATAAATATGTTACTAATCATCTCATATTTCTTTATTTTCTTTTACATCAGTCATCATTATTTTAGTATCTTATTTGTCATTTACAGTCTTCCAATTTAAATGATTATTTTATCAACACTTTCAATAAAGATATCTGGGCGCTTAAATATAATAATATATATTTATTTCGAGTCCAACCATAAGAGTCTTTGTTTGGTACCTTAAGGTTTCCTATTTTAAACCCTAAGAACACGTGCTGGTTGGACTTGTTTTATTCACCAATCAAAATGCTTTTTAGAATAACTAATTTTAAAAGAACAGTTTCTATTGGTTAAATCTCTTTTAGCAAATTCACATTTTTACATAATTTGGGGTTACTATTTTTATTTACTAAATACCTTGTTTTTACGACCATAAGGGAAATCCGATTATTTGGTTAGATAGAATTTTAGGTGATCAATAGAAAAGAATTATATATATTTGCTAAAGGAAATACTTCTAAGAGTTTAAGCTGTCAAACCTTATTTATATCGCTAAGTGTTAAATAGGACGAATTTCACATCAAATACTTATATATAAAAAGTAACATAACATTATAGACTTTCTAATTATATCTTTTTATACAAAAAGTTTTATACAAGAATTAATTATTTTCTACAATTACATGGAAGATTCACTTAGTTTTATATGAAATATTAAAATTTATTTCTTTAAATATTTTACCTCAATTTACCAATGTTATATAAGTGCATGCGTTATTATACTAATAAGGGATTATACAGACTGAAATATATCGTTATAGCCCAAAATTGATACTGCTTACAGGATCTGCTTACCCTTCCGGAGCACCTGAGATCATCCCCAGTTGTTGGTGGGGTTGGTGTTGCTTAGTCTATAGTTTTCTATGTTGTGTCTTGTGTACTATCATTTGTCTGTTTGGTTTTTTCTTTCGGGTATCTTTCGCACCTCTTTAATAACATTTGATTAAAACAGAAATGTTGTCCAATGTAAGGATGAAACCAAGTGACAAATGTAAAATGAAATATGTGCTCTGCTAGAAAAGAAAAAGATGGTGTGAACAAGATCTTGTCGTAAACATGTATAAGGATAACTCAAATAAGATAATAAATGAAAGAAAAATATCATTATAACATACAACCTGTAACGTTTATGATAAAGGCACCTACGTAAAATGGTATTTATATTTTGTCATAGATTAAACTTTTTCGATCTTCGTACGTTTACTTATTTTATCTTATTGTATGTAGTTATGCCGCATAAGGTTTTTTCAAAATAATAAGAAATCAAGAATAGACCCGCCTATACAATTTAAAGGTTCAGATTTGAATGACTTTTGCATTAACACAGGAGTACTGGTTTGTAGTAATTTTTCTCTAAATACTTTTTTTTACACATGTTTCAACTCCATAAGGCAAAGTTTACATTTACAAATTGTGACTTGGATGGACAGTTGACTCATTTGCACTAATGGCACATATTCTTATATCTACTTAGACTAATATGGCTATTAGTTGTAGGCCCGTTTTGGGCATATAGCTATACAACGTTTTGGTTCTAAAAAGTAGAATCACAAAAAATACTGAATTCCGAGGAAAATTCAAAACGGAAAGTCCCCAATCAAATGGCAAAATCAAAAGCTCAAACACATCAAACGAATGGACAACAACTGTCATAATCCTGACTTGGTACAGGCGTTTTCTCATGTAGAAAATGGTGGATTAAACCTAGTTTTAAAGCTAGCTTTACCTCTCACTCTAATATATCCTTGGCTTTTAAATATTTGTCTTTGAGCGTTTCCTGATAAAGGTAAATCCAGAAAAGTGCTTCGGACGCATGACATTTATAAAATATTGCTTATATTTATTTATTTTCATAAATTTTTTATTGCTTAACCCATTTAAATTAAACACATTCATGACATTAGTACTTATATTTTTCCGCCAATAAACTAGTATCACTAACTATTACTGACCATGATAAAGGAATCACTCTACTGTTGTATCATTTAAAGATGCATGTGAAATAATTATTCAAAAAATTGTAGTTTCGTGATTGCTGCTATTTGTAAATACAAGGTTTTTCTGGTGCTACTTGAAAAAAGGAGAGATTAAACTAAACATGGCAACATTAAGAATTTTTATTTCATTACCATAACTTGTTAATTTGTTATAATATGTTGTTATCTTTATTTGCAGTATTTATCAATGAATATGATGTACACGTCACTAAATGACAATATGTGTCTTTAGGGCCCATCAACCCAGTTTGTGTTTATAAAACATAGAGGTTCCTAAAATGTAAAAAAATTATTAATACTCATTTTAATACTCAGTTAAAATAAGAATCATGAATTGTTCACTTGAAAGACTTGGTATTTCGGATCCTTTTTATTATGTCCTTTAACTTTGGCTGATAAAAAAAAATGAATCAACAAAGCTTTATATGTACCAACTTATTCTTTTAATAGACATGAAGAATAAAACACTTTTTAAATTAAATTGATACCAAACTGTCTAAGTGTATTGACATATATTTGTAAATTTTGCCATCGTTATTCTTATGAAGAGAACATAATGAGGGTTAGAAAAAGTAGAGAGTAAAATCCTTGAGCTTGAGGGGCACTGAATGATAATGATTATGTCATTAAAACCTGACAAAGGCAAAATAAAGTAGGCAATTGAAGAGCATTGAGGACCAAACATTCCTAAAAGTTTGCCAAATACAGCTAAGGTAATCTATTCCTGAGGAACAAAAGCCTTAGTATGTGTAAAAATGTAAAAATTTGTAAACAGATAATTTATAAGTATGACCATATCAATTACAATTCATGTCAACAAAGTGTATAAGTTTCATACCATTTGTTTGAGGCAAATTAAAGTTGGAGAACGGAAACGGGACGTACGAACGGACGTACAGACGGACAAGGTTTAAACTAAGTGTCCCCTCCACTAAGGCGGGGGCATTTAAAGGTCAGTCCAAAAACTACAATAACTTCCGAAAACGTGGTCATATTACAATGCTGGTATAGTATTATCATATAATGGTAATCTACATATGCTGTCAAATAATCCTGCCAAGTATTGGAGCTTTCTTTCGTGCTGTGTCGGGAGATCCACATGAACAAAGTATCATTTGTGATACAAGAATACGAACAAATTGTAAAACCATCCTGAACTCCTTTGAAAATAGTAAAATAAGAAAAAAAATGTACCTCTTCCAAACAACTCTTTAAACAATACAGTACATTAAGACAAAACAGTATGTTGTAATGTCTGTTTTGGGGTTTACACAGAAACATATACATTGACGGGACTTCGCACTATCTAATTATTGCCGATTTTATCGTCGATTCAAAGTCAATAAATGACACTATATATAAACGGGCATGTGTAAAATACGCTCTTGCTAATATCTTAATAATTATGATAATATAAATAAAATGTCATTCAAACTAAGTAATAAGTGATGCCAGTGTATTGGACTGGTACTCTGTCATTTCAAATTTGTCATTACCGCATTCATTTCATCACAGAGGGGTACATAATGCAAATAAATTAATCATTAACAACAGGATTGAAATTGTGAATTTGCGCAAGACGCGCGTGTCGTCTACAAAAGACTCATCAGTGACGCTCGAATCAAAAAAGTGTTAAAAAAGGCCAAATAAAGTACGAAGTTGAAGAGCATTGAGGACCAAAATTCCTAAAAGTTTTGCCAAATTCAGCTAAGGTAATCTATTCCAAACGGGGTTATAAAATAAAATGGCATCGATGGCACTGTTAATTACTGCGAATTTCACCAATCATTATAAAACACTTCCCATTAAATAAATCACACTTCTGTTGGTCATTTTATCATGTGTATATATCAAAATTAATCTACTTAACGATAAAGCTGATAACTTCATAGTATTTGTTGAACGTTTGAAATTATGAGGTTTATTTATTGAGCAGGCAGTTCCGATAGTCTTTGCGATAGTCAGACGCTTCAAAAATCCACTTATCTTGCGAAGTCTCGTAAACTATGCATTTTATCAATTTTTCTATTGAAAAGCCTATCAGATTTATTTCTCGTTAAATATACTGTTCCCAGGTCTATATGGCCATACCAACATATATCTTATCGTTCTTACAGTGGCCAAGTTGAAATCTAGAGGAAACAAATCCTTGTAAGTATATAAAATGTATAAAAGTTTTTTTTTCATGAAAATCAAACAAAAATATTTCTGTTCTGAACTCATTTCACACTATTATTTAATTTGATAAAACTCATTCGTGTGCCATGTAAAGAAATAACGCTTTGAATGGCACTTTGGTAACCTCCGCGCTTCATTAATATTTCTGTCTGCTAATATATCTTTGATCTTACCCCTAAATGCCAGAAATAAAATCACAAAAGTACTGAACTCCGATGAAAATTCAAAACGGAAACTCCCTTATCAAATGGCAAAGTGAAAAGTTCAAACACATCTAACGAATGGATAACAACTGTCATATTCCTGACTTGGTACAGGCATTTTCTTACGTAAAAAATGGTGGATTAAACCTGATAAAATTCCATTATAGCGACAACGATGTGTGAACAAAACAAACAAACATAATAGGTAAAAATGTCAAAAATAGGGGTAGGACAGTCAACATTGTCTTACAATCACTATAAAAACAAGTGATACGGAAAATAAGAACATACCAATTTGAAGGTCGAGGGGAAGACGTTTCAGTAATAAATGATTATGAGATTATATTGGCAAACCATTTATAAATATGTTGTTACTTTTACACCCCAATGAGGGGCCTCTAAATACTCATCAAAACGAAAATAAATAAACAATATCAAAGGGCCATAACAAATGAATTAAAGTATTCATGTAACGCCTGCTAAAAAATACACAATACAATATTTGATAGCACGACAAGTTGTCACCTATTTTCATATTATTACATTTAATATACATAAGTGGTCACTGTTTTTATTGATAGAATATGTCATCAAACGAGAGATACTCGCATCGTCAAACATTTGTAGTGTTATCTCACAACATCATCACGGAATATCAGACTTTTATTAAATTTGGATCCAGTTGAAAAGAAGAAATTGAAATAAAACTATTCATTCTAAATACATGAAATAGTAAAAAGCACCTTATACATATATTGGAATTGTTCAGCCGTTTATATCTTTATATATGCAGTCAATAAACTTTGTAATGGCTGCTTTATAATACACGTACAGACTTATATATCTATACATAAACTAAACTGAATATGGAGGGTCATATAGTTAAAAGATACAATCAATCTTTTAAATCAAAGACTAATAAAAGAAAAGAAAATGTGGTAGGACATGTATGAATGCCAATGAGACAACTCTTCACAGGAGACCAAATGACACAGAAATTACAAGCTATAGATCAACGTATGGCCTTCAACAATGAGCAAAGCATATTATACATAGTCAGCTTTAAAAGTCCCCGATATCACAAATGTAAAACAATTCAAACAAAAAACCAACAGCCTAAGTAATGTACAAAAAAGTGAACAGAAAACAAATATGTAACACAGCAACAACTGACAACCACTGACTTGGGACAGCCACATACATACAGAATGTGGCGGGGTTAAACATGTTAGCGGATCCCAACCCGCTCCCTTACCTTTGAGAGTGGTATAACAGTACAACATATGAACGAACTATAAAAATCAGTTGAAAAAGGCTTAACTCATCAAATGGATACAAATAGAAATACAGAGTGGAGGTGGCCAGGAATTTGTATATCCCAACCAAAAAAAAAAAAAAAAAAAATAACATGTACAGATCTGAGTGTACTCGCAGTTACTGACAGCTAGTTCAAGGTCAATAACAACAATAAAATAAAACATGCATCTAAGTCTAAATTATCAATCAGTACACATCCAACATTCAATGGATTTGGTGTAAAGACGTCATGAACAGTCACCAAATCATTGTACGTCACATCCGGTTGCATATTAAAAAAAAAGTCGAAACATATTTCCTTGAATTGGACAGTTGTAGGAAATTAATCCTACATTTCATTGTAGTAACAAATTTCAGTGTCATAAACATACATCTTTGGCACAATTCTTTTTTTATTTGGTGTTTATATGAAATATTTAGGAAATTGAGGTTACATGTTTACTAAATCTCGACAATTGGATAAAAGGGGTGAACATTTGATAGATTGACCTCAAGGGATGGTTATAATCTTATACACAATGAAATTGAGAATGGAAATGGGGAATGTGTCAAAGAGAAAACAACCCGACCATAGAGCAGACAACAGCCGAAGGCCACCAATGGGTCTTCAATGCAGCGAGAAACTCCCGCACCCGGAGGCGTTCTTCAGCTGGCCCCTAATGTTTTGTTAAATTTTGTCTAAAATATTGAGTAGATAAAAGTTTACTCAGGCCAAGTATTTCTATATTTGAAAGATAGATAAATTCTGCACATTTTGGTTTTGAAAAGTGCAAATTAAACATTGACTAAAAAGGGAAATAAATGGTGGTATTACACCAGCTAATTATTTTGAATTTTTAAGAAACATTTCAGTTAATTATATTAGACACAGTAATGAAAATTATGAATTATTAACTTTTTTTAAATTACTTTTGACCTTAACTATTTATCCCGTATATTTTTTATTAACTATGTATTTGCATTCAGGTATCACAGATCAAATTTATTCGTCCATTGTGTGTTAAGCCTTCCAATTGATATTTTATAGTTTGTCTTTCTATGTTGTGATGTTATACTATTGTTTCAGAAAAGGGAGAAGGTTTGGTACCATTAATACGTTTAATCCCGCTGCAAATGTTTGCACCTGTCCTAAGTCAGGAATCTGATGTACAGTAGTTGTCGTCTGTTTATGTAGTTCATACTTGTTTCTCGTTTCTCGTTTTTATATAGATTAGACCGTTGGTTTTCCCGTTTGAATGGTTTGACACTAGTAATTTTTAGGGCCCTTTATAGCTTGGTGTTCGGTGTGAGCCAAGGCTCCATGCTGAAGGCCGTACCTTGACCTATAATGGTTTTACTTTTATAAATTGTTACTTGGATGGAGAGTTGTCTCATTGGCACTCATACCACATCTTCCTATATCTGTGACATGTTAGTTATAAGCACGTTGTATTTGCATTGAACCAACGTGTAAAATAAATTCATTAGCATGGTTTCCACCTGTGTATCTAGTGTAGCAAGAACTGTAACTGAAGATTATCAAACTTGTAATTGTTAATCGACTTACAAAAGAAATTGATTTATTTCTTAAATAATCTTTTACTTCAAAGTTGCCGTCCCTCACTAGGCTGACGTATATTAAATAATTATTTGTATGCTCTAAATGTTCACGTTCTTACATAACACACAAAGAATGAATATACTCAAGCGAACAGATAACGGTGGAGCAATACAAACTTATCCAATCGAGTTACGTCAGTATCAATGATCAGGACCAGTATATTTTGAGATAAGTGTTAGGGGTAATATTTTTTTGTATAGGTTTCTGAATTGTCGATGGCACATTTCAATCAAATAAGTTCACATCAAATTTCTCTCTCAATCTTATCACACACAGTAGTAATCAATACATATATTCAAATGCACTTTACATATTGGTGAATTCGTTATCTTTACCTGTATACATGTTCTAGATTTTACCTTTCTGTTGGAAATGACGAAATATTAATGTAACAAATATACAACTAAATGTGTACACAGAGTTTTTGTTTCGAATCTATCTGGTATGGAGAAGTGTCAACATATGATGTGTCCGGATGTACTAGATGGTAAAGTATTATATATGAATTTAACCTACAAGTTATTTTAAGTGAACAGATACATGTAGAATATGCACCAATTTATACATGACCGAACATTAAATACGGTCACAATTCGACGAACGATATTGATTTTTTAAGGTCTTAAAGTAGAACCGACTCCTTTGTAGTATAATGATATCGACTTATCGAGTAGATTCCACTAGTTGAATGCGGATGTTTATCTTTCGCTATCAAATAGTCACAATATGCTATTCCCAAGTGTCTTAGTTTTTGGAAAAAGTAAAGAATAAACAAAAGAAAGGATCGCTTGGCTCACAAAGAGAATCAATTGAAAGAAAGTTCTGAAATCTTGAGATAGATAAAAACCAAACAGGGTGTGAACATGTGGATAGCAGTTGATGTTGCTGTCGTAAACCTCTCATGTAAATTGCCTTACGTTATGACATTTTATTGACGTGGTGTTATTCTTACTGGTTGAACTGGTCATGGATGGAAATTTGGAAATCTCGTTTTTCTGTACCGGTGTTGTAGTGACTGTAAGAGAGGAATCTGACGTGAAATTGTCTAGCAACATCACGTTGACGTATTTTGCCAGGAACATTCTTATGGCCTGATTGGTATTTTAATTGCTGAGTCTGTCCTATAGAAATACTTTAAATGTATTATGTTAGGGTTAATGCCTGCCAGTTCGTTTAAGTAAATGCTTATGTCGAATATAGCGGTCCTATTAATAACATTTTTTTTATCTGATCTTGTCTAATACATAAATCGAAGCATGATTTAAAAAGTTGAACAACCATAATGCAAACTCAATTTGCCCGGCCAGATAAGTAGTTGACATACAACGCGTATCGTTTTGTCATATAATAAAGTGTCTGGAACGGACCCAGTTGTGTTTTAAAGTTATCGATAACTGTTGCAGATATTTTGGAATTTTTAACTTTTGATTTTGAGCTATTCGTACAATGTAAGTATCACCTGTTTAATAAACAATGGAATGTTAATATGCTGCATATCTAAAGCGTGTCAGATATATGACAGTTGTTATCCATTCATTTGATGTGTTTGAGCTTTTGATTTTGCCATTTGATTAGGGACTTTTCGATTTTAATTTTCCTCGGAGTTCAGTATTTTTGTGATTTTACTTTTTATTTTCCAATCAAACTCCACATTTCCCCGACCTTAATCGCAGCTGACCTCCATTAGTAGACCTATTGTATTGTTTGTTCATTTGTTCTCGTCCTGAACATGCATGGACTACTTGTCACAGGACATTAATCAACCAACAATCAATCAAGGATTTAATCAAAAGTTCATTCAAACTTGATTAATTCCCCGAGGGTATCACCAGCCCAGTAGTCAGTATTTCTGTGCTGACATGAATGATCAGTGATATGGTCATATTTATAAATTAACTGTTTACAAAACTTTCGAATTTTTTAAATACTAAAGCTTTTCTACCTCAGGATTAGATTACCTTAGCTGTATTTTGCAAAACGTTTTGGAATTTTTGGTCCTCTATGCTCTTCAACTTTGTACTTTATTTGGCCTTTTTAACTTTGTTGGATTCGAGCGTCACTGATGAGTCTTTTGTAGACGAAACGCGCGTCTGGCGTAAATACAAAATTTAATCCTGGTATCTATGATGAGTTTATTTACAACCACTGGTTCGATGCCACTGCTGGTGGAGTTTTAATTCCCCGAGGGTATCACCAGCCCAATAGTCAGAATTTCTGCGCTGACATGAATTATCATTGATATGGTCATAGTTATAAGTTAACTGTTTACAAAACTTTCGAATTTTTGAAATACTAAGGCTTTCTACCTCAGGAATGGATTACCTTAGCTGTATTTGGTAAAACGTTTAGGAATTTTGGTCCTCAATGCTCTTCAACTTCGTACTTTATTTGGCCTTTTTAACTTTTTTGGATTCGAGCGTCACTGATGACTCTTTTGTTGACGAAATACAAAGTTTGATCCTGGTATCTAGGATTAGTTTATTTTATCAAAAAGTAAAAACAAAAAAAAAGATACTGAACTCAAAGAAATTCAAAACAGAAGGTCCCTTATCAAATAGCAAAAAAAAAAAATAGATTGTCCTGAGATACCACCGACTTTTCTTCGATTGTTATATGTAAATGTATATTATTGATATTCCATTTGTGCCTGCACCATTTTTATATCCAATGATTACGCAGTCAAAGTAGCAGATGATTGCACGACAGAACACCTGGAAACAAATACATCAATAATGTTAAGCTTTATGTTTGAATTATCTTGAATACCGTTACCAGAAATGTAAATATCATACATTGTCATATTAGTAACTCTAAGAAATATAAGCAAACATGTTAATATGTATTTTCATTTTTTAGCAGTAACAAGAAAAATGTTTTCAGACGAAAAAAATGATAGCTTATGGCTATACGACGTTCTTTGTTTTACTGGAGTTAACGACGAATTTAGAAAGATTTGTCGACGAAAATGCATTTTAAGTGAGATTCTTTTAACTTTCCAAAACCCATTGTCGGTGTACATTGTTGGAAGTGAAAGTGAAGGTACATATACACCAGGTATAAACTTACTAGTATGTTATGTAAAAGAAGGATACCGTTTAGTGATTAAGTGTTAACACTATTCAGACAAAATATGGTAGATTCTTTAAACTGTCTTTGTGGTGTAATCGAGTCTACATCTTACTTTCTAGTGCATTTTAGAAAATATTACACGTTTCAGCAGGGGTTTGAATTATGGTGATGAAACCAGCTTTATACGAGGCTCAGTTGTATGGAAACATTTGAATATAATATATTGATGTGTTCAACAAAATATAGCCCCTTTAATGGCGTGCAATACAGTAGCAGCGGCAGATAACAACGTTTAAAAACTTTTTGTGTTGTTTTTGCGACGTTGTTAATCAGAACGTTGTCAGTTTGCTATGTTTTAAGAAGAACAATTACATGTCGCGACGTCGCTTTAGATGTAGTCACATTTGCGGATAATCCACTGATGTAATTAGTCCTGTTGCGCAAATTTGAAAAAGTGCTTTCTAAGAAAATCGGCCATATCACGTGATTTTTAATGTTTATTCAATAATAATGAAGTGATCAACAGTAATAACTTTAAATGTGACAAAATCAAATCCACATTTACAATTGTGTTAATTTTGTATGTCACATAGGAAATGAATAAAAGATATGTAATATGTTGATGAGACAGAAACTCAACTGTACAAAAAACCCAATTAGTAATTCAGATATCAATGTACTGTCCTGATCAAAATATCGTATCTTCAGCTATTTCACATCCAATCGTTTATGGTAATATTCATTACAAAGCACACAAATGTCGGCATTCACCTCAACAGCTAACCAAACTTTTAAACAGACTTATGAAGACGAGATATAGTTACGATATTGTTGTCAGGTCATTACATGTGGCATATTTTGGCTCTAATATTGATTAACTTATAGGGCCTTTGCATCGGAAATAACACATTTATTATAAAACCAGTTGTTGGCATAAACCGGGTTATGTTCTTCTCATATATTTTATGATGGTATGATACTAAACCCCTAACAGGAGGGATAGTGCTTGATATTCATATGACTCATACAACTCATTCATGTTAAGCTGCTTACCAAATACTAAGTCTTTCTGTGAGGTAGTTTCTCATATAAGAAAACAATATTTGTCATATCAGGACGGACAAACAATGTGGTTGCACCCACTTCTACATTGGAGATAAAATACAGACACGTTTTCCTGTTTAAATGGTTTTAAACTAGTCACTTTTAGGAACCTTTATAGCTTGCTGTTCGGTGTGAGCCAATGCTATTTATTTTTGTGCGTTCATTGAACTATAATGGTTTACTTTTACAAATTGTGACTTGGATGGAGAGTTGTCTCATTGGCACTCAAACCACGATTTTTTATATCTAAATAAGTCAATAATTTTATGTACCGAAAGAACAATACCCTGAAGACAAGCTTTTGGTACAGAATCATGTAATTTCATGCTCTAATATCGACTGCTGTACTGCCTATGCAATGTTGTATTACAACATCACATTAGTTATTAGCATTGCTCATCAAATTTTGATAATTTCGATCTAAGGTTTTCTGTTATTTATAATCCAAGACGGGAAAAGTCACCTATACTACCTTAAACTTGACAAATGTTGAACGTAAATAAAGTTATATCATATATGTTGATAACGGTCTTGGTATATGTCCCAGATCTGTAATAATGGGCCGAGTTTGTCTTTAGTAGCTCGGAGTAACGTCGTTGATATTACAGTGGCCGAAGTCATTACAGCATACCGATGACATATAACAGGACCATCATGAAAACACGTATTGCCTAATAAGTTTTAACCAATATATTTACCGTTTAGATAAGATATAGTTTCGAAAGCTAAGTTACGTTTTAATCAACAGTGCCTGTCACAGTCACCAAGGTATTGTCAAAGCGCTATTGTGGATAAAACCAGTTATTATGAAATTATGTTTTAAAACATTAAACACATCATATAAAGCATAACATTAGGACTACAACGCAGACAATATTCAAGATATTGGTGATGGTTTTTTTTTTCTGTAGTCGATGATTCGTTTTATTTGAAATCATCAATACGGTCAGCCATCTTGACATAATGACTAGTGAGGCCACAATCATCTCGTGATATTGCTCTGTTAGCCGAAATAGGCTCTGTGTTGATGATATTTATAATTAAAGATTTAAGCAAACTAAGTAAATTAATAATATCAAGTAATCTTCTAAGTAAATGTAAAAGAGATGCAAAAGTAGCCAAAGTTATATTGAACTTTATCATACGAAAACAAACTGGCAATGTCATGGCAAAACCTGAAAGCAACGAACATACGAACATACGAACAACAGTACATAGGACACGTATAATACACTATAAAACTGAGCGACGCGATACAAACCTAAAACCAGGGATGGTCCCGGTGATCCGAAAAGGTATATACATCTGCTGTGCCTACAACCATTATAAATCTCGTGAATAATCAAGCAAGTCATTTGTAATCACCTTAACGCAAAACAGTTAAAGTGAATCATTTAGAATGTTTAAAACTGTTTAATGTGTAAATACTACCTCATTTGTAAAGTAGACCATCAAATAAGTGACGTAGTGACAAATATCACTTTGACAAGATTTTAAAATTTGACAAGTATAATATACATTTCATATATATTAACACATTACATTTTTACATTTTATTTACAGATCATCAAAATGACCTTGATATTCTTCAGTGTGAAGAAAAAGGATTCGTCATCGAAGACATAGAAAAAGCTGACCAAAACTATTCTTCTTTGTTAATCGTTACGGAATGCTATACATTATCCGGTTACTTAAAACTGCAGGTTGTTTAAAGAGGAATTCCATGCACAGATTCACACTGGCCTTTGATAGTTCACCCTTTTAAAACAGATATTTACACGCTTGATAGATCAGGAAGAGTAGTTTTGTTTAATTTGCCGCCAAATTACGATGACATGTTTTTGTTTTCTAGATCTAGAAATAAACCCGCTTCAAAATGTATACAACGAAATTTTGATTTGGTTTTTTGTTACAGATGCAAAACATGGCCTTCAATGGCGGATGAATGGCTTGACCGACATGGACATTATGAATGGCCTACAGAAGATATGGTGGTAAAGCTGAAATCATTAGGATTCTTTGTTATAAAAAAGGGTCATCCTTTTTCATCAGAAATAGATTTAGAATGGAGAATATCTTTTTCTCTTCAAGAACGAGAACTTATGTTCAGTCTTACAGATGTCCAACATAAATGTTACATGGTTCTTAAAATGTTAAATCGAGATATTATAAAATTAGACTACATTGCTTCATACCATTGGAAGACGTGTTTATTTTATACTATAGAAGAGAATAGCAAACATGTGTGGAAAAGGGAACGTCTTTTTTATTGTGTCAGACTGTGTATACACAGAAAGATTATATGGGTAAAATGTGGGTTTTGCCCCAACTTCTTTATTCCTGGAGACAATTTGTTTGATGGAAAGATAAAAAATGATTGTAGAATAATTCCAGAAAAGATTTTAGGGGAACTTTTGAATGTCGGATTTAATAGTTTAAGTAACATAAAATCAGACAATATATGTTGCTATATGAAATTACGAAGATCTGCACAATGGTTTCAATGGCTTCAAAGACAGAGTCAGGAACTTTTAAAAAACGCATTAATAATGATTCACTTAGGTACTATCGGAGATACATGTTTTGTATTCAATCGCCACATAATTGAACTTTACTATTATCGAGCAAAACAAGACATCTTCATCTTCATAAAGTACGTTTGGCTTACACTGACTAATATTCAACGATTTGCTAACATTACTGAACATACAGTAGACGAAACAAAAAGTTCTCTATCTTTACTGACACCCCATACATACACATGTTTGGCTAGTAATATATCGGCAATGGCTATCCAACATCCATATCTAAAAGCTAGAGGTTTCCTTTTATTCGGGGCTTATACATATTTCATGAAAGGTGGTTTGACAGGATACCTGAAGTTCGTATCTTTATTATACGCTGTTGGGATGTATAAAGAAAGTGAATGGTACTTATACCAACTAAACGAGGAATATATAAAACGTAATCCAGCATGGTGTATTTGTAGATATATGAATAGTGATATTACGACGACAGTAAAAAATATTAATAATACTTCACAGTCAAATGTGTCTACATGTATTTGGTTTTTACCATCTGAAGTTCCAATTACCCTCGACGCCATGCAGTATGAAATGATCAGAAATTTCGATACTTGTTTGCATGAAAACGAACGTGAGGCAACGATTTGCCGAATGAACGCAAGGGCTGTTGTTGACAGCAGTATTTACTTGTTTTTGTTAAAATTTGTAATAAAAAGAAACCTAAGGAAATTTCAAGAATGTGAGAATGCTTTTTCTAATATGATAAGCTTGTATCGTGAGCAAAATATCAGACATGTTGATGTAGCTTGCAACCTGTTGGCTTGGTGTTTAAATTCTAATGGGAAAACAGTAATGGCGCTGCGTTGTTTGAAAATGTCATGCCAATTAATGAATTATCAGGATTTTTGTTTTGTTATTCTAACAGATAAAATGAAGCACTTTCCATTCAATGCAGCAAAGATACACGCTTTGGTTAGTTTGTACAAGACATGGTTTGCAAAGAAACCAAAATGCATCAAGTTCTGCGTTCAGTGTTTTGCGCGTAGCAGAGAGGATCTTAAAAAATGTAGCCGATGCAAAATATCTGCATACTGTTCAAAACAATGTCAAAGAAGGAACAGGAGAATTCATAAACTGGTATGCAAATTTGTCAGCAGGAATTCCGTTTCATGATGCATCCATTACAATTAACAACATGAGCTAATTTTTTCGGGTAATGCCGATTAATCGTATCATTAAGAAGAAACCAAACATGACCATGTTGACGTGAAAGACATAAGTGAAACGCAATCAAATTAAATGATGTGTGACACATTTCATTAACTTTTGACAAATTATTCATCTAATGCGGATGTACGATGCTACGCACATTACACAAAAATTAGTGAAATGTGTTAACAAATAATCTGATAAATGATTGATCTACAGGCACACAAACAAAAAACAGATCTTTGAGGAGAATAGTTTTAAATTTACATCAATAAGAAATCATTTTACAGTGAGAGAATATCAAAACATTTATGACAAATACGATCAGATAATAGCGTATCGAAAACACAAAAAGTATTCCTGATATATTACACAGTATCCCTTAATGATGAATAACACCTGCCCCTAAAGTAACAAGGATTAGAAGTGTTTCCTACAATATTGTTTAAAACCTTTAATCTCAAAAGTCTGAAAAATTGCATCAAAATTACTATTAAATGTGTCGTGCGAATTTTTCAAAGTTATCTAAGGGTTTTCCAACCTTTGATCTAAAGCGTATTTGTTCCTAATAATATGCTAAATCCCGCCTCAACTTGTGCCTGTCACAAGTCAGGAGCCTTTGCATTTGTTAGTCTTGTATGTTTTTAATTTTATTTATGTACCATTTAAATATTACGTCGGACATATTGTTACAGGAAACTTATAACAAGACACAAAAGTCGAATTCCTGAAGTGAAATTGTACTTTCATTTAGTAATAATGACTTATATCTCAAATGATATACCATAACATCTTTATTATATATAAAAGGCAGTATAACACCAAATAAAATATAGTTATTGGGTAATATATATCGGTTTTTGGTCAAAATTCAGTGCGAGTTCTAAAGAAATAGTAAAACTGCAATGAAGAAACCATCATGATCAATGTTTTACAAAACACCAAGCTTGTCCATGTTGTTAGATAAAAGAAAACAGTAACATTTAACAGGTGTCTGAGGAAATGAACAAAACATTAATTGCCTTCTATTTTTTATTGGGGTTGTTTTGCATTTTGGTTTCTATATAATTGATGTTAACCCCTCACCTATTTTTATTCATTCATATAAACAAATATCTGTCACAAACATCATTTATTTGACGATAAAAAACAGCTTTGAGAATCACACAAGCTTACAATTAAATATTTCAATACTTATTGGGAAATTCAGGATCAATAACTATTTCTTCAGAAATGATTACCAGTATGAATTCGCATGTGTCCAAAATAACTGTTGTTGCCAAACTCTTTTCCACATAAATCACATCTGTAAAGTTAATCATTCGTATGAATACTCACGTGTCTATGACAGTTACCTTTGTCACTAAATCAACTCTTCACCACATACAGCACAGCAGTCAACATGTGTTAAAATGCATTATCATTGATATTTGGTCATAATTAAAAATTTACGGTTTACAAAAGTTGAATTTTTTATATTCTACCTCAGGAATAGATAATCTTAGCTGTATAAAATTTTGGCAAAACTATTAGGAATTGTTTGTTCTCAATGCTTTTCAACTTCGTTCTTTATTTGACCTTTTTAAATATTTTCATTCGAGCGTCACTGATGAGTCTTTTGTAAACGAAACGCGCGTCTGGCGCAAATACAAAATGTCAATCTTGATATCTATGATGAGTTGATTTACAACCACTGGTTCGAAGCTGGTGAAGTTTTCATTCCCCGATGGTATCACCATCCAATTAGTCAGCAATTCTGTGCTGACATGAATTATCATTGCTATAAAGTGACTGTTCAAAGGGAGGTGACCATTGTTTTAGACCTGAAGATATTAGATAGCCTAACTATGGAGTTAGGGAAGATCTTCTTTGGTTCAATAGTTAAAGCGATGCCTTAAGATCCCAATATAGAGGGTTCTAAACCCGCTCGTAACATCCATGGATTTTCACAACATTGGCGCTACGAACCTTTACCACTGGTACATACGAGTGTATGTAATTGCCTGGCAGTTAGATGTTGGATATGAGGTTTGACCATGTCAAAAGATGATCGTCACATGTCAAGGTGACATACACGGATCTGGTAAGAGAGTTCCCGAGTGGAAGACTCGGGGTTGTGGTGGACATGTGAGCTGCTCGGATGGATGGTTCACAGCCCGGAAAAAGAAAAAGGGTAAGCGTGTTGTAGACCAGGAGACATAAAAGTAGCCTAACTAGTTTAGTTTGGGAAGATTTTTTTTTGGCTCAATTGGTTAGAGCGCTGCCTTTAGATCCCGAGATTTAGGGTTCGAATCCAGTTCGTAGCATTCATGGATTGTCAGAACATAGTGTTGTAGACCTGGAGATATAAAGGTGGTCTAACTAGATGAGTAAAGACATATCTTTTTTGGCTCAATTAGTTAAACCGCTATTAGATCCAGAGATTGAGGATTCGAATCCCGCTGGTCCAATCTAACATTGGCGCTGTGAGCAATTTCTACTGGTACACACAAGTTTATGTAAGCGTCTCGCAGTTTGATATGGTTTTCAGGGTTGACCAGGTCATAGGATGACTGAGACATGTCTAGGTGACATGCATACAGAGAACTGGCTAGGGGGTTTCCGGGTGAAAGTCTCGAGGTTGTACAGTAGTTGACCTGTGAATTAATATTACTCAGATGGATGGTACGCAGCCCTTCAAAAGAAAAGGGGGAAGAGTGTGTAGACCTGGAAATATAAAGGAAGTATAACTAGTTAATTAAGGAATGATCTTCTTTACTCAATTGGTTTGAGCGCTGCCTATAGATCCCGAGATTTAGTGTTCAAAAACAGCTCCTCATTTGCTTTTGACGCCAAACATGTAAACACGTGAAATAAAACTTGCTAACACGTCACACGAAAATAAAACTTTACCACCGGTGTCATAAACAAAGTAGACCCGTCCAATGAAGAAAACGAGGTTATCGGTTTCATCCTTTGGCATGCAATTTCACTTTTTATTTTCAAATTGCCGATGAAAACGTTTCAATCTGTGAGAAAATACCGAATTATTTGTGGGTATAAATTATGTTACTTTTAAATTGATGTCTTTCACGTTTGGAAGTGTCCATTTCATTTTGAATTAATACGTTTTACAGAAGTATTATCAGTAGCTAATTCGGGGGTACTTACATCGCCTGAACTTGTTTCTTTATATAAAAAAAATATTTTACTGAACTTTTCAAACATATCCAATAGCATAGTATACAAGGTTTAGCTCCAGTGCGGGTTTTTATGACAATACTTCCAATACATTGGTTACCTCATTTCTCTCATTTAAACAAAAGGTTTATCGCCAGTATGTCTTTTTGTGCTTCTTTATTTATTTATTCACCTTAATGATACTCGTTTTGGGTTTGCATAATAAAGAAGGATGGGCAATAAAGTCAGCATAACGGACAAACACAAATAAATTGAGAGTAATGGGTGCTCAAATAATAGTGGTCAAAAATCATTAAAAAAAGAAAAAAAAAAAAAAAAAACAGAACAATTGTCTAAAAAAATAAATAAGGAACCCTCCATCAAAAACACACTCAATGTCTTTATAATGTTTATCCACTTTGTTTCAAGTATATTTGCTCATGTTTGACCAAATGATCTACAACTAAACCTATCGTATGACTTAACAAGTTATCATGATCACTTAACAACATCACCACAGTCGTGAGGTTTATCCCATGCCAGTATTGTCGTATGACTCTGTAAATTACCATGGAGTCTAAACAATTTGCCAAATTCACCACAGTCGCGATGTGTATCCTCTACCAGTGTTCTCACGTTACCTGCCTCTGTTAATTAACATGGTGACTTATTATTTTGCCATGCACATACACGGCAGTCGTCACATTTATCTCCTTTGTGTGTTCTCTTGATGACTCTTAGTTACCATGGTAACTAAACTATTTGCCACATACTAGTACTCCACAGTCTCAGTTGCATGTTTTGTGTTCAAAATATACAACCTTTTTTCGTGGGTTATTCAGTGTGCTCAACATTTTTTATGGGATTTCTTCACACAAAAAATAAATATTGCAGTCTTTCCTTAAATTAAACGAATACAAAATATAGTTTCAACCAAAGACACATATACAGGTATGTGTATAATTGCCTCTGGTTCAACCTTCCTGCGTATCAGCTGTGAGAACGTTCTCATTAATCTGGTAAACAGAAAACAAAACTGCGGCTGTGTCACTTAACTACTTATTACTTGACTTTCTCTTGTTTTCAGTCCAGTTTTTACTTAGACAGAATAATTTATTGTCTGGTTTTAATATTCGTATTCTTTATTTTAATTGCCTGCCATGTAATAAATAACAAGAGTCACATGCTGACATGTCTCGCCTGCTCTACCGACCATTGCTTTTATGTTGAAAGTCTTAAAGATATAGATTTGATTAAAAAACTTCACAGAAATTCATGTCAGATAAATGCTGTCAGGTAGACATAATTATACACCTTACAATTATTTATCCACAAACTATAATTTATGATGATTGAAAAACATACCAAATAACATTGACCAATGAACCATGAAAATGAGGTCAAGGTCATATGATACCTGCCAGACAGACTAATACAACTTAAAACCATTACATACACCATAAAGAGTTGACCCATTGCTTAATGTACTTAAAAAACAGACTAAAACACATAAACTTAAAATTTAACAATGAACCTTGAAAATGAGGCCAAAGTCAGATGATAACTGCCAGACAGACATTTACACCTTACAATCATTCCATACACAAAATACAGTTGACATGTTGATTATAGTACATGAGAAAACAAATTACAAAAACTTAACATTAATCAATAAACCATGAAATTGAGGTGAAGGTCAAATGAAACATGCAAGACGGATATGTACCAATCCAGTCATTCAATACACAACATATTATAGCTGACCTATTATATATTGCTTATAGTATTTGAGACCTACTCACGTAATTTGAACCTTAAGCTTGATCATGAAATGAGGCAGAGGTCAGATAAACCCTGTCTGACGGATTTGTAGACGTTGCAAGTAACCCATAAACCAAATATGATTATTCTATTACTAAATGAAATGATACATTGTAAGTGATAAATTGACATGACAACTAAAATCGATTTTTGTGAAGCAGTCGTTTAACCATGAAAATGAGGTCAATGATAGACTGAGACTTCGTAACATAAGGTATCTGCATACAAGAAAAAAAGCTGTCATGTCATCCATCTTCCGAAATATAAAACTTTAAACAAAAATTTTACGCCGCTGCCGGATAGGTAATGACAATATCTCGCATACTGTAACTTTTTTAGCAGACGACACAATAAAATGATCATGATGATTTGAGTAGAACTGGAAGTAAAAATTATTATAGTTATGTGTTATCCGCTTGCAATATTAATCTCTTGCTTGACGTCGATGTCTTTCGGCAAATTACCTAGCAATGCAAAATAACACTTCGTTTCTATGCAAAACTAATGACAACAATGATAAATCAAACTGTTATAGCATCTAAGCAAATGACTACAAGTACATGTATACAATACAAAATCAAACTTTTCCAAATGCAAAAACATGAAATATCTGATACAAAAACCTACAAAATATAATTAAACATGTTAAATGACTTATCATGTTGCCGCAAAACATTATGGTTTATAAATTAGACATGTTGAACAAGCAAACGCAAAACTTCAACAATTCAACAAAGACTTATTTATGGATTGTTTGTATGCAGACGAAGTATAATAAGGAGTGTGATGTTCGTCCTGTTTAACCATGACAGCTTATATCTGATTGAAAACGTCTGTCGTAATTTTTCTCATATTTAAACATGTATATATATATAATAATATTGACAGATTACTGCATGGCAGGTATAATTACATAAAATGTCTTCTTAAAGTCTTCACGTATATAAGTATTGATTTGCCACACCCTACACTACATTTTCACACTATCAAGAGATTCATCAAATAAATAAAGTCTCCATATCAGAGTTAGATCGAGCCAGCACAACAACACTGCTGATTATTACGACCGGAAACCTGCACATGACGATGTGCAAAGTAATATCGTGCCGGTGATGATCATAGTTTGCAATTTCATATTTTTTCAATTGTAGGACCGTCTATACATGATGTCTGGACAAGATTTTGGAAGAAAAACATAGGTCGGGAAACATCCACAATGACACATCTTTTTTTTTCATTTTATGCTGGTGTGTTATTTTTTAAGTATCTTTAAAAAAAACAATGCAAAACTATTTTTGTGTAAGTTATGTGTAATGATACTCTATCATTTCGGGGGTCTCAAATGTTAATGCTATTTTTATCATGTATATCTGTATGGATATTATATATTATAAATTTATATTTCTGTTGTTATCTCTCATTAAAATAAGTGAAAGCAAATTTTCAGTTTATTCATTTTAATTTTTTTTTGTCGATTAATATTTTACATATATAAAGATCTTAAAAGAGGGGAGAAAGATACTAGAGGGATATTCAAACTGATAGATCAATAATAAACTGACAACGTTATGGCTAAAACAGAAAAAGAAAAAAAAAAACAGACAAATAATAGTACACAAGACACAACATAGAAAACTAAAGAATTAGCTTCGGAAGGGTAAACAAATCCTGCTCCACATGTGGCACCCGTCGTTATGATCATGTTATGATAAACCCGGTAAATAGTCGAATTCGGTAGGTCACATTCGTGAAAAGGGAACGGGATTGTAGTAACGACATAAAAAACATGCCTGATATCATTTGTGAAATGGATATTCCATAACGGTCAACCTACAACTCGTGAAGGCGTCCGTAAAACTTACGAAGGGATAATTTCAACTTAACTATTTGGAACTCTTGGTGTAAAAGCTGTCTTGTGAGCAGCAACAGTCTATTAAGGAAATCATGATAGGAAATACATACAAGTCCGGGAATATCGTTTACATTGTGAGATATATACTCCGTATGTAGGCGCCGCTGAAATGTTGCTACATAGAAATGGAAAGTTCACAAATGAGAAGCTAAAATCATCTCTTTTGTCGTACAGTTTAAATAAATAAAATAATAATAATAATAACAATGATAATAATAATAATAATAATAATAATTATAATAATTATAATAATAATAATAATAATAATAATAATAATAAAAATATAGTATACGTTGTGGCTTAAATTATAAATTTCACACTTTAAAAAAAATAATGACTTGTAAGAGTATTTGAATGCAGATATAGTTTTTAATATTTTAATTTTACTGGATAGTGAATTCCACACTTTTGGACCACTAAATGAGAAAACACTTGATTTGTATACTTCCGTTTTTGATTATCTGATGATGAAAGTCGACTATTGTACGATTGTTTACTATTTGAAGGCACAATAAGATTTAATAAATATAATGGTGCCAGTTCATGTTTTGATTTATACATTAATAATGACTAGTGGTAAAGTATTCTCTTAGTAAAGGGAATAATTACAGAATCCTTAAATAGTTCAATAGATCATGGTTTACGAATATCGCGTTCGTTTCAAAAAATTCTGGCTGCCCTTTTTTGCAATTTTAGTAAACTGGCAACTAAAAACTTGTTTCTGTTTCCCCATACTGAACAACAGTAATCCAAATGCGGAAGAATATACGCATTGTAAAATATAATTCGTGCATTATGATTCAAGTATTTCACGATTCACTTTAAGGTGGTACCTAACACTACAGGGAGATAACTCTGTAAATCAGCTAAACGTTTTTATCACGTTGTATTGTTAAGGAAATATTAAGCTTCTCAATGATAAAAATTAATGTTTGTCAAACTGCTATATATCCAGTCTAATTTTTCCGAGGAAGTGATAGGTTCAAGTTTTTTGAAATTCTTATATTTTTTTCAAAAGGTCAAATTAGTGAAAAGTCCAACTTGCCATATATGTTGGTGTGAAAGAATATTGTTACAACACATTCCTAACTGAAGTAAATGAAATTTGAGTATGACTAAGCTCATTGTGTGATCTCCCTTATCTGCCAGTAATATAATATAGTTGTTAAAGAAGTCTTTTGACATTGCATGTTTAATAATTCGGTGAGTTATTTTTCTTTACTTATAGGTTAGACAATACTTGGTCATGTTTTATGAAGATTTAAAGCCCAAGGCATAGCCGAGGGTTTTAAATCTTCATAAAACATGACCAAGTATTGTCTGACCAATTTAGAACATATTCACACCTTCGAGTGACATAACAAAATGAGCCTGTCATAGTAATAATTAAATTTTGATATTAGATCACTTTAAATATTGTCTTGGTTAGTAAAAGGGATGTAAATAATTTAAATGGTCATTCTAATTAACATGATTAATGGAATGAAAGAGCAATGAGATAGTTTTGTGATAACAAAAAAGGATCAATTATTCAAAAATGGAGATGTCTTCTGCTTCAGGTACAATTTAATCGTATATATTTAGAATTCCTTCATTTCAAAAAGAACACAATGTTATATAAATATTCTTTTCTTAAATTGTATAATTTTTGAAAATGAAAAATCTGCATCAATCAATTTTGATTTACAATCGTTTCAACATCAGATGCTTATTTTTTATTGATGAATATATTGAGGTTTTTTTTCAAAAACTTTCTTTTATATCAACAGCCATTGATTCTTAAACGTTGGTTTTCAGGTCTTGTTTAAAAATTAGATTAAATACTAAATGTAGTTTACCTACACCTTTGCCCCCTTTTCATTTCTTTTTATTTGAGGGGTCTATATATTCACCATTAAATAACATTTATAATGTTCTCCTGATTTCATTTACAATAATTAGGCAAATAACAGTACTCATGATTGTTTGCTCTTTTCCTTTGGAAGTTGCCTTAGGAAATTGTACAACTCATTAAATCAGTTTTTAAGAGTTCACTTTCATAATTAATCTACAATGAAAAGTCATTCATGTATAGCATTTTATAGTGATGGAAAGTCATGTACTATGAAAATTAGAAGGAAAAAACTGACTTTTCATTGGACCAGAAGAGGTGAGTATGTTCTAAAAAGAAATAATTGATGTATGTTTTTTTGTAAGGTATAAACAAAGGACAACATTGTATATCCATTGATATCACGATACTTGTATTTATGTCGTCTATATGATAAAAGTATGTTCTAAGATTTCCCGGGGTTATGATCAAAACTGGTTTTCCCATAAACAAGATTTGTATACACAAGTCACACGTGTTCATTTTAACTATTTTCACATAAACATTGATAAATTAGTCATCCGGATGACAAATACATTAGTGCTTTAGGTTAGTCTGTTGGAAAATGGAAGTATTCAAATAAATGTACTCAGCGCATAAAAATATCATTTTTTTGTAATTTTATCTTTTTTTTGGAACTTGAGTATTTCATTTGTGTCACGTTGAAATTGACACAGTGTCTACATGGATAACGGAAGCAGTTTCGGCAACATGGACTATCGACGAGTACAAAAGCATAAAAATGATAACGGACAAATTACATTCAAGTATTGTAGATATGCAAATCATACAAATCATACTAAGTACTACAATTGTATGATGTTATATCAATTCAAAATCCATACACGCACTATACAAAACAAAAGGAACAACACTGTTATTGCTGTTCTTAATCCCAACATCATCCTAATTGATCTTGTTAAAACTTATACAATGTTGAGCAGGATTTGCCTACCCTCCCAGAGCATCTGAGATAATTCTCCGATTTTGTATGGAGTTCTTTTGGCTCAGTCTTTAGTTTTGTCTGTTATGTTTTTATACTGGTATTTTTCTTTTCTTTTATTTTTGTCGTGGTGTTTTCGTCTGTTTTCTGACTGATATGATTAATGCCTTGCTAATTTATGTCTCTATGCTTAATTCTTATACCCATGATAATTACTTTTCACATAAAATTAGCCATCAAATAATACATTTCCGATAGTATTAAGTGAAAAAATATAGTTATACGATAGAATAAAAAAGTAATTCATGTCAGGCAAAATTGATCGACAAGATGAAAGAGCTGAGATCTGCCAATAAGATATGAGAATAATGATCAGTAGTCTTGCCTAATCACCGGCTTACATTATTCCTTGACAATCTAATCATCGGATATAACTTCCCTATCCCTACCGGGAGATGGATCCTGTTCTACTGATCCTTTTGGAGTTCACACTTGGATTTTGTTGGGGCTCATGTTGCTCATTCTTTTTCTTTTTGTGTAGCGCGTTTAGGACTTTTATTTATCTCTTCGTCTGTTTTCCTTTTGATTATGATTTTATAGTTTTTTCATCGGTTTATAGTTTAATGGTATCTATGATTTTATCTCCCGTGGAGTTTTGTGTTTAACATCTCTATTAGTATACTAATAATTCAGAAAACGGAAGACATAGTTTTATCCGGCGAAGGACGAATATATATTTAGAAAAAAAATGATTTTGTCGTTTTCTCATCGGTTTATAGTTTAATGGTACCTATGATTTTATCTCCCGGGGAGTTTTGTGTTTAACATCTCTGTTAGTATATTAATAATTCAGACAACGGAAGACATAGTTTTATCCGGCGAAAGACGAATATATATTTAAAAAAAAAAATGGTATAAAATAAACTGACGCATGTATGATTTCTGAGAACCTGTGTATTGCAGAATGATTGGGTCTTTCCAGGTCGGTAATCTTATCATATGTTATATGCATACGCTGTCTTTTATCATTCAGTTATTTTGTTTTGTTTTTGTTTGTTTGTTTGTATTTTTTTGTAGCAAACTGTCCAAATTAAAATATTCCATATGTATTTAAGCAGTGATCATTTATCTTTTTTTTTTGGGGGGGGGGGGTTTTCTCTATTTCAATTACTTGAAGAAAAAAAAGTATCCGAAAGGAAGCTAAAAAAAATGTTTTGAGTAAAAAAATATTTTTTAACAAAGTCGAAAATCAATGTTTGTTCTAAGAGAAAAAAAAATCACCTCAAACAAAAGCTAAATACGAACATATTTAGTAGCGTCAAAAGTTTGTCTCTAAAACAGACTAACTAGAGAAAGAAATAACATTTCATATATTTAGTGCGTCCGGAGAACTTTCTATAGATTTACCTTCTTTCATAGACTACAACAAATTTTAGTTCAATGGTTTTTGTCAAAGTTACGTTTTTAATACTAGTAGCACGACTACAAAATGCGTTTGGAAGGATAACATTTCTTTTCTATTAGATCCTTTTACGACCCAATATTTCTTTTATTAGGTCTTTATCATAAAATTGTAAGGCTCTCCTTGAAAACTTTAAACATTAAACACCCCGCTGTTTGAAATAAGTTTGAAGTGTAAACATCCCTACACGCACTATACAAAACCAAAGGACCAACACTTTTATGGCTGTTCTTAATCTCAACATCATCCTAATTGATCTTGTAAAAACTTATAACATGTGGAGCATGATTTGCTAACCCTCCCACAGCATCTGAGATACCCCCGCCCCTGGTTTTTTATTGAGTTCTTGTTGCTTGCAGAATGATTGGGTTTTTCCAGGTCCGTCATCTTATTATGTTTTATATGCATTAATATTGTCGATAAACGACTAAGAAATAAAAGGTCTCATGGCAAACGCAAAAACCATAATCAACGTATTAAACATCTTATAAACTATACACTTGCTGATCTGTTATCTATAATAAAATATAATGGCAGACATCAAGTATTATGCAAACTGGGTCAGATACCAATAAGTAAATTATATGCTATTTTTCTGGAATGTGATAAAATTTCTTTTTTTAGCCCAATGTATGAATACACCCGTATTATTACAGCCTTTTTTCATCATAGGCTATTTCCTAGTATCGATAAACCTGAAAATCATAAACGGCATTTTCATAAATTAAAATATATAAATAGAGGTATTGATTTTATTAACTTATCTAGTATATTCGATGACTCTACCATTCAAAGCCAAATACCTCCATATTTTGATAATATAGAACCACCTATTATTTCGTATTCTGATAAAAAAAAAACAGCAGAAGTTTGATTTTTAATTATACGTCAGTTACATCAGACGTCATTATAGAAAATGATGTTCCTTCCACTTGAGACTGTGAAACATCTAGTTTTAGATATGTTCCTTATGGTCATGTCCGACCTCAACATCGTCGAAGACTGTAGGCTCATAACTTTTCTAAAGAAAGGACCGAAATATCGTCCACCATCTAAAATAGATTGGAAACAGTGTCGTCAGGTCATTAAAGACACTCTGTCTGTCTACTGTAAAAATTGACGTAAACGTGAAAAATCTGATAAAAAATCTCTAGACAGTTATTTTAATAAAATTATGCATAATGTTAATATTTGTATATCTCATTTTGAAAACAATTCTTAAATTAGTAATAGGGCCCATGATATTCCCATTTCTAGAATAAAAATAAACTCCTAGTACTCGCAAAGCGGTTTGTGTTCGTACCGGCAGACAAAGCAGCAAACAATGTAGTGGTGGTGTGACGCATATACTACACGGAAGTTCTCCAAAACGAAATTACAAATTCATCTACATTCAGGTCCGTATGCTCCACAGAGAGTCAAATTGTAAACAAACATATCACTGCCACTACCAAGCTTAAAGCCTCTTCCGAACATTTGAAAGTCCCTACTATGTACTGGTTACCTAAATTGCAGAAAAAACCATTTAAATTCCTTTTCATCTCCGCATCTAGTAAGTGTTCTACTGCCAATCTATCAGTGCTTCTAACTACCTCCCTTACTACTATCAAAGAACTTGTTATTAACTTTTGTAATAAAGCTTATGAAAATAATGGTGTTATTTTTGGGGTGTTAAAAATTCTTTAGAAGTTTTAGATAAAATACATGCTTTTGATGGTCCTTTTAATTCTGTTGACAGTTATGATTTATCTACTCTCTATACTACACTTCCACACAATCGTATCAAGAAAAGGTTTTCATAATAAATTAAATGGTCTTTTGAAAAATATCATTACAAATTTATTTGCTGTAACTCGTTTAAAGCCTTTTTTGTAACGAAAGTATGCTAGATATACTTACTGGAAATGTGAAGATATGATTGAAGCTTTAAATTTTCTCCTGGACAACATATATGTACGTTTCGGCGATAAAGTGTATCGACAAGTAGTAGGTATTCTTATGGGCACTAACTGCGCCCCTTTAATAGCAGATTTATTCATGTATTGCTATGAATCTCAGTTGATGACCAAACCCAGTAAAGACACGTCATTGTTACATTTGGTTGATACATTCAACAATACCTTTCGTTATCTAGATGATATTTTTTCGTTAAATAATCAAGAATTCTCTTAATATACTACCGAAATTTACCCAAAAGAACTTACTTTAACTAAATTTAACATAAACAGCAGTAGTTGTCCTTTTCGAGATTTGGACATTTCAATCTCTAAAGGAAAAATCCATACTGAAATTTAAGACAAAAGAGACGACTTTTCATTCTCTATTTTTAATTTTCCTTTTTTAGACGGCGATGTTCCTTTGGCTCCATCATACGGTGTTTATATATCCCAACTCGTTCGTTATGCCCGTGTGTGTGGTGATGTCATAGATTTTAACGAACGTAATCAATGCATCACTGGTAAATTATCAAGTCAGGGATTTCGTAACCATAAATTACGTAAAACTTTTAGTTAATTCCTTCATAGATACATAGATTTGATTAATGAATTTGGCTGTACCTGTAGAAAACTGATTACAAACGGTATTCCACATCCTTAATTTTACGGTACTATTGTACTTAAAGCGTGAAAATCACTATGTGATCCGTGTAGACTCATCGAACCTTTAAACAAACTTATTAGTAAAGGTTATCTTACTTATGTTGTAATTAGATCTTTGAATATAGTTTACATTAGCACTAATATAGATTTTGTCATCAGCAAATTAAAACATAGCTTGTGTATTCTTTTCAAACGTGATGTATAAAGACACACCCACGTTCATTTTGATCTATAAAGAGGTTAACTCCTAACTAGCCTACTGCCTGTCGATACATTTATTTTTGGCATTGAACAAGTCAAGTCTTCTTTGACTGTCCCTGACGTTAAAATACTAAATCCCTTGGATGTGTTTTAGTTGAGTTTAGTCTCTGATGCATGATTGTTTATTATTAATTGTTTTTGGTTTTTAACTAGCTGTCAGTAATTGCGAGTACTCTCAAATCGTACTTTCTTGTTTATTTGACCTGTTGATACTAATTGTAATGCTTTTTTGTTCTTTAATGTTATTCAGGGTTGTATCTGGTCTATATACCAGCTTTGATAAGTGTTTGGTATTACTATAATTTTTCACTTCTTCGTACTATGAACATCAAACTTATTTATTTTGTAAAAAATACTTCCTTTCTCTATTTGAACTGTACACGTATACCTAACAACAACATACTTTTATTTACCTATGTTTAAAGTAATTGCAAATGGCTGATAGTTTTGTTCAAGTATATTGTTTTTCTTTAATTGTTTAACATTTCACACCGGTATAACATATTACTTTAATTATTCTTCCCTTAGTTTATTTATTTTGTATTTGCATTGTATCATAGATCAAATGTATTTGTTCAGTGTATGTTCACTGGTGTTAATATGTCTTTTGATTGAGTTAAGCAATTTCAATTGATATTTTATATTGTGTTTTTTTTTTATGTTGTGATGTTACACTATTGTTTCAGATAAAGGTGAAGGTTTGGTACCATTAAAACGTTAAAACCCGCTGCAATTGTTTGCATCTGTCCTAAGTCAGGAATCTGATGTTCAGTTGGTGTCTATCGTTTGTTGATGTGGTTCATAAGTGTTTCTCGTTACTGGTTTTTTTATATAGATTAGACCGTTGGTTTTCCCGTTTGAATGGTTTTACACTAGTAATTTTTGGGGCTCTTTATAGCTTGCTGTTCGGTGTGACCCAAAGCTCCGTGTTGAAGACCGTACTTTGACCTACAATGGTTTACTTTAATAAATATTGACTTGGATGGAGAGTTGTCTCATTGGCACTCATACCACATCTTCTTATATTTAAATACGCTGTCTTTTATCATTCATTCATTTTTTTGTTTTCTTTCTTTCTTTTTTGTTTGTTTGTGTTTTTTTTTTTTGGCAAAATATCCAGCGTGAAATATTCCATATGTATTTAAACAGTGGCATTTATCTTTTTTTGGGTTTGTCTCTATATGAATTTCTTGATTTTTAATTTCTTGAAAAAAATGTTTCAGAAAGGAAGTTAAAAAAAGGTTTGTTTCCAGTAAATAAAATATTTTTTTTATCAAAGTCGAAAACCAATGTTTGTTCTGAGAAAAAAAAAACTGACTCCCACAAAAACTAAATAAGAACATATTTGGTAGCGTCAAAAAATTAGTCTCTATAACAGACGAACTAGAGAAAGAAATAACATTTCATATATTTAGTGCGTCCGTAGAACTTTCTGGATTAACCTTCTTTCAGTGACTACTACAAATTTTTGTTCAATGGTTTTGTGTCAAAGTTTTCAATACTAGTAGCACGACTACAAATAAGCGTTTGAATGGATAAAACTTATTTTCTATTAAAACCTTTTACGACCCAACATTTCTTTTATTTGGGCTATATCATAAACATTTAAGGCTCTCCCTGAAAACTTTCAACCTTAAACACCCCGCTGGTTGAAATAAGTTTGAAGTATAAAAATCCCTACACGCACTATACAAAACAAAAGGAACAACGTTTTTATTGCTGTTCTTAATCCCAACATCATCCTAATTGATGTTGTAAAAACTTATAACATGTTGAGCAGGATTTGCTTACCCTCCCAGAGCATTTGAGATAATTCTCCGTTTTTTATGGAATTCTTTAGGCTACGTCTTTAGTTTTGTCTGTTATGTTTTTATACTGGTAATTGTTTTTCGTTTATTTTTCTCGTGGTGTTTCGTCTGTTTTTTGACTGATATGATTAATGCCTTTAATTCTTATACCCATAATACTTACTTTTCACATGAAATTAGCCATCAAATAATACATTTGCCATATGATTAAGTGAAAAAATATAGTTATACGATAAAATAAAAAAGTAATTCATGTTAATCAAAATGGATCGACAAGATGAAAGAGTAGAGATCTGCCAAAATAAATCATTTCATTTGCGCCAATAATACAGGTAAGTACAGGTAAAAAGTATAAACAAATACAGGTAAGTACAGGTAAATAGTATAAACAAATACAGGTAAGTACAGGTAAATAGTATAAACAAATACAGGTAAGTACAGGTAAATAGTATAAACAAATACAGGTAAGTACAGGTAAATAGTATAAACAAATACAGGTAAGTACAGGTAAATAGTATAAACAATAGTTTTATTCAAAGAGACTTTTCAAGAGATTTTTAAGACACAGTTTTTGATTGTCTAATAAAACATATTCCTCCGAAATCAGTCATCGTAACCGTAATGAAAGCACTTTACACTGATACATTCTTAATGAGAGACTATTCATAACAATGTTAAAACATAGTTCTGTTATAAATTAACGAGATCATAAAACCTAAAAGAAAGCACTATACACTGGAGTAAAACCAAAAGCTTGTTTTGACACAAGACTTGTAAGCAACGGCAAGGATATACTATAACCTATATGTGTATTCATAAAATGTAACCAACTCATTTCCTCTATATAAAAATAAGGAAATGTGGTATGATTGCCAATGAGACAACTATCCACCAAAGTTCAAATGAAGTGTACGAAAGCATTTATAGGCAACCGTACGGCCTTCAACAATGAGAAAAACCCATATCGTATTGTTGGCTGTAAGCAGCTCGGACATGAAAAATATGAAACAATCAAATTGAGAAAACTAACGGCCTGTTTATCTTAGAATTGACAATGCCCATCTTGACACTTCAATCATGTGAACACTATATAGTTTTAAACCTAAGTGACTTTCAGTTTTATATTAGAAATGGGCATGAATGTACTTAGTTACCCAGGGGGGAATACTCTAAACAAATTGTTATTCACGATGTATCAATGAATATTTTAAACTTTTCCGTTCTATGTTACCTGTAAAATGGGGCAAATGTAGTTTTTGTTTATTGGTGCAAATGAAATATAACCTTGTGGCGCAAATGAAAGATTGGATTTTGTAAAAATTGGCGCAAATGCAATGCTCCCGATATGAGAACAATGGTCAGTTGTCTTGCCTAGTCACCTGTTTTCATTATTTTTTGACAATATGGTCATAGGATATAACTTCCCTATCCCTACCGCGAGATGGACCCTGTTCTGCTGACGCTTTTGGAGTTCACCCCTGGATTTACGGGGGCTCGAGTTGCTCATTCTTTTTCTTTTTGTGTTGTGCTTTTAAGACTTTTAGTTGTCTGTCTGTCTGTTTTCCTTTTGGTCTTGATGTTGTCATTTTTTTTCATCGGTTTATAGTTTTATGGTACCTATGATTTTATCTCTTCTCCTTATTTAAGAACTTTTTTTATTTTTCATAGACGGGTGAGGAAATGTCCCACTCTTTAACTTTAAAAAACGAATTTAAACACAAACGAGTGTTCTAGAAAATTATAGCTGTTTCTTTTGAGTGTTGTACATGTAATTGATCACTTGATAATTAACAAAAAATAAAAGTCACTTGTATTAAGAATAGAAATATGTTTATTTTCCCGTGAGTTTTGTGTTTAACATCTCTATTAGTATATTAATGATTGAGAAAACGGAAGACATAGTTTTACTCGCCAAAGGACGAATATAGAAAAAAATAAATGGTAGAAAAAATAAACTGACGCATGTATAATTTCTGAGAACCTGTTTATTGCAGAATGATTGGGTCTTTCCATGTCTGTAATCTTATTTTATTTTATATGGATACGCTGTCTTTTATCATATATTTTTGTTTTTGTTATTGTTTTATTTCATAGCAAAATGTCCAGCGTGATCATTTATATTTTTGGGGTTTGTCTCAATATGCATTACTCGATTCTTAGTTTCTTAAATAAAATGTTTCAGAAAGGAAGTTAAAAAAAAAATGATTCCAGTAAAAAAATAATTTTTAACAAAGTTTGTTCTCAGAGAAAAAAAAAACCTGACTCACACAAAAGCTAAATAAGAACATATTTGGTAGCGTCAAAAATTTGTCTCTGAAACAGACTCACTAGAGAAAGAAATAAAATTTCATATATTTAGTGCGTTCGGAGAACTTTCTATAGATTTACCTTCTTTAATAGACTACTACAAATGTTTGTTCAATGGTTTTTGTCAAAGTAACGTTTTCAGTACTAGTAGTATGACTACAAAAATGCGTTTGGAAGCTTAACACTTCTTTTCTTTTTGTGTCCCTATGCTTTTATCCCCTTCCACTTTTTTTAGAATCCTTTTTTTATTTTTCATAGATGGAAGATGAAATGTCCCACTCTTCAACTTCTTCTCTTAAAATTTTTTTTGAAAAACAAACAAGTGTTCTAAAAATTATAGCTGTGTCGTTTGAGTGTTGTGCATGTAATTGATGACGTGGTATAATTAAAAAAATAACAAATGTCTAGACCTAAATGTCATTTGTATTAAGCATAGAAATATGTTTATATTCCGGTGAGATTTGTGTTTAACATCTCTATTAGTATATTAATAATTAAGAAAACGGAAGACATAGTTTTACCCGCCAAAGGACATATATACATTTAGAAAAAAAAAAAATAAATGGTAGAAAAAATAAACTGACGCATGTATAATTTCTGAGAACCTGTTTATTGTAGAATGATTGGGTCTTTCCAGGTCTGTATTCTAATTATATTTTATATGCATACGCTTTCTTTTATCATATATTTTTTTTGTTTTGTTTTTGTTATTGTCTTTATTTCATAGCAAAATGTCCAGCGTGAAATATTCCATAAGTATTTAAGCAGTGATCCTTTATATTTTTGGGGTTTTTCAAAGAAATTAAGAATCAAGTAATGCATATTGAGACAAACCCCAAAAATATGCATTACTTGATTCTTAATTTCTTTAAAAAAAAGTTTCAGAAAGGGAGTTAAAACAATTTGATTTCAGTAAACAAATATTTTTTAACAAAATTTGTTCTCAGAGAAAAAAAAACCCTGATTCACACAAAAGCTAAATAAGAACATATTTGGTAGCGTCAAAAATTTGTCTCTGAAACAGACTCACTAGAGAAAGAAATAAAATTTCATATATTTAGTGCGTTCGGGGAACTTTCTTTAGATTTACCTTCTTTAATAGACTACTACAAATGTTTGTTCAATGGTTTTTGTCAAAGTTACGTTTTCAGTACTAGTTGTATGACTACAAAAATGCGTTTGGAAGCTTAAAACTTCTTTTCTTTTTGTGTCCCTATGCTTTTATCTCCTTCCCCTTATTTTAGAACCCTTTTTTTATTTTTCATAGATGGTTGAGGAAATGTCCCACTCTTCAACTTCTCTTAAAAAAAGAATTTAAACACAAACGAGTGTTCTACAAAATTATAGCTGTTTCTTTTGAGTGTTGTACATGTAATTGATGACTTGATAATTAAAATAATAACAAATGTCTAGACCTAAATGTCATTTGTATTAAGCATAGAAATATGTTTATATTGCGGTGAGTTTTGTGTTTAAAATCTCTATTAGTATATTAATGATTAAGAAAACGGAAAAAATATTTTTATCCGCCAAAGGACGAATATATATTTAGAAAAAAATTAATGTTATAAAAGTAACTGACGCATGTATAATTTCTGAGAACTTGTTTATTGCAGAATGATTCGGTCTTTCCAGGTCGGTAATCTTATTAAATTGTATATGCATACGCTGTCTTTTATCTTTCATTTGTTTTTTGTTTTGTCAAAGCAAATGTCCAGCGTGAAATATTCCATAAGTGAACAATTATCTTTTTTGGGGTTTGTCTCTCTATGCATTACTTGATTCTTAATTTCTTGAAAAAAAATGTTTCAGAATGGAAGTTAAAAAAACAGTTTTAATCCAGTAAAAAATGTGTTCATCAAATTCGAAAATCAATGTTAGTGTATGTTCTTTGTAGTTTTTTCTTTGTGTGTGTGTGTGTGTGTGTGTGTGCGTTATTTAGTTTTGTATTCATATCAAATCAATAAACAGTTCGAGTAAAAATATATTTTAGACATATTTTGAACGATTTAAGATAACCATAATAATTATTATTATAATAAGAAAAATATTTATTATATATTACAACGCATTTAAGTATTCAATTAAATTCTTACCGACACGTATAACATCGAAATTAAGTAACTATTCAATTGAAGTCAAATATCAGTTGTGGTATACTTTCTTCTGGAACTCACACTTAAACAACAAAACTTTCTATAGACTGGCAGTTTTTTTTTTAACAAAGCTCTTACGATTTCGGGCCTTTATTGTTTGTTTAAACATTTGTTCATTAAAAATATAAAATCGTGAGAAAGAAGGACTAAGTTAACAATCTAGTTAATTTTTTTTCGGGAGTCAGATTTATAAAAGTTTTTCCAAACTTGTTTCCAAATCAATTTTATGTAAAATTGTACTACTTCATTGTTATAATTTTTCATTAAAAAATACTGTTTAAACGAATCTAGTTAATTAGTGACTTTACTAGCAAATTTTAAATGCAGTGTAATTCCTTCGCCAGATGTCCGAAGTAATGTCCAAAAATGGCAATCGGCAAACTTCTGCGGATTCCGCTACCCTACAGATCTGCCGAGGTGAGCCAAATGCAACAATGGCTGTTTTTATTTAATTTTTTTTTTCAAAGTACCAACTGATCTTCCTGACAGTATTACTTGGTATACTCCTTCAAAAGACATTTTTTGTAAGCGGACAAAGTTTCATCTCGCGTGGTCCAGATCAAGCAACCCGACAACTTGTGCTAATTAATGAAAATGAAGAAACTGGGAACAGACAAAATGATGGAGGTAAACAATATTACGAAAAGCATTGTTAATAACGACCGAAAGTCAAAATAAAACCCATGAAAAATGGCAAAGAGAAAATGAAAAAAACAGCGATTTACAAATCACTACACCGACGTTATAGAAACTGATTACGTTCGAACACGACAAACATTTAAACGATATTTTGTTTTAGATGACCACATGCTAATCAAATGAAAAAAATCGTAATCTATTTCAATCAGTTATTAAAAAAAACCATTTTTTTATTTAGTTGGGTATGCATATGATGAAATAGGGCATATTGAAAACAGCATACCTTTTATGTTAATAGATTGGTTGGTTTAACTTATCATCGTTTCGATAAATTAACTATTGAAAAGTAAAAGCTATCAAAGACATTTTAACGCATTGTAAACAAATATCACAATTCAAAATTTAACTGAACAAGTGAAGAATCAAATATGGAAATTAAAGTAAAATATCTTTCAGCTACGAAGAATCGGCAATGAATTGAAATGTAAAATGAACAATACTTTAATCTAACTATTGATTGTTTGCTTAGGTTTTTCTGGTATTCTTGGACTTTTGGTTTTACTGTCTATAGTTCCATCGTTGTTTACCATTATGTCTTCTCCAAGTAAGTGAATACCAGGGATGTGACAACACTTTGTGCTACTTTCTGTTCTGATAACTTTTAGATCACCCGATGAAATGTCTGCCTCCAAATTTTATAATGTGCGTATTATTACAACAAAACCTAAAATCCCGAAAAGTCTTTAGAACAGAAAGAAGAATAGAGCGTTTTCAGATCCCTGTACGCTAAGCATGGATACATGATCAGCATTTTAATGAGAAAGGAAACAAATAAATGGCAAAAAACAAGGGGACACTCGGAATAAACAAAAACGGTCAAAATTAAAAGCAATACAATGAGAACAATCAAAATCTAAAGTTTTATATTATACTACACCGTTGATAAGGAAGAAAAAAGACAAACAGTACAAACAAGTTCACAAAACACCACAAAAAACAACAGACTGGGCAGCTTGAACCCGGAAGAAAAATAATTATCCCTTCCCCCCAAAAAAAATGGAGGAGTTGTTTATATTCCATTAGTGACACCCAATGTTGATTACTTTATTTTTTTACTATTAGTTATAAGTATTTGATACTTACATATTTACTTGGTGAAGATCTGCACTTTTCAAAAAATGATTTTCTTTAGGTAAACACGTATTTTTTTACTTTCATGTTAGTATTCATAGTTTTTCATTGTACACATTCTATCCCTATTTACAATATTTGATAATCTTTAACATTGTTTTAACTGATTTTATGTGTCTATCCTCATACAGCAATTGAAAATAAAATGACATGCAAATAAATAAAGACCGTTGTTCGAAATTCATAAATCGATAGAGAAAAAAACAAATCCGGGATACAAACTAAAATTGAGGGAAACACATCAAATATAAGAGGAGAACTACGACACAACAGAAACACAACATTAAAATGTAACACACATAGAAACGAACTATAATATAACAATGGCCATTTTCCTGACTTGGTACAGGAAATTTTAAGAAAAAAACGAAAACGCAACCAGGAGCGTGTGTGTGAAACTGAAACCCAAAACACATACAAAACAATTCGTAAAAATAAAGAATTCTTATAAATAAAGTCTCAACCAACTCCAAATAATAAATCTTATTCAATCTTTCTGTTTGTATTCCTGATGAAAAATACAGTAATATTTCTAAAAGAAAGAAAATTGTATTTCAATAGTAATTTTCAACGAAATATATTGACAGATTAATTTGATTTCAGTTACAACAGGTACAGGTTGTCCATCAGTAACGTGTCCAACTGGTTATTCCAAGCTTGATGACCAACGAATCAGTCCTAACTGTTATTCATTTGGTGGAAGAAACATTGCAAGGACTTGGCATTCTGCTGATGTATAAGAATTATGTTTCTGTTGATACTTTTTTAGGGGTTTTTTTTGTGAGGAGGGGGTCGATGACCAAGAGGTCTACGTAGATGAATTACAGGGATCAATAGCACGTCAACGCCGTTTTTGTGGTTTCGAACATCAATCATTATAAACTGTATATCCGATCCTCATTTACAAAGATTATCACTTTTCCTTGCCGAAGCTTGGTGGTTTTTCTCCGGGTTACCACGACTTTCTCCACCAATACATTGATTGATTGATTGGCGTTTAACGCCACTTTTAGCACTATTGTGCTATTTTGTGCCGCTCAGTTTTTATTGGTGGAGGAAGCCGGAGTACCCGGAGAGAAAAAATGTGCGTGTTTCGAACTCACAACCTCAGTGTTGTCAGGCTAGTGATACAGTAGTTGGACTACTTAGACCACTCGACCACCAAGGCCCCTACAAAATAACAGTCATAATGTAATCAAGGTCGCTGAAAGTAGCGTTCAACACATATTTAACACTCTGATAATAAAACCAAAATGATATATTTGCATGCTCAAACTATTTTTTTTTTTTATTTTTAAGTTAAAAATATGAATTAGACAGTGTGTGGCAAATTACAAATTACATTACACAAACATCAACAAATTTTATAACAATATGTGTTAAACAATATGTTTATCAAGACGCTCTAGTTCTCATTTCCATTTGCCGTTGTAAAAAAGAACATAGACTTTCTATCAGTTGAAATATTTGTTGATATTATTTATTAATTGTTGCTTGCAAATCGACCAGCGTAAAAAAAAACTTCCTGGAAATCCGGGACGGGAAGTGAAGTGAACCAATACAGAGGTATGTTGAGGATGCAGTGATTGCCAGTGATGTCTACCAGAGACCATGTGGAGGTAACCAACATTAGGTCACCGTACGGTCCAACTATGAGCAAACCTATAACGTATAGTAAGCTATAAAAGGCCCTGATCAATGTAAATCAAACGAGTGAAGGTATAAAGTATATCTAAGTCTGTTACGCTTTGAATGAGTTGAATTGAACTCCTTTTAAATTTCAGGCCGTATGTGCCAGTACTCATAGAGCTCATCTCTTAGTACCTGATAGTCAAGAAGAGATGGAAGCTCTCAGAAAGAAATTTGGCGTCGGTAAGTGTGTCTTAATTTTCTTTCTAATAAAAGTGGGGCACTAGTAAAGGGAGGTTAGTAAAAATCAGTTTAATAAATTAACTTTTATACATTTTGTAAATCTTTTATGAATAATTTAGGTAACCATCTGAGCAGGCTAAGGCACTGACCATTTATCTTTCTGAAAAGATTTGAAATTAAAAAAACATGCCTCCCATCCCCGGTTCATGCTATGTACTGATGTAATGCATTGACTGTATGAAAATAATGATATATCAATAATAAGATTGATTTGATTTTTGGTGTTTTAAAGCCACTTTTAAGCACCGCTTTTGGGCAATTTCGTGGCGGCCAGTTTTTATTAGTGGAGGAAACCGGAGTGCCCGGAGAAAACCACCGACCTTCGATAGGAAAACTGACAATCCTAATCAATTAAGATTGGAGTCGAGTGCACCTGCACGAGCGGGGTTCGAACTCACAACCTCAGTATTGACTGGCTAGTGATTACAGTAGTAACTACTTAGACCACTCGGCCACCGAGGCCCCTATCAATAATAAGTAGCCAAACGATAATTGGTAGATACATATATTTCCAGTGTCAGTAACCTGCGCTAAGGACTTATATGTATGTATTCATCGTCACACAAGGCAATGAAATTTTCAATCAAGCTACGAACGTGTACTATCTATGATATCTTCCGCCTCTTTTTTAATGTCATAATGTCTACTTTTCCTTTACAATTAAAGCAGCGACGATGTGATTATCAACGGTTATTTGTGGCAAGCCGTTTCACTATTTATTCGAACTTCAAGATATCTCATAAAATATATAAGATATCTTATATAATATACAAGATATCTCATATACATGTAATATATAAGATATCTCATATAACATATAAGATATCTCATATAGTTTATAAGATATCTCATATAGTTTATAAGATAACTCATATAATTTATAAGATATCTTATAACGAAAATTATATGATATATCTTATACTATATAAGATATCTTATAAACTATATGAAATATCTTATAAGTTTATTAGATATATTGAAGTTAGAATGAATAGTGAAAGTGCTTGCCATAGTTCACACGTGTTGCATGCAAGCACAAGGCTCTGAAATAACAATTGGCTCTGAAATAACCATGGTTTCTGAAATAACACTGGGCTTTGGAGTAATAAGTGGCTCTGACATAATCCTTTATTTGGTTAAATTGATTTTTAAGTTAAAACTGACGCAGAGAATATAACTCAGATACAAAACTAAAGAGAGCCAGGATACATATTTTATCAATGAATCTTAAATAAAGGATTCCCTTAGGAACAATCATACAGACACAAGAACACAGTTATTTTGTAGTGCATTTCTTTTAGACTAAGAAACGCAAACTAAAAAAAATCCACCTGCTCTAGTATCCATGCTATCCAAAAATATTTTTAGTGTAGTGTACTATTTTAGTCCAATTTATATCAAAATCATAGAAAATACAATAGACAAGTGCTAACTCAAAATATGGACAATTTCATGTTAAGGGGTTCTGTAATTCAGTTTGACAGCTTCAGACATACTTTTTTTTAACCTTTTCAGTTTGAAAGTTATACACTGTCCCATTTGGAATCTTTTTTTAGGCAAGGTAAATCAAAGGACGATAACTGTGTCCCTGGACCTAATACAACTTTCATTTAATTCTGGCCATTACTTAATAGATTATTTTTTTAAATTGTTAGCAAACGACAGATGACAGATGCAAACTTAGTAATAGCAACAGCTCACATGGCCAAAAAGGGTTGATATACAATTAGGTTAGCTCAGGTTACCAGAATTTAAGGGCCTTACTAGTCCAAATAATTATGAAGTCTTGAAAGGCTATTTTATTAAAAAATTAAAATAGCCTTTCAAGACGTCATAATTATTTGGACTAGGGCCTTTATTAACTGAAATTTGGTACATTTTTTTATTTCCTAAGTAAACAATGCCAAAGTTTTTATACTGTTTTTTTGGGTGGCTTAAATCCTGTTATTGACAGTTCCTGAGAGAATCACACATGTTGAAAGTTAATATGAGAATTTAATTACCTTTGAAAATCAAAATAAAATCTCACATTCTGACCACCATCTTGTGTACTGGGAAAAAGAGAACCAGGCTGTGGAATCATTTTTACAGTCAGTGAGTTTAAACAAGATTTATATTATAGTTCTGAATAACCAGGTTGACTGAGGTGTGGGTTTATAATTATAGCTTCGGTACTATTTTTAACCATTATCTTTTTTTTCACAACCTCCCACCCCCTCTCTCTCACAAATATCAAGTTGAAACAGTTGTTCCCTTAATCTCAATGTTGTTGAATAGGATATTTATTGTATTGCATATTTCTTTTTATGTACAAATTCGGACCAATATGACATTTACTGTAGCTGTAAAATGTCAACAGTTCAACTCATGTCAGAACTAGAAATATCTGTTGAAAATTCATGTACATATAGTAAATTATAATATTGTCCATCTGTAAACACGTTACTTACTATACAAAATTAGCCAAATAAGCTACACACTGGCAGCCTGCCAAAACTGCATAGTGTACTAGAAAAATTACATCGTCTGCTCTCAAGCCTCTGTAGTCTGACCTTGGTGCTCAGTATCTTCTTTATTCTTTCTGAAGAGTTCCGACAAAGGAGATAATCGCGTGCAAAAATGGTGATTTTCTTCCAATTTGAATCGTTTTTTTTTTTCATAGAAACAGACTTTGTACCAGTTATTTTATTATTTATTTAGAAAGACACAACCATGCTTGATATATCAAAACTATTGCCACCAGCAGAAATGGCTGCATATTTTAATAAAATATTTCGAAAATTTAGTCACAATTGCATGCTTTTCAGAGCATAAAGAATGATTAAAACTGAATAGAAAATTACCAAGACTGTTTCATAAGCATATTTTTTTTAAAAAGGTATATACATCACTAAGAATCATTTTATTGATAGTAAGATATTTAAATATGAATAAAAAATGCAAAAACTAGCCATCTTTACGGTTTTAACTGTATTGTCACATTTGAATCAGTTTATTACTGAAATTGAGAGAAAAACATAACTTTTACTGCTTTCAGTGATTTTTTCCCTCATAAACTTTCAATATCAAAAGATTCCATAAAAAAATATTTTACAACTTTCCATGCTTTTACAGTGAAATGCTCAATGGTTACTGTCATCCTCTCTTAAATATAATCACTAGAAAATTAAATAGGAAGTTTCATACGGTTCCGTAGTTTTGATTGACTGAGGCATTCCAAAAGCTACATTTTATTTCCTGATATAATGCAACATGGATGACTGCACGTGCTTTGCATGACAACGTTAAAACAAGGCAAAAAAAAAAAAACGAAATTTAACTAGTAATTTCATGATTGTTGTAGCAGAAAAATGTAATGTTCCGCACTTCATACAACAAATTTGCGCACGTTTAACTCTTTTAGAACCATGTAAAATTACAAACGAAGCATTCAATTCTAAATCATGTAATTTACATTTACTATCATCCAGGTGACAACGACGTTGACGTTTGGACTGGTGCCAACGATTTAAGGAGTTCCGGGAACTTTATGTTTAAAGTAAACAACAAAATGTTTAATTCAACGCTCTGCCATTTGGAGTAGGTTAGTATTATGACAAGAGACCTCAGAACTTGTTCAATATATACTTAGTAAAAGAGTATGGTGAAATGATATGAGAATGAATTGTCATAGTTTACAAAGGTGCATACTAGTAAAATCAAAGTCATATATTTTCCAACATTTTACAGACGCCATCATGATTCAGTTGACAGTTCTGGATTTACATTCATTTGTGTCACCGTTAACTATCCTCGCAGATATGTTCGACTTGTCTTGATCAAAATTTCATTTTCTTTTCCTCTTGCTTGACATCATCAGATATTTAATTGCGACACGTGACATTACTATAGAGTGTAGGATGATCCTATAGATCCTTCCAACCCACCTTATTTCATCCACGATTGTTGTTAGGATTCGGGTTGCTCAAATCTTGTTTATACCTCGTTTTTGTTCTTTAGACCACTATTTCTGTCGTTCATAAGTGGCCTCGGTGGCTGCGTGGTCAAAGTAGTTGATCTACTGTACCACTTACCTGTCAACATTAAGATTGTGAATTCGAATCCTGCACGTTGTAATCAAATCTTAATTAATTAGGATTGTCAGTTTTCCTAACGAAAGTCTTTGCTTCTTTCCGGGCACTCCGGCTTCCTCCATCAAATCATTTGTTCATTACTTTTCGACTTATGGTTTATTATTGCACCATTCCTCCTTTTAAAGGGAAGTAACTAAATGAAGGTTTGCAATCAGATTTCGTGTTTAACACGGAAATACTCGAGGGTCTGGATGGGGTGTCTTTCATTTCAATATTCTTTAATTTCTTAGATAATTTTTCTGTATTCTTTATATTTTTTGCCCATTATTCTCTATTCTTTAATTTTATGCACTAGTTTTCTGTATTCTTTTTATTTTTTGGACTTTAATCTGCACTTTCTGCCCATTATTCTGTATTTTGTAACCCCATCCAGACCCTCATAGATACCTAAGTAGTGGATATTTGTTGTATATCAGCTGTTGGATATAATTTGAATAATTTTGCTTTCTACAAACATCTTAAAATATTTAAAATAATTTGTTTTTTTATTTCTCTTTTTAGAAAATGAATCGGACATGCGTGGTAGCTGTGTAGAAATAGATCTTAACAGTGACGGTGTTTGGGGTTGGGAAGCTGATGATTGTACAGATCTGGAGTTCTATGTTTGCGAGTTACCAGTAGTAAGTAACAAGCATTGAAAGTTAATGTCTATATTGTACACATAGTTTCAACTTAGATTTACCAAATTTAAATTCGTTGATTTAGAGCCCTTTTTCATTAATAACAAGTTTGTTGATGGATATATTTTGGAATCATACAATTATAAACAATCAACCATTTAATCATAGAGGTAAGGTCATTTTTAAAATGTCCTTCCATTTTAAGTTGACATTTTTAATTTATAAATTTTATTCTTACCGTTCTGATTTCTTCGCATTTAATTCCTTAAAACCAGCTTTCAATGATATTTTAAGACGCAGTGTAATTTTCTTTAAACGCATTACAATTTGATTTCAGGTATGCAATGCTGGTCTCATTGGTTAGGATTCTGATTCATGTTTAGTCAACTTGGATGGATTGTTTTTATGCGTTGACGAAGGTGTGAAATAAATAAACAAATGACTTTAATTGTGTTCAGGCGATGACAAAAGTGTGAAATAAATAAACCGACGACTGATATTGTTTTCATTCTTCTTTAGTCGTTTGTGATGCTGTGATAATAAATTCACACCGCCTTTTAAAGTACAATGGCAATTTGGTTATCTGGTAAAAGACCAACATACCTTGTAGATGAGTATATAATAGATATAAGAAGATGTGGTATGAGTGCCAATGAGACAACTCTCCATCCAAGTCAAGATTTATAAAAGTAAACCATTATAGGTTAAAGAACGGTCTTCAACACGGAGCTGTGGCTCACACCGAATAGCAAGCTATAAAGGGCCCCCCAAAAAATTACTAGTGTAAAACCATTCAAACGGGAAAACCAACGGTCTAATCTATATAAAAAAACGAGAAACGAGAAACACTTATGAACCACATCAACAAACGATAGTACGTTTAATTCTAAAAAAAACATAGCACCAACTTAACCCTTTAACGTTCCTATTGGTCATTTTGACCGATAAGCCAAATTTTTGGAAAACTAGTTTGCACGAAATCTTGTATGATCGTTGACATTCGTTGACGTACAGATGTGGTTGAGGGCTCAAATTAATACTCAAAATACCAGCTGCATGATGTTCCTGACACTTGTATCATTCAATGTATTATGTCAGTTTGCTTTTTATTGACAAGAATATTGTGTGAGAAAACTATTTTTATCTTTTTTTTCAGATAGATTATTTTCACAGATTATTATAAAATAAAATGACTATTTTTGATAACTGTGCCGTGTTCTGTTACAAGAATACTATTAAAACTGTCATTAAAACCTGTACATATATGAAATATTTGATTCATAGAGTATGACCATTAAGACAAACTCAATGTAACATTTTTGAAACGCATCAACATTTCTTTTTGTCCGTTTTTTTGGCAAAAGAAATGAAAACATCTAATATATGCCCTGAAATTTGTAAGCGGAGTCGGAATAGCAGTAGCAAACTTTGTTTCTTTAATGCTTGATTATGAGGTTGTTGGACACCATATCGCTTGAATGAATAAATAGTTACATACGTGTACCTATGAAAAATACGAACATTTCTGAAATACTTTCTCCTATATTGGCTTGAAAATAAAGGAATTTGCAAAAGCAGCTTCCTTAGAGAAAAGAAGTTGGATGATGCTTTCAAATTTTGCTTCTCCTATTCCAGAGAAGTGGACCTCGATACTTAAATTTCATGCCTTTAACTATGGTTTCTGTGGCTCAGTGGCAAGATGAACAATCTAACGCCAGAAAGATCGCGTGTTCAAACATCACAGCCGGGGATGAAAAAAGAATTTCCTTTATTAAACGTAATTTAACTTAACTTAAATGTTACTTAACTTAACTTACTTAACTTTCAATTTTAATTAAGACAACTGAAATACATGCTTAAGTCAAGTTAAGAAAACTAAATTCCTTACTGCTCCCAACCCTCTTTTGTTTTTGTTACATTCTTACCCTAAGTACCCAACCATACCAGATAATCATTGCATATTCAGTGAATATTCTTTCGTATAGGACTCATTCAGCTACAGAAACTTGTGCGATTTATTTGACTTTGACAAAATTCTTCACATATCTGTTATTTTTGGATGTTTCGCGCATCGATTTTAGTACATAAACTTTGTGCCCATAAGACATCACTCTAGTCTAACTAAAGAATATTGTTTTTTCTCAATAAAACACATATACTTTATTAGCACAAAGTTTATATTTTCCGAAATTTTACCAAAATGTGAGACAGTCCGAACTATAATTATACATCTTAATGTAATAAAACTCTCGAAGAAAATTGAATTGGTTGTCCGGTTTTATTCATGTGATCCATCCATTGACGGAGAGAGATGGAGACGGTAGAGGAGTTGAACCATTGACCTCTACGGAGAGAGCTGGAGACGGTAGGACTTGAACCATTCGTATGAATTGAATACACATCTCTGTGTCACGATAGGCTTAGAGAAAAAAAATCGGAAATGGATCCAAAGGGCGTACTCCTTTTTGATCTCCAAAAAACTTTAAAACCTTACGATTTATAAGATTTTTTAGAATAAAATTGTCACACTTTGTTTCTACTCTCTGGAAATACGACCCAACTTTCAAAAGATCATGTATGAGGCAATGAAAATGGTATTTTTACAGCATCATGTTAGATCTACTTTACAGTGCTGTGAGTGGATGTAGGAGTATAATATATTCATGATTTATTTAAGAACAACTGCATAATTTTTATTTACAGTTTTAAAACACATTGACAAGTTCTGTGTTAATATGATAATTTTAAATGGTGATTGCCAAGGATATCATAAACAGGCTCTAATGGAAGACGGTCATTTGAATTTAATTTCTAAAACAGACTAATAAAGTGCTGTTTTCGCACATAATTTTTTTGTCCCGATATTTATTAAAAGAAAAAAAAATAGAAAATGTGAGTAGAAATTGTAGATGTTTTAAATATGACGTAATTTGAGTTTAAATTACATTCGTTGGGCGCCATTGTTAAACCAAATTAAACTATGCCAAATGGATGCAATTTTATCTGATTGAAGACCCTTGCTGTGATCGTGGAGATGAAATATACAAGACTTAAAAGTATGAATATTTTTCAGAAAAAATAATCTACCGGTCAGGTTAAGAAGTTGATTTTGTTTTTTGTCGTCAGGGGAAATAACTCTTGCTCAAATTACGTTAATCGAAAAACATAAAATTGTCGTCAATGGTGGTTAAATACTTCGGAGTTCGGACCATGTTCCGTACATGTAACATGCATTTAAGGATGTAAGGTGAAATTAAAAAAATCTAGAATTTTAAATTGATACTATAAGTCAAAAGAGCACTAGTTAAGGAATAAAATAAGCTAAACATATTGATAGGTTATGGAGCTCCTTTTCGAGATATCTAACATTTAAAAAATGGCGGGAAAAGACTGCCCCGGACTTTTATTTGCATTGGTATCATTTGGGTCTCAAGTCTAAAGAAAAGAAATCTAGAATTTGCTTAAATTTTGGTAAATGACCTTTTATGAGCTATTGAAGTCTTTTGTGAAAAGAAAAATGGGTGATATGGGACAAAATATTTTACCCTGTATCGTAGAAAAAAACACAAGGAGTCTCAACATCTGACAAAAATTCCTAAACATCACCTAAGTACATCCTTAACAATATTTGAGTATATTAAAGTCGAAAATCTTCCGGGGTTACCGTATTAGAGAAAACTTGTATAAAGATGTTTACATACTTGTTACTAAGAAGCTATAAATACATGGTGTTTTTCCCCGTACATCAGCTTTCTACTTGACTAATGTATTACTCTGTTTGAAGAGGGAAGCATTTGCAGACATACATATATATATATACATTTCGTAATAGCTATTACTCTATGTTTTATAACAAAAAGATTGTTCGATGCTCTGCATGAGGACTGCTAACGTAATAGCTTGCTTTGCGGTACGGGCTTTGTTCATTTTTAAAAGACCAGTAGCACCAGTGTAGTATTGTAAGTATTTTGTTCAATAAGAATTGTACTATAATCGTTCAGATTGTTGGGGAGGGGGTTGGTTTCCACCCACTAGACCCATGTTTACAATGTATTTGCCAGTGGCTACGCCACTAAAGACCAATAGTTGCAAGCTTCAATTGCATATAGTTCCTTGTTTATCATTGACAATCGTACCATATATTGCTGGTCTCCGAGGGTATCATCAGTTCAGTGGTTAATGCATCGGTACTTACATGAATAATAACATCCGGTTGGAGTGTCCTTGTTGGAATATATCCCATGAGCGCTGAAATACCAATTAATAATTGTGCTATTTGCATCATTAATGATTATTCTAGTTCTTTTGAAAATCAATATGTTGTCTTTTGAAAATCAGTGTGTCGTTTCTTGAAAGACAATACGGGTAGTAACGTCGCCATATCGATGAGCGTTTAGTACAGTGATTTTGTCATAAATTGGTTAAGTTGGACATGAATGTGTTAAGAGTTTTAAATGACAAACAATGACACAATATAAACATTCGGATTTTTTGCTAAAGAAACTTCTGAACATAAATTCAAGCTGGTACAATTGAGAATGGAAATGGGGAATATGTCAAAGAGGCAACAACCCGACCAAAGAGCAGAAAACAGCCGAAAGCCACCAATTTGTCTTCAACGCAGCGATCAAATCCCGCACCCGGAGGTGGTCCTCAGCTGGCCCCTAAATGAAATTGTGTACTAGTTCAGTGAAAATGGACGTCACACTAAACTCCAAAACATATAAATGAACTAAAATTAAAAAAAACATACAAGACTTTGTTATGGCTAATATGTTAGTACATTAAAATGTATATTATATAGTTATAATTTTACACCGAATAATGCTTGCGTATGTCAAAATTTACAAGTTGTTATTCGTTTCTTATGCATACAGAAGAGTGATTTGTTTACTGTCTGCTACATCACATATTTCGTTATGATATAAACCTGCCGTCAATTATTCCGAAAAAAAAACTACATTTTCACACAATATAAAACACTGGACACTTTTAATTTGCAAAACACTCATTTGCAAATCCGCCGCCGCCTCTCCTTAGAGCTACAGTGCCGTGTATATAACCAAAATGTGCGGAATTACATGGGATTCTATAATTTCATTGCTTTTCTGTTGTTATTATTATATATATTTTGTAATGTGATTTAGAAAAAACATGGGATTTTCAATTTCCCATGGGATAAGGCAAATCCCATGGGTTTGACCATTATCCTATGGGATTTTGGTTAAATCCAATAGGATTTTTTTGGGTCCCATGGGATAATTGTAGTCCCATGGGACATGTGTTGTCCCATGGGACAATAAAAATCCCATGAGACTATAATTATCCCATGGGATTTTTAATATCCCATGGGACAAAATAAAACCCTATGGGATTCAAATTATAAATATACAGTAATGTGTATGTTACAATGAATTCTGTTCGGTAGTAAAACGTTTATAATATACATGTATATATGTTTAATTTGGGTTTTTTTTTCCATTTTGTCACAAACATGTTTTTAATTTGTTTAGATGACAATAAAGATTATTAATATTCTGGAAAGTATAATAATATTTAAAGTCAAAAAAGAAAATCCTTTATCTGAAATAAAATGATGACATGTCTTAATAAAATAAAAACAAATATTGATTTGAAATCTTTGTCTTGTTTTATTATGAAAAATAGAACTGAAAAAATATTTTATATTCTGACTGAATAAATTGTCAAAGCACAGTTAATAGTTTACTCTTTTCATGAGGTAAAGTTTTCTTTGTTATAGTTCCATTGCAATACATGAATATGCAAACGATTTGAATCCTATACCTTTGTGGTGTTCATAATATTACGTTTCTATTTGCAAAATTATAAAATAAACACTTTTCCTGTTAAGTTTTAATTTTCTTGTTTCAGCTTGCTATGCACAATTATTCAGTCCACTATATATAAAAGAGTGAAGTAAATAAATTATTCATCCTACAATTCTTAGACAAAACATTTTTGCAATCTGTTCTTCAAAGATCTTCCTCCGTACATCTTTATTGGATGGAGCGATTTAAATGAGTGGTCAAAGCAAGTTCATTTAGACAACAAAATACAAATATATGTTTTCATTCCCCCCTTCTTTCAATTGATAATTACGTTGTTGCATGAATTTACATGATTAAGTTCTTGTGTATCTATGATCATGATGATATGACTCCTTTTTGTTTATAGTCATTGTGTTGAAATTTCCTCTTTCTTATGTAGGAAAAAAAACACATTCCATTTTAAATTAATAAAAAAGTCACACTATGTAGAAAAATATCAACTTTAAGTTTTCTGTTCAGTATTGACCTGTTGAATGATGATCATGAAAACCAAGATGTCTGACCTACAAATACACAAAACTGAAAAAAAATTATGAATGAAGAGAAATACAGCAATAAAATGGCTATTTCACCATGTTTATGTACATTTTGATAAACTTTCATTTGGATATTTAAAATTGTAAGTACTCTTATTTCAGTGCTTTGTGTTATGGTTTTCATCTTTGTTGTTTTTGTGCCTTGTTGCAGTCTTTTGAGTTAAGTCAATTGCAACAAATATTTACAGTTTGTTCAAATGTTGTGCTGTTAATGAAACTACTGTCCCAGGTTAGGGGTGAGTTGGGTGCTCACAAAATGTTTATTTTATTAGTTGATATTTGCTTTGAATTAGCTGTCAGTAACTGTGAGTACTAATAGATCTGTATGTTGAGTCTTTTTGTTAAAGGGAAAGAATAAATTTCCAGCCACATCCGGTCTGTGTTTTTGGTAGCTGTTTTTCTGCTTTGTTGCATTCTAATGAGTTAATAAAATTGAGAATGAAAACAGGAATGTATAAAAATAACTTGACCCAAGAGCAAAAAAATGCCCTTTTCAACTGATTTTATAGTTTTTATATTGAACTGACACTTACACCACTGTCCTTAATTAGAGGAAGATTTGGCGACAGCAAACATGTTAAACCATGCCACATTTTGTAAGAGTCTGTCCCAAGTCAGGGGCCTGTTATTCAGTGGTTGTCAATTGTTGCTTTATATCATATTTGTTTTTTGTTTATTGTTTTATGCAAAAATCAGGCACTTAGCTTTCGCCTTTGTGGTGTTTTCCCCAAGCATCTTTAGCATTGATAGACGCCATGCCCTTTTTGAAATGTTTTACATTTGTTATTTCATGGCCTTTTATAGATTACTATGCGGTATAGAGTTTGCTCATTGTCAAAGGCTGTACAGTGAACTATTTTTGTTAATTTCAATGTCATTTGATCTCAATTGGAGAAAAGTCTCATTGGCAATCATACCGCTTTTTATTTTTGTATCAACCCTGCCTTAATTTTGCCTGTCCAAAATCAGGAGCCTGTACATAGTTCAGTGGTTGATGTTGGTTCACGTCCGTCATATTTGTTTTTTCATTACTTTTTTTTTATAAATTAGTCTGGTATATTTGAAGTTTGAATTGATGTTTTGTTCCAAATTTTGTTTTTGGTGTCTTTTATAGATGACTATAACATGTATAGGGTATGGGTTATCTCATTATTTACAGGTCATTATTGGCCTCTAATAAGTAATAGCATTGCTTACATCCACTTAATTGAACTCTGGTGGATAGTTTTCTCATTTATCATACCACATCTTATTTTCATAATAATCATTATTCAAGGGCAAAAACTTTTATAGAAGTGGACTTACCATTTAGGCTTTGTTGACGTCTGTAAATCTATTTTTGTTGATAATTTCTTTTGTTTATAGTTTCCCTTTATCTTTAATGTTCTTGCCCTACACATAAAAGGGTAAACATTATCGTTTAATGACAATAACTACTATTACATAATTAGTAAGCAACTGACAATTTTGAATCATTTGTATCTTGTCTTGTTCATCATTTTTGCTGTTTAATATTATCAATATTCTATGAAAATGAGGTCACAGTAATATTAATATAAAAAAGAAGATGTGGCATGATTGCCAATGAGACAACTCTCCACAAGAGACCAAATGACAAAGAAATTAACAACTATAGGTCACCGTACCGCCTTCAACAATGAGCAAAGCCCATACCGCACAGTCAGCTATAAAAGACCCCGAAATGACGATGTAAAACAATTCAAACGAGAAAACTAACAGCCTAATTTATGTACAAAAAATTAACAAAAAACAAATATGTAACACATAAACAAACGATAACCCCTGAATTACAGGCTCTTGACTTGGGACAGGCACATACATACAGAATGTGGCGGGGTAAAACATGTTGGCGGGATCCCAACCCTCCCCCTAACCTTGGCAGACAGACATCTTTTTTTTATATGACACCTTGCAGTCATTCCATACAACAACAAGTAGACATATGCTTATAATATCTGATAAAATGAATACCAAGAAAACTAAGCATTGACCAGAGAACCATAAAATGCGGTCATGGTTATATGAATCTGCCAGACAGACATGCAAACCTTACAATCCTTTCATCCGCCAAATATAATTTACCTGTTGCTTAAAGCATATGATAAACTGAAAAAACAATGCAAACTTTTTATTGACCAATGAACCATGAAAATGAGGTCAAGGTCTTATAAAACATGCCAGACAGACATGTGCATCTTACAATCATTTCATTTACCAAATATAGGGGCCTTATTGCTTACAGTATCCGAAAAATAGACCAAACCACAAAAACTAAACATTGTCCAATGTACAATGAAAATAAAGTCAAGGTAAGATGAAACTTCTCAGTCGGACATATGCACCTTACAATAATTCCATACACCAAATATAGTTGACCTATTGCTAATTTGAAAATAAGAAAGTAGAAAAACTGACCAAAAAACAAAAAAATAACATTGAGCAATGAATCATAAAAATGAGGTCAAGGTCGAATAAAACATGCCAGACTAACATGTACATCCTTAAAAATTTTCATATTCCAAATATACTTGACATGTTGCATACAGTATTAGAAAAACAGACCAAAACACAAAAACTTAACAATAACCACTGAACCATGAAAATGAGGTCCAGGTCACATAACACTTGCCAAAGGTTTCAACTCCCTCAGGCAAAGTTGACCTTAGATGGATTTGGCTATTTGTTTAAGGTATTTTTGTCATATAGCTCTTCAACTGTTTCGGTACTTATACATCCCTTGGATTTCAAATGTTTGGCTTTGAGCGTTCCTGATGAAGGTAAATCCAGAAAAGCGCTTCGGACGCATGAAATTATTAAACGTGTTGTTTTCAATTTTTTTGGACATGCACGCCTTACAATCATTTCATACACTAAAGTAAATATAGTAGACCTATTGCTTATAGTATCTGAGATATGGACGTGACCACAAAAGCTTAACCTTGTTCACTGAAATAAGGTCAAGCCTAGTGAAAACTGTCTGACGAACATGAGGACTTTGCAAGGTACGCACATACCAAATATAGTTATCCTATTACTCATTATAAGAGAGAAATTAAGCATACTAAAAATCTTAACTTTTTTCCAAATAGTCACTGAACCATGAAAGAGGTCAAGTACAATGAACATATGACAGACGGAAACTTCATATCCTTAGGCATCTATATATACAAAGTATGAATAGTCCAGGTCTTCTACCTTCTAAATATTAAGCTTTTAAGAAGTAAGGTAACACTTTTAAAATCATGTTAATGCACAACTGTTAACCAACATTAAAACATGAGAATTAAAATTCCATTGTTTGTTATATGTAAATGATTTCTTTTAATTAAAAATTGTCCTATAGTAAAATAAAGGACATAGACATTTTTACGTAAGGAATAGTGATGTCATGGACTAGGAAAATTAGTCTGGGGACATAAATTACTGGCATCAGACTAAATATACTAGTAAATTCTGTATCCAAGGACTTACCAGTATTATACTAGTTATATTTGTCTGACTAGACAATTTTTAACAGGACTAATTTATCTCTTACACTAGTTCTCAGAGAGACATGTCACCTTAGCTTGACACATTATTCTGACTCTGCCCAAACCAGTATTTGCTCTTACTTCTTAATAATACTGCGTGCTTATGGGAGAAGCAGCAAATATCAACTTTAAAGTCTTTGGTTTTACTCGATTGGGTTAAAAATAACAACCTTCTGCACTTGAGGTGAACACGCTAACACGAGACCAGGCAATATAATATAAGGAGTTTACCCAAGATTTAAAGTTTCCAAGTTTTTGCAAAAACTGGATCAAAATCATCATTGAATTTGAAAAGCAATAACTTTTAATAAGATTTAAGTTTCTCTTTTATTATTACAGTTTTCGAGATAAAAAGGCAAATTCAAGAAATATGAAAAAAAAAAATTTGTTAAACATAGGCGGATCCAGGCCCCCCCCCCCCCCCCCTTTCGTAGGAAAAATTTGGTTGATTATATAGGGAATGACTCGAGCGCACCCCCCCCCCCCCCCCCCTTTAGGTCAGTCAGCGGGCCCCCCTTATGAAAAGTTCGGATCCGCCACTGTTAAAATCTGTATTTAAGGCCACAACTCCTATGAGTCAGCTGCCAGTTGTGATGCAAATGGACAGTAGATTTTTTTTCAACATTCTGAACATTTCTACCCTTGTCAGATATTGTCTATCTATTTTGGTCTTTTGTAGCTGACTACGCAGTTGGCTTTTTAGCCCATTGTTGAAATCTGTACGCTGACCTATATAGTTGTTAACTTCTACGTCTTTAGTTTCTGTTGAAGAGCCGTCACATTGGCTATGATACCATATTTGTATATGTTTTTGTCATGTAGGTGTAAGGAGACAACCTTTTGATTTTCTGGGGGGGATAAAAAGGGGAAACAGATTTTTTATAACCAGGCCTGGGTAGTTTTTCAGCATGTTCAGGGTTCGTAAGGATAGAAAACCCAGTAAATTGTAACAAACCCCTGTGGTACGACCATCTTTGCCAAAAGATTAGTCCAAATAATTATGACGTCTTGCAAGGCTATTTTAACTTTTTTCTGGGACGCCGTCATAGGAAAAAAAATTAAAATAGCCTTGCAAGACGTCATAATTATTTGGACTACCAAAGGATGTAACTTATTCTTACTTGTTTAGGGGAGAGGGGATTAACCGAACCACTATTCAATCTAAATCAGTGAACAGAATTATTGTCTTTTGCAGTAGTCCGAGTCGACATCTGTAACTAATCATGCAAATTGATAGTCAACAGTATACTTTTTTCAGAATGTCAGCTCAATGGCTTACAACAAAGAATCACTGGTGATAGGGGAGTGTAACCGCTAAATTGATCCTGAATCAGATAAGATTTTCCCAGTAACGGAGAACCCCTTTCTTTGAGTGAATATAAATAGTGACGGGGGTCTCACAAATAAATATAAATCTGAATTACAGGAACATCGATTAGCAAAGTAAACTTACATATTAATCTCGAAGTTATTTACCGTAAAGACAGACTGTCTGAATTTAAAAGGTATTATACATTTGTGTATTTTACTGCGGCTACAAGATATTTGATTTGCTAGCTAATCACGCACCCGTTGCTGAGCAGAGAACCATACTTTCAATCCAGGGACAATCTATACTAAAAGTTAGTATAGAAAGTCCCTGTAAAAAGGCAGGCAAAACCTAACAGTATTGTAACTTAATGATACGTGTATATCAATTCCCAGCACCACACTCAGCACAGTTAGCAAAGTGGTGCGTGTCAGTCTTATAATATAAAACTGCGTAGGTTCATATCGTTTGATTCAACGTTTTTTCGGATATTTTTTTAGGACTGTTGTCAACATGGTCAAATCCGACATGCCACTTTGCAACATGACCTGCAAAAATATAATTCGACTAAAAACAATGCCAGTCAAAATTGCTTTTTAAGACTGGCCGACTGAAAAAAAGTTTTAAAATGTGACCTTGTGACCCTACTTGGGATTCTCCATTCATCGGCGTATGTCGGTGTGGCTAAAAAGGGGGTATTGTTTTTTTTCTTGGGACACAAAATTGTTTCTATATATATCTTTATTAAAAAAATAAAATCAAGACCAATCATAAACTTTTTTTTTCAAAACTCAGTGTCGTATGTCATTGTTTTTCCAACAATTTTTAATAAAAGCTAAATGTTTGTTTCACTTCCCTTTAACTTCCCTCCTGATTTTTTTCTCAAGAAATCATAGAATCAGTAAATGGATATATATATATATATATAAATATATATATATAGAAGTCTATAAAAAGGACCAACCAGCAAATTTACTATGTACCGGATCGTCTAGAATAGACGATACTGTGCAGATAAGGAAAAAAATTATATATATATATATAAAAACAAGTCTAAAATGGTACAACATCACCAAAAAATAATTAAATCATGAACAAATTTTAGATATTTTGGATAACTAATATCCTTCATCAGTAAGATGTAAAATGAATCTTATCTTGCAATGTGGTAGTCAAACTGATATAAAAATCTTGAAAGCTATACAAATTATCAATAATCAATACGCTGGTAATTTTTTTCAATATTGATGTTTGGGGGGAGGAATAAATTTCTTAAAACTGTAAGAGTCCAAAACGGAAGCCTGAGTTACTGGAAACAAGTGATGGTGGGGAAAATGAGTGATACATTCTATGTTGTTTTCATTTATGGCCTCTGGGGAAACTGTCCTAAGCTTTCTTATCAAAAACCTTTTCCGAGCAAGTCTGTCGGCCCTTGACCAACCCTCGTTGTGGTCTATGATAGTGATGGTAAGGTTTTTGAGATCAGCTTGGGCGTGCCCAGGTGATCTCAAATGACGACTTACGGGGAGGTCGGGCTTGCAGGTGTAGTCACTTCGATGACCATTCATGCGTTTGTTGAATGGCTGTTCTGTTTCGCCAACATACTGCATGCCACATCGACACTGAAGAAGGTATACAACATTCTGGGTTTTGCAAGTTACATTGCAAAATATAGTGTACAAAGACCCGTTGGAGTGGCAATTAAATGTTTGAGTATTCAGTATTTGTTGGCAAGTAAGACATTGTCTGTTACCACAAGACTTGCACCATCCTGCAGTTGAACAGCTTTTATTAGAGGAGACATCAGCTCTCACAAATAAGTCTTTCAGACTTGCTGGTCTCCGAAAAGCAAAGACAGGAGGTTTGGGAAAGATCTTGGATAATTTAAAATATGATAGTGATGGTAAGGTTTTTGAGATCAGCTTGGGTGTGCCCAGGTGATCTCAAATGACGAAGCACCAATCAGCCTAAATTATGTGTGTAATTAATTCCGCCGAAAAAAATTGAAAAGACAGATAATAGATTCATCTTCAAAACGCATCAATTTGCATCTCTGCCCCCGGTGACAGTTTTTAGGGAAAAAATCCCCAAAAAAGGCAATAATTTCATCGAAAAGATACACCTTTTTAGGTTCAGGCGTGTTTGAGTTGACTATTCTGTCTTGAAAACGTATAAAAGAAAAATATTTGATGCATCATCTCGCTTCAGATTCTATTAGTTTTATTTATTTAGGCTGTAGGTTGATACAAAAACATTAAAACTTTAAAGTACCAAAAGATGAAATATATGGGTCAAGTGAAATGCCTTTGTAATGAGTCATAACAACAGAGTTGGCGTTTTCGAATAACAATTTTTTTACTAAAAGTACCTGACGACAAACTTTTTTGGTGGATCTTGAAAATGCATAATTTAAAAAAAAACTTCATTTTTTTGTGTGTGTTATCTAGGGTAATTAGTCTTCAACCTCTGAAAATTTTTAGTCTGCCCTTCCACGAAATATCTAATTATAATTCATTAATATTTTTGAACTTTCGAAAATTCCCCTTGAAAACAGATCAGACAATAGTTTAAGTTGACCAAACGCATAAAAGTACATAAAAAGCTGCTCCATAGCTAGTAGATACATTTGTCTGTTAAAATACAACTGGGATATAAGGATCGTTATGATACTATGTGGATAAATTTATCGGTTTTCAATTGCTAAATTGACAGCACGTCATCACTACAATGGCTTCCATTTATTACCATTATAAAAATTATGGGGCGTAATGGGGAGATAATTTTGACGAAGTAGAATCCTGACTGTATGGTTCCATCAAGTTATCTCATTTCAAACAATACGTTCATGTTTCAAGACAAAACGAGATCAAAACCAAAATTATTTTCACATGCATCAATATAAGAGGACGATATCTCATTTGATATGAAACTGCTACTAAGGATACAATGACGATTACACTTCAGCGAACGGACCATTACACCTTAGCGCTGAAAATTGCACTTCAGCGTGATCATCGCACATCAGATTGGCTTCCCGATCGCATCTATGCGTCCTACATATATTTGTTTAAAACTGCTGAGTTATGACAACATTATGCACCAGCTGTCGTTATCTTTTTATTACATTAAAAAATTATCAACACAAAATAGGAATCCAGAACAATTATTAAAACGGGAGGTTGATGTATCGATTTGATAATCATTGTTGTCAAATTTCAAGCGAACCGATGAAACAATCTTACGCAGCAATTGTTTTTATCTCTAATGGTTTTCTTAAAACTATTAAGTCTTTTGTCGATTTGCAGAATTGTTGGTGTTGACTAAACACATTACAAAAATATGACATTACATAAAAGGGTTAAGTAATTAAGGGTCTACGTATATTATGCTATAATAATATACGCGCTATGTTATATATTATACCCACAGGACAGGTTTTGTTTAGCTTTTCAAATTTTGGCATCGCAACGTATTTTACTATTCTGAAGATAAAGAAATAAGATGATGAAGTAAACATGTTTTAATTGTCTTCTAAATTAAGTATTGTTTAAAAGAATCTTAATTAAAACATGCAAACTGACAAGAAAAATGTTACGTTTCAATTTAAAAATATGAATAAGAACATTTTTAAAGTGTCCAGTAGATAAAACATTTGACCAAACAATTTCTGCGGTACTATATATCTTAAAGTGAGTTTGACATAATGAAAACAAAGTCGCTGTTGATGGAAGATTCTAAACAAAAAGCAGGGGAGTAAACTTCCAATTAAAATGAGTGAAACCACATAGCACTGTCAAAATGATAATCATATTCATTGACGCTGGCATAGCACTAAAAAGGAGGTCGTTAAAAGTATTTTATGTACAACAACCTATTTTTTTTTATAAATACATCCAAGTATTTATTGAGTTTATTAATGAATGAAAGATTTGTCACTTGGTAAAAACAAATACTAGTTTTTTTTTTCAAACCGAAGTACACCATACGCGCGTTTCGTCATCATAAACCTCGTCAGTGGCACTTGAATCAAAACAGTTGGCATGCCAAATCCAATATGAAGATAAAAAGCATTAAAAACCGAAAATTGCAGAGAAAGTTATACAGCTAAGGCAATCTTTTTTGGGGGGTGAAAAACCCTTAGTGTTTCCGATAAGTCTTATAAACAGAAAACTATCATATTAACGAAATTTAAAGCTCATCAAAGATACCAGGCTTATTATTCCAAGTACACCCGACGCGCATTTCGTTTAAGGGAGACTTATTAGTGGCGCTCGAATCAAAACGGATTGAACGCCAAATTAAAGACAAAGTTGAAGAACATTAAACTACAAAAAAAGAGAGAAAATTTTGTCAAATATGGATAAGGCAATCTAATCCATGGGCTTTCAACACTTAGTGTTTCGAACATTTCAACATTTTATAAACAGTTAACGAGAGGCGAAATATACCAAAGGGATATTCAAACCCACAATACAGAAATTAACTGGCAATGCCATGATAGAAAGGCGATTAACGACTGAAAGCGCTGTTCCTATGCTTTTTGTATGTTTTTTGCTGTGCATGAACTGATTTTGTGTCATGGACGGATACCCCATATTCTTTGTTTTTTTTTATAATACACAAATACCAGTACACAAAATACAATAAGAAAACTAAAGGCTGCGGAAAATGAATCCATCTAAAACCAGGGTTGATCTCAGGTGCTCCGAAAGGGTTAGCAGACCCTGCTTTACATGCGACACCCGTCTTGTTACTCATATAAATATTAGAAGATGAATTATATCAAATGATTATTCATAGTCATAGTTATTAGTCATTCACTCAATTGCAGCTTCGTAATTAACTCTTATCTAAGCATAAGACATCACCTAATTCGAAAACAATCAGTAATCTAAATTAAAACAAATAATCTTCTCATACAACGAATGATATTTCATGTCAACACAAAAGTGCTAACTACTAAGCTGATGATACCATCGAGGCAGCACATCCACACCAAGTGGCAAGTCTATTTTTTACTCTTTTTTTTAGACATATGCATGTTATGAATGTTCTTAAGTTACTTAATTGCGAAGAAGAGCTTTCAAAAAATGTTCATGTATAATAAAATAATTCTTGACTTCTCTACATCTACCTTTTCCACATCCACGTAAACCGATGACAATCATAATTTCAAGAAGGGCAAAACCCTAGAAAACTTCTGGGCAGGATTCCTACAATGTGAAAAATATTTTTTTCAAAGTGACGCTTACAGTGACCGTTCCTATTGAGGTAAATCTAGAAAAGCGCTCCGGACACACCAGATTTTGTTTTGTCTTGCAAATGGCGTTGTATGATTTTAACATTAAACGAGTAAGTGGTTTAATTAATTCTAAATATGTGTTTCCTTGAATAAATCAAAGCGCGCACGTGACGCAAGTTGAATTCATGAGACAATTATTATAGAAGGAATTTCTGTGTTTCTTTTGAATTATAATTATGATTTATATAAAACGATGTCTTCATCAGAAATCTCATCGATTGTAAACGGTAAGTCATTCCATTTCCGCCAATCTGTGAATTTATCATTTCCAATGTCAAACACTTTAGTGCCTTCTTGAGACAAAACGAGTAATTCATACTCTTGGTAAATAAAAATTGAGCCCCAGTCATGCCCGCACTCAAGACCAAATGCCTTAAAACGCTTCTGACAACCGTCGATTATTCTCATTTTCTTCTTTGGCAATTCTCTCTGCTCAACTCGTCGAAGTATTCCTTTATCACAAACGACAAAGAATTTCTCATTAATGTGTCGCATAAAAGTTCCATGCGTTATTAAAACTCCGCAATATTTACAATGGACTTGAAATAAATCTTGCCGCCATTGTTTTTTCTTCAAAAGTTTAGAGTTTCTATCCATCTCTTCCATTTGATAAATATCTTTTTCTGCATTGGATATATCAATCTCAAGTTCACAGACTTCTTTAATGGCTTTCGCCATTAAGTACTGTCTCTTGATGTTTTTCTCTTCCGTTTCAAATTCTCCTAACATGCCAAAATGGATTTCCTTTCCTTGTTTACTTCGACGAACTCTCCCTACAACATTAAAACATGATTATTTTATTATGTTTATTTGTTCAAATAACTAAACGATAATACATATGCTAATTTAAGGTAGCTGGGGTGTCTAAATGTTCGACGATAGATTTTTCTTAAACTCCTGTAAAAGACTTATGAGTCTATGTTCATTCAAATTTCAATATAAAAACTTTTTTTTAACATTGGTTATAAAGGGGAAACTTAATTTTTCCTTAATGAGGAAAACATTGAACGATAGAATAGGCTTAAATATCCAGAAATAAACGCCACTTTGCTTATTTGAATATTATACTAAAGAAATCGGATACGGGTCACGGAAATTATATTGAAATGATAGGGAATTTTGAAAAAAAAATGTCTGTTTTAACTTTAATTTAAGTGATAGACAGGTTGCCGGGACAGACAATAAATATACACAACAGTATACTACATTTAAACGAAACATAATGACTGTCGTTGCAAATATCAAGGTTCCTGAGATATTTTAAAAATCAAAGCGAGAGGCTTTTAACATTGCAGTATAAAATACAGGCTGGGGTGTCTAAATGTTCGACGATAGATTTTTCTTAAACTCCTGTAAAAGACTTATGAGTCTATGTTCATTCAAATTTCAATATAAAAACTTTTTTTTAACATTGGTTATAAAGGGGAAACTTAATTTTTCCTTAATGAGGAAAACATTGAACGATAGAATAGGCTTAAATATCCAGAAATTAACGCCACTTTGCTCATTTGAATATTATACTAAAGAAATCGGATACGGGTCACGGAAATTATATTGCAATGATAGGGAATTTTGAAAAAAAAATGTCTGATTTAACTTTAATTTAAGTGATAGACAGGTTGCCGGGACAGACAATAAATATACACAACAGTATACTACATTTAAACGAAACATAATGACTGTTGTTGCAAATATCAAGGTTCCTGAGATATTTTAAAAATCAAAGCGAGAGGCTTTTAACATTGCAGTATAAAATACAGGCTAAAATGGCTGAAATGTCAAATTTGCAAACTTCGTGTTGAAAATTGGTTAACAAGGTCATTACAAAAACAGGTTGCCGGGATGAAACTTGAAACTTGAATGTCTAAAGAATAAGCAAGTCCAAACCTTGTATGTGTAGTCGTTGAACTCTAGGTTCCCATGTAAAGTTAAAAGGCCCCTATTTCAAGAAGAATAAAATCACGAAAACATGAAAAATTCACTAAATTCGCGTTCATTGTTTTGATTTTGACCGTCTGATAACGTTACGGAAATATCAGAGTGATTATAAACAAGGACTCTGTGACGGGCAACTTATAATATCCGTGTTTTAAAGATTTTAATGATATCAAGCCAGTCCAGTTCAAACTATTATCACGTGGTACAATTCTCATTTACATATAATGAATATTAATTAGCAAAGGTACTACTAATTTCTGGCTATGATAGGCTATTTAAAAGAGGGAGTCACGGGCCTTATTTTCTTGAAAAAAAATAAAAAATTGTCCTATCAAATTCAGTATAATTATCTGCCCTTGATTTTAAAAGGAATTTTTTTTCTGAAAATTTTGAATTCACTTTATGACACTTAATTTTTTGATAGTTTAATGTTTTAATTTCAAGTTTGCATACTTTTGTTGTATATTGAATGATACTTGGTCAAATATTTTTTTAAACAAAAAGGTTTTTTGCAACTTGCCGAGAAAGAATGCTCAGAAAAAGACGCCCAATCTACCTTAAAAAGTAATAATTACAAAATTAAATGAAATAAATCTTTACAAAATGATATGATACTCCTACATCAACAAATCTGAAAGATAAGGATCTTGCGTATTAATAAGACTTAGTATGATCAAATAATAAGTAACACACATTTCATTCGCCGATCATTTGCTTTTGTCAAAAGTTTACATTAAAACATTAATTGGAGTTATGCCAATGTTCTATTTTGTATACATTCATTTGAAATACAAATAGATATAAGAAGATGTGGTATGAGTGCCAATGAAACAACTCTTCATCCAAGTCAAAATTTATAAAAGTAAACCATTATAGTCACAGTACGGTCTTCAACACGGAGCCTTGGCTCACACCGAACAGTAAGCTATAAAGGGCCCCAAAAATTACAAGTGTAAAACCATTCAAACGGGAAAACCAACGGTCTAATCTATATAAAAAAACGAGAAACGAGAAACACTTATGAACCACATCAACAAACGACAACTACTGAACATCAGATTCCTGACTTAGGTCAGATGCAAACAAATGCAGCTGGTTTAAACGTTTTGATGGTACCAAACTTTCACCCTTTTTCTGAAACAATAGCGTAACATCACAACATAGAAAGACACTAATGAACTAAGGGAAGAATAATAAAAGTAGCATGTTATATCGGTATGAAATGTTAAACAATTTAAGAAAAACAATATGCTCGAACAAAAATATCAGCCATTTGCAATAACTTTAAACCCAGGTAAGTGAAAAAAAAAATTTGTTGTTAGTTATACGTGTACAGTTCCATTAGAGAAAGGAAATATTTTAACAAAATAAATAAATTTGATGTTCATAGTACGAAGTGAAAAATTATAGTAATACCAAACACTTATCAAAGCTGGTATATAGACCAGATATAACCCTGAATAACATTAAATAACAAATTATTATTACAATTAGTATCAACAGGTCAAATAAACAAGAAAGTACGATTTGAGAGTACTCGCAGTTACTGACAGCTAGTTAAAAGCCAAAACAATTAATAATAAAAAATCATGCATTAGAGACTAAAATCAACTAAAACACATCCCAGGGATTTAGTATTTTAACGTCATGGACAGCCAAAGAAGCATGACTAGTGCAATGCCAAAAATAAATGTATCGACAGACAGTAGGATAGTTAGGAGTTTAACCTCTTTATAGATCAAAATGAACGTGGGTGTGTCTTTATACATCCCGTTTGAAAAGAATACAAATTTAGTTATGTTTTAATTTGCTGATGACAAAATCGATATTAGTGCCAATGTAAACTATATTCAAAGATCTAATTACAACATTGGTAAGATAACCTTTACTAATAAGTTTGTTTAAAGGTTCGATGAGTTTACACGGATCACATAGTGATTTCCGCGCTTTAAGTACAATATTAAATATATTTAAGAAAACCTTATACACTATTGTGCTTTATTGAATAGTTTACGATTCAAAACAAGGTTGATTTGAACGCTGATGGAATGTTGTCTCATAGGAAATCTTACCGCAAGTCCTTATTTTATATCGTATCATTGCTGAAAATCACATTCAGTGTTGGATTTTCCCCCCTTAGTATGCTATAGTTTTTTTAAATTTGTTTCCGCCCTTCATTCATGCCTGGATATTTCTATTTTTGCTTTGTCATCCAACATAGTTGCACCGGAATTTTTTTCCCTCGTATTAACTACAGTATTAATATGTACCTCGCATTTGCAAGCTACTTATTTCATCAAGTTACACAATGGAATATCCAATCCCTCAGAAGCAACATATGTTGCAACAGCGCATAAGTGGTCACCATTTCTGAAATTTTCAAGCACAGCAATCTGCTCATCTGGTGGAAGGCCTTAAAAAAAGAGAGAATTATTTTATTTTTATAGTTGTTATAACTAAGGGATTACATATTCATATTTAGAAAGTACTTGTATATATACATATTATACTACATTTATACTAATAATGTTTTAAGACCTCAATTGAGTCTCAGGCGTTCCTGATTGAGTTCAGTTATATATAAATATATATACTTTGCAGAATATAACGCATAATAGTTGTTTTCAAATATTATTTTGTGTACTTCAAATCGATATTTGACAGCAATGCTTAAGTTAATAATTTTAAAATTGAACAACTATTCTTACAGCGCACTGAACAGAGATTGAAAAACAGTCACATACGAAAAATGGCCAATGTCAGTATATATTGTAACTAACATATGCAGGTACAATTGTTACAGTTCTGCATCTCCTTGGCATGGATCGAATAAAATTTTGTATTGGACCTGTGGTTTCCTTTCCTATATTCGCTTGACTGAGTTGGTCAAATGACGTAGGTGGGAGTTGAAGTTGGTGGACGTGTCTTTCAAGTTCGTCCCAAAGTTGTTCTATGGAGTTTAAATCCAGCTACTTCGTAGGCCATGGCTACCATATATTTTATTAGGAAATACACGAAATCCCTTGCTTTGTTTAACCGGGAATTGTCCTGCTGAAACATCTATCTCTGTCGGTCAATAATATTGAGCATATGTGACTGCAAGTACTCGTATCTGTAACGTTCAGTCGTTGAAATGTGTTCGGGGCTCACAAGCTTGATTGTTTTGGAGTTGTAGGATATTGCTACAGACATTATAACATTATGACACTCCCATCGTAAAATTACCGGTCGAAACGTTCATTTCGAAGCCTGTATACGCGAGTTTGTCTCTCACATCTTTGGTATGAAAACATTATTCATTGCTTAACCATATTCGTCTTCCATTCTTCAAGGGTCAAGACCTTTTAATGTATGACACCAACGAACATCTGCAAGTTTATATGTACCTAATGTGGATACGTCATTTATCGTGGAATACCAATTTTCGTGATATACAATTTTTGGGGGGATTTGGATGGTACAGATGAACCACGTATTTAAAAGATCAGCGTATAACGATTTATCTATAGGCTTATATACAGACTTTTGCTAAACCATTACATCAAATATCCACGCAAATGTTTGTTTCCCTCAATCCACAAAAATTGGTGCTCACAAAAACATGGAATATAAATAAAATCACAGTATGTTTAAACTGGTCATTGGCAAAATCGGCGTTGGCGAAACCAATTACAGACTGCCTACAGACAGCAACCGTCATTTTAAGGTGCTGAAAATTACGCTTGATGAAATGCTAAATTGCTCGTTTAGGCATTTTGTATTTGAAATACACCTTTTATTATCCATCAATATTTGGATTAAAAAAAAAGGAATCAAACGGGGTTTTTTTTTTTGGCAGAGTACTTTTTTAACGTCGTTCGTTGACTCAGATGGCTTTTTAAATCGAACGATTTTTTGTGTGAGTTTGGTGACAATTTATTATTTTTTTGTCTCTACCATTGTATTTCTGAGTATACGAACACCTTGTATAGTTATTGCAATCAAATTTAAACGAACAGAAAAGGCGACACACTCCATACACCAGGAATCGTATAGATCGTCAAGATTCTGACCGAACGTCGTTCTGAATTAAAATAATTGTGCACAGTCAAGCGGAAGCCCCTCTATGGTAGGGATTTAAAAACCGAATGAAGCAATAGAAGGGTTATAGATGTATATTGTTTTAATAGAGTCAACCCTTTTGTTTATTTGTTAATGATTATAGAAACATAAATCATATGTTACCTTCTTCGGCTATACATTTGTGTGATCCAGTCAGGTAAGTACTTCTGAGATAATCAGGTAATACATCTATGAGGGCCCTTGCTGTTGCTTTAGTTTTAACAAATATTAAGAATCTGGAGTCTTCTTTGCATTTTTGATATTCACTATCTAGTAATTCAATAACTGCTTTAACATTAGGATTTTTTTCAATTTTTCTTTCTATCTCCCGAATATCAACAAACACTTCTGTCATGAAATAAGATTTAAACAATATAAAAATAAATAATATAAAAAAATATTCATTACCCTTAATGACTTATATTTGTTAAGATCATCTTACTTTTGTCTCTGGGTGATATTTCTCTCAATGACGGTCATACTTAATCTCCTTAATTGGGTATTTCTAAAGTTTGAATCCAATTTATTTCGCGTACTGATGATTAAAAGAGTTAGTCCAAACATATTCTCTAAAATATCTCATTTATCCTGCGAATACTATGTAATAAATGTATGCCCATCTTAAACCTTACATCTCAATTTTGTTTGAAAAAGTTACATTTAAAAACTACAGTTATTTTATTAATAATAAAACAAAAAAATAAAAAAAAAATATTTTGGTTTCTTCTATATTCGTTTTTTTCAATTATTAAGTTGGTGATTACGTGCAATAAAAAGATATCCATCAAACATTTAATTCACTTATCCTTCTGATGTTTTTTTTTTTATTTAATGGTTAGAAAGCAGTCGTTCATCAAACTAGAGAAATTACTAATTTAAACATTCGCACATTTTATTACCTTTTAATTTATTGACAATTTCAGTCTCTTCGACCGTTTTTGCATTTTGACCTGCAGCGGACTCATCTGCGTAATAACATTACAAACTTGATCAACCTCCAGCAATGAATTCACTTCTAAACATTCAGTGTAAAGCTGGAAAAGATAATGAAAATACCAAATGAATTCTAGCAATTAAATAACCGAGATCGAGAAAAAAACAGAAAATGAAAAAGTAAGACAAACAATTATAAACAGAACGGTCCGTGTATACATGTATTTGCGTCCATTCGTTTTTCATTTTGAAATATCAAAAACAAAAAACAAAAAACGAGAGTGTTTTCAATTTTCGTTTTTGATTTCTCAAAAACCAAAACGAAAAACAAAAGTGTTTTCATTTTTCGTTTTTGATTTCTCTAAAACCAAAACGGAAAACGAAAGTGTTTTCATTTTTTGTTTTTGATTTCTCTAAATCCAAAATGAAAATCAAAAGTGTGACCGTTTTTCGTTTTTGATCTCACTAAACAAGAATTGTGTATTTAATTTTAATTATTTCTCGTTTTATAATGTACAATATTTTCCTTTCTTGTTTCACAGTCATTGATAGTAAATAATTCCAATGTAAACACCCCGGTGTTCTTTCAACATAATGTAGACAAAATAGACCGCCTGACTTATGAATTGAACTACGGTGATAAATGAATCAAAGCCTTTCAAATTACCTTGTTTATATCTTTAATAAAAAATAAATTATTATATTTATATATTAAACGAATCATAAATTTAAATTGTACAATATAATATTATATAAAGATAGTACACATAAATAGATTGATTACAACATCATATTTACAAGGAAGGTTACTACTTTTTAAAACTTATAAGAAAACTACCCCGGTCGTTAAAGTATACATGCACAGTCACTGTGGTTATCAGATCTTTAATCGAAGATAATGTCGACGGATGCAAAAGACTCTATCAATCTGAACAATAAGGGTGCGTGATCTTTACTTTTAAATTTAGAAAGGTTGATCTCAGATGATTAGAATTCATGACCAAGGTCCATTATACGAACATTCAGGACGATAATGTGTTTTGCTTGATCAATATATTGAAAAACAAATTTCCGCAATTTCACAATTCAAACCGGGATAAGCATTCAATCATTTTGCCATTCGGACCCTACTCGGTATTAGTTTTGCTTATTTTTGAAAGCTATATGGTGATCTTAACTAGAACCTGGGTGTGGATGGGGGTTTACGGAATAGAGAATAGTGGGCAAAAAATATGAATAATAGAGACAATACAAGAAATAAAAAAAATAGAATAATGAGGTGTTAAAATATAAAAAGAACAGAATAATTGGCCAAAAGTATAAAGAAATAAAGAATGGAGAAAAATGGCCTGAAACATTGATTAAAGAATAGAGAAAATCGGCATAGAATATCAAAGAATACAGAAATGAAGAACCCCGTATCCAGACCATCATCCTAGTTGCCTAAACCAACGTTATTTTGTCTCCGGTAGATTGTTATTGGTTATCATACGTTTTCTGTTTATTTCTATGCTTATCAATAAAGACGTGAGCTTTCATAATTTGCCAGCTTATTACATTATAAAAAAAGACTAAGCCGAACATCACTCTGGATTTTTTCTCAAGTAGACCTCAGCTACCCACCCTACCACACCATTACCGAAGAGTTAATAAAAAAAATCTACGGCAATACTTTTGTCCGCACTAGGTGTAAAGGGAAGTTGGGTAGCTGAGGTCTACTGGAGAAAAAAATCCAGGGTGTTATTCGTCTTAGTTTTTTTTTTAAGTAGGTCCAAAGTTGGAGTCCGCGGACACACAACCCCACCCTTACCGAAAATTAAATAAAAACAAATTCTAAGGCAACACTTTTGTCCGCACTAGGTGCAAAGGGAAGCTTGGTAGCTAAGGTCTACAGCAGAAACAAACCAGGGTATTGTTCGGCTTAGCTTTTTTTTCTAAAGTAGGTCCAAAGTTGAGGTCAGAAACTCTACCAAACCCTTACCGAAAGGTTAACAAACAAAAATTCTATGGCAATACTTTTTTCCGCACTAGGTGCAAACGTAAGCTAGAGACCTAGCGCCTACTTGATCAAAATTCCCAGTTTGGGTATAGCACGGATTATTTTTTAAAGCTAATAAATAATTTCCTTGCCCACCATACTTTGGGTACAAACAATAAACCTTTCGTCCAATCATAAGTAAGCGAAATCCACTGTTTCAGAAGTAGAATGTTTTGTCAAAACAGTTTTGTGTGGCAAAAAAAAAAGTTAAAGCACGAGTGCAACTTTTTTTTCTTCTAATGCAGAACAATTGTTACTTTTCATGAACTATTTGACAGGATGCCGAGAATATGGAAAGCTATTTCACACAATAGTGCAATTTTGCCAAAATTTAAATAATTTCATAATTATTTACGATTTTATATACACTCAAAAGTGTTGACTATTTGAAATGTAAAGCGTGCAGCACGCTTTGTGATGTATTGAAAGCGATTTCTTTTGTATCTAAATAATTAATGAACAAGAAATGAAATTTTGAAATTCATTGAATAGTGTCTTTGACTGCTTAATTATATACTAAAAACTGACCATATAGTGGTTATATATTAATAAAAACATGTGAAGTACGTTTGAATCTTATGCAACATTTGGGTTTATATAAACATCTGAAAACTGGCTGCTAGCAAAGTGGCTGCTAGCGAGTGGCTGCTTGGTTGAACCTGGTCTCACAAACTCCGCATTTTCATTCACGTCTTCACATTACAGGTTTCAATAAACGTTTAGTAAATTATGTCAATGTGAAGAAAAATGACCCGTATTATGCCAACAACTGGTTTTAGAATTAATTAGTTTATTTCCGATGCAAAGACCTTATAAGTGAATCAATATTGATACAAAAATATGTCATCTTTAATGATTCCTCATGGGGTTTTGATTATGTGATTACTTGGCCGTTTTTTTAGTGATTATTTGATTACTAGACCAAATATTTCATGATTATTTGATTATCTAGGACTGTATTTTAGATTAATTGATTACCAAATTTAAACAATAAATTTGTGTGTATAGCATACATATAAAATTTGGCTTGAAAGACGTTATTTTTTTTCGCCTCGCTCCGCTCGGTAAAATTATTAAGAATTAAGTCCGAATATTGAACGCGTTTGTCCAGTTATCTTATTAAAATTCATACAAAAAAGTCATATAAGTATAACGAAATCAGAGATAACTTTCTTTTATCTAGATTGGTTCGTCTAATTTAGTATTTTTATCTGAAGTAAATTTACTAACTTCTTTAATAAAGTATTTGAACAAGAATGTGTCCATAGTACATGAATGCCCCACTCGCAATATCATTTTCTATGTCCAGTGAACCGTATATTGCAGTCAGAACTCTAATTTGGCAACAAAATTAGAAAGATCATATCATATGGAACATGTGTACTGGGTTTCAAGTTGATTGGACTTCAACTTCATCAAAAACTACTTTGACCAAAAACATTAACCTAAAGCCGAACAGACGGATGAACGGAAGAACAAACGGACGCACAGACCGAAAAAACATAATGCCTATAAATGGAACATACATTCACAAAATGTCCTGAAATTGAATGAAGGTACTGTAAATCTCAATTAGACCATAACAGGCATATCCAAATAAAGTTCCCTGAAGTCATAAACAACTTTCCTCACTTGTAGATCTATTTCCACTACTTCTGCAATATTGTAATTTTATCAATAATAATATAAATAGAAATTGTATGCATGTAAATTAAAAACGATCAGGGTAAACTTATCAATCCTTTAAATAAACTTATTTTAAAAGGTTACCAATTAAACACTGAAAATAGATCTTTGAATATTGTTTTTATTGGTATAAATATTAATTTTGTTATCAGTAACTTAAAATTATACTACATATTATTGTTATACACATCAAGGTACTACAATCTGTTGATACCTATGATTTGGCATTGCACAAGGTCATGTCTTTCTCTGACTGTTAATGACGTCTTTACATTAAATCCATTGGATGTTGGATGTGTACTGATTGATATTTTAGTCTTAGATACATGATTTTTGTATTAGTTGTTATTGGCTTTAAACTAGCTGTCAGTACTGAGATTACTCTCAGATCTGTACTTTGTGTCCTTTTTTGTTTGTTAATGATGTATAAATACCCTGCTACGTCCGGTCTGTGCTTTTGTTAGATGTTTTTTTCTGTTTTGTATCGATCTGATATGTTAAGCCCTTTTCAACTGATTTTTATAGTTTGTTCTTATGTTGTTCTGTAACAAAACTCGTCCCAGGTTAACGGGAGGATTGAGCGCTCACTTGCATGTTTAACCCCGCCACATACTGTATGTGCCTGTCCCAAGTTAGGAGCCTGTAGTTCAATGGTCGTCGTTTGTTGATGTCTGTCATATTTGTTTTTTGTTTTATTGTGTTATAAATTAGGCCGTTTTTTTCTCAACTGAACTGTTTCATATTTTTCATGTCAGAGCCTTTCATAGCCGACTATACCATACTGTTTTTTTTTTTCTCATTGTTGAAGGTGGTACGGTTGCCTATATATAATTGCTTACATCCACTTCATTTGAACTTTAGGGATAGTTGTCACATTGGCAATTATACCACATCCCCTTATTAAAATGTTGAGGGGGGAAAGGGAGGGGGGTGAAATTTGTATTTCTTAGGAAAGTTCCAATGTTTTCCTCCCAGGTCACCCAGTTTTAATTGGATATTTTCTCATTTTGCTGTGCCCTTGGATTTGTGTTTAAGGCCAATCAGAGCTTACTACCTGTTGGTGGGTAGTTGAAGACCATATGGTAAGCTCTAGGTGTCTTTTTTGTATTGTATATGGTGATTTGGTGATGTCTTCATGAAAGTAGCTGGAGGGTCTTCAACGAGGAAAAGAACCATTCATACCCTGAAAACAACAGCCACACACGTGACTATGTGGATTACAATGTTTTGCTTTATCCTACACCCTGTTTTTTTTTCTCCAGAAGACCTCAGGTACCCAGCTTCCCTAGTGCGGACAAAAGTATTGCCGTAGATTTTTATTATTAACTTTTCGGTAATGGTGTGGTAGGGTGGGTAGCTGAAGTCTACTTGAGAAAAAATCCAGAGTGAAGTTCGGCTTAGTCTTTTTTTATAATGTAATAAGCTGGCAAATTATGAAAGCTCATGTCTTAATTGATAGGCATAGAAATAAAAAGAAAACTTATGAAAACCAATAACATTCTACCGGAGACAAAATAACGTTGGTTTAGGCAACTAGTATGATGGTCTGGATCTCTTATTCTTTAATCAGTGTTTCAGGCCATTTTTCTCTATTCTTTATCATGTTTATTTCTTTATACTTTTTGCCAATCATTCTGTTCTCTTTATATTTTAACACCTCATTATTCTATTTTTTTTTAATTTTTTGGTCCATTATCTCTATTATTTATATTTTTTGCCCACTATCCTCTATTCCGTAAACCCCCATCCACACCCAGGCTCTAGTTAAGGTCAACATATAGCTTTCAAAAATAAGTAAAACTAATACCGAGTAGGGTCCGAATGGCAAAATGATTGAATGCTAATCCCGGTTTGAATTGTTAAATTGCGGAAATTTGTTTTTCAATATATTGATCAAGCAAAACACATTATCGTCCTGAATGTTCGTATAATGGACCTTGGTCATGAATTCTAATCATCTGAGATCAACCTTTCTAAATTTAAAAGTAAAGATCACGCACCCTTATTGTTCAGATTGATAAAGTCTTTTGCATCCGTCGACATTATCTTCGATTAAAGATCTGATAACCACAGTGACTGTGCATGTATACTTTAACGACCGGGGTAGTTTTCTTATAAGTTTTAAAAAGTAGTAACCTCCCTTGTAAATATGATGTTGTAATCAATCTATTTATTTGTACCATCTTTATATAATATTATATTGTACAATTTAAATTTATGATTCGTTTAATATATAAATATAATAATTTATTTTTTATTAAAGATATAAACAAGGTAATTTGAAAGGCTTTGATTCATTCATCACCGTAGTTCAATTCATAAGTCAGGAGGTCTATTTTGTCTACATTATGTTGAAAGAACACCGGGGTGTTTACATTGGAATTATTTACTATCAATGACTGTGAAACAAGAAAGGAAAATATTGTACATTATAAAACGAGAAATAATTAAAATTAAATACAAAATTCTTGTTTAGTGAGATCAAAAACGAAAAACGGAAACACTTTTGATTTTCATTTTGGATTTAGAGAAATCAAAAACAAAAAATGAAAACACTTTCGTTTTCCGTTTTGGTTTTAGAGAAATCAAAAACGAAAAATGAAAACACCTTTGTTTTTCGTTTTGGTTTTAGAGAATTCAAAAACGAAAAATGAAAACACTCTCGTTTTTTGTTTTTTGTTTTTGATATTTCAAAATGAAAAACGAATGGACGCAAATATACACGGACCCAGAACACCTCACAGATAACAAAAAAACAAAGACCAACAGGAACCTAATAAAACATCTGGGATGACCTCTAGTACTCTTATCTGTGCTAATGGGGATAATGGTTCATATAATTGTAAATTATTGCATATTTCGTATATATCGAGAACAATTCCTTCAGTTGATAAACCATCGGCACAAGAACAGTTATCTTGCATTTCAAATGAGACATGGTTTACAAAACAAATGATAGATCAGACTGTAACCGGGAGTTACAACGCAGGCTAAATACAAAAATTAACTACTAAAAACAACAAAAGCAACACCAACCCCGTAGCAACAAACTAGGGGTAAACGCAGATGCTTAGGAAGGGTAGGCAGTTCTCCTAAAACTAATGGGACACTTAGTATGCTCATTGGAAGTATAAATTTGTTGATGAGACAGTTTCAGTGATATATTTAAAGATGGGGACAATGTAATCTTTAACATACAGCTCTACACCCAACAATTAAAAAAAGATAAAAAATGAATTTTGAATTTTGACATATTGTGTTAATAAATGCAAAATACAAATGTTGTTGATAATATCTCACTCATAAACATAATCTATGAATGTCTACCCGACAATGATATATACCAATTTTATATTTATTATTATGTTTTATTAATATGCTTAAAATGATAAAATGTCACTAAATGTTATTTTGTACATCTAAATGTCTGAAACATGCATGAAGTAGCCGTGGTATTTTCGGGTCTTTGTGTAATACATGCTCAACTTTATCTTTGGTCTCTGCAATCCATTGGATGTAACGGATTTCGGTCCTTTGTTTTGGTGGATTTTTTAATGCATCATACAAGTCTCTACAATCATTGATATCATCGATAAGAAAGCTTGAGACTGGAAATGAAAAATTAAAAAAATCCGTATTCATACCACACCAGTATTTAATAGAGGCTATTACAAAAACTAAAGGTTGTTATTACATTTAGATTTACATTTAGAAGCAAGGGGTAGCGATCTGGCAATTGTCTTTTTTTTAGATTTGTTTAGTTAAAAATACAAAACCAAATGCTTTATTGCAAATCCTAAAAAATTGACAAAGTTAGAGTAAACGGAAAGAAAGAAGGACAAAAAAGAAACAATTCAAAATAAAGCCCTCAAAAGTAAGAACGCATGCTTTGATGTGCTACCCAATATTTGTTATCAATTTTGTACTTATATTTTGGTGGTTTTATCATTCATCAAGTCAATTTTGGTGCAGGTTCGCACGAATTAAGAACTCGTCCTTAATTCAGTTTTTTTTATTGTCTGACATGCAACTTAACATATCAAAACTACATGCATGCCTTACAATGTGTCTGCTGTTTACTGGTAGTTTACGAGTAACGTAAACAGCAGGCTATTGTATATCTTGTTAGTCCATATAGGCAAATGGATAGATTTGTGCGCACGTAAAGCTGGTTACCACTATCCCGTTTCAGGCTCCTTGGATAATGTTTTCGCGTTGTTGTATGCCTTTGTTTGAACGTCTTGGTAAACGGATGAGCTGGTTGTTGGTAGTTGAAGTTGACATATACTTATCAATTATTTTGGTTCTTTCCGCCCTGAGGAAATGTTGTCAGGTAGTTTATTCTCTTACAAGCGACGTAAGCCACGACGTGGTGCTATTGTTTTAACTAGTTAATTTTAGCAATCTACCATTTAAAAATGATGGTTTATATATCCGTTTCATTAAAAAAGTGTTCTGATACTTTTTGCCAATGTTGAATACCAAATTATACAAAACCGCAACTTCTAAATTGTAAGTATCATCTTTTACAAAACACAAACAATCAGTATTTTTTCAAAGAATAAAACTGTCAAATAATACTTAACGAAGGTTGATTATATAACACCATGATGAGACAAATAAACATTTTTACAATGCAGCTTAAAAATATCGTGTTTTTTGGGATCAAAACATACTTACTTGTATTGATATTGATAACAGGGTGCGTATATAGAATTGCAAAATAGTTCATTATATAATATAAAAAGACTATACCTTTTCGACAATTGAACATACTTTCCACATAGTCCATTGCAGTTATGACAATGTTTTTCAACGGATCGTCTTGGCGTGGGTATGACCTTATAAATACTAAAAGAATTTAGTTTAAATATAGATAAGTATAAATTTCCATCAAATGTGTTATTTCATATTCCAATGATTTATATTGAGAAAAATGTAATATCTGTTCTCGCTGTTGACAATCCTTAGTATTTCCAAAAAAAATCCGTTTTTTTAAACATACGTATACGTTCACGTCTGTAATATTTGTTTTTCAATTGTTTTGTTATAAATTAGGCCGTTAGTTTTCTCAATTAAATTGATTCATATTTTTCATGTCGGGACTCTTTTTTAGCCGACTATATGGTATGAATTTGTCTCTTTGTTGAAGCCCGTACGGTTGCCTATAATTGCTTACATCCGCTTGAATTGAACGTTGGTGGACAGTTGTTTCATTGGCAACTATACCACATCTCCTCATTTTTATATACACATCAATATATATATGGTCAATTTGCTGTTAACAATACGATTTTTCTAAATTTACTAATCAACTGTATTCACCTGACATACTGTTACTCAATGTAACATGAGTTATAGTCCATGTCCTTTTTACACATTGGTGAATTAGTTATGAACGCCGAGGATCATACCAAAATGTAGGCAGTATATTTAATTTTTTTAACAGTAATGATCCGGTAACTCGCTATATATCTCAATATAATTTAATAACACCTTAAACATGTTTTACGTTAGACATGTTAGAACTGCTTGAATCGTTGTATGACGATTCAACATTTCCATTTGATCAATTATTTATTTTAGTGTTTAGCACATTATACTAATGATAAATTCTATTTTTAATTGAAATCAAGAGGTTATCCAAGTTTTGTTTACACGTTAAACACGCAAATATTAAAAATTTATAACAAAAATACCAAACTCCAAGGTAAATTCAAAAAGGGTAAGTCCATAAAAACTGACAAAATCAAACGCTTTCAATAAACGGAACAAGTGAAAAACAACTGCCATAATCCTGACTTGGTACAGGCATTTTCCAACGAAAATGGTGGGTTAAACCTGGTTTTACAGCTATTTTAAAATTCCGTTATATTGACAAAATTGGGTGAGAACCCAAACAGACATAATAGGTTAATTTGGCAATTATTGGGATACGCAGTAAAAACTGTGCAATTATACATCACAGACATACAACACAACTGACTAAAAAATTCAAACACACATACAAAAAAATCTAACAAAGACGCCAACAAATTTGACAATGACGTCAACAAAAACCGTTTTTTGTCATTGATAGTACATAAGGGTAAACAAAATAAAAACAACACTATATAAACCAATGTTAAAGACTTTTAGTTCATATTCCAACGTCAGAACATCAAAATTAGATTGTGTAGATATGTAGTGTACAATCGCAATCAAAAACTGTCAAACCTATTGACGAGTACTTCAGAGTTTTTGACACTAAAATATTTTCATATGATTTATGACAAAACTTACTAATGCTGATGTTTGATGAACCCATTAACTATTTTCTATTTTGTTTTTAAAATACCATTGCTGGAATTCCGATTTATCTAATTGAATCAGAGTTCGCACATAATGTGCTTTCCAACATCGTTCAAACAATAAGCTATTGGTTCTAGCAGTATAATTTTAAAATATCATGATAGCATGGTTGTTCGCAAATTAAGAAATTTTAACTACCTGGGAGCATTACACCCGAAAGCGCTGAAATGGTATAGCTATAACCAAATAAGTGGAAAAGTTTCTTCATGGGCTATCTATTAAATGTTTTTAATTTCATGTTAACTTTATGACATGAGAAACAAAATATATCATTTACATCTTCATGATCTTGTCCGTTTCTGAATGTCTTACCTTTTTCAGGAATAGTGGTGTACTGAAGGAGTTCTTCTTCATTTAGTTTTACAATGGACAATTTTGAAACGGCTAAATTTGTCATCACAGTACGCAAATGATGTTTTGCAGAGTTTAAATCTTTTGCCTTCTTTGTGCCTGATGATGCTGTTAAACCCAAAATCTATAAAACAATCAATTGTATAAATTTAATTAGACAAAGTTTATTATAAGAAGAGGCCTCGGTAGCCGGGTGGTATAAGTAGTCGAACTACTGTAAACGTATCTTGTCAACACTGAGGTTGGGAGTTAGAATCCCGCACGTGGCGGGTGCGCTCGACTCAAATCGTATTTGACTAGGTTTCTCTACCGAAGATCGGTGGTTCTCTCCAGGTACTCCGGCTTCCTCCAACAATAAACAACAGACCGCTACGAAATACACAATAGAGTTGAAAGTGGCGTTAAACACCAGTCAATAAATCTATTATTAGAAAATTCTGATGCGTAGTTGTTTTACTTGCTTAAACTTCAAGTCAATAACTTAAAGACAAAATTCGTCTTTTTCACCAAGGACAATACTCAAAACATTTTTTTAACTGCAAAAGAAAAACTCCAATGTGATTTGAATAATCACATTTTAATGTAAAGTGGATTTTTAGTCAGATACGCAAAAGAAAAAAGAAATTAAAAGGATGTAAATGGAACCCTTGTATACCATAAGATAACGTGCTATATATTTTTTTTCAAAACGCAAGAAATGTGATGATTTTAAACATTTTTTTCAGTAATGAATCCAATCTTAAAAATTATTCGGTTATCCAGCAATGTAAACATGAAACATTTGAATTGGTTAATGGTAAAAAAAAATGGATCCGTTTTAATTTCAAAAGTTGTATTCCCATTTTGTAAATTTCATTCCATTTGATATTGTGAATTACCTGAGGTAAAGTTGAAAGCTTTTCTCCATATTTAGCCTTTCTATAATATGCCATCAGTTCGTTATAGTTACTGTTATCACATGTGTGATGACATTCATCGAGTATGATCAATGTGAACTCCGCTATTGACATGTGTGGTGCTGCTTTCTCTGTTAGATGATTGCTGAGTGATTGAGGAGTCAAAAACATCAAGCTTGAATTCTTGATTTTATGAATGAAAAAATCGTTGTCATCTTCTTCTGCTTTCCATATTTTTATCTTTCTCTTAAAAAAGAAAGGAAACATCTATAAATTTTTTATAACAAACGTTTTTGTATCATTTTGCTAGTTTGGAATAGTATTTTGAAAGAATATAGACAATGGCTTTGATGCATACATATTATTCTCGTTTTCATTTTAAAAAAAAAAAATATGCCAAGTTGTTAGTGGATTCAAATTAAGTTAACCAAAGCTTATCAACGAAATATTTGTTACAGTTAAATCATCATTAAGTTTAACATTGTCATAGTACAATGATACATTTGTTTTTAAAAAACAATGCTTACAAAAAGATTTCAATGATTTCCAATTTTTCATTCACAATTACGCGCGCGTATTTGCACAGTTTGCATTGTTGTCTTTGATACACTATCGATCTAAGAATGGCACAGAATAATAAAAAATCATTTTTTTAAGCGTATTAACATATGAATTTTTAAAAACTATACATAAAAGAAATGTTAGTTTCATTTCATGTGTGTATGTTGCAGCAATGCATATTTAAAAAACCTATCTGAATATGTATGTAATGACGTCACTGGAAAGTCAAAACACTTTACTTTATTAATTTTGAAGATGTATATCATATATCAATTTACCGGTTTGTGTTACATAGACAATCTGTAACCAGTTTGAAAAACTGACAGTTTATGATTTGATTTTTTTAGATATTTCTTGGCCTTTATAATGTTTATAATTTTGAGAATATACTCAAGATAACATGGTGTTATTACTGTATTTAAATTTCCTAATATATAAAGAAACTGTGGTATTGGTTTAATTTTAACATCACCATGATAATGAAATAACGTGATCCTTAAGATGTTGTACATGAGCAATGATGTCAATAATTACAAGTACATGTATAGTACGTATGAGCATTACAGGTAGCAAAATAGTTCAATGCAACTCATCGACGGATGTTTATCTATCCTGCATATTTTAAAACCCATTAAGACAGCGCCTGCTCGAAAAAAGTAATTGCCATAAACAATGACGGTACAGGCACTGCATTGACGCAAATGCGGCAATATATTACCATATTCAGTTACGATATTATATGTCAGGACTAATCACATCGGAAACGATACTCGTTTATAGGTTAACCATATAGTTACCATACCTTGGTTAAACCTTTTTTTCTGCGTCTGATATATCACATGATTTAAACAATTTATGAACAAAATAATGTATAAAATTACCGATAAAATTATGTGTCATATGAACACACGACAACTGACTACTGGGCTAGTGATACCTGTGAATGCCAAATGTGCACTGGAGTGATTTTTGCGCACGCAAACTTGTTTATCAACAGCTCATTTTGTGCTTGTAACATTAAGGACGATTGTGCGCATGGGTTGACTATCGATGTTTAGACGTCTATTAATTTAAGGGTCGGCTGTTGGTTTGTTTGCTTAGTCTGCTTGACTTCCAAATTATCGTTTATTCATGTCTTCGTTTTAAATTATTATCGAAAAATAGATTTTTGCTAAATCTAGCACGTTTAATATTGATAAAAAGACCTACTAGAGTGGAGAAATGAAGCATAAAATGTATAATATAATATATATATACCTGATAGAACAGAGTTGAAAACACGCCACATGCTCTTTCGTATTGTTGTCCCAAGAGAATATTGGTTCTGTTAATAAATGCAACCTTGCCTGTAAAAGTACATTTCATTATTGACATTTACTTGGAATAAAATGACAACAAAATAGCATTGTTAAATAAATGTATGTATATTGACTATTTTCTATCCAGAATTCTGATTCTTCAACACTAGTATAATTTATAATGCAATGTATAAGGAAAATTCATAATAATTATAAAGAATTAAAACTGCACATTAGATTAAGGTGATAACTGTCTGATTGAATCTGTTCCTGATGTGCATACATTTGTCTTTTTGCTTTCGATCTTGTATCACCTTTTGTATTTTATTTTGTTTTTCCACATGGTTTGCCATTTTAAATCTGTTTTAAATATTTTAAATAAGGTAACTTGTTCATTTGTAAAGAATCGACTAATAGACATAAATATGATTACTTCATTTTGAGTTCTGAGCAGTATAGAAACGAAGTCACTGACTAATTTGTGTCTATAAACAGTGTTGGTAATTTTTGCAAAGATTGTCGTGACAATTATTGAAATCATTTTTTTTTATTTTTACATCTTGTGTAATTACTAAAATAAATTAAGAATGGAAACAGGGAATGTGTCAAAGATACAACAATCCGACCAAAGAGCAGAAAACAGCCCAAAACCACCAATAGATCTTCAACACAGCGAGAAAAATCCCGCACCGGAGACGGGCTTCAGTTGGCCCCTTAAAAAATGTATACTAGTTCAGCAAAATTGATAATGGTTATTTCTATTTTAAAACTTTATTGTTTTTTTACATCCATGAATTCATTAGTTTATTGCAATCGGTACATTCAGACATCTTACCCTCAGGATGTTTTATTAGATGATCTTCTATGATGTGGAAGGCTATATAAGTCTTTCCCGAATTTGTACCAGCGCATATAATAGTATTTTGACCAGTTAAAGCTATCTCGGCAAGTTCTTTCTGGTACTGCCGGAGACTTATTATTGTAGGTGTTCTTTCTGTAAATAAAAGTATAAATTTGACAAGGGGAAAACAGAATAAAAAGTACTACAACATGCACAAGTACCATCTTTACAAAATAAAAATAGTGTCTGCATTTGCCCAAAAGTTGTCACAATTAATAAAAAAAAAAAAACAGAAAAATTATTGTCAATATGGATATACAGCGAAAAATGTGACATCCAAAAGATCGATGTTAAAAAGAGAATTATATATTTGTTTTATTTTTTGTTGGGGGAATGAGGGTTATGGCAATCAAATTTTGATCATCCTTTATCGTTTTTTCCACATTTTGACGAATTAAATCATTTGACGTAATTACCAGTTTTGTTTAAAGAAAATGCACTATAAAATCTGTGATCTAAATTATGATTCTAATGATAATTTAGTGGACAGAACTATAAACAAAAGTGCCCCTTAATATTGCTGACGCTTTTATTAAACATTTTTTATGAATTTGGATTATATTCTGAAAAAAACTGTCACCAGTGTCAGAGCAGAAAGTTGATGAACCAGGGTTATGTCAAAGAACGTCTCGTCCTTTTTCTAAAAATGTTCATCGGAAGATACCAAGACCTTGTTGATAAATATTCCGTATCAACTTCACAAATAATACACGATGGTCTTGAAGTATAGATTCTAGGTACTGACGTTGTTTATCATCTTAATAACGTGTTATAGTGTTCTTTTATTTGTCTTTGTAAACTATTACTTTTACTGTTTAGTCTATTTTTGGTAAAATCTATTTGACGTGGCTCGGAACTTATAAATAACGTCATTGTGTTATTGTACTATGGTAAATTTTTGTATTCTTGTCTTTCGTTTTTGCTAATTAGCTTTGTTTATATGCCTTTTTGTTTTTCTTTGCTGATATATTTGTTCGTTTTTATAGAAATTAAGATTATAAAACAATGTTGACTGCTGTACCCCTATTTTTGACATTTTTACCTATTATGTCTATTTGTTTTGTTCACACATTGTTGTCAATATAATGGAATTTTATACAACTGTCATACAAGTGAGAGGTTTAACTAGCTGTAAACCAGGTTTAATCCACCATTTTCTACATAAGAAAATGCCTGTACCAAGTCAGATATATGATAGTTGTTATCCATTCGTTTGATGTGTGTGAGCTTTTGATTTTGCCATTTGATTAGGAACTTTCCGTTTTGAATTTTCCTCGGAGTTCCGTATTTTTATTATTTTACTTTTTATTGAAGTTTTTGATTTTATACCTTGGTTGATACAGCAACATATTTATTACGAAAAGTTATTACGCCAGAAACCCCTCCTCCCTTATGATATAACTGTTTAAAAATGTTCTAGGGTGCTGTTATAGGGTGAAATTGTCTTTAATCGTTATTAATAAGCTCATAAAAGATGTCAGGATTGAAATTGAGTATCACAGATGCTTGTTTCGTCTACAAAAGATTCATCAGTGAAGTTCAAATGAAAAAAAGATAAAAAGACAAAATAAGTAATGTACGAAGTTGAAGAACCTTCAGGACCCAACAGTTCGAAAGGTTAAAACAACCAATTCAGCTACGGTAATTTATACCTGGGGTAGAAATCTCTAAGTATTTTAAAAACTCAGATTTTGTAAACATTTTATGTATGATTATGACCATATCGATAATAATTCATGTCAACACCGATGTGGTTGCTACTGGGCTGATAAACCCTCGAGGAGGAAACATCAACCAGCAGTTGCATCGACCCAGTTGTAGAGAATAAACTCATTATAGATATCATGATTGAGGTTTTGTACGTCATACTTGCTTTTTGTCTACAAAAGACTAATGCACCCATGTCGCTCGAATAAAAAAAGTCGAAAAGGCCAAATGCAGTACGAAGTTGAAGAGAATTGAGGACCCATAATTTCGAAATGGTTTTACAAATACAGCTAAGGTTATGTATTCCTGGGGTAGAAAATCCTTAGTATTCTAAAAATTCAAAGTGTTGTCAACAGTTATTTTATAATTATGACCATATCAATGATAATTCATGTAAACACAGAAGTGCTGGTGTTACCCTCAGGGAGGAAACCTCCACCATCAGTGGCATCGACTCAGTGGTTGAAAATAAAATAATCATAGATTCCAGGATTTAAATATTGTACGTCAGACGCGCGTTTCGTCTTATAAACAAACTCGTTATAGATACTTAGATTGATTTTTTTGTACGCCAGATGCGCATATTGTCTTCGCAAAAGAACATTTTTGTGTTTAAAATTTTACTTTTAGCTTCAAAATTTCTGTACATATGAGAATTGAAAACTGTGTTTTTTGACAAAAATGAAACGAAATGAAAGCATGTTACCATGTTATTTTTAAGAGGAAACGCCTACGTGCTTCATGCAAAATGTTAAGGTCTCTTGCTTTCTGGATTGAGTAATCGAAAATAAAATAACTGTTACATGATGTCTCTGAATTGTTAATTACGGATTATTGTATTATATCAAAAAATTGATAATGATATACGAACATTCCAATATCGAATTAAAGTATTTTTATTGTTAACGTTTCATTTTGAGAAGAATCAGAAAGTACAAAAAGAAGTATGTCAAATATGCACACGAATTCAGTAGATATGAAATGTGTACAAACCAGACACAATCGATTCCAAAAACATTGATGATGATTCTTTTCTATTTTCTGAAAAGTAGATAATAGTGTTATCCATCATTAGAAAGATCATCTAATACACATGTATGTATGTTCACATGTTAATTAATATTCAAACAACGGAGCGCATTAAAATGTTACAAAAATTAACAACCCGAAACCTTAAAATTGCATCTCGGAATTCAGAGCTGACAGATCTACAGTAAAATGATATCATAGTTACGTTCCCTCACGGGAAAGTCACAAAATCCGTGAGTTTTGTAGAATTAAGTCTTCCACATCGTGTGTAGTATATGACCACTATGTATTACAACAACCTTCCCTAATATTAGATATATTTTAACTTTAAACCTACTTTTTGCTACGGAAAATGCATATACCAAGCCAGGAATATGACTGTTATTATTCATTCATTCCAACGATTGATATGGCCGAGCGGTTGGTTTTGTCAGTTTATATATACTTCCTATGTTTAAAATTACCTTTGAGTTGGCTGAATACACCTTTGTTTACATATGTTTGACATTTTGTGATATTTGCAACAAGTAGTACATAATGCATGTGTATTACAGAGGTTTGCCTACATGGCTCGCATATGACATATATATTTGTACACAGCTATAAATCTTAGTTACAACTAAAAGAAATTGTTTAAAGAAAAACAGACAACGAAGCACTACAGTAATCATTATTTTTAATATTTATTTTGATTAACAAGACTTATCATTAAATAAGTGAAAATCTGCAACCAAACAATCATACCCCTCGGAGGTAAGTTAATTATCTAAAGTACTATAACTTCACGTGTAAAGAATAAAAACAATGTAAATATGATATAGTGAATACATCATTCTTCAACAGCCTATAATTATGGCAAATAAAAGCGAACACCGAAAAGAGATGGAAATAAATTAAAATAGACAAACTTCATCATGTGAAGTTGGCAATTTATTTTTATCAACAAGTTTCCTTGTATATGATTTCATAATAAGCAGACAAGATATAGACATATGATAGACGGCTGATCGGGAAAAAAAATAAAGAAACATATGAAATCGACAAGTCAATATTCAACACATCCGCTTATATAGAATCATAATTATCATCTTAATTTAAGACAGCATATAAGTTACCTTGGGGCAATACGATTTGGAACATAACATAGCATAAATTAAAAATGTGCTTTCCCTGGCAACTATAGTTAAGGTAAAAATACTTCAGTGGTAGCGCGTTTAAACGCAGTTAAATCACTAGCTCCTAACTAAATAGAAAAGATAAATTTGTAAGATATTGCAAAGGTTCAGTTCATTACCGGAATAGAATTTTAACATTAAAATATTCTTTTCATTTTCGTTAAAACCTAACTTGTTGCTACATTAGATAATTTGATTACGACACTTGTAGTTTGTACTGAAATAGACATATTTCGCTAAAATGCGATGGTCTACGCTATAGTGCGATTGTGTCAAACGATAAAGTGCAGATATTGTTTTTTTTAATTTTAAGTGCGATTACATGACACGCTAAAGTGCGATGGTATGACACGCTAAAGAACGATGATGTAACACGCTAAAGGGCGATGGTATAGCACACTTAATCCCGATGATGTCACGGGAATGGGGTTCCGGCAATGGCTTTTGTATTTTGCTTTGTTTCTATTAGTTTTTCGTTTATTGTCTTGTTATAATTCTTGCCGTTGTCTTTCTCCTTTGAATTGTTTTGCACTGGTCATTGCGTGGCCCTATATAGCTTGCTGTGCGGCGTGGGCAAAGGCTCGACATTGAAGGACGTACGATTACTTTTTGAATACATCAACGACATTTGATCTTGGTTGGATAGTTGTCTCATTGAAAATTATACCACATTTTTTTATTTTTATTTAAAGTGCGATATTTGTTTAAAAAAAGTTTAATGGGTACATTGAAGAAGCTAATATATACTTTATGAAACTGTTTCAAGCCAGGAACATGAAATTCAGTGGTAGTCGTTTGTTTTTGTTTTTGATATTTGTTTTCTTGTTTGCATTGTTTTACACTAGTCGATTATTGAATTGCACACAGCATTGCATTTCAGTGTACCAAACCATGGCAATTCCGCTTAGACCATTGTACTTTAGCGTGACCATCGCGTTTACGCGTCCCTATCGCACCTTAGAGCCTTATATATATGCAACTACATTGATGCGTGTAAGAAAACACAATTGCTACATACATAGAAATCAAAATGCTTGCCTGATATTTCCTCCTTAAGATTTGAAATAATCTCATCCTTCTGTCGACAGTTCTGACAATCAAAGCTTTTCTTGCAGAATATGCATATTGTTTTGTCTTTCTTATTCAATTCTATTTTCGATGATTGCTCTTCTGTCTCTATTTTGGAAAACATATTTTAGATATATATATATAGAAACATATGCACTTAGTTAATTGACCATTTCAATGAGACAAAATCACAAAAGGACGAACACATCAATAAGAAATAAAAGCACTTTCATTTAAAAACAAACACAATCATATTTGATGTTGCAATGTTACCCCATTATTCATGTTCAGTTGTAACAGTGAATAATGCAGTTGGTCCGCAAGCCTAATAACTTAGATATACATAAACAAAGGTTGGTATACAATTGGACTTTTCAGTGATCCTTATATGAGTATATACCAAGCCTGACTATTAAGGACATTTAAGAAAAATTACTCTGTAACATATGAACATATGGAGATATTTGTATGAACAAAAATATTGATGGAATAAACTTACAACCATACAAGGAATTCGGACACAAAATGCAGTTTTACTTTTTCATCTAGCAAGGTAATAAGTCATTCATGTCTCATTGATGTACAGCCAATATTTCTTTTATAATTATTTAATTATAATAGACCGATTGACGAATTGTTGTTTACATGCAATCAAACAAACTACTACATCAATATTAAGATACTTTTTAAAACTCAATCACCAAATCACTATATAAGCACAGGCATTTTCAGTATGACTTAAAAACGTCAATATTTTAAGAAAAAATACTTAGCACTCTATGACCAATGAAACACACACAATCAAAATACGCTTTTTCATATGTTATTTAATATCTCTATACAATATTGGGAACTTGTTTTGTATGCACTATTGTTCATTTGGATACATGATGCACCCATATGACAATAGAAAACTATAGGAAATCTATACTACCTTCTTAATCCAATTCATCAGGCTCTATAATCAAAGCTACTTTGATGACAGTATGTACATCTGAATTGATTCTACAAACTTCAACAATCTTTTTCAAAAATAAATGTACTGATGTTCGCATTTCATCTCGATTCTCTAAAACCTTTTTTTGCATTAATGTTTTTATAACCAAGGACCCAACATAAACGAATTCTATTTCAAACCATTGTCTTAACAGTGCAGAAAATTTCTCTAAAGTGTCTTTTATTTCTGTTAAATTCCATGTGCTTGGTGTTTCGAGTCTCCATGCGACACGACACTTCCTCACATCTGCAGAAGACGGTTTAAACATTAATAAGCTACACATATCACTGTATATAGTTCAGCTCCTATAGTTTTTGCAAATATCATATAAAAAAAATTCTAATATCCAATGTACAAGTTCCCACAAATGCATGAAGTATACTTTTAATTTCTGTAAAATGAATTATATTCGTCAGTATCACCCACTTAAAGTGAATCTTTATATTTTTCATCTAAACTATCCATGTAGGTTACAAAATAAAAGTTTGAGTGTTTAACATATTTAAATGTGTGCAATGTCTACATTGGAAGAACTAGATGAAACAGACCAAGCTCGATTTGGCTATGTGCCCATAATGGTTTGCGAATGATAAATTTCTGCAGAAGGGTTAAAAGAATAAGACTGAATTTTTACTAGGTTCTATAGGTCGATATCAACATTTGATTGACTGTGATGAACTTTTGTCAGGCTGCAGATTTGACTGGACAATATTGTTAAATTGGCTTGTATATTATTTTGACACGTATAACTTGAAGTGATTTTACAATTGTTTTACTGGTTAAACATGTGAACGAGAAGTAGCTTACTCTGTCAAAGAACCCGGTTTCTTCTTTTCACATGTTTGTCGGCTAGTTCAAATCCCATTTTACATTTCAATGTAAAACTAGCTATAAATTTCCCAATACAATATATTCAGAAACGAAATAAAAATGATCAGACACAGTTTACATCAAAATAATTTGAAAATAGTCACTAAAAGTGTGGGGTTCAGACATCATGGTAAATTGAAATCAAATGCATTTATCATAAAACCAGAGTTTGAGATTGGAAGTTAACAACACATAAAAATCATATACAAGATGTCAAATATCGTTAAATAAATGTCTTAATGACTGGAAAAGTGCAGGAAAACCCCCACTATAAATTTACATTTCTGAAATTTGATACTTGTTCGTTATTCAAATAACTGATCAAAGATACCTGGCTTATAAGTTTACACAAGACATGCGTTTCGTCTACAAAGGACACACTAGTGGTGCCCGAACTAAACAGTTAAAATGTTAAAACTATAAAGTTTATATTTAGCAAGTCGTACTTTCTAGAGTCAAGGTGATTAAAGCTTTACAAAGATAAAACCCGTGGGTTTTTCTCTTTTGCTGAAAACTGACGTTATTCCTTGCATATATTGAATTCACTTTCTAGTGATAGCATTCTCAAAATAATGTTAAAATATTACACAGTTAAAGGATAGGATTTTAGTTATTTTGTTCCAAATGAAGTGATTTTGAAATTATGTGAATTTGGTTGTGCACTTATTAAAGCATTTATTAATGCGATTCCAACGTTTGATCTCCTATCATATATTCAAGCAAGATGAAACCTGAAAATGTAAACATGATAATATAAGAATGTCCTCTTCCAACCTCCTATTTGAATTCTTATAACTTACTTTTATCCGTTTCCGTCACATATACTTTAGAACAGCTAACAGCAGCATTCATTTTGGTTACTGGAGAATATGATTATTGCAGTCAAATACTTGATAATTAGTTTATATTCTGAGTCACTAATGGCGAGAACCATGTTTCTAATTTGTTTGAACAATAATAAACTTGTAAATGTGATTTTGTTAATTACGCCCATTGTACATCTATCTGGTGAGTGAAAAATCGATCATTGACCCACCTGAGCAATCCAGGTAAATACGGCGAAACAAACCGGGAAGCACGAACTGCAGATTACTGAAAAATTTGTAAACTGGTTTTGATACATGTATCTAGAATATGCAATGGCCTTATTTTAATGAATTACAATGTAAGAGTTTTTCGAAATCGCAATGATGTGAATCCGGGATTAAATCGATATCAAGCCATTGGAATGTTTATGGCAGTCGCAATGCTGCGACTTTATGGTAGAAATCACAATCAAGCTTTCGAAATGTTTCCGATAGGAAACAAATAACGTGCTGTTGCAAGATTTTTTAATATTCTGTAAGCAGCAAATACACAATTAATCGTATGTTGCAAAGCTACGGATTAACCGAAACTGTAAAAGATCACCCTAGACCTACATATCCGTACCATTGACATTACACCAACCTACACCATTTACGGAATCAATTAACGACGGCGACGTCAACTGCACACCTAGTTATTGGAGCAATAAATGCTATATTTGAAACAGTTTCATACAATTGATCAAATTCGCAGTGTATTAGACTGTACACAGGACTGATTATGTTTGCCAGGGCTACGTGTGGTGTTATCGAATTTTAAAATCACCTTTGCAGTCAGTTTTGCGGACGGCAGAACGTTAATATACCAATGAATGCTCCGATTATATCTCTTTCCTTATCTAGGTTGATATGGTGGTTAGCATGTAATGGTTTAGGGCGCTCATCCCCCCCCCCCCCCCAAAAAAAAAAAAAAAAAAATTAAAATTATTCGTATGGCCTATGGATGTTTTGTGATAAATCATCTATCAAATAAATACATAGAGACATTTTTTTGGCATTGTGTTTCCACAGTCCTCAGTAATTGTATTACAGTAAATTGTGTGCATGGTTTCGTCTATTAACATCACTATAATATTGCTTTAAATAAGGAATATGATAATCATAATTTTATTTACATGCAGCATTGGTTTTTAGAAATTCGATTTGAAATAAGAATGCTGTTTATATCAAATAGGAAGACATTACAACAATTTTAACAGAAACATGTAGCTCTTTTTTTTTTCATTTAGGTTTATTTTGCAAGTGATATCAGGCTTGAGTCGCAGACGAAGTTGTTATATCGTGTTCCAGCAATCCTTTTTTTCAAATTCTTTCTTGATTAGTCAGCAAGTTCGATTTGAAGGTAACGATGTTATGACGATACTCGGAAAAGAGGATTTTGTATTGGGCTAAGCGCTAAATTATTTGAATTGTCTTGATAAATGCAACAAAATATGCGATATCAAATATCAATAAAAAATGCACAATGTACCTTCTGTGTCGAATGTCTCCTTTGTAGAACTAGAAGCTAAAGTATATTGCTTTACTTCAAATCTTAGATTCCTGATATCAACGTAGAGTTCATCTAATTTATAAGAAAATATGAAAAATGATGTAGAAATAAGCACAAATAGAATAAAGCTAAAATCTGCAAAAGAACTATTGCTCAGTAATTTCATAACTTAACATATTATTAATGGTTCCAAGTTAAATGCGCCTGATGCTCGGTTTTGACAATTAATTTATCTTTAGTGATGCTACAGACCAGCAGTTATGACAAGTTCAAAAACCTGATACAAACGTTGAAGATGTTATAAAACCGAAAAGGCCTTAAAAATTTAAAAAACATTTTTTTTTAAAAGCGGAAAAAGGATGGGAGCTTTGTATGCTTACAAAAAATTATTCAACTGAGATCAATCCCAGTTTTTGGTAGGGTTTGTGTTTTTAAGTTTTTGGTGTTCTATGCTGTGTGTTGTGTACTGTTGTTTGTCTGTCTGTCTTTTTATTGTTTAGGCATGACGTTGTCAGTTTCTTTTAGACTTTAGAGTTTGAATGTCCCATTGGTATCTTTAGGCTTTCTTGTATTCTTAAATTAATAATGTTTTCCAAAATATAATCATTTCGATGATAAAATTTCCGTAATTTTGTATGCTTATGCCGAGGTACTGGGTCTTGTGCTGAAGACATTTTGGGGACTAATAGTGCAATAAGTGGTAGTCACATAATTAACGGTACGAGTTAATGTATCTTTCTTGATGATCGATGCAAACATATATGAAAATGCAAAACCTTATATTACAAACGTTGAAAGTTTACTTTTGTTCTGGTCAATTTACATATAGTCTTCAAAGTTGTTAAATTTTAGGAAGATACAAAGCAGCTATAGAAAATAAACACAATGTGACAAAAGATAAAGCAACAGTGCAAATTACACAAACTAGAAATCGAAAGAACCAAACATTTTTACAGAAAAAATAAACAGGAGAGAGGACAACAATATAGATTTGTATCGACTTTATTTGATTCGTTTTTACCTGAGCATAACAATTGGATAATAAAGATTAGCATTAAACACCTGGTGGAAAACATGTGGTATGATTAATATTTAAAAACAAATGTTAAGGTAGCTGGGGTGTTTTCCTCCAACTTAGATTTTGAAATAGCAGATAACAATCGATCTAGATCTTTTATGAAATGTGCAAATTTAGAAAGTAGTATGTAACTTTTGTGTAAGACTGTTTATGTTAATATAGAAAATTGTGTGAAAGCATCTTATATGTCAAACAAATCTTGATGTCGGCATACAAATATATATATAGATTTTACCACTGTATCGAGTGTGATACGATATTTATCCACTCGAGACAGTTACATTTTCAAATTTAAAACGCGAGGATCGCCGAGTGTTTTAGATATTTAAAATTTAACTGTCGAGAGTGGATAAATATCGTATTGCACAAGATTTGGTGGTTGAATCTGTTTCTTTTATGATTTTTAAACGATATGCAAACAAATTTAATAAGTCAATCCTTCCTTTCGAATGATCTGCAAACAGATGTATTCTTTCTATGTGACGTCATCAGGCATGGTCGCCTTTTTTCATGACGTCACAATAGGAAATTCAGAGGAAAGCAAAAAATTTGACGTCATAATCGAATTTTGACCAATGAAGAACTGAGATCAAACGAACCACACGTTGATTAAATACAAATAATCAACAGGTCATGAAAAGGATAACCCGTGTTAGAATTAGAGAAATTGTTTCAATATCTACATGAAAGTGTTAGCCCCTGACCAGTTTTGTTTTGATATGTTTTAATAAACAGTACAAATAACTGTTAGACAACGTCAATTCACCTAAGATCATTATACACACAGTAGAAACAGCCTGAATTACAATATTTATAATGTTTATCTTTAACGTTAAATTACCTTTATATTTTGTGAGGTGTGCAATGATCTCATCCTTTACTAGCAATGTGCTTTTCCTCTGGTCTTCAATAAGGGCGTGAAGATTCTAAAATTATCAAATAATTGGGATTAAGTACTTAGAGAGACTTTTTCAGAGTGTGACAAACGCATATTCGCAATTTAATCTTTTAAATTTAAGCGGGCATGCCGAATGGGTTTTTATTTGGATATTTACTTGTTATTTGCCTTTGTTTCTTAAATTATCATAGTCGATTACATTTTAATGTTTCACTTTGACATGTTTGATGTCATTTTATTTGCCTTAATGGCCTATTGCGTCGTTTTATTTCAAATTCTAATTTTATTAGATTATATATGATACGTTGTGATACCAAACTATATAAAAATATCAAAATAATTCTAGGAACAACATTTCTTTGTAGATCATGTATTCTAATTGAACGATTTGTCTAACGTAAGGCAATTGTGTATGTATGAATAAGAACATATCCTACCTTTTTAACTTCATCAACATTGTTCTCGATGATTCCTTTGATTGTATCAATTGATAATTCACTATTTTTGAATTCATCGACTTTCCTTTTGTTCACTTTTGCAAAATAATTTCCCAATGAACTATCTATTTCTAAAATAGCTTGCTCATTCTCAGACCACTTGCTGTCAAACTCAGATTTAGAAATACGTGCATTAGGTACATGTGCCAAAAAGTTTCTCGTTTCTTTGATAACTTCAATACATCTTGGGTTTCCGTGTATGACTGTACTATTTTTGAAACAGCATGATTGCAAAATCGCGTATATAAGAGTTATATCCATACAGTCGTTTTGCGATGATTCTACACAAACACTCTTTGGTAATCTCATTATGTCTTCCTGTTTGATAATGGTCCATTTCAATTAGAGGGTCAATATCAAACAATGACATAAACTGTTTTTTATTTAAACATCCTTTTCGAGAAGGCGGAACAAGACAATGTTGAGAACACTTACAGCACTGTACTCTAGGATAGCATTCATGAAACAAAAAAGGTTTATTGTCATCTAAGAACATATAAAATGCCAAATGTTCTTTTGCATTCAAAATATTCCGCTCAAAATAAGTATGTAGAACCTCCATTCCAATTCCAAGGATGAAAGTGACAAGTTTCATATAATACCAACACTCCTTGTCAGATGGTACTGCCTCCATTGTCAGTTGAATATTAGCTAAATTGTGAGAACGTTTGTTGAGAAAAACTAATTTTTTTGTATATCAACATTGTTTACACTGCTTAATCTTTTCTCTAAACATTTAATCTGCCACCCTTGCATTATAAATTCACTGTGGTTCAAACAAAAAAAGAATAAAAAAAAAGAATAAAAAAAAAGAATAAAAAAAGAGAAAAACAACCACGTGCAGATGGGTGCAGTCCTAACCTGTACAGCTAGTTAACTTGATGACCAGACTTTACGGCAGTTGAAAGTAAATTTGAGACAGGCTTAATGACTGCCCTGACCACTCCTAGGACAGTAGATATGATAACTTGGTCTTAGGACTGTTTTTATGAATGCCCGAAAGTTAACTTTATGAGAGGTCCAATATTGAAGTTAACTCTGAGCGAAGTTAACCCTGCCACAACCAGTTCTACACAACAAGTTCACTTTTGACCAGCTGTGCTTTTAAAAGCAGTCATTGATCTTGACCTGCTATGTCCGAACCAGATCTATTCTTTGCAAATTAATTTTAGTCTGGTCTGTTCCAAGATAAATTTAAAATGATCGAAAGTTAACTAGTAAACAGGACCGCTTTGATTCATGTATATCATTTGCGTATCAACACATGCATGTATTAACAAATTTGTTAAAAAAATTATATATCCATCAGACTTATGAAAAAGCAGACCTGTCCCCATGACTGACATGACTTGTCTGTCCAAAAGCAGACTTGTCAACAGGACAGTTAACAGCATACATTTTCACAGGTCTGGCCTGGTCAAGCTGTTCTGTCCACAGGTCTCGACAATCTGACTTGTTCACAGGTCTGGTCAATCTGACTTCTTCACAGGTCTGGTCTGATCAAGATGACCTGTTATGAGGACAGGTCTGCTTCTTTAGACTTGTCCTCAGGTCTGGTCTGGTCAAGCTGACCTGTCCTGAGGACAGATCTGCTGCATTAGACCTGTCTTCATGTCAGGTCTGCAGCAGTCCTACAAAAGCAGATCCGCTCTAATTAGAATAAACTTAACTTGCAGGTCTGCTACAATTTTAAAAAGTTAACATCATGATTACTGTTTTAGGCTTACTTTTGTACATGTTAATACGGCACCCAACTGCATGTTAAGTAAAATCCTTCTTATAAGTAGATGCGTTTAAATCAAACAAAATCTTAATTTTGTATTTTGTATCTTGTTAACGGATTTTTACAGGTAAACAGAAAAAAACGAAGGACTGCAAAACGAAATAACTGTCATAATAAAACCATGTGTTTTTTTTTCTTAATTGATCTACAAGATTCCAACTCTAAAAGAAATTGTTATACTTTTTACTTTAATATCGAAGTTTCTTGCGGTAGTTTACAAACCAAATTAATATCAACCATGTCAAGATTTTTAATGTTACTTAGCTGATATGTTGTATTTTGTTTGCCCGTTTCAAAGAAATGTGCATTTTTCATTTATGCAATATGTGTTTGTCTGCATGACGTATAAGCTTCATATATTAAGTACACATGTATACTAAACAAAACACTGTAGCTTTCGAAGTGTGTGTATTTAAATTAAATCTCTTTTTCTTTGGTGAATTGTTATGTCCTTTTTTTTAAAAACAATACCATACTTTATCCGTGCCCTGCATTTGATTTTCCCTATCAAATATCTGCAATCCTTATTTCTAAAGATCATAAAGGATGCAAAAGAGAGGCAAAATACATATACAAAAGGAACAATCAACCTCCTAATTTGAAAACGAACATACAATGATATGGAGAATAAGAAACCGACAAAACGAAAAATAACAGTATACAAAAAATTACATAGATCAACAAAAACAAAGAGCCTCACCAAAATAAACCAAAATACCAAGTTTTGGAAACGTTTGTATTTGAAGTTCATGCTGTAGAATCGTGATGAAAAATTGTGTTGTTGCATTATAAAATCCTTTTTATATAAACTATGCCGTCAAAATATTATGTACAACAATATTAGTTGTCTAATTTTAGAATATACACAAATCACCATGGTAAAAATACAATGCGAAAATTTTGTCAGTTTATGAAATTTGCGATATAGGCAAATATTTCTGAGTGGAGAAGTGTAATAATTAAAACAGGGTTGAAAATGTCTGAGTTCTTTTTTTTTTATTGTTAAAAATCATTTAAACGCATGATTCTCATGGCTACTAATTAAAAGAGCCTTGACATTGGATGAGTATTAGAAATATTGCTTTGCGATCAAATCAACATGATTTACTTCCTTACTTTCTTAACCTAAGAATAGTAAGAAGTTGTTTTGTTTATCTGGTGATAGTCATAATTTGGATGAATATTAGAACTATGCTATTAAATTAACATGATTATCGTCCTTGTAAAAATATAAACAAGTGATTATTTCCCTAAGGTTGGTACGAATCTGTTCTTGTTTGTGTTTGTGTCGTCATATCGATATTTAGATAACCAACACATAGATTATATCATACATTGGTTAAAAATACTAATCCGTTTAAGGAAGGTTGTTATCAGTATCAATGAAAAATTGTTTAAATATGTTTACAACGTCTTACCTTATTAGATGATTACTGAAATAAGATTATATCAAACAGAAATGCTTTCAAATTTGGTTCTGCTCTAATAAAACATATAATATATCAGTGATCGAATTTGTTGAAATAAAAGTTAATAAGGTTTGTAACTTAAAATTGTATTTAAAGCGGACATGGCCTTGACCATGTTATCACATTGATCTTAAAAGTTTCGGTTTATACATTTTATAGATTTATGAAAAAAACGTGACTACACATAGATTATATCATACATTGGTTAAATGTTCTAATTCGTTTAAGGAAGGTTGTTATCAGTAACAATGAAAAATTGTTTAAATATGTTTACAACGTCTTACCTTATTAGTTGATTACTGAAATTAGATTATATCAAACAGAAATGCTTTCAAATTTGGTTCCGCTCTAATAAAACATATAATATATCAGTGATCGAATTTGTTAAAATAAAAGTTAATAAGGTTTGTAACTTAAAATTGTATTTAAAGCGGACATGGCCTTGACCATGTTATCACATTGATCTTAAAAGTTTTGGTTTATACATTTTATAGATTTATGAAAAAACGTGACTACACACTGTGGAATAAGGTATGTGTAACACTAAACATTTGAGGTAAACAAATAGAAATTGTACTAGAGTTTGACTGAAAAAAAACTAGTGTTGATAAAACTTTAAACAATATTTGAAATACATTTCAATTTTACAACGGCATCAACACACTGTAAATAATCTAATTGAAAAATACAGATCAAGAATTATGAAATAAAAAAATTATACCGTACTAAGTGGTTGATTTAAATCAAAAGATGACATACTTTTTCAATCATTCATTGTTGAGAAATTTATGGTGAAAGAAGGCTGTTAATGTCCGAGTGATTGCAAATACACGTTGCAGACGGGTAAAAAACATAAACACGCTATGCCTCTACAATCAGTGGTATGGAGATTTTGATTTTTTTCGATTGTTTTATCCACAAGGATTTGAAATGTTCGTTCACAATATTGCGAAATTTTTCTGCCATATTTCTGACATTTATAATGTGTAGTCGATTCAGTACAATTCTGACCATTTTCAGAGGGTTTTTGTTTTTGTTTAACTGAGTATGCAAATAAATCAATTACCATAAAGGAATACGAACAATAGTTTAATAATAATACAGTGGTGTCTAACGACCTCCACTAGCTATGAAGCCCTGGATTGGTCGGCAAAAGTAAAAAGTATTGACTGATAAAATCAAGGTAGGAATATTTTCTTAAAAAAATAACAAACACTTTTATAGGACTTTACTTTTGTATGTTCCGATATTGTAGTTGATGCTGCTGTTAAATAACCGTGTTTGTTTGAAAGTCTTAAAATATCCAAAATCCTATGCAAATTCATTGTTTAAAAGGTTTTCAAACTTTTTTCTATTCTCAATATACAATACGATTTGGTATTTTTGCCAATGCGACAATTTTTGCACCAGAAACCAGAGGACGTAGAAGTTATAGATCACCCTGCAGTCTTCAAACATGAGCAAAACCTATCCCGTAAATCGTGATACGTCTACAAATAACACGAAGAAAGAATATCCATAGGTTAATGTATGATTTCCAATACAGTGTGATTCAATAAGATTTTCAAAATCCTACACTCAAATGTGGTAAATCTGGCTTGTTTCTACTTCTACTTCTACCATTAAGTAACCACCGTCGTCAGGTTGAATATCCTGTCACTGTTTGGTGTGCACTTGCATATTTAACAAGTCCAAAATTAATTTTAACAGAAATGATAAATTTGTGCTTGTACTGTAACATAACATTTATACATGGTGCAAATAAAACATGAGACTTAAAAAATTTAATCTGCATATAGTAGTCTCTTGAACGAGTCAATACTATTTGCAGCGGTCACCGAGGTGTTCCAATCTCTTATCGTACTTGGACAGAAGGACTTTTTCCTAATGCTGGTTTATATAATAGGGTAAGTCTAGCATACTTTCTCCTCTCCTCTAGTGTTGGCCATTTTTGTTTTTGTAGCATAGATTTAACTAATGATGTGTTGTGGTACCTGCTTCTGAAAATACCTTGCTGCTCTTCTTTGTATCATTTCTAGTTTATACTTGTCTTTTTGAGGTGAGGATCCCAAAATGAACTTACATATACAACTGTCGGTCTTACTAAAGCTGTACATGCCTTTTCCTTAATCTCACTATTTGCAATATTCAAGTTTCTTATAAGGAATCCTATTGTCCTGTTAGCTTTCTGATAGATGTTGTTTATATGAGCACCCCTATTTAGATCAGATGTTATGGTGACTCCCATGTATTTGGCTGATGCTACATGTTCTAAGTTGTGGCCTTGGATGATGTGACTATTGTGTATTGGTTCCTCCTTTTAGGTGATTGGCAGAACTACACATTTATTGGAGTGGAACTGCATCATTCATATTTTTCCCACGTGGCTAGATTGTTAAGGTCTTCTTATAGAATGTTGCTTTCTGATGATACAGTGAGGTATGCAATTGTGTCATCTGCAAATAGCCTCACTGTTGAAATGTTGTCCGGTATGTCATTGATGTAAGAGGAAGAGGCTGGGTCCCAGTACTGATCCCTGCGGAACTCCGGATTCTTCATTAATTTATTATGTCAGATATCTGCCCTTCTATGACAACTCACTGTGTTCTATCAGAAAGAAAGCCTTTTACCCAAGCTTTTGTTTTTACTTTGATTCCATAATGATCAAGTTTATGGATTAAGAGACTGTGACTTACTTTGTCGAATGCCTTTGAGAAATCCATGATGAGGCAGTCTGTTTGTTGTCCATTATCAAGGTTCCTTGTGATGTCGTCAATGAACTCCACTAGTTTTGTCTTGCATGACAATTGTTTTGTGAACCCATGCTGCATTTTGTAGAGGATGTTATTTTTATTTGCATGATTCATTATGTGGCTGGTGACTGTATGCTCCATGATTTTGCAGGCAAGAGATACATGCCTATAATTGATAGCTTCAAATCATTTGCCTTTCTTAAAAACTGGATATACATTTGCTGTTTTCCATATCGTTGGTGCTATTCCAGTTTCATATAATCTTCGATATATTTTTGTTAAGATTGTTGTTTCTTGTTTTAAAAGTGTTATTAAGAGTTTTGCATTATCAAATTTATCTCGAATATTGTCCTTTTATTGTAGCGATAAATTAACAAAATTTCACATTAATTGTTTCGAAAGTTAAAATGTGCGTTCTCGACAGTTTTTTGTAATTCAGTCTAAAGAACGGAGGACAGGATTGTTAATGTCTTAATCCACAGCACACGATAACTATCAAACGAATGTTTATGTAAATAAAAGTTTGCATTTTAACCAAGTAAATATTTACCTTAGATATGTCATTTCTTTATGCCTTGAGGCAAACTTCATAGAAATGTGGTATCGTCCGGTTTGATTCTTCAAAAGAAAGACCTGTCGTTCTGAACGAATATAACTCCACATAGGTATATAAGTTAAGTGATGCTTTTCGGAGTAAATCGACTATTAGATTAATAATTTGAAGATGAGCCCTTATTTAAATGTGTCGGTTTTCGACTCTCGACTCTTAAGTGTCAATTGTTTATATTTATCTTAACAGATCTATACACCGGAAAGCATATGTTAAGAAACGGAAGATACCAACAGCACATTTAAACCTCATGAGCCTTAACAGTATCATATTATGTATTTTGTCTTATATGGAGGTAAATCTACTTTTCAGCTACTAAAACTCAGAAACATCAATCTTAAAGAAAAAGCCAATAATTTAAAGGCATTACTCTGTTATATAGCAGTATGTTGTAAATTTATTGCCCACGTTCCTCTCAACAACAAAGAATAACGCCAATGAGCACTCTTTAAATTGTTATTAAAAACCCCTTTGTTCAATATCTTCCATACATGCAAAAATCCTGTAAGTAGGAAATCATGACCGAAAACGCAAGTTTGTCATGTCATTTCAGCTTGATAATAAGTACTCCATATGCAGGAACTGTTGTAATCGTACTACATATACAATTGGCTCCTTAGTTCTATATTTTAGCTCTTTGATACGACTCTCATTGTCTACTTTTAGATTTTAGAAATGCATGCGGCAGTATATATAATGAAAGTTTATATTTCAATTGTCATACAATGATTCCATTGCATTAACACCCGATTCTCCCTTAACCAGTTTGTGTTTAGATTTTTGGTTTGCTTAATCTGTGTTATTATTATTGTTTTGATTGTTCGTCTGAGTGTTCATCTTAAATTCTTTCTACTATTGTCAATATTCGATTCAATATGACTTTTGATTGCACGCTTATTAGTGTCACTTTGTCGAAACAGTACTTCAGTAATGACATGAAAATACGGAAACTTAATGTTTTACAACAGAATGTGTTTCATTTTGATTTTCTGTTTTCGATTTATTAAAAACTTGTAAAAGTACTTAGAGAGTCATACATCATCCTTTGCATACCTATGACTTCTTATCCGGTTTGTGCTTAACTTTTTAAGTCTTTTTAGTTTCATTTTTTTGGCTTTTAAAAAATCGTATAAGGTTTTTCAATTTTCAAGTATTCCAGCCTCAAACATTTTTTGAAGTGGTATTATAAATATGACCCCTTTACCTCACTTTTCATTTGATTGATAATTGCCTCTCACTAAATAATTTAAACTTTAGAACCCTGTTCCACCCATCTATCAATCGACTTTGAAATGATGGGTACACCAGATACATTTAAGTCTGCCTCGTATGTTGGCTCACATGTAGATATTGACAACGAGGGTAGGTTGAGAACAAAAATATAAGACGAAAGAGATGAATTTAGCTCCGCAATTGTGAACGTTCCAGCAGTGCCTAAATATATAATATATATCTCCCAGTTAAAAGTAGGTTGTTGCTTACAAGGAAGCTATTAAACCGATGATTCCAAGTGGTGAATCTAAAGTCATCCCTTCATAAATTTTACGGATGACATCACCAGTTGCTTGAACATTACAGAATATCTGCTCCACAGATCACACAGATGACGACATAAACATTTTAATCGTCGTAACTGCAACGCCGCCATTTTTCGTAATATGACAGCACCGAATTAGATTTATCCAGAAATGTGCACCTTCATGTGCAACACGACAAGCGCCTCATGTGGATCTGCGTATCCTTCCAGAGCACCCGAATCCCCTGGTTTTTGCTGGAATTTGTGTTGGTCAGTTTTCAATTGTGTGATCAGAGACGACTGTTGTTTTCCTTTATTATTGTTTGTTTGTCATACATTGTACCTGCGACTAAAGACATACATGTACGTGTATGAGATCCTTGCAAGGTTAACATGTCGGTCAACAGGTTTCACCTAACTGCGACCTCCTTTCATGGATCAGTGGTGAAAGTTGTGTTTTCGTGATCAAGTCCGTATCTCATAAAATATGAACATTAAGTCAACTATATTTGGTGTATGGAATGATTGTAAGGTGTAAAGATTCGACTGGCAGGTTTTATTTGACCCTGACAACATGTTCATGGTTTATTGTTAAATATTACAGCTTCAAAGAACTGTTGTAATAGACCTTTCTGCGAAAATACTAACGTGAAATTTACCCTTCCTACTAGTATTCGTTGGCAACCGAAACAATAGCTTTTATTTGTTGCCTTTATTTCGGACGTGTCTCGGATGTTTTACAGACGTGTAGTACCACGTCCTTTAAAAAGATCGTCCGTATTGCACATATTTCTTAAACATCCGTTTTACGTTTCTCAAAATTCCTTATAACGGCTGTATAATCACGTTTTAATTTCTTTTTAAAAAAAATATGGCATACTACTGTTTTTATATGTTTCATTTATTGTGAAGTTACACATGTAACAGATTGATACGTTAACGTTTCAAAAAAGTTTGAAAGAAAATAGATTATTAGCTTTGTTATATAATGAAGATAAAGTTTTAGACATCCCGTCATGCATTATGGGCTATACTGCCATACAAATATAGCATGTATTTATTTGTCTTTTGTGCTTTTGGGTTACGTGGTTGTTGTTGCATAGTAAAGATGTCATGCATGATATATCTTTGAAGGTTTATACAGGTAAATGTCATATGTATTATTTATGAGCAAATAGAGCGATATGCATGAATAACATGATCTTTGCATAGGCTTTTCAGAGTATTTTGATGTATGTGTATCACACATTGTAAATCTTGTACACTAAACCAAAAACGGGTTAAGTGTGCTTTAATCGTGATATACATCAACTCAAAGATTTTTTTTTCATACATATGACAATTTATATGGTATATATCTGCTTCACGAATAAAAGGAGAAATGTCATTTACGTCAATGAGACAACATCCCAAAAACAAAAAAACCCTAAACAAACAATTCAACATCTTCAGAAACACAATTTAACAATTTATATTAAATGTGTGTAACGGTTGAATAGGGACCTTTTAAGTTAATTTTTTTGTCAGGGGCGTGGAGTTAATGTTCACTAATCATTCCAATTGTGTTGTGGTGTAGTTTCTTTTAATTTTTTTTTTTTCAATTTTCATACTCTATTGGATTAACAGGTTATCTATCGATCTAGATTCTATATGGGTTGAATGAACTGTTTACCAAGTAACCGAACAAACGAAAGCTTTACACGATTGAAACTTGGTTATGTTGATCTTTCAACAGATCACAAAAATCATTATGATACAATGAAATATGCTTGTAAATACAACTGTTTTATATTGTACATGTAACGAAAGACTGTCGCGTGTTTCTTAAAACAAATGAACTTCAATGTTTGACGTTTCCACATCAACGAACGTTAATTATTTACTGACGTTACATTTTAAAGGAGTTTAGAGATTTAAAGGAATATATAAGTTAATCGTGAGGAGAACATGAATTGTTAGAAGAAAGAAGAAGAAGAAGAAGAAGAAGAAGAAGAAGAAGAAGAAGAAGAGAGTACACGGAGCAGAAATTGTATTCGCGTGTTGAGGACACACATTAAGCTCTGGTAACGTTTATATAAGCCTATTTTAAAAAAAATCATTTAAAAAAAATGGTCATTGACTTAATGATATTAATCAAATATTTATTATATCTACCTATTTATATGTTTGGTCTATATGCCAAGATTCTTGGTGTTATCAGATTGTGATTATTATGATTATTTATCTTGGCTTACTAGGCTGATGATACCATCGAGGACGAAACGTCCACCAGAAGTGGCAAGTTATTATTAGACAAATGCATATAATGGACGTTCTTAATTTACGTAATTCCGAAGAAGAGCTTTTAAAAAAATGTTCATGTATAATAAGATAATTCTTGACTTTTCTAGATCTACCTTTTCCATATCCACGTAAACCGATGACAATCATAATATCAAGTAGGACACTATTCTAGAAAAACTTCAAAGCAGGATTCCTACAATGTGAAAAGTATTTATTCAAAGTGAAGCTTACAGTGACCGTTCCTATTGAGGTAAATCTAGAAAAGCGCTCCGAACACACCAGATTATGTTTTGTCTTGCAAATGGCGTTGTATGTTTAAAAATTTCAGAAGTAATTTATTATAAATATAAGTTTCCATGAATAAACCAAAGCGCTCAAGAGATCCAAGTTGAATTCATGAGACAATAGAAAGAATTTCTGTATCGCTTTTGAATTATAATTATGATTTATATAATTCGATGTCTTCATCAGACATCTCATCGATTGTAAACGGTAAGTCATTCCATCTCCGACAATCTGTGAATTTATTATTTTCAATGTCAAATACTTTAGTGCCTTCTTGTGACAAAACAAGTAATTCACACTCTTGGTAAATAAAAATTGAGCCCCAGTCATGCCCGCACTCAAGACCAAATGCCTTAAAACGCTTCTGACAACCGTCGATTATTCTCATTTTCTTCTTTGGCAATTCTCTCTGCTCAACTCGTCGAAGTATTCCTTTATCACAAACGACAAAGAATTTCTCATTAATGTGTCGCATAAAAGTTCCATGCGTCATAAAAACTCCGCAATATTTACAATGGACTCGAAATAAAGCTTGCCGCCGTTGTTTTTTCTTCAAAATTTTAGAGTTTCTATCCATCTCTTCCATTTGATAAATATCTTTTTCTGCATTGGATATATCAATATCAAGTTCACAGACTTCTTTAATGGCTTTCGTCATTAAGTACTGTCTCCTGATGTTTTTCTCTTCCGTTTCAAATTCTCCTAACGTGCCAACATGGATTTCCTTTCCTTGTTTACTTCGACGAACTCTCCCTACAACATTAAAAAATGATTATTTTATTATGTTCATTTGTTCAAATAGCTAAACGATAATGAATATGTAAATTTAAGGTAGCTGGGGTGTCCTATCAAAATCAGTATAATTATCTGACCTCGATTTTAAAAGGTTTTTTTCGGAAAATTTTGAATACACTTAAGGACATTTATTTTTTTATGATAGTTTAATGTTTTAATTTCAAGTTTATATACTTTTGTTGTATCATGAATGATACTGGTTAAATATTTTAAAAAAAAAAAGTTTTTTTGCAACATGCCGAGAAGGAATGCCCAGAAAACGACATCCAATCTACCGTAAAAAGTAATAGATACACAATTAAATGAAATAAGTCTTTACAAAATGATATAATGCTCCTACATTAACACATCTGAAAGATAAGGATTTTGCGTATTAATAAGACTAAGTATGATTGAATAATAAGTAACACAAATTTCATTCGCCGATTATTTGCTTTTGTCAATAGTTTACATTAAAAAACATTAATTGGAGTTATGCCAATGTTCTATTTTGAATACATTTATTCTTTTGAAATACAAAATATATTTAAGAAAACCTTATACACTATTCTGCTTTATTGAATAGCTTACGATGCAAAACAAGGTTGATTTGAAATCATACCTCAAGTCCTTATTTCATATCGTATCATTGCTGAAAATCACATTCAGTGTTGGTTTTTCCCCCTTAGTATGGTATAGTTTTTTTTTTATTTTGTTTCCGCCCTTCATTCATGCCTGGACATTTCTGTTTTTGTTTTGTCATCCAACATAGTTGCACCGGATTTTTTTCCCCTCGTATTAGCTACAGTATTAATATTCACCTCGCATTTGCAAGCTACTTATTTCATTTGCTCTAAACCTGTAACGTATCATCAAGTTACACAATGGAATATCCAATCCCTCAGAAGCAACAGATGTTGCAACAACGCATAAGTGGTCACCATTTCTGAAATTTTCCAGCACAGCAATCTGCTCATTTGGAGGAAGGCCTAAAACAAAGAGAGAATACTTTTATTTTATAGTTGTCATAACTAATTGATTACATATACCTATTTAGTAAGTAATAATAATAGATTTGTAAAAAGCGAAAATATGATTTGGAATAATATAAAGCTTAAAACAAAAGGTATGGACAAAACTAAATAAAACCAAATAAAAGGTATCGGGCTAATAACTGAATACACCTATATAGGAAAAGCAGAATGAATAGTACAAGTACTTTTTAACTATGTTATAACATGTTGATTTTTTAAGGGGTACACATTTTAAACTTAATATATACCACACAAGAACAGCGACCCAATGACCCAGCGGACGCTCATATCTTATCTGTCCAAAGGAAACAAGTTAAAAAATGTGTTTGGTACTTTAACTGTTTTCTAAAATATCCTGCAAGAATTGTTGCCATAAAATCGTTAACAATGTTATTTTACATATGATTTACAACTCTCATAAAAATAATTGATCAGCGCTTATTATTGTACTATTCTAAGACCTTGCTGATATAAAGCCTTCATGTAAATTTCATAAAATTCCAGCAATCGATAGGTGTGAGACTGCCTACAATGCAATGTTCAAATAAATTACATTACAGAAGGACATAATTCCTGCAAACAATAACTAATCGGCACTGATGTTCGTTCTCTTTTATGAACGTTCCAGCAGTAAAACAATTGCTTAAGTAGGTGGCCGTTTGACTATGCGCGGGGTATACATTCACATATGCAATTTTTCGAAATGCCACTGGATGGGAAATTACCACATTCTCTGTACATTTAAAAACACATGCATCAACCCTCTGTAGGCTCTGTAGGTTGACTTTTGAAACGCATATTTCTTTCAATATCATGTCCATTTGAAATCCAAAATTCCGCACTTCATCCCAATCGGTATACTGAGCAGATCCTACATGTATCTATTGTATTAAATGTTATTTTTATTCATCATATGGATAACATATTTGCCCCTTGATATTAAACAAGCAACAGTCGACAAATCAATCTTCTCATTCCAAATCGAGAATAAAACAGTGCTAGATAAGACAAACTGTGTATTTGCCTTAACAAAGTAGCTTTGACATCGAAAGAACATACTCAAAATGATAATATCAGAACAGTAAATCATTTAGCTAAATGCGAAATTTTTAATTCACAATGCATGTTTATATATGGAAATGGATGATCTGTGCTGACATATTGAACCCTTTTGATTTTTTTGGGGCACTTGCATTGATTCATATCACTTCGCTGTTGTAACAGTTAAAAAAAAGTATGAAGACGTTATTATTTTTTAAATTCATTCACGTCTCTCGAATAATTACATTGCCACTAACAACAATTCACGAAAAGATAGAATAATACATGTAATGTGAAATAATAAAATAGACGCGGTAATATAGATCTACAAAAGTAATGAGGGGATGAGGACCAGTTCATAAAAATTCATTTAACCACACTTTATGTCAATTCGCTTGGCCACTGTAACTGTCGTTTGTGATCACCGAAATACATGCTATAGTTGTTAATTTCTGTTTCATTTGGTCTCTTGTGGAGAGTTGTCTCGTTGGCAATTATACCACATCTTTTTATTTTTATATTATATTTGCCGCTTAACGTTACTATACTACATTTATACTAATAATGTTTTAAGACCTCAATTGAGTCTCAGGCGTTCCTGATTGAGTTCAGATATATATATATATATACTTTGCAGAACATAACGCATGATAGTTGTTTTCAAATATTATTTTGTGTACTTCAAATCGATATTTGACAGCAATGCTTAAGTTTATAATTATAAAATTTAACAACTTTTCTTACAGCACACTGAACAGAGATTGAAAAACAGACAGATACGAAAAATTGGGCCAATGTAAGTATATATTGTAACTAACATATGCAGGTACAACTGTTACAGTTCTGCATCTCCTTGGCATGGATCGAATAAAATTTTGTATTTTTGGACCTGTGGTTTCCTTTCCTATATTCGCTTGACTGAGTTGGTCGAATGACGTAGATGGGAGTTGAAGTTGGTGGACGTGTCTATCTATATCGTCCCAACGATGTTGTATGGAGTTTAAATCCGTCGAATTCGTAGGCCATGGCAATACATACATTTTGTTAGGAAATACACGAAATCCCTTGCTTTGTTGGACCGGGAATTGTCCTGCTGAAACATCTTCGTTCAATAATATTGAGCATATGTGACTGCAAAGTATGGTATCTGTAACGTTCAGTCGTTGAATTGTGTTCGAGACTCACAAGCTTGTTTGTTTTGGAGTTGTAGGATATTGCTTCAGACATTATGACACTCCCATCGCAAAATTACCGGTCGAACGTTCATTTCGAAGCCGGTTTACGAGAGTTTGTCTCTCACATCTTTGGTATGAAAACATGATTCATTGTTGAACCAAATTCGTCTTCCATTCTTCAAGGGTCAAGACCTTTAATGTATGACACCAACGAACATGTGCAAGTTTATATGTACCTACTGTGGATACTTCATTATTCGTGGAATACCAATTTTCGTGGATTACAATTTTTTGGGGGATTTGGATGAAACAGATGAAGCACGTATTTAAAAGTTCAGCGAATTACGATTTATCTATAGGCTTATATTCAGACTTTTACAAAACCATGTCATCAAATATCCACACAAATGTTAGTTTCCCTCGATCCACGAAAATTGGTGCTCACAAAAACATGGAATATAAATGAAATCACAGTATGTCTAAACCGGTCATTGGCAAAATTGGCGTTGGGGAAACCAATTACATACTGCCTGTGCGGAAGTCTACCGCTAATATAGATTACAAGCAGCAGTCGGTTTAATAGTGACAGTTTGATTTTGTAGATGATGAATCACCCGGATGAACCGTTTTTGGCTGGAAATTTGATGCGTTGCCTATAAATCTTACGGCGATCTTGTACTGCGACGCTTTGATATAATATCTGCCAAAATCGTGAATGTGTACACTGGTAAACGCATTTTGTGGGATAATTCATTTTAAAATTGTCTACCCTGAAGACGACTGATACCGTTGTTAAGTATCTTGCATTTTACAGTAGCGTGTATGTCAATAGCCTGTCTTTAACATGGAAGTTATATACACTATAGTATCACGAGTCATTTACCCAATATGTTCCCTATAAGGGAAACATGAACAGTTTTTCTGCACGCTAACAGCAACCGTAATTTTAAGGTGCTGAAAATTACACTTTATTAAATGCCGAATTGTTCGTTTATGCATTTTGTATTTGAAATACTCCTTTTATAATCCATCAATACTTGGATTAAAAAATAAGGAATCGGACGGGGGTTTTTTACAGAGTATATTTTTACCATGTCATTCGTTGACTCATATGACTTTTTAAATCGAACGATTTTTTGTGTGAATTTGATGACAGTTCTATTATTTTTTTTGTCTCTACCATTGTATTTCTGAATGTACCCCTCGTATAGTTATTGCAAGCAAATTTAAACGAACAGAAAAGGCGACACACTCCATACACCAGGAATCGTATAGATCGTCATAATTCTGACCGAACGTAGTTCTGATTTAAAATGATTGTGCACAGTCAAGCGGAAGACCCTCTATGGTAGGGATTTAAAAACCGAATGAAGCAATAGTAGGGTTATAGATGTGTATTGCTTTAATAGAGTCAACCCTTTTTGTTTATTTGTTAATGATTATAGAAACATAAATCATAGGTTACCGTCTTCTGCTATACATTTGTGTGATCCAGTCAGGTAAGTACTTCTTAGATAATCAGGTAATACATCTATGAGTGCCCTTGCTGTTGCTCTAGTTTTAACAAATATTAGGAATCTGGAGTCTTCTTTGCATTTTTGATATTCCCTATCTAGTAATTCAATAACTGCTTTAACATCAGGATTTTTTTCAATTTTTCTTCCAATCTCCCGGATATCAACAAACACTTCTGTCATGAAATAAGATTTAAACAAATAATATAAAAAAATATTAATTACCCTTAATGACTTATATTTGTTAACATCATCTTACGTTTGTCTCTGGATGATATTTGTCTCAATGGCGGTCATACTTCATCTCCTGAATTGGATATTTTTAAAGCCTTGAATCCAATTTATTTCGTCCTGCTGATAATTAAAAGAGTTAAGTCCAAACATATTCTCTGAAATATCTCATTTATCCTGCGAAACTATGTAATAAATGTATGCCCATGGCACTGATGAAAATGTGATATACCAAAAATCTTACATCTCAATTTTGTTTAAAAAAAATACATTTAAAAACTAAAACTTCTTTTTTATTCGTTTTTTTTTCAATGCATGATTAAGTTGATTATTACGTGCAATACAAAGATATCCATCAAACATTTTATTCACTTATCCATCCATTTAAATGCTATTTAATTTTTTTTAATTATTTAATGCTTAGAAAGCAGTCGTTCTTCAAACTAGAGAAATGACTGATCAACCATTCGCACATTTTATTACCTTTTAATTTATTGACAATTTCAGTCTCTTCGTCCGTTTTTGCATTTTGACTTGCAGCGGACTCATCTGCGTATCCCTGTGTAATAACATTACAAACTTGATCAACCTCCAGCAATGAATTCACTTCTAAACATGCAGTGTAAAGCTGGAAAAGATAATGAAGATACCAAATGGATTCTAGCAATTAAATACCCCAGATCGAGAAAAAAAAAACAGAAAATGAAAAAGTAATATAAACAATTATAAACAGAACACCTCACAGATAACAAATAAACAAAGACCAACAAGATCCCAATAAAACATCTCGGATAACCTGTAGTACTCTTATCTGTGCTAATGCGGATAATGGTTCATATAATTGAAAATTATTGTATATTTCGTATATATCGAGAACAAATCCTTTAGTTGATTAACCATCGGCACAGTTATCTTGCATTTCAAATGAGACATAGTTTTCAAAACAAATGATAGATCAGACTGTAACCGGGAGTTACAACGCAGGCTAAATACAAAACTTTAACAAAAACAACACCAACCCCGTAGCAACAAAACAAGGGGTAAACGCAGATACTTAGGTATGGTAGGCAGTTCTCTTAAAACTAATGGGACACTTAGTATGCTCATTGGAAGTATAACTTTGTTGATGAGACATTTTCAGTTATTTTTAAAGGTGGGGACAATGTAATCTTTAACATACAGCTCTACACTCAACAATTATTAAAAATGAACTTAAAATTTTGACATATTGTGTTAAAAAACGCAAAATTCAAATGTTGTTGACAATATCTCACTCATCAACATAATCCACCGTCTATGAATGTCTGCCCGACAATGATATTTACCAATTTTTTATTTATCATTTTGTCTTATAAATATAGTTAAAATGATAACATGTCACTAAATGTTTTTCTGTACCTCTAAGTGTCTGAAACATGCATGAAGTAGCCGTGGTATTTTCGGATCTTTGTGTAATACATGCTCAACTTTATCTTTGGTCTCTGCAATCCATTGGATGTAACGGATTTCGGTCCTTTGTTTTGGTGGATTTTTTAGTGCATCATACAAGTCTCTACAGTCATTAATATGATCGATAAGAAAGCTTGAGACTGAAAATGAAAAATAAAAACATTCCGTATTCATACCACACCAGTATTTTATAGAAGCTATTGCAAAAACTATTAGTTGTTATGACATTTAGCTTTACATTTAGAAGCACGGGGTAGGAATCTGGCAATTGTCGTTTTTAGATTTGTTTAGTTACGAATACAAAACCAAATGAGTTATTGTTAATCATAAAAATGTTTGACAAAGTTGGAGTAAACGGAAAGAAAGAGAGAGTGATAGAAAAAAAGAAGACAAAGAAGAAACAATTTAAATAAAGCTCCAAAAAGTAAGAACGCATACTCAGATGTGCTACCCAATACTTGTTATCAATTTTGTACTTTTATCATTCATAAAGTCAATATTAGTGCAGGTTCGCACGAAATGAGAAATCGTCTTTCATTATTTTTTTTGGTCTAAAATGTAACTTAACAAATCAAAACTGCATGCCTTACAATGTGGTCTGCTGTTTGCTCGTAGATGAGTTACGTAAACAGCAGGCTTTGGTATATCTTGTTAGTCCATATAGGCAAATAGATAGATTATGTGCGCACGTAAAGCTGATTACCACCACCCCTTTTCATGCGAATACAAAGTCAAGCTCCTTGGACTATGTGTTTGCGTTGCTGTATGCCTTTGTTTGCACGTCTTGTTAAACGAATGAGTTGGTGGTTGGTAGTTGAAGTGGACAATGTACTATTCAATTATGTTGGTTCTTTCCGTCCTGAGGAAATGCACGTTATTCACTCAATACAAGCGATGTAAGAAACAAAGCAGTGCTCTTGCTTTCACTAGTCTTTTAATAGTTCACTATTTAAAAACGAGGGACGAAAGATACCAGAGGGACAGTCAAACTCATAGATCGAAAAACAAACTGACAACGCCATGGCCAAAAATAAAAAGACAAACAGACAAATAATAGTACAGATGACACAACAGAGAAAACTAAAGACTAAGCAACACGAACCCCACCAAAACTGGGGGTGATCTCAGGTGCTCTGGAAGGGTAAGCAGATCCTGCTCCACATGTGGCACCCGTCGTGTTGCTTATGTTATTACAAATCCGGTAAATAGTCTAATTCGGTAAGTCACATTCGTAAAAGGGAAGGGTATTGTAGTTACGACATAAGAAACATATCCGATATTATCTGTGAAACGGTTATTCCATAACGGTCAACCAACTCGTGATGGCGTCTGTAAAATTTACGAAGGGATGATTTCAACTTCACCATTTGGAACTCTTGGCTTAATAGCTTCCTTGTGAGCAGCAATCCTCTATCAAGGAAATCATGATAGGAAACACAAGCCCAGGAATATCGTATCAATTGGGAGATATATAAAATTGATGGTCTATATCTCCGTTCCATTAAAAAGGTGTTCTGATACCTTTGGCCAATTTTGAATACCAAGTTATACGAAACCGCAACTTCTAAATTGTAAGTATTACCTTTGATTAAACAGACACAATCGGTATTCTTTTAAAGAATAAAACTGCCAAACAATACTAAACGAAGATTGATTATATAACACCATGATGAGACAAATAAACATATTTACAACTTTGCAGCTTAAAAATATCGTGATTTTTTGGGTTCAAAACATACTTACTTGTATTGATATTGATAATAGAGTTAATATATAAAATTGCAAAACAGCTCATTATATAATATAAAAAGAATATACCTTTTCGACAATTGAACATACTTTCCACATAGTCCATTGCAGTTATGACAATGTTTTTCAACGGATCGTCTTGGCGTGAATTGGACCTTATAAATACTAAAAGAATTGAGTTTAAATATAGATAAGTATAAATTTCCATCAAATGTGTTATTTTATATTCTAATGAAATATATTGAGAAAAATGTAATATCTATTCTCGGAGTACACAATCCTTAGTATTTCCATTTCTTTTTAAATATACGTACATGTTCACGTCTGTCATATTTGTCTTTCGTCAATTGTTTTTTTTTTTTTATAAATTAGGCTGTTATTTTTTTTTTTAATTAAATTGATTCATATCATGTCGGGGCCTTTTATAGCCAACTACTATATATGTACTTTTTTTTGCATGTACTTATTTTCGCGAATTGAATATTGCCGATGAATTCGCGTGTATTTAATTTCGCGGTATTTAAATGTCAAAACAAAAATAACAGACTTAATAGATTAAAATGCGCTTTAACATGATTAATTAAATTTTTATTTGTTTAATAATTGTATGAAACACAATACACAAAGAATATTCCATCATCAAATAAGATCGTCTGTTTGATAGAAGTTATTATACGATTAAGTTGTTAGTCACACAATAAAACTGTCATAATTGGCTTTGGGCATTATTAAAAAAAAGCTTTTATTCTTTAACCTTAATTTTTTTCTGTATGGATCACTGGTGTTGTTAACAGTTATACAGTTCAAATGAGGTTATGTAAAATAAACAAGGTTAACTTGCATGTACAGGTGGTCGTAGATTCCGGTGATCTTTATTCAGTGTATTTCATTTCATGTAAGTTGCATTTGTTTTCGCGTGTATTTATATTCGCGAATATATACCTACTACGAAATCCGTGAAAATAAATACACCGAGAAAAAAATATATATACAGTATACGGTATGGATTTTTCTCAGTGTTGAAGGCCATACGGTTGTCTATAATTGCTTACATCAGCTTTATTTGAACTTTGGTGGATAGCTGTCTCATTGGCAATCATACCACATCACCTTATTTTTATACACAATTCAATGTACAAATGTATATGCTAAATTTGCTGTTAACAATACAGGTGTTCCTAAATTTACTACTCAACTGTATCCACCTGACATACTATTACTCAATGTAACATCAGTTATAGCCAATGTCCTTTTTACACATTAGTGAATGAGTTATGAACGCCAAGGATCGTACCAAAATGTATGCAGTATAATTTACATATTTAACAGTAATAATCCGGTAACTCGCAATATATTTCAATATGATTTATTAACACCTTAAACATGATGGCACTCATACCACGTCTTTTAATATCTATCATTAGAACTGCATTGAATCGTAAGAAGATTCAACATTTCCTTTTGTTGAATCAATTATTTTCGTGTTTAGTACATATACTACTGATACATTCTATTTTGAACTGAAATTAGGAGGTTATCCAAACAGTAACAACTTTGCAATTATACATAACAGACATACAACACAACTGACTAAAAAATTCAAACACACAGACAATTAAATCTAACAAAGTAGCCAACAATTTGACAATGACGTCACCAAAAACCGTTATTTTTTGTCATTGATAGTACATAAGAAAAATAAAAATAAAAAAAAAAGCAAATATTTAAGAATTTGAGTTCATATTCCAACATCTATCAAGATTATATAGTGTAGACATGTAGCGTACAATCGCAATTAAAAACTGTCAAACCTGATGATGAGTACATCTGAGCTTTTGACACTTAAATATTTTCATATGATTTATTACAAAAGTTAATAATGCTGATTTTTTTATGAAATCATAAACTATTTTCTATTTTGTTTTTAAAATACATTTCTGGGAATTCCGATCTATTCACATGAATCTGATTACGCACATAATTGCTTTCAGACAAGGTTCAACCAACAAGCTATTAGTTCTTGCAATAATAATGACAGGGTTGCTCAAAGCTCCAACATTTTTTTCTATTTGTGAACGTAACATTCACACGCGCATAAATAGAAAAGCAAAAAAACAAAAAATCAAAAAACTAAGGGAACAAGTTTCCCGATGGGGAATCTATTATTTTTTTAAACTTCATGATAACTTTATGCCATGAGAAACTATCAACAAAATGTATCATTTATATCTTGTCCGTTTCTGAATGTCTTACCTTTTTCAGGAATAGTGGTGTACTGTAGGAGTTCTTCTTCATTACGTTTTACAATAGACAGTTTTGAAACGGCTAAATTTGTCATCACAGTACGTAAATGATGTTTTGCAGAGTTTAAATCTTTTGCCTTCTTTGTGCCAGGTGATGCTGTCAAACCCAAAATCTTTTAAAATATTCAACTATATTTAAAATTAAGGTAGACCGAGTCTAAAGACAAAACTCGTCCTTTTCACCAGAACGAAACTCAAAACATTTTTTTTTAAAACGCAAAAGAAAAACTCTTATGTGATTTGAATGAATCAAATGTAAAGTTGATTTATTAGTAAGATTTGAAAATAAGGAATTAAACAGATGTAAATGCAACCCTTGCATACCATTAATATGTTGCATTTTTGTCCAAAACTCAAAACATTTGATAATTTGAAACATTTTTCAGTATTGATACTTAGTCTAATAACAAAAGATATTCGGTTATACAGCAATGTAAACATAAAACACGTGAAGTGGTTAATGGTAAATAAATGAAAAATATGTCTATGAGCCACAGATGCCCCCGCTTGTAAATATGCATACGTCAACTTCCACATACAGATTCAGGATTCACGTAGTTAAGACCGTTTTGTGATTACAAGCATTGTGTTTAAGTTTCATAACATTTAGCAAACTAAAGTTAGAGAACGAAAACGACGATTTAGCAATTTTTCGATTTATAAAGGGGCATAACTTAAGAACGGTAAAAATGACGCCACCAAACTCCGAATTTGATCTGTGTTTTGTGGTAATTAGCATTGTGTATATGTTGTATAGCAGTTGAGGCAAACTAAAGTTAGAGAACGGAAACGACAGATTAAAATAAATCCATTTAAACAGGGGCATAACTCAAGAACGGTATAAGTGACGCCATCCAATTTCTAATTTGATCTGTGTTTTGTGGTCATTAGCATTTTGTATAAGTTTTATAACATTTTGTTGAGTCAAACTTAAGTTTGAGAACGGAAAGGAAAAATTCAGGAAATTTTTATGTTTATAAGGGGGCGTAACTCAAGAACGATAAAAGTGACACCGCCCAATTTCGAACTTGATCTGTGTTTTGTGGTAATACGCATTCAGTATAGCCATGGGTAACCCGCTACGGCTGGGGCATAAAAATATTGGATCCGTTTTAATATCAAATATTGTCTTCCCATTTTGCAAGTTTTATTTCATTTCATTGTAAGTTACCTGAGGTAAAGATGAAAGCTTTTCTCCATATTTAGCCTTTCTATAATATGCCATCAATTCATTATAATTACTGTTATCATATGTGTGATGACATTCATCAAGTATGATCAATGTGAACTCCGCTATTGAGATGTGTGTTGCTGCTTTCTCTGTTAGATGATTGCTTAGGGCTTGGGGAGTTAAAAACATCAAGCTTGAATTCTTAATTTTATGAATGAAATAATCGTTGTCATCTTCTTCTGCTTTCCATATATTGATCTTTCTCTTAAAAAAGAAAGACAAACATCCATAAAATATTTATAAAAACGTTTTTTATCATTTTGCTAGTTTGGATTGTATTTTGAAGGAATAAAGACAATTGGTTTGATGCATACATACTATTCTCGTTTTCATTATTTGAAGAAAAAAAGAATATAAGTTGTTAGTGGTTTCAAATTAAGTTAACGAAAGCTTATCAACGAAGTAGTTGTAACTATTAAATCTTCATTAAGCTTAACATTGTAATAGTACAATGACACATTTGACTAAAAAAAAAAAAGATTTCAACAGGATTTCAATGATTTCCAATTTTTAATTCAGAATTACGCGCGCGCATTTGCACAATCTGCGTTGTTGTCTCTGCAACACTATCGATTTTAGAATGCCACAGAATAATAAAAAAATCAGTTGTTACGCCTACTTTCATATGAATTATTAAAACTATACATTAAAAAAATGTTACTTTCTTTTCATGTGTGTATGTTGCAGCAATGCATACATGTATATAGACGACATATCTGAATATGTATGTAAGTACGTCACTGGGACAAATGTGGGAAGTAAAACACTTTACTTTATTTTTAAGATGTATATCATTTATCAATTTGCCGGTTTGTGTTACATAGACAATCAGTAACCAGTTTGAAAAATTGACAGTTTATGATTTGATTTTTTAGATATTTCTTGGCCTTTATAATTTTGAGAATATACTCAAGATAACATGGTTTTATTACTGTATTTAAATTTGCTATAAAGAAACTGTGATATATCGTATTGGTTTAATACTAACATCAACATGATAATGAAATAACTTGATCCTTAAGAAGTTGTACATGTACAATGATGTCAATTAATACAAGTACAGCGCCTGCTCGAAAAAAAATAATCGCCGTAATCAATTGCGGTGCAGGTCAATGCATTGACGCAACTGTTGCAATATATGACTTTAATGAGTTACGATATTATATGTCTGGACTAATCACATCTGAAACGATACTAGTATATAGGTTAAACATACAGTTACCATGCCTTGGTCACGTTGGTTAAATCCTTTATTCTGCTCCTGATATATCACATGATTTAAACATTTTATGAACAAAACAAATGTATAAAATTACCGACCAAATTATGTGTCATATGTACACACGACATCTGACTACTGGGATAGTGATACCTGTGAAGCCAAAAAGTCCACTGGAGGGATTTGTTTGCACACAAACCTGTTTATCAACAGGTCATTTTGTGCTTGTAACAATAAGGACGATTTTGCGCATGGGTTGACTATCGGTGTTTGGACGTCTATTAATTTAAGGTTTGGCTGTTGGTTTGTTTTCATAGTCTGCTCAACTTTACATTTTTGGTTAGTCAAGCTTTTGTTTTAAGGTATTATACTCAAAAAAGGAATTTTTGCTAAATATAGCACGTTTAATATTGAAAAAAAGACCTACTAGAGTCGCGAAATGTAGCATAAAATATATATACCTGATAGAACAGAGTTGAAAACACACCACATGCTCTTTCGTATTGTTGTCCCAAGAGAATATTGGTTCTGTTAATGAATGCAACCTTGCCTGTATCAATACATTTCAATATTGACATTTATTTGGAATAAAATGAAAACAAAATAGCATTGTTGAATAAATATAGCTAGTCAAATGTGTTTTGTTAAAATATACTTTTTCACTTTTTAGGTCTTTTGGAAAATGTTGCTGTATTTAGACCCCTCTACCACGAAATTGTATGTTGTATTGTTTACTAATTTTTGCACCTTTTGTTTGCAGTATACCATCTTTTCCGCAAGTTTATCCTTTTCTGTTTGGTATTGAATTAATGGTTAAGATCTATTTTGTAACATCTGGTGATCCGTTTATTTGGCAATCACCAATAGCAGTCACCAGGTTTTAAGAACATATGTTGTTCGACCTGCTAGTCAAATGCGTTTTTTTTAAGTATACTTTTTCACTTATTTTGTCTTTTGGAAAATGTTGCTGTATTTAGACCCCTCTACCATTAATATGTATGTTGTATGGTGTACTAATTTTTGCACCTTTTGTTTGCGGTATACCATCTTTTCCGCAAGTTTATTGTTTTCTGTTTGGTATTGAATTAATAGTTAAGATCTATTTTGTTACATCGGGTGATCCGTTTATTTGGCAATCACCAATGGCAGTCACCAGGTTTTAAGAACATCCGTTGTTCGACCTGCTAGTCAAATGCGTTTTTTTTAATATACTTTTTCACTTTTTTGGTCTTTTGGAAAATGTTGATTGTGTTGTATTTAGACCCCTCTACCAAGCAATTTGTTTTGCATGCACACGTATAAAATTTGCGGTTTTTATCCAACGCAATCATAGGTTTGAACGTTGTTTTAAATTTAGACTTGTTTATATATATATATGTATATTGCCCATTTTTTATCCAGAATTCTGAATCTTCAACACTAGAATAATTTATAATGCAATGTGATAAAGAAAATTCATAATAATTATAAAGAACAAAAAAATACACATTAGATTATGGTGATAACTGTCTGTTCGAGTCTGTCACTGATATGCATTCAGTTATCTTTTTGCCATCGATCTTTTATCCCATTTTGCATTTCATTTTGTTTTTCCAAATTGGTTTTGCCATTTTAAGTCTTTTTAAATATTTTGAATAAAGTAATTTGTTCATTTGTAAGGAATTGACTAATAGACAGAAGTATGATTACTAAAATTTAAGTTCTGAGCAGAAAAACACAAAGTCACTGACTAATTTCTGTCTATAAACAGTGGTGGTAATCATTGCAAACTTTGTCGAGACAATTGTCGAGATAATTTTTGTTTTCATTTTTTACATCTTAGGGTATATCTAAAATAAAATTGAGAATGGAAACGGGGAATGTGTCAAAGAGCAGAAAAAACAGCCCAAGGCCACCAATGGGTCTTTAACACAGCGGGCAAAATCCCGCACGCGGAGGCGGGCTTCAGCTGACCCCTTAAAAATGTATACTTGTTCAGCGAAAATAATAACGGTCATTTCTATTATAAGACTTTATTGTTTTTGTACATCCATGGATTCATTAGTTTATTGTTTTCGGTACATTCAGACATCTTACCTTCAGGATGTTTTATTAGATGATCTTCAATGATGTGGAATGCTATATAAGTCTTTCCCGAATTTGTACCAGCGCATATTATAGTATTTTGACCAGTTAAAGCTAATTCGGCAAGTTCTTCCTGGTACTGCCGGAGACTAATTAATGTAGGTGTTCTTTCTGTAAATAAAAGTATAAATTCGACAAGGGCAAAAAAAAATACCATCTTTACAAAATGAAAATAGTGTCTGCATTTGCCCAAAAAGTTGTCACAATAAATAGGGGAAAAAAAACTGAAAAATTATTGTCAATATGGATATACAGCAAAAAACGTGACATCTAAACGATCGATGTTTAAAAAAATATATATATTTTTATTTCATTTTTTTTGTCTGGTGGGATAGAAACCAAATTAAGATTATTCTTAATCGCATTTTCCACATAGTGACGAAATAAATCATGACGTAATTACCAGGTTTTTTTATTGAACATGTACCATAAAATCTTAATGATAATTCAGTGGACAGAAAAGTGCACCTAAGTATTGCTGACGCTTTTGCTAAGCATTGTGTATATGCATTTGGGAGGATATTCTAAAAAAAATTGTCTTGGAGATTGCTGATAGTTTTTTTTTAATTACCAAACAACACAATTGTTAACCATGACTTCATCAAATCAAATGAAAGAGTTACTAGTACAAGATAATCGGGATTAGCAAAACATCCAACATACACAACTGTCCCGGTAACGGGGAGAGGATTTGGCGCCAACAACCTAATTTAAACACGCAACATTTCGTATGTGCCTGACAAAAGTCAGGACCTTGTAATTGAGTGTTATCGTTTGTTGCTGTATATCATATTTGTTTTTTTTTCGTTCATTGTTTTGTACATAAATCAGGGCGTTAATTTGCTCGTTTTAATTGATTCACATTTTTAAATTTGGGGCCTTTTTGCTGACAATGCATTATAGGGTTTGCTCATTGCTGAAGGTCATACGATAACCTATAAATTTAGACTTCTAAGGCATTTGGTGTCTGGTGGAGAGTTGGCTAATTGGCAACCATACCACATCTTCGTATTTTTATCATCATAGATAGCAGGTTTAAAATGTTGTACGCCAGACGCGCGTTTGTCTCCAAAATGTCGAAATAGTTTTCCAAGCTAAGGTTAACTATTCCTATTCCTCATTCCATTTATACCAGTAGTCATTTCACTTGCTATAACAATGTATGACAATGTTTGAGAACATAGATTGTCGCTGTAATTGTTTTTATTCAATCTACGTCAATTAACATTGGCTATATTATAATTATATAAACGTTGTAAAGTATAACTTGAAGGTATGTCGATAGTGAAAGAATAACATAAAAAAAATGTGAAACAATTGTTAGATAATATGTGATGACGAAATTATAACATAAATCTTTTAGACAGTAACACACGAGATAAAAAAAAAATACAAGAAATTTGAATATTTTACTGCACTTGTACATGTATGTGAAGTTAGCGGCCGGTTCGTTATTCGATATTCGATATTCAATATCCAACCGGCTGCTAGCAGTCGGTTCGATATTCACATTAAGTTGAAAATTATAAACAATTAAAATATTTGATAACATTAAAAGCATGAGTTTTAAAGTAAAGTGGAGTGAAAAGATACGTAGGAACTCGTTTTATGACCCCTTTAAGCTGTCGTAAATTTTCGTTGTCCTCGAATCTAAACCCTTATGTAAGTCAGTGGCGGATCCAGAAAAGTGGGGGCCCACTGACTGCCTAAGAGGGGGCCCGCTCAGGTCATGCTTCAGTGATTCCCTATATAATCAACCCCCTGCCCCCTCTAAATCCGCCTCTGTAAGTTGCATATTTGTCTTTATGTAATAAAGATTGTTATCAATAAAACGACATCAAAGATATATAATATATTATACAAAAACAAAAATCGATCACTCTCGAAAGATTTATCAATATAGATAGAAATATATAGTGAAAACCTACTGGAGACCGCTTAAATGACGGTGAGACCCCCTGTTCTGTCGATGTCCATAAAATTCGACGAAATCATACATTTTGTACATATAAAGATTGTATTAAAAGGATTTCCCAGAATAATCTATATATTTTGAATATCCAACTGGCACTTTGGGCCTTCCGTAAGCATAGAAGACAGAAGGTCTACCCAAATTCCTTTTAGTAACGTTTGTATCTACATATTAACTAACTGTCTGTATAACAACCTTAATATATACATAGTCTATGATTTCGTCGAATTTGATGGACATTGAAAGATCAGGGGGGTCTCATCGTCATTTAAGCGGTCTCACTATATATTTCTTGATTTTTGGGCTTTCCATATACATTTCTATTGATATTTCTAAATGTTTCTAGAAGAGGGACGAAAGATACCAGAGGGACAGTCAAACTCATAGATCGAAAACAAACTGACAACGCCATGGTCAAAAATAAAAAGACAAACAGACAAATAAGTACAGATGACACAACATAGAAAACTAATGACTAAGCAACATGAACCCCACCAAAAACTGGGGGTGATCTCAGGTGCTCCGGAAGGGTAAGCAGATCCTGCTCCACATGTGGCACCCGTCTTATGCTTATGTTATTACAAATCCGGTAAACAGTCTTATTCGGTAGGTCACATTCGTGAAAAGGGAAGGGTATTGTAGTTACGACACAAGGAACATATCCGATATCATCTGTGAAACAGTTTTTCCATAACGGTCAACCAACTCGTGATGGCGTCCGTAAAATTTACGAAGGGATGATTTCAACTTCACCATTTGGAACTCTTGGTTTAATAGCTTCCTTGTGAGCAGCAATCCTCTATCAAGGAAATCATGATAGGAAATACAAGCCCGGGAATTTCGTATCAATTGGGAGATATATACTCCGTATGCAGGCGCTGCTGGAATGTTGCTACATAGAAATGGAAAGTTCACAATTGGGAAGCTGAAATCATCTCTTTTGTCGTAAAGTTTTTAAAGACATCATGCAAAGTAGGTGATGTATAATGACGATGACCATGACTGCGTCTACGTCGAGGAGTAGAGTTGAAAATATTCATCACATTCATCGAGCTACAGGAAGGACTAGATATAATACCTATACCATCAATTTTGTCATTGCAACCTTATGGTGTCGCAGTTCCCAATTGTCGAATCCAGTAGTCCTCTTTTTGTCTACGGAGAGGCGTTGCAAGTTGAGGATTGTTAGTCTTGTGGTATATTTTGTCGATAATACGAACTGTCATAGAAATGGTATGGAATGATCAGGCTGATTAAAATGCTGGTACAGAATGTCGTTTTCATTGAGGTTGATATCTGATCTATGGCTGCACATACGTTTGTTTAGCCTTCCTTTCGTTTCACCGACGTAAACCAATCCGCAATGGTTACGCTCTAATCCGTAGACGACATTTATAGATTTACAATTCAGATCATCGTAACTTCTAGTAAAATAAGACTTTTTAGTTAAATTGCTAGTGAATTGAGCATCTGTTATTAAAATTTCACAAGTTTTGCAGCCATTTGTTATCGGAGTGATCAGATTTTGTTTTTGAATTATATATTATATATAAAATGACATCTTTGATGTCGTTTTATTGATAACAATATATATTACATAAAGACAAATATGCAACTAACATAAGGGTTTATATTCGAGGACAACGAGAATTTACGACAGTTTAAATGGGTCATAAAACGAGTTCCTATGTATCTTTTCACTCCACTTAACTTTGAAAATCATGCTTTTAATGTTATCAAATATTTTATTTTTTTATGATTTTCAACTAAATTTGAATATCAAACCGACTGCTAGCAGCCGGTTGGATATTGAATATCGAATATCGAATAACGAACCGGATGCTTACTTCACATCCATCACGTGTAGGCGATTTCTTCCAATTGATTTTTGATAGCTTTTTCCCATTTAAAGCCGATATCTATTATTAGCTCGCAATATAAACAATAAAATGCAAATTATAGAAAATAAAAATAAAAAATACCTGTTATATCAAGGAAACATTTACATCTTTCATTTCCAACTTGCAAAGTATATGTGCCCCTCTCCACCTGTGTAATCTTTGGAAAAATGAGTTTGTAAGCCTGGACATTAATATCATTCACCAGATAACATAAATGTGCTCGGGTAACTTCTTTGTCAAATAAAATTTCCTTGCCATCCTTATACCATTTTGCTTGATGTTCAGGTCCGGTAAGTAAGCACTCTAAAGTCACACCGACACCCTCGACACTTCGTAAATCTTGAAGAGTTTGAATAAACTTGACTGAAAGAATGTTACAATAAATTGATAAATATTCAAAATAAGTTTCAAAATGTGTTTATAATCATATAACCGTTGTTTAAACTGATGCAATGCATTGATTGAAACCGTTCGTATGACAAGTGTGACTTGTGTAAAAATGGATTGTAACTTTGAGGTACCTTGAAACTACAAGAAAGTATGCAAATTTTCTATTCTGCCAATATGTTTATCAACCAATCTCAATGTTGAATGGGCCAATTTTTAAATATTAGTTTGAATATTGACGAGTATAAGCTTTAAGCAATTAAATCCATAACGCACACAAACTTTTTCTCGATTTGAAATTGTAATTCAATTTCTCTACATACACATATGCAAGGACTTATATACTTATATGACAAAAGTTTGATGAGACTATAAGATATAATGTGCTTGATTGATTTACATTGATATACAAAGGTAACCAGCTGTATCCCAGTAGCACTTTCATAGCACTTCAATTGTATATCTCCCAAATGGTATACTATTCCGCGGTTACATTTGACATAACCATAATAATTTCAACTACAGAGAACTTATGTTCACATGGAAATTAATTAATCCAGGGTTCACTATGATAATTGGGGAGTAATCAATGTTAAAAAATTACGCCATCAAGATTCGATAGACGATTATGATCTATCACACATCAGCATTGATGTGTTTCGGTTCTCGTAGCCAAATTAAAGTCGTATAATTCATAACTAATTGAATGATCACTGCAGATTTTTAATATGCATACAATAAGCATAACAACTCGTGTCATTTGTAAAGAAGGAACTAATTACTCAATCTGAGCACTCATGTGCCGGCTACATTGTTGATTATGTACGTGTTATTCAATCACATAGTTTTATTTCTTGTGTTTTGATGACTGTAATTTGCATGTACGAACTTTAGTATTCTTGCCTTTTTTCTTTCGACAAACACAAAATTCGATGTGTTAGAAATCTTGCTATCAAATAATAAACAATATGCAACAACAACACTAATGGAAACCAATTTTATGCGTTTTAAAAAGATTCGTTTTTCGACAACAAATGTCTCTTAAATGATGCTCGAAGTAAGAAATATTTCAAGCCCAAAATTTATAAAAAGGTTGAAAAACTAATCAAACACAAAAAAATCCTAAAAAAAAAAGTTACTGTTAATCAAATCTCAATGTAGAATATCATTTTACAAAAAATCTTTCTATCGTTGTTGATTGTTTATTTAAATATGGAGTTTTATACCTTTTTAAAGATTATTGATTTATTAATTGCTGGATAAATTTGTGGGTATAAACAAATTCTTGAATATCGTATTGGTCATGTGATATACTTCGACAGTTCTAATTTTTGACAAATTTGTAAGCTACATAATGTCAGACAATAAATGTTTTCAATACATACTTTCGACGTTTCCGCTAGATTCTGTAATACTAATAGCTGTAAAAAGTCAAATGAAAATAGTTGATAACTATATTGTATTCCAAATGATTTTTAACTACTAACTATGTGTGTCTGTAAAAAACAAAACAGTTACAAATAACTAATTATTATACTATCATTATACAGAAGAAAGATAATGGTACCGATACTAAGTAGTTTAATTTCATCAAGATGAAATAATCACTGTAAATATATACGTTTTTGTTACTGTATCTGTGTGTGATCTCTTTAATTATTTGAATTTAAGTACATGTAACACTTAGTTTACTGAACTGCAGTATATGTTAGAATGATGTTCATATTTTCAATTGATCGTTATATATTATTATTCAAAGTTAGAAATTAGAATGTCTAAATTAGAAGGATTGGCATATAAATATGGGTATTTACAAATGCATACCGTTAAGTCTGTATTCCAGTTCTGATATTTTTGCCTCATTTTCCTTGTCTTGTTCTTGATAATCCGTAAGATCATCTAAATACATTAGCTCAGTAGCCTCGTCCATACAGCATGTTTTTACGTGTTCAACTTCGAAAACAAATTCATTATTATGTTTTCCACAAACCTTTTCAAATCTATCTGCAATGGTCTTGAATACATAGAAATATTGGTTTAAATCCAGATCGGTAACTCTGGTGTTTCCCCTGTGTATAATTTCATTTCTACTTCTACGACATCTTTCGATATCATCGCCAATTTCGATTTCATTTACCAATGGTCCGATTGGGTGGTCCCAACCCCTTGTTGGTCGAGCAGCAGGCTCATGCAAATTCCGTAGAATAGAATATATAAGAGGAATATCAAAGTAAAAGTATCCATGTTGTACAGCATTGCTAAGTCTTTCCCATTCTCCGGGTTTGAGTCGACGACTTAAAGATTTGTTTCGTTTACAATTGATATAAATCTGATTGGGATTTTCAAATTGCAGAAGAATCTCTTGTAAGAAGCTTGGTAATAAATGCTGTGCAGCATGACCAAGGCGAGCATAATGGGTCTTATGGGATACGTAAGTACCATCAACAGAAGACATTGTTTCAGTGTAGCATAATCATACCAGGAAATATCAGTAATATAGTCCAATATAGTCAGGAAGTTTTAATACATTGTCTTTAAGCATTATGATAGTTATGTATCAAACAACGTTCAACATGTTCAAATCATTCTTTTCCCAGCTAGGAAATTCAATCTACTGTCTGCATAGTGAAGGTAAATCCATCATCTTGCAAAATGTCCTTGCTTTTTTAGCGCTCATTTACAGAATCATCTGGTTTAGGTTAATAAAAAAGAAAAATGACGGGCTTAAATGTCACAACGTTGAAAGAAATTCTCGCAATAAAATAATGCATTTTCAAATTGGTCAAATTTTATTATTTTGTGTATGAAATAAGAATTTATCCCTCATCTCATATTTCGCTTTCTCTTTTTCACATGGAAACTTTTATTCTTGTCGAATCGTAAGAGTGTGTGCCTTGCTCTCATGTTAAATTACTTATCCGTTTTTATCTGGGCATTGATACTGCCAACACGGACTGTATAATGATAACCAAGTAAGTTTTTTATTCAACATTCGATAACAGAATACCATGCAAAGATCTCAACAAAATAATTCGGTATTAGTTAGGCAGGTTAAATTAACTAAGTTACTTGTTTATTTTCATATTGAACCCAGTAGCACGGTATCTTTAAAATATATCTGTCCATGTATATGTTGATGTCATAATTACCGACATTTTTAACTCATATATTTGTCTTGACCGAGTGGCTCGTTGTATTTTATCTCTGTTTAATTTCATTTTGAATTTCTAATTGAATGAAGTTATCTAAACGTCGAATAAAATCAATAAGATAAAGTTGTAGATAAATAGTTTGTGTCTATCAAATTATATAACATAATATCAGTTTTATTTTAATATATAGCTAAAATGCAAATTTACTCTCAAGTTCACAAGCATATCTACAAACACATGAATCGAATTTGTCCGTTAGATTTTTTTTCCTTGGTCTACACTTCGATAGACCATGTTGGCGAAACTACTTTTGTATCCTTCACTGTGACCTATTTATGCGCGATACACATGCATGGGATCCAGGGCTTCCAAGGAAATTGAGATAAAAAAACCCAAATACATAACTTTCATTTCTATTATAATGTTTAACAAAGAGAAATGATGAATTAAAGTGGTACCAATCACGTTGACTAGAATTAATTTGGCTCGTTTAATTTTTATAGATTTTTGCAAAATATTTACTTTGACCCTTTGACAAAAATATAAAAATTTCAAAAAACTTGAACCACACACTTTATCGGAAAAATTTCATTGGATATATAGAAGTTTGACAACCACTAATTTTGATCATTGAGGCCTTTAATATTTCCTTAACAACAGAACGTAATTAAAACGTTCAGCTGATTTTTACAGAGTTATCTCTCTGTGGTGTTATATACCACCTTAAAGCTTGAAAAATGTAAAAAGTTGAAATTAAATAAAATTTCGCGAAATTTCATGAATGATCTTGGTGCATTAAAATCATTGCAAGAGATGACGTTATACATATACAAACTCTGAAGCTGAAGGTTATTCCGTTACTTGTACGCATTAAATTCGGATACTATCTTATCAACATGAAGTTTTTAAGGTAGGTGATATATCATTTTAGAGTATAATGCATTTATAAAACATTTATGGTTTTCAGAAAGTCAATACGGTGGCTAACTCCTTTGCTACGACATGTCAATTTTCCATTGAATTGTAAAAAGAAGCCAATGAACAAATAATTGCTAATTAAAAATTGCAAATGTTTGGTTAAAGAATAATAAGGATTAAACACATTTTTTCTAGAAGTTATTGGTGTGTAAACTGGATCGCTGAATCACTTATTTGCATAAAAAGTCCTTTAGTTGTGAGTTGATCGCCATAGCTTACACTCCGATAACCTCTAGAAACATGTGTTTAATCCTATAATGTTTCCTTTAATGTTTCTTTTAAAATATGTGTTTCACAAATGCCTTCATATATTTTCCAGGGAGATTAATAAGGTCAAAATGTGGTCAACTATATTGACACTCATATAGGATTTTTAATAAGCTGTATATTGAATATATACCTTATATATTTGTAGCTTTTTATAGACTGTTTGTCTTTCTATATTATTCTTTTTGACCATTGCGTCGTTATTTGTTTTTGGTTTTGGTTTTTTATATTATCCTTGGTATCCTCTTTCTCTTTAAAGGGGCATAAGCTGTCAACTTCATGTTCACAGATTCGAATCAAATTCTCATATTTGATTTATAACATACTTAAACATATATTCAAAATACAAAAAAGTCTGTAATAAACAATTAACAATGCATGGACTCGATCATATGTATCAAAATTTCATGTGTATTTTTGTCTAGACGTCATCTAATCAACTATCGATATGACCTACGAAGACTGTCGACGGTTATATGACCCGACATAAACATAAATATCAATATAAATAGATAGCGACCTCGTGCAATTGGATTTTTCTCTGTCTGTTTGATTTCGTGTTGTAGGTTTACAAGTATGTTAAACTTTATCATTGTTTTACCTGTATAAGAATGATTTTGTTTGTGGATCGAATTGGTCAACCACATTGTTCATCCTTGTTTCACTTTCAATGTTGACATTATTTTCTTTTTAAAAGCTGAATACATGCGTAACACATGTTCATTGTGGTCGAATTATTCACTTGCAAGTGAATAATTCATCAGCGATATTTCATAGTTGTTTTTGACAAAATTGAATCTAATTGGCTGCTAAAGGTGAGTTATTATTTCACTTTTTCATTTCTGTTAATGATTGTACAAAACAAAAATCATATTTCAATTATTTGTTTTTATATCTCGTATCTAATGTCCCTTTAAAGGAGAAGATTGGTTATAAAAAGTAAAACACTACATGTCAAGTAATGACAATTGTTTCAACAGGTCAGCGTAACAAAATATAAATTCAAACGTTATTAGATCATGTTGAATTTGGCAAAAAGAAAAGCTCTTTCAGATTCTAAATCACAAAGTCACAATTACCCGTGGTAAAGTTATAACATTAACTTATTAAGTACCAATTTTAATTAAAATGACCAAATGCACATTTCACCAATAAAGAACTGAGGTATAACTTAACAAAATATAATAAATACCTCTGGTACCTCTGCCATCTTGGTAAAATCATACCATTTTTGTTTTGTAGAAAGAAGACGACCCTCATGACCAATGTTTAATTTTTATTTTCTGAAAAAGATAATAGGTGCTATCTTACCATAGTTTAAGTTTAAATGCTATCGTCAAGGGTTCTTTTCATTCACACAAATTATTTTTTTCTTTGTAGGATGTTAACCAAATCTGACAGCTTTTTAAAAGCTAGATAAAAAGCTCATTGAACCAAATTGTTATTATATTTGTGCGAGAGAAAACACTTCTTATGTGAATATGTTAGTTAAATATACTTGCCTCAATCCACTTCCATCCCTTCATATATTTTCTGGTGTTGTATGATTATTGATTTATATAATCAATTAAACGCAACATTAAAACTAATCTTACCTGGGTGATTTCTACTCAGGGAAGTTTGATAGTATGATGGCACCCGGAAGCGCATACAGTATATTTAAATCCGGACGTCCGGGGTATGCGATGCGAGTATTCTAATAACCGGAACGTATTTTATAATGTAAAATGTATTAGGCAAGTATATTTGACTAATTCACATAAAATAATGACACTTGTGACCAGACGCCCTATATCGCACTTATAATATTAGTATATATAATTAAAAACCGAGGGAAGAACCTAGGGTTTTTCTATCCATGAATTCACACTTAATATTCATCAAACATGTCAAAGCTAGAATAAACTTGAAAAAAGATGTTATAGAAATGAACAGAAATTTTGTTTTGTAATAAATAGTGATGAAAATATTTACTAACGGCTTGAATAATTGTTTAAATAATTAGTAGGAAGCTTACTTTACACCTATTTACAAAATCATATGTAATCAAGTCGTTATATGAATAAGAGAAATCCAATAATAGCTGACTTTAAACATTGTAAAAATTTCTTATGTTTTTTAATATTTTACTTTAAACATGTTAAATGGGAGATAATCTGCTAGTGAAATACAAAATCCATGCAACTTTTCCCTTTAATTTGCGCATGGGCCGAATGTGTGATTGAAACAAACATCAGCTGAAAAGGTGAAATTAGGGAAGGCAAATTTCGTCGAATGAATTAGTTGGCAAAAATTCCTATTTACAGGTTATATGCTATTGGATATGCTTAACGGTTTGTTAAAATGTTTAATCTATGTTAACCTGTCTGTTGAAAGTTATGAATATAATGGGTCACACATGCTCATTGTTGGTTCGTGTAGCTTAGTCTTTAGTTTTCTATGTTGTGTCATCTGTACTATTGTTTGTATGTTTGTCTTTTTATTTTTGGCCATGGCGTTGTCAGTTTGTTTTCGATCTATGAGTTTGACTGTCCCTCTGGTATCTTTCGTCCTTTTTTTGTCATGTCGATGGCTAATAAGATGGCGTCCGGTCAGAAATACACACAAACAGTTGATACATTGTAGCTGTATTGTTTCTATGGAATTATGAACCATTGTATTACGTTTTAGCATATATAAAATCATATTTGAGAGTTTGAATCAGTTTGATGTGTATGATTTTGGCAGCTTATGCTCATTTAAGGGCGAGAAGAAGTAAGTAATTAAAACAATAGGAAAGTTCTGCTAAGAAGAGTAACTCGGATGAAATTGGGACTGCCACTTGAGGATGAGCTTCAGGAATTGTGTCGCAATTTTTCCTTTCAACAGGCCACAAAAAAGACTACCCAGATAGTCCTTTATTCAAGACTTTTTAAGAGAAAGTTATACTTGCCTAACACGAGAAATGGAATATTACGCGCTTTGATTTTGCAATTCCGTTGGCCAAATAGAGGCCTTATTCTGTCAGTTTATCAGCTTCAAATAAGTCGACATGAAAATTAACAATTTGATAAGTACCTCCTTGTAACTAAGAATTCTCTTCACGTTCATTTCTAATAGAGATTTAACCTCCCCTGCTTATTTTCCGAAGAAACATGGTTTTATTATTTCGATATGGAAAACAAACATCAGATTAGTTCATCTTATAAAGTTTTTGTAACATACAATTTTGTCTAAACGCACTACGAATGAAAGTCATAATGCAGAAACTTAGATAATGTAATTTGTTGTTAAGCATTTATATACATATCACTACCCGGAGAATACCTATTTATCCGAACACTAAGGGTTCAATTTTGTAATGTCACTCGAAGGTGTGAATATGTTCTAAATTGGTCAGACAATACTTGGTCATGTTTGTTTAACATTTAAATCTCTCGGCTATGCCTCGGGCTTTTAATATTCATAAATCATGACCAAGTATTATCTAAACTATAAGTATCATTATTATTCACTTATCAAGCACTATATTTTTTCGAAAATATTTGGTATACCCTATAAACTGTAGTATTACAAATTTATACCTTTACCATGAAATATTGAACTATATTTTCAGTATAAAAGTCGAAACATTTGGTAAAAAGAATGATGTGATCATTGGCCACATAACTATTTCTTGGCAAGAACTAAGACAACGTAATTGAATTTTGAAATTAGAATACTTATTCATTTGTGAAAATAATGCATCTACATGACATATTTATTACAGTATCCAATTCGAATGGCGTTATTTGTAAATGTGTTTGGTAGAATAAGAATAAATAGGTTATAATGGATGTATCATAGCTGAAATAATTATTCATCAAATCAATTGTAAAATGCCAGATAATTAGGTTTATTCATATATTTTCGTTTTGGTATATACTTTTGTTCATACAAGTACATAAATAATTATGTAGAAATCAAATCCAATCTTGTATTTTTTTTTTTATATTTCATGTCCATATTCCGACTGAACGATGATTCTTTTTCAAAAACATTCCGCACCACAAACATGATTCCACTTTCATTTGTTTGATGGCGTTTTGCTATTGGTAGGTAGTAGCCCTGTTGACTAGTTTTCCGTCCTTACTCTTTGTAATAATCAAACCTTTATATGAGTTCCCTTCAAGTGTTAACATTTATTTAATGGTCATTTCAATAGATGAAATGAAATAGCACTGAGATAGCTTTGTGATCACACAAAAGGATAGATTGTTAAACAAATGATTGTTTTCTGCTTCAGGTAAAATTTGGAACTTATCTTCTTTTCAAAAAGCACACAATGTTATATAATCAGATTTTCGAAAATTGTATAATTTTAAGTAATAGTAAAGCTTCATTAACACATATTAAAATTACGATCGTTCCAACTTCAGATGTATATTTTTTTATTGATGAATGCATTGTTTTTTTTATTTTATTTCCTTTGCCTTATATATCAACAGTCATCTTTCTTAAGAAACATGAATCTAAGGCCTAGTATAAAAATTAGATTAAATACCTAAACCTTTGCCCCCTTTTCGTTTTGTTATCGGGGGGTTCTACATGATAATGTAACATTAAATAACGCTTGCAATATTCAAAACTCAAATTAAAATGATTTTTTTATAATTCTATTCTCCTGTTTTCATTTATCATAATCAGACAAACAACAGTACTCAAGATTTGTTTTTGCTCTTTTCCAATAGTAATTGCCTCGGGGGATTGTACACTTCATGTGTGCAGTTATTAAGAATTCACATTCATGATTGATCTACAATAGAAATTCGTTCATGTATAGCATTCTATATTGCATGGAAAGCCATGTACTATAAAAAATAGATGGAAAAAACCAGGTTTTTCATTGGACTAGAAGGGGTGAGTATGTTCTTAACGTCTATTAACTTTTAAAAGGCAAGGTTAAACAATCGTTTAAGCGATGAGTATGTGGTATGAAAATAGAAAAAATTAATATGTAGTGAAATGTGAATTATGTGAATCAAAGAAAAATAAATCCGAAACCTGCACCCAATTGTCTGTGGTTTATATTTTATCTGACATTAAATCAATTATAAAAATATAGCATGCAAGAAAACAATATTATTTTCAAATATCTAAATATGAACATTAGTTAATTGCGCATGCTCCATTATGATTATGTCTATACATTTGAACGCAACCAATATAAGATATCTCTCTTACATAGAATTTCAATTTTTTGTAAACATGAGAACGAAAGTAAAAGTATAATCCAATATTCCTGGTATACCTCTTTATCCATCATACATATTGTTTACTATTACATTCGATTCAAACAAATATGATAAAAAAAAAAAACACTTTTTAGTTGTAGATATGAATATAATATTAACTTACCGTTTAAAATTCCATCTGATATTGACTATAATTAAAAATGTACAATAGAAATATTTCATGCAAGGACGTATTTGAATAAGTTCACTTGTTAAATGTATGAGGTCTATTAATAGAAACATTACCGGATCTTTTCGAAACACTGATAATTTTTCCTATGATATTGGTGTATCGATCTTTAAATGTGTATATAGTTACATGGCCACACAGTACGCTGATCTGAGTGTTATATGTCCTCTGATTTGGATATAGCGATGAACAGTTCAGGATGCTATATATTTAAAGACTTTATTGGTTGAATTTCTGTTTTATCCATTATTTTATAATATCTATTAGATAGATATTTTCGTCTTTAAAAATACTAAATACAAGTTTACAGAGAAAGTATTTGGCTGTTTATTTGCGTAATCCCGTGTTGATACCATGAATTATAATTGTTGTCTCTTTTTCGTTTTTCTTAAAATAAAAAAGTAAAAAGTGTGCTCTCTATTTCATAAGTGCTTGTGACTTTTCGGTTAAATTTAAAAAAAAATGTAACTATGGACTCCAAAGATATCAAAACAGTGAATGATTGTTTTCTGCTTCAGGTAAAATTTGAAACTTATCTTCTTTTCAAAAAGCACACAATGTTATCTAAATAAGATTTTCGAAAATTGTTTAATTTTAAGTAATAATAAAACTTCATTAACAAATATTAAAATAACCATCGTTCCAACTTCAGATGCCTATTTTTTTTATTGATGAATGCATTGTTTTTTTTAATTTTTTTTCCTTTGCCTTATATATCAACAGTCATCTCTCTTAAGAAACATGACTCTAAAGTCTTGTATAAAAATTAGATTAAATATTATTTTACCTACACCTTTGCCCCCTTTTCGTTTTGTTTTTCGGGGGGTTCTACATGATAATGTAACATTATATAACGCTTGCAATATTCAAAACTCAAATAAAATTTGTTATAATTCTATTCTCCTGTTTTCATTTATCATAATCAGACAGTACTCAAGATTTTGTTTGCTCTTTTCCAATAGTACCCTTATGGAACTAAATTGTTTGCCGCAAACATGCAGCAGACTTGCAAAAAAAGTTTGCAGGAACACAGAAAATAGCGTTTGCAGATTTGTTCATGTATAGCATTTTATATTGCATGGAAAGCCATGTACTATGAAAAATAGATGGAAAAAAACAGGTTTTCCATTGGATTAGAAGGGGTGAGTATGTTCTTAACGTCGATAATTTTTTCAAAGGCAAGGTAAAACAATCGTTTAAGTGATGAGTATGTGGTATGAAAATAGAAAATTTAATATGTAGTGAAATGTGAATTATGTGAATCAAAGAAAAATAAATCCGAAACCAGCACCCAATTGTCTGTGGTTTATGTTTAACTGACATTAAATCAATTATAAAAATATAGCATGCAAGAAAACAATATTAATTGCAAATATCTAAATATGAACATTACTTAATTGCGCATGCTCCATTATGATTTTGTCTAGCCATTTGGACGCAACCAATATAAGATAACTCTCTTACTTAAATTTTCTGAAAACCTGAAAACGAAAATGAAAGTATAATTCAATATTCCTGGTATACCTCTTTATCTATCATACATATTGATTTACTATTACATCACTTCGATTCAAATAAATATGATAAAAAAAAACACTTTCTAGTTTTATATATGAATATAATATTAACTAACCGTTTAAAATTCCATCTGATATTGACTATAATTAAAAATGTACAATAGGAATATATCATGCAAGGACATATTTGAATAAGTTCACTTGTTAAATGCATGAAGTCTATTAATAGAAACATTACCGGATCTTTTCGAAACACTGATAATTTTTCCTATGATATTGGTGTATCGATCTTTAAATGTGTATATAGTTACATGGCCACACAGTACGCTGATCTGAGTGCTATAGGTCCTCTGATTTGGATATAGCGATGAACAGTTCAGGATGCTATATATTTAAAGACTTTATTGGTTGAATTTCTGTTTTATCCATTATTCTATAATATCTATTAGATAGATATTTTCGTCTTTAAAAAATCTAAATACAAGTTTACAGAGAAAGTATTTGGTCTGTTTATTTGCGTGATCCCGTGTTGATACCATGAATTATAATTGTTGTCTCTTTTTCGTTTTGCTTAAAATAATAAGTAAAAGTTGTGCTCTCTATTTCATAAGTGCTTGTGACTTTTCGGTTAATTTAAAAAAAAATGTTACTTTGGACTCCAAAGATATCAAAACAGTGAATGATTTGAGTCACACATACATAGATACACTATTTAGGACTACCTTATTACTCCACATATCTTAGAATTACTCCGCTATACTTGTTTAGTGAATAGAGGTTACAACATAATCAAATATACACGTACAACAGTCATGAATCAGCTTTTTAGATCTGCAACAGGACTGAGATGTAAGAATTGTTTCATCATTATCAAGTAGTCTTATTGTCTGTGGGTTCATAATTCAAATTAACATATGTTTTTACTGTTGTTGATCGCAACTTCGAATTTAGGAAGGTTTTTTTGTGGGCAATCCTGACACCCAACATGCCCAAAGACGTGTTATACGACACGACAAACCTTAAAATGTGCATTATTGGACTTATATACCGTCAAAAAATATAACTGTCTGCAAAAAAATAGCAAAATTTGCATTTTATTTTATGAATCATATTAAAGTGGGATATTCCTTTCTTTTACATTTAGATATAAATACGCTCTACGGCTCATTAATTATGTATGATGAAACTCGCTTATTAATTTTCAAATTAAATATCACTGTTCATTTACAGAAATGATATGAAGCAAGACACAATGAAACACGGTGTATGAAAAATACAAGTCCATTTGTCAGTAATTTATTTTATACGCGGAAAAACATATTATTCATTCAGATATTCAGAATAATTGGGGTTTTTTTTTCTGTTGTGTCTGGAAATTCAATTTTACTTCAAAAAATGAGAATCAGGATAGAATAGTAAACCCCTCCCCATTATAAAGTACGTGGTTGTCCGCCTATAGAAAATAAGAATATTTGGACGTTTGATAGAGAAAAGGGTATATACATGATAAATAAATGTACAAACACCAAGATCTGGTACGAAGAGAGCACAACATCGTATAGTACATGTAACACAAAAACAACTATTATCCATAGGTCAAAGCACGATTTCCAATACTGTGTGAACTAATAAAGGCAACAGTAGTATACCGCTGTTCGAAACTCATAAATCGATAGAGATAAAAACAAATCCGGGTTACAAACTAAAACTGAGGGAAACGCATCAAATATAAGAGGAGAACAACGACACAACAAAAACACAACATTAGAAATGTAACACACACAGAAACGAACTATAATATAACAATGGCCATTTTCCTGACTTGGTACAGGACATTTTAAGAAAAAAAATGGTGGGTTGAACCTGGTTTTGTGGCATGCCAAACCTCCCGCTTAAATAGAAACGTCAAACACAACACCAAAACGACAACATCACATGACAGGACCACAATACAAATAAATGGGAGAACATATAGGACAAAGAAACACGAATAATAGCTAACAAAAGGTACTAGGCTTAAAATTCAATACGCCGGACGTGCGTCTCGTCCACACAAGACCATCCAGTGACGCTTAGATGAAAACAGCTTGAAAGCCAAAACAAGTACAAAGCCGAAGAGCACCGAGGACCAAAACTTCCAAAAAGTTGCGCCTAACACGGCCAGGGTTTTCTGCCTGGGACAAGAACATCCTTATTATTTAGAATAATTTATAATTTTGCAAATAGTAAATTGTATATAATGACTATATAATAGATATACATGATAAAACCTAAGTGGGGACTAACTACAGAATAAAAACGGATACATTACATAAAACAACTTAATCCAACATATAAAAATACACAGCCGAGTTAGCAAAAGCATCAACGCACAAAGTGACGTCACATTTGAAATTCTAAAAAAACACACAAAGTGACGTCACATTTGAATTTGTAAAAATATTTCCCAAAAATAAGATAGGATTAGGATTGATTCAAGATTAGATTTGTAATACTGACATTACATTTATTAATTACAATGAAAATTACAATACTTATTAATATCAAATTGTGGTAGTAATTAGATAATAATTACTACGATTGTATACTTTTTGTAATACGTTTTGCATATTCAATTTATCTCACATACTGTCTCTTTATTGTAGCGATAGATAAACAAAACTTCCCATTATTATTTTGATAGTTAAAATGGTATTTGAGTCTATATATTAAAAGGATTATTTCGTCCTAAAACATATAAAAGATGGAAAATGAAAAAAAGTAAAAATTCCAATTGGCAACAACAAACGATCACTATTAAATAAATTAAATGTTTGGTACACTTTAGTTTGCATTTTAAAGAGGTCATTATTTTATGCTTTGAAGCATATTTTATATTAACATAGTATCGTCTGGGTTGATTCTTCCAAAAAAATACCTATCGGTTTGAAAGAAAATAATTCCATATATGTATATAAATTGTTTGAATAGTAAATAGGATAAACTGTATTTGAGCAATCATTAATCATAATGAATAATTTGTAATCGGTAAATGTATGATTACTGATTACAGCTTATTACGACTACATCATGTCTTGTACACGAATTAATTTTTATTGATACTGAAATCACGATGTCTAACTTACTCACATTTAGAAAATTTGGGGGCAATCCAAAGGAGAAAATTAATAATTTAATTTATAAGTATTCGAATCATACGTAACCTTTCGTCATATTCCAAAGAATGAATATCAAAGGGGTATAGCCGCTTTACACGAACAGTATTACGATCGTTCTCTTACATGGTTTAACGACCTTTCAGCAACATTCAGGATAGTATGATTCATACATTCGCCTCATTTTTACTTTTGATCATACTCTACCCTTGTACCAATTGAAAAACATAGCCAAAACTTAATATGTGATGTTCATTATTATTCCACCCATTATTTAATATACTAGTATTTTGCACAAACAGAATAGTTGTTACCCTTGTGGGATAATAAGACAAAATTTCAAGATACTTATCTGTAAGATATTATTCTTATGAGATCGAATTCATTTTTTCAATGGACCATTTGAGAGTAAAGTCATTGATATGAATGTGAAATTAACAAATACTATTTTAATATTTCATCTTTATTTCATTTTCTAATTGATTTAATGTACCTCAATTGATTATCGAATCAAACATGTTACAAAACTATTTCTCATTGTAAGTAGTACATGAAGTCTTATAATAATTTTTATCGGTAAAATGATGTGATATCATTTTAATACAATATGTATGTGTTTAGAAATAAGGTTATAATACTTTTCAAGCGCTACATTTGGTTTCTATGTGTTCGTGGGTAAAGCGAAAAGGTTAGTGTAAGTTAAAACAGTGATCATTCCCTTATTGCTAATTAAGTCACAAAACACGGAAAAATAAGTTTTGAAGGTGTATAAAAAATATGTGCTTGTAATACATTATCCACAATTAAAAAATGATAGGACGATAATTGTGTTATTTGGCCATCTTGCATTTAATCTTGGTATGAAACAACCCATCAGAGATATTCAGCTTATAATTTTATATACAGTCGCGCGTTTCGTCTTCAGAACTCGTCTATGCGCTCGAATCGAAATAATTAGAAGTTCGAATCAAATACGAAGTTTAAGAGCCTTACGAAAACAAATATTTCAAAAAGTTGTGCCAAATAAGCCTTAAGCAATCTATACCTTGGGGCATAAACACCTTAGTGTTTCGAATAGTTGAACATTTTATAAGCAATAAATTAACAGCATTAGAATCGAACCAGTTTTTGTAGAAACTCATCAAAGATAACAGGTAGCAATAATAGTCATATTTTGGCTGTAAAACGAAAACAAAAACTATTTTTCAAGATTTAGTTGTTTCTGTTGACTGATGATTGGGCTTTCTCGGTACTAGTTGGTTCATCTCAATGTTTTACTTACAACAAAGAGTTGAGGAAAACTTACTTATAAAAGCATTTTGAAAAATAAAACAGTTACATTTGACGTCAATTTAAAATGTTTAAGTACATATATGTATTTAGAGATATTTCTGGCCGATAAAACAGGTATTTCTAATTGAGATGCATTGACATGACAAATTAAAAAAAAATATAACTCCGTACATTCTTGTTAACTTGCTAAAGATTAAATGATCAGGACAACATGGACACGTGTTGTAAAACTATGATATTTTTCTTTGTATTTTTCTCTGTGCGTTCCCATGTGATATACATTTTTATAAATCCTAATACTTTCAAATGAAATGTATATAAATTAGAGTTGTTTTTATTTTTTACAGCACTAGGCCGATACCGATGCTGGTTGACTATCATTCTCTGTTGCTATCATCAGCTCTGCAGTCAATACTTCGTTACTTACATTGTTCATGATAAATTCGTACATATTTCAAATAGGTTAGTTCCTATGCATAGCTGTCAATGAGTAAAATATGTGGGTAGTTTTCAAATGAAAGCTTAAGAACATGGGATCACTGTAGAACCCTAGTTAAAAGATTTTTTTAATGAAAAAAAATATATATACAATTAAAATAGGAAGGTATACATGCCATGTTAATAGAGTGATTAAGCCAACACATTTTCAACTTAAGTGGACCATCCTACCTGCAGGCTAAATCATGACTTTTCGTTAAGAGAAATGTTTATACTTTAATTTTGGCCTGGTCGTAGAATCAAAATATGGTGAATTTAAAAAAAAATAAATAAACACAAAATGCCCATTTTAAACGGAATTCAGACTAGCAACAGTCAGAAAATACAAGACGGAACAACAACCGACTATCAATTTTTTTTCACATAACATGTACATCTAAAGACATATTCTAAATTTTACGTTTTTTTCAACGAATCGTAGTCAATTTGGTTTTTGATTTGAAAAAAATATCGGTTGCAAGTGGCAAATATTTCACTAGCCCATTGCATTTAAAGAAAAAGTTAAATGAAGGATTTAAGGGTGATCATATATTCTAGCAATTGAGGTTATATGGGATTGTGCCTTACAGAAACACATATGGACCCACCAGAAAGAGTGGTTGTAAGGCTACTTGTACAAGCAAAGTGCATGGCAATGTTCTATTACCTGACATCAGTCATCGGTTTCTTCAGATAATGATCGGTAATTTGGATAATTTTTACATTCCATTCCAAACCAAAAGACAAAATGAAAGAGTTTGTCCTGCTTTGTTTCATAAAAGATAATGGCCAAAGTAGATACAAGTATCTTGCCTTAGAGAGGAATAAATCCTACTTTGTAAAAAAGCACTCTGATTCAAACAAAAAATTCTCTAAAACTGACATTATCAAGATGCCTAATTTCTTGATTGACAACATACATGTTATGTTTGGAGGACGCGTTTTTTAACAACAATCGGCATTCCCATGGGTACCAACTGTGCCCCTCTTTTTGCCGACTTGTTCCTTTATTCATATTAGGCTGACTTCATACAGCAACTTCTGAGGAAGAAAGAAAAGAAGTTATCAGTATCCTTTAACTTTACTCTCCGCTATATATATAGATGATGTTCTCTCATCAAATGATTCAAAATCATGTGGAATTACGCATCTATCCCATCGAACTTGAGATAAAGGATACAACGTATACAGTTAAGTTTGCCTCATATCTTGACTTAAATCTGAAAATTGATAATGAGAGTCTAATTAAAAAAAAAACTTTACAACAGAGATGATATCAGCTTCCCAATTGTGAACTGTCCATTTCTATGTAACAACATTCCAACAGCGCCTGTATACAGAGTATATATATCCAAGTTGATACAATCAAAGGCTTGTATTTCTTATCTTAGAGTTCCAAATGATAAAGTTGAAATCATCTCTTCGTAAATTTTACGGACGCCATAACGAGTTGGTTGACCGTTACGGAATATCCGTTTCAAAAGATGATAGCGGATATGTTACAAATGTTAGTACTTCAATCCCGTCCCCTTTTCACGAATGTGACCTAACAAATTAGACGTATTAACGGGTTTGTACTAACAAGAGCAACATGACAGGTGCCACATGTGGAGCATGATCTGTGTACACTTCCGGAGCACCTGATATCACCCCCAGTTTTTGGTGGGGTTCGTGTTGCCTAGTCTTTAGTTTTACTATGTTGTGTTTTTTGTATACTATTGTTTGTCTTGTCTGTTGGTCTTTTTCTTTTTTAGCCATGGCGTTGTAAGTTTATTTTTTAGTTATGTGTTTGAATGTCCATCTGGTATCTTTTGCTCTCTTTTACACCCATCAGACCCTTTCCATTAACAAATACAAGTACACGTCAAATTATGGTGGTTGTATGTTTTACCCTTGCACGTATAAACAAGGTATTGAAGGATATCTGATGCCATAGGTCCCCAAAGAAAACCGGGAGCGAACCGTTTTTTTTTTCCTTTTGACAACCAGAGTCGTTGGGAAGTCTGATCACAGGTAAAGGAATATGAGAGTTCATCCAAACTTTTGTTTGTAGCATTGCACGTAGAATGTGATGTAAAAACGAGTTTTCACATGAAGAAATTCTTCCAACATAAGCATCCTTTGTGCTGCCAAATTTCACCTTAGGTTTGTTTAGATCATCATGTAGATTCCTGAACTTTCTTTTCTGACCATACAACGAAGCGACAAATGCACGTCCATTATTAACGGCGGTTTCTTGATCTGCAGTTGAAAAGCTTATAAGAAGAATTTGACATTTTCTGCACCCCTCTGCAAAAGTTTATATATGGAAATCCTACCTAGACCGAAAAAAGATGAACTTGTGTCGCAACCTGTCAGGGCATGGAAAGCTGGCAGTAGATTACAAATTGAAGGTCCAAGTGAACGAACATTTCATGGACTGGTAAGAAACACTATCCGTCTTTTAGATTTGCAAGTATAGACAAATAATGAACACAGAGCACTAATACTTCAGTGTCAGATTGTACAATAATACGACCTTTAATTCTTTTCGAGAACATTTATCATCTGCATACTACGTATGTAAAAGTAATCGAGTGTCTGCTTCTTCCTGTGTGCTGTATAAATCAACAGAAATTGACACACCGTCATTTGAATTTTTTTAACACCTCTTGGTTATTAAAAACACGCACCAGAATTAACACTGCGTCCCTTTCTAAAGTCGACTCTTCAAAATACCACTCGCAATGCTCACCAAGTATTCTGATCAGTGATTGTTTATTTTCTGCATTACACAGACACCTTTTTCCAATCTTGAATTGCTCTCCCTTCGATAACTTGATACACTTTTTGCGCTCCAAATGACTAAATACGACAGAGTCTTTCCGCAGCCTTGATTTAATGCTTTAAATCGTAGCGATTAAAAACATCAATTACATTTCCAGCATTGGGAAAAAATGTCAGCAGAATTTTGAGGTAGCTTTGAACAAGATCATTAAATGTGCTACATTTCTTGGCGTCCATACACTGAATAATTCCCATACCATCGCGTATAAAACTGTGTGTGATTTGTCATACATTGGAAGATTGAAAGAAGAGCACATTTTCGCTTTAAGGAGGTGAATTATATCAGATTTTCAACACTTCCACATTTTATCGTCATCGTGGAACAGAGCTGAAGATATGGGTGCAACAGCTATATACGATATGTCAAAATCCTGTCTACAGTCACATCGTCCCGAACATAGGAAAGAGCTAAAGCATGTCAAAATATTGTTTCTAGGTTTATATGTGCCTTAACAAAGTCGTTACATTTTTATTTTGAGGTCCTGGTCATATCCTCGAAGGTCTTGAGATACCTCGAAATAGGCTGTAGAAAACAGTCTAATTAAAGCAGCCTTCCACAAAAAATGTAATCATTTGGTTGCCACATTCTAGAGATTTGAAAAGATAATCCGGAACATCTTTTGGGGCTTGAATCCGTTTAGAAATATTTCTCAATGATTTAGGACGTTAAATGGATCGGTCATGTTTGAATGCACATACACAATGTACCTTATCAAATCAGAGACATTTTTCTCGTCTCATGTCATTGCCGTTGCCTTGGATTCTTTTCTTCATGTTCAGTGTGTGCGTCTGTGTGTAATACCGTTTTTTTTTCTTGTCAGTCCTGTGATGATGCTACAACCTCGGAATATTTAATGACAGTTTTCTCTGTAGCCATATCACTCCAGATACCATTACAGGCTCCAGGCTTTGTGTGATTGAAAATTCATCTGACAAAAAGGCGGATTTTACCGTTTCAGTCAGATTCAACATATCCAATATGTATGCTGGCGTCCACCTAACATAGTTTTTCTGGTTGGTATTAAAAAAGTATGGCAACATTGCAGGTACCGTTTGCAAATGTAGAAGCCACAACCCATTCCGTTCAGCCCTAATGATCCGTAAAAACAATCAAAAGTTGTTGATAGTTTTCAAGAGTGTGAAGTGAATTCTTCAAACAATGGTACATATGTGCTTTAAAAACAGAAAAGAAATCTTCAATACCTTCAGTACTTTTGCATGTTCCAGCAAATGAACTGCGACAGTCAAAGAAAGCTTTCCGCACATTTGGGTCAATACTGTTTAAACGGTTTTTGTCTTTGTACCAACTGAAGAATGCTTTAAACAAAAGAGCAATGGAAACCTTATAGGTCAAAGTTAAACCTCGAATACCATCATTAAACAGTTTGCTAACAAGAATCGATCTAATCTACTGTATTTGGAGTATAAACAAGTCAACAAGTAATTATATAAGTCATAAAGCCCAGGTGATGCCCATTACTTACCAACTGTTTCTATAAAACAAGAAAGCCCATATAATCCTTCGAGTCTTATAATGTGTGATTGAAATCATATGTCATTGACATTTACACCAAATAAAAATTCAGATTTAACCTCTAATAACCTTTTATCCAAACCGGTCCAAAATGGAATAATATGTTCAGTGCTTTCTGGAAAAAATGGATTCGAATTTAAGTTCTATCTTGAAACAAGTCGCAGAAATACCAAAGACATATATCTAGGTTTGCCATTAAAACAGACAAAATCTTTCCTTAAGCATTAGAATTACAAGGAGGTCCATATCGTTCTATTGGCTTGTCGAACGTTAAGCATGTCATAAGATTGGAATTAGAATCCCCCAACGCCAAAGATCTTTATAGTCCTCGTTTTACCTTAATGGAACTTATATGGGCGTTTGATGAGTCCTTTCGATACTGAAATACAGGTCTAGTCATTGTGTGAGATGTATTTTTTACCATCGATTGTCTCCCTCCTGTAATATACTACCACTTTCTTCAAATGCAGCAATACCATAAGGTATACAGGACATGTCTTAGATTCTGCCTATGTCATAATTCTTCAAAGTAGGATGCACAAAAACCATGGGAATTTAGATTTTTAATAGATTGTTTGTGCCGAACTCAATTGTAATGCCAAACAAAGATGAAATGGGGTAAAAAGATTTTTGTTTTAAGCAAAAATGCATTCTCATATTGCCACGACCTTAAACATTTTTGTCGGCAGGAAGTTCAGAAGCATTATCATCACTATTTTCAAGATATATCATCAATTATCAACAACAAACATTTCATTAGTAAGCAAGGAGTGTGTTGTGTTGAATATGCCAAAGATATTTCAAATGGAAGTTTCATTTGATATTTGAAAGGACTGCATTTGACTACGAAGTATTGAAGCAGCTACGTGCAATGTTTGATCTTCACTTAAAGTTGCTTTCTCAACCTCTGTGTCAATTTCGGACAGTTTCCATTCAGATTTTAGAGGGATAGCTGCTTGGATGGCTTCAGAAATCGTATATGAACTACTGAACATTATATTATATCTACCTTGACCCATTCTGTGCTTGAGTAACATTTGATTTTCCATAATGTTTTTTTCTAACCTACGCTGTAATTTGACAGTAGTGCACTTAGTTTTCAAATCATGAGGTAGAAAGAAACAGAATTTTCCAAACGAAAAGACATGAAAAAGGCTTATGTGTGAAGAAGCAAGGCTTCGTTCGTGTCATTAACTAGGCAACGAAAAGCCTCATCATGTTCAGAAATATCTTACTCATCCATTTATTCTTCTTTACCATACCCATCGTGGAGTCTGCGGTACATGTTATCTTTCTTGAATTTACAGCATTGATAAAGTTGTACTTCCCTTTTGCAGTTAGAGAGAGGGCAGTTTTTCACATTTGAAATATGACATATAATGCAACAATTCCAGTTGTTTGAATCACGGCTTATTTTTGCTCGCGAAGAAGTAAGCTTCATTAGACTACTAAAAGTAGACATAATCCGGGAATAAACCCTATCCGCTTCATCTGAATGATGATTTTATCTATTATTTGCATATTTGTTATTAGTGAGAGATTTTAATAAAAATATCAAAATGATATCTTCAAGTAGGTCAACCATACTATGTCATACTAATTGTAGGATTTATTGACATTTCAAGACATTGTTTTTTTGTTTGTTTTTTTTTTTTTTTTATCTCAAAAACGTTAATAGATAGGTATAAACGAGTCAGGAACTTTGGAGGCTCTTATTCAATTTACACACGGCAGTGTGTGTTTATACATTGAACAAGAAAGTTTGTACAAATATGTTTTTAATATTATTTTACTAGAACAAAACTCAGCGACCGCATGTTTTACTTTAAATTCAGGAGATAGATGATGATAAGCCTGAGTTTCGGCCGCATTCTAATCATAATTTATATAAGTCCATGTCGACGTCAGACATCTCATCGATTGTAAACGGTATGTCATTCCATCTCCGACAATCTATGAATTTATCATTTCCAATGTCAAACACTTTAGTGTTTTCTTGTGACAAGGCAAGTATTTCACATTCTTGGTAAATAAAAATAGAGCCCCAGTCATGCCCGCACTCAAGACCATGTGCCTTACAACGCTTATCCCAACCGTCGATTATTCTCTTTCTCTTTTTTGGTAATTCTTTTTGATCAACTCGTCTCAGTACTTCTTTATCTAAAACGATATAGAATTTCTCATTAACGTGTCGCATAAAATTTCCATGAGTTATTAAAAATCCGCAATATTTACAATGGACTGAATATAACGCTGGCCGACGCTGTTTGATTTTTAAAGTTTTAGAGTTTCTTTCTATCTCTTCCCTCTGGTAAATATCTTGCTCAGCAGTGGATATGTCAATATCAAATTGACAGAATTCTTCAATGGCTTTCGTCATTAAGTACTGTCTCTTGATATTTTTCTCCTCTAATTCAAATTCCCCTAACGTACCAACATGGATTTCTTTGCCCTCATCAATTTGGCGAACTCGCCCTACAAAAATAAGTTATGTTTCTATAGTTTTATTAAGTAAATGGTTAAAAACATAGATACATAGAGTTCTTCTTATAGATACATGAAATCTGAAGATAGTTTTGGCATGATGTAAAGTTTAAACTTAAACAAAAATGAAAAATAATTTTATGATGCTAGGCTAAGAACAGGTTACGCACGATGAAAATTAGCACAAGTATTTGTAAGTACGATTTTATAATAAATACTTAATTTAAATATTCATTTTGGATTTTTTAATAGATAGCGACATAACAAGTGACTTTATGCACTCAAACATGTAAAATGTCAACGAGATTATTACCCTAATAGTTTTTTATCAAAATTCTCTCTGAAGTTTTCTTTCTTTGCTTTTCCATTCGACTTAGTTGAACCTCAATTTTGTTAACCTCTTAATTTTAAAAATAATAAGTAACAGATAAATATTTACCTCGCATTTGCAAGCTGCTTATTTCATTTGCTCGAAACCTGTAACGTATCATCAAGTTACATAGTGGAATATCCAATCCCTCAGAAGCAACCGACGTTGCAACAACACATAAGTGTTCACCATTTCTGAAATTTTCCAAGACAGCCATCTGTTGATCAGTTGGAAGGCCTTTTAAATATATATAAAAAAAATCAAAGTGGTAAATATTGTCTTTGAATTGGGCATTTTAGTTGTTGCAAAGGAAAAGAAAAAGCTAAGTGACAGAACATATTAAAAAGTGGCACATATATTACTTTTACTGTTAAGTCTGTTTTTTTGTGATTTACATTTGACGTGACTCAGTACTTATGTATCCCGTCATACTTTGAACCACACAATTATTTTATTTATTAATATTACTTTTACTGTTAAGTCTGTTTTTGTGATATCCATTTTACGTGACTCTGTATTTATGTATCCCGTCATATTTTGAACGACAAAATTATTTTATGTCTACCTGTGCGAATTTCAAACGCGCAATTTTACGCCAGTACTTAAAACCTTCCATCCTTTATGGGTGGATTTTACATAGATAAATAAAATCGTATAATATAAGCAAAATGAGGATGTTAAATTTGATGTATGCCTTTTTGTGCTTCTTCGTTACATTTGTTTGTTTTTATAGTGATTAAGATGATAACACAATGTTAACTGCTGTACCCCTATTTTTGACATTTTTAACTATTGTGTCTGTTTGTTTTGTCACGCATCGTTGTCAATATAATGGAATTTGATGCGACTGTCATACAAGTGAGAGGTTTAGCTAGCTATAAAACCAGGTTCAATCCACCATTTTCTACATAAGAAAATGCCTGTACCAAGTCAGGAATATGACAGTTGTTATCCATTCGTTTGATGTGTTTGAGCTTTTGATTTTGCCATTTGATTATGACTTATATCTAGAAATTGACTATGCGGGTCGGTTGAAAATAAAACTTTACGACAAAAGAGATGATTTCAGCTTCCCAATTGTGGATTTTCATTTTTAAACCAAGAGTTCAAAATGGTGAAGTTGAAATCATCACTTTGTAAATTTTACGGACGCTATCACGAGTTGGTTGACCGTTATGGAATATCCGTTTCACAGATGATATCGGATATGTTCCTTATGTCGTAACTACAATCCCGTTCCCTTTTCACGAATGTGGCCTACCGAATTAGACTATTTACCCCTATTTGTGACATTTTTACCTGTTTTTGTTTGTTTTGTTCACACATCGTTGTCAATATAATGGAATTTGATGCGACTTTCATACAAGTGAGAGGTTTAGCTAGCTTTAAAACCAGGTTCAATCCACCATTTTCTACATAAGAAAATGCCTGTACCAAGTCAGGAATATGACAGTTGTTATCCATTCGTTTGATGTGTTTGACCTTTTGATTTTGCCATTTGATTGGGGACTTTCCTTTTTGAATTTTCCTCGGAGTTCAGTATTTTCGTGATTTTACTTTATGCATAATCGATTATTCGGTTCCTTACAATACGTAAATCTGCGTGGGTGTATCTCACAGTAAAAGTGATTATGCCTTATAGAGGAAAAGACATAAGCGATTAAATTTATGCATTCTTTACTCACAAGGAAGTATCAAACGTATAATGAATTAGTGATGGACTTTTGAACGTGGTTCAAATTGCGTTATCTCTCCTTTACCACAATAAATATCGATACAAAAGTAATTAATCAATAAACAATTGCCATATTTTTGCCAGATACGTCAGGCATTTCGAAACTATGATAGAAAGTAAACAAAACACCACTATAGTCATGTTGGAGGGATTGGGTTTCGTTAACTCAAGACTTTTCAACTCGAATTAAAGCATGCCTAAAATGATTATAGATTAAAAATAATAATTCGAAAGGTGTGTACCGAATGTCGCTTAGTCCATCTTTGTCTAGTAAAGGACACTCTTTTCTATTGTGATAAATGTTATGACACAGTAAATCAGTGAATGTACAAAAGTGACATATCAATGATAAATCATGTCAACAGAGGAATGTTGATAACTAGACTGGTTATTCCATCAATTACAAAAGCAGTGGCATCCATCCAGTGGTTGTAAAAAAAAACATCATCAATAATACTAGAATATCAATTTTCTATGCCAGACGCGCGTTCCTAAACAAGACTCACCAGAGGACTTCGAATCAAAACAGAAGTGAGACCAGATCAATTAAAGAATTGAAGAAAATTAAAAACAAAAGATGAAAAAATTAGCAATAATCTGGCTAATGCCATCAGTGTTTGGGGAAGAAAAACCCGTTTGCATTCATTTTGAATGATTAAAAAAGTTTTATTCACAGTAAGTACAACAACGATGGCTATCAATATTATTTCATGTGAACAGAAGCGTGATGACTACTGGGCTGGTTATACCTTCATTAAATCTCATAAAAAATACCAGTATTAAAAAGTATAACAAAAAATAAAACAAAACAAAAAAAAACTAAAAAACCGAACCACAAAGTACTTCCAAAAAGTTGAACTCCATAAAAAGCTTACAAAATGAAACGTTATCCGCCCAAAAGAACGAGTGAAAAATAACTTTCATATTCTGCACTTGGTACAGACATTTGCCAAAAAAAAGGTGGTTAGACAAGGTTTTATTGCTAGCATAACATCCAACTTGTATACAAATTTTGTAGACAATCATTGTAAACTAAAAGAACAAATTTACAAACAAACGTAGAAATTGGATCCAGATAACGTTGAATAAATGTTGAATTGAAATGACTTATAAAAATTTAAATAATTCGTTAAATCACGCTTTTTTGTTAATTTGCCAGCCGTGAGCAAGCATCAACCCTAGTGATCTAATGCATTTGATTATATATATATATATATATATATATATATATACATATATATATATATATATATATATATAAAAACTTTTTAGTTTAAAATGTTTAAGGTTGACGATTATTTTTCAAGGGCGTTTTATTTGATTATATTCAATAATGATTGCCTAAAAGTTATTTGCTCAAAACCAAATTGCTAGTATTTCATGTATATTTAGGATAAGAATAAATTCAACAATATATTCAAAAGGTAGATTCTGCAAATTTAATATATAGTCTGGCATTTCAAAATCTACTATTAAATGAAGGAGGCAGGCATTTCGTAACGGGCCACACACAGAACCTTCAACGAGTTGTTTTAAGTGATTTGGCAACTTTAGTAACGGGAAGAGAGCATGAAAATTCCCTACAGCAGATAACATACTTGAAGTTCATATTCTGACTAAACATATATTGCATTCAAACATCCAGCCCAGTCAAACGACCACTCTCTCTTGCAAAGGTTTAAAACATTTGTAAACTAATGTCGGGTTGATTCACTAGTAATGCCAGATGAGAGAAAAGAAGTGATGACCACATGAGTATTTTGTTACCCTTATTTACTTATGATCATAGAAACATAAACCATAAATGACTTTTACCTCCTTGAGTTATACATTTGTGTGATCCTGTCAGGTATGTGCTTCGGAGATAACCAGGCAATATATCCTTAAGAGCTATTGCTGTGGCTCTTGTTTTAACAAATATTAGAAATCTTGATTCTTCTTTGCGTTTTCTATATTCGCTCTCTAATAATTCAATAACTTCTTTAACATCAGGGTTTCTTTCGATATTTCTTCCAATTTCCCGGATATCGACAAAAACGTCTGTCAGAAATTAAGATTTATACTCAAATTAGTTTTTAATACTCATAAACCCAAAACCCCGAAAAAAAATAAATTTATTAAACATGGCGACATATAACTCAGTTCAACAACTTCCATTGGTCTCTGGTAGATATTTGCGCTATAAGCAATCATATCACATACCTTGATTTTTACATATTTCAAGCTTTGCATACAGTCTATTTCGTATAATGATTATTGTTTCACCTCCAATCCAGAAAATATCTCATAAAACATATCATTTAGCCTGTAGTTATGGTAGTATGCACAGTTAGATTGAGATTTATCTCATTGGCACTCATACCACATCTTTGTATTATTTCTATTAATCAGTTCATTTATGTCATACAGAAGTGACAGTTATTTTACCAATACAAAATGTCAATAAAGCAATACTGTTGTTTTCATTGCTTTTTTAATAAATACGATAATGATTATTTGCAGTAGTTAATTACCTAAATAAACTCGTATTGAATGATCAATTAAGATGTAGATACTATTTGAGATTTTGTTTTTTTAAATATCAGAAATTTAAAGAAAGCAGATAATTTGAAACTTACGTAAATGACTGATTGTTTCATGTATATCATAAACCCTTTTTATTACCTTTTAGTTTATTGACAATTTCAGTCTCCTCTTTCGTTTTTGCATTTTGACTTGCAGCGGACTCAACTGCGTATCCTTGTGTAATAACATTACAAACTTGATTAATCTCCAACAATGAATTTACTTCAAGACATTCTGTGTATAGCTTAAAAAGATAACGAACATACCAAAAGGGCAATAAAAACAAAAAACGTATGTCGAAACATAAAAACAATATTCAATTACACCACCCCCTAAAAAAGTAACAACAAAAACACGCAATTCGAAAACACATAACATAAAACAAAAAAGATGTCAAACAAACTGGGGAAATTCGGACGATTTGCCAATAATTCAGCAGTTCCTGTTGCATCAATCTCAGCCGTAATTTTTTTTACTGTTAACTCTCACTGTTTAGTCATATCAGATGATTTGTATCAATATATTGGCAAATTGCCCCATGACATATAAAAGTTTATGGCTCAATGTCGGATGAAAAATCGCTTTAATCATACTTGACCTAATGTGAATGTAGGAGATGAAAACATTCTTCTAAGACCAAAGTAATGACCAGAGTCACTGGTAGATACAACACAGACAAATTACAAGAACATAGGTAGAAACAATCACAAAAAGTAACACCGACTGTGATGGAAAAGTAGTTCCGTCGTATGCCCAAGCAATTATGTACGTTCATTCATCACCTATGAAAATCTACTAAAAAATATCTACCCATTTGATTTCTTATATCTAAAGAATAAACTAGTAATGAAAAATCAATATTATTAAATGTTTCTCTGTACCTCTAAGTGTCTGAAACATGCATGTAGTAGCCTTGGTACAGCTGGATCTTTGTGTAATACATGTTCTACTGCATCTTTGGTTTTTACAGTCCATTGGATGTAACGGATTTCGGTCCTTTCTTTCGGGAGATTACTTAATGCTTCATACAGGTCTCGACAATCATCCATGTGCTCGATAAGAAAGTTTGAGACTTGAAAAAAATATGTAAAAGAACTATAATTATAGGAGTTACTGAATTTTATAAACAAGTGATCAGTTTATGCATTGTTGGTAAAATTCGTTGGTTACGGACCTACCCCTTTTCCATTAACATGATTAAGAAAAAAAATATCTTCAACATAAATTTATTTTCCCTTTAAATGTTCTTGTTCCTACCCATACAATCCACACCAACTGTAGTTTATGCGTCCTGTTATTCTTCCTTTATTTTCAACAAGCATAAGGAAATATCCTGGATATAATTATAATGAAAAGTCTGTTGCTCATCTCGGGCATATTTCATGAACGACATTTCCATAAATATCATACAAAGTGAGGACATTTATAAAATATAAACACATGTTAACCTTTTCGTTTCTGTATAGAATTGTACGATCAACAACCGAATTATGAAGGAATGTCTGATTATCACTCTTCAGTTGATCAAACTTTTGTTACGTCTGATCCTGATTATTGCTCAATCTTTTTTAGAATAGTTCGCCTCTCTTGTATAGCGAATTTAGAAAATAAAATAGGTCGAAGATACCAAAAGAACATGTCAAAGAGAAATAGACATCGTAATAGCTAAAACAAAAAAACGAAAATAAAAAATCAACCCTCAAAACACCACACACAAAACTAGACTAAGCAACACGAACCCCATCAAATATTGGGTGTGATCTCAGTTGGGAGTATTTAGTTGACTCAAACTAATGTCACCCTTTACATTATTTAAGTGTAGTCTACTAAGAAACGAATTAAAACGAAATTCTTATTTATTGATTGAAACAACAATAAACACATAGTTGGTGGTTGTGTAATTTTACTGTTTTCAGTACATTTAACAATTATATATATTTTTTGTTAATAACCTTTGGATTTTTGCATCGATCACCACTGAAGAGACATTTATTATCGAAATACACATCTGATGCAGTAAAATTTGTTAAATAAATGTTATTAAGATATGAAGCTATGAGATATCACCTCCAAATGAAACCCCCGAATTAACTCTATTGAGCGATTAAAGGGTCTGTCACTGCAGTTAAAAATATATAAGTGGTTTTGGAAGGGGATCATAACAGTTTTGATATCTTTAAAAATGACGATATATAAGAAGACGGGACACGTCCAATGAGATAAGTATATGAAGTTCTGTAAGGTAAATGCCAATGTCTAGTAACTATAATTGCGTCTTCATAAATAAAACAATAAAAAAAAAACAGATAAACAGTGACTTGAGTTAACAAATATTTTTCAATCCGAATTATAACATTTGAGTTTATGACTTTTTATCAAAAGAAATTTGTTTATTGCAATACCGATAAACAGAAATTTGACATTCAACGTTTGTAAGGCTACTTATTACATGTATCTCTTACAATATGAATATACCTTTCCGACAATTGAACATATTTTCCACAAAATCCATTGCTCTCATGATTATTTTCTTCAAAGGATCGTCTTGGCGTGGATTCGAAGTAATTAATACTGGAAGAAAAAAAATATTTGTTTTCTTTTGCCTGCCATATATACTGAATTTCCTTTCTTTTTCATTGTTAGCAATAAAGCGGACTATTTAATGTTCCATGTAACATAAGATAGGGTCAACCAACAAATTATATGGAAAATGCTTTGAATACAATATATTGCAATTGAAAAATGCTTTTTTTTTCATATAATATGTTTCATTTTTCAAATAAGCTTGTTTTTCACCATATATATATATCAATGCTATAATGATTACATTCATTGAATACATTGATGTACACTTTTCGAGTAGCTAAAAAGGTCCTTGTGATAACATTTCGACCAAACAATAAGGAAACAGGAAGTAGTAATATTTGATTATATAAGCATACTAAGTACATTTAACAAAACTTACTGGTATATTGTTTAGAAACTTATTTGTGTCCTGTGTCCAACAAGTTTTCTAAAAAAAAATTATTAGATCCGCTTACTACCAAATGTTTGTAAAAGTCCTCGATAGTAAACGTTTGGAAGTTTATAAATCGAAAAGACCTTCATAGAACAACCATTACTGACAAAGGGAAACAGTTGTCTGAGTGATTTGCTACTTTAGTTTCAGTACATATCTTACTTACATAAATTACAAACAAAATGTATCATTTAAATAATATATTCAAGTTCTCTTACTTTTTTCAGGAATAGTTGTGTACTTCAGGAGTTCTTTTTTTTTAGTTTGACAATAGACAGCTTTGAAACCGCTAAATTTGTCATCACGTTTCGTAAGTGATGTTTGGCAGATAGTACATCTGTTGCCTTGTTTGTGCCTGGCGATGCTGTTAAACCCAATATCTTCAAATAATCAAGCATATAGATAAAAATAAACGGAGTTTCTTAATATAGTATTGTAATGCTCATATTGTTTATGTTTCCAAGCATTTGATTAAGGTATAACATGTTCGAAGCAACTATGTAGGGCATATTTTTATCCCGTTTTCTTGAGCCGAATAGCACATATATTTTTAACGGAAAAGAATTGTGTTTTACATGTTTTATTTTAGTTGATTTAATAGTAATATTTAAAAAGCGGAATTATAGTTAAAAACTCCAGAGTCCCGTTACTTGCAAAGATTTTGTTATAATCGAAGTAAACACAATTATATTGTCAATTATGTACCAGTGAAAAAGATGTAGTAGTAATTTGTCACTAACTATTCTAATGTCAATGCTAATAGGGCGAAGTTTTATGTCAACTAACATATTCATTTACCTGAGGTAAAGATGAAATCTTTTCTCCATATTTGGCCTTTCTATAATATGACATCAATTCGTTATAGTTACTTTTATCGAACGTGTGATGACATTCATCGAGGACAATCAAAGTAAAATCCGCTATTGAGACCTTAGCTGTTGCTTTTTCTGTTAAACGATTACTAAGGGATTGTGGAGTCAAAAAAATCAAGCTTGAATTCTTTATTGTGTTTACAAAATAATCATTGTCATCTTCTTCTGCTTTCCATATCTTAATTTTCGCCTTGAAAATAAATAAAAATGAAATATATATAACTTTTTTAATGTGCCTTTAATTTTGGATTAATACATGTTAGGAACATAGACAAGTGAAACAATAATTTGAAAACGTGCATTTGTTATTTCCGAAAGTTTGGATTACATACTATGGTGTTTAGAAATTAGGTTTTTCAAATCAAAATGAAGCATATTGGGCACGTTGAGTTAACTCAGCAATATCCGTTTTTGGCCCAAGTATTATCAAGCATGACATGGCCAATGATATCAAAACAAATAACTAATACATATTCACCGTCTGCATTTTCATATGGAGTTGAATATGAGGAAATGACACGAAAATATACAAAACATCGTATATGACATTAGATGCTAGTCTATGTGCGTGTACACGTAATATTTTTTTTACAACAAAATATAAGACTTAAGGATTAGGAGTCCTCAATAGATGTGTTCAACTCCGCCACATTTTGTATATGCCTGTCCTAAATCAACAGCCTGCACATCGTTAAGTGTCGTGGGATACTGTATATGTTTTAAATAAAAGAGGTCGTGAGTTTTTTTAGATTGATTTGTTTTACATTTTATTTTAGCGTCTTTTATATCTGGCTATTATCATGGGTTTTGCTCGTTGTCAAAGGCCGTACAGTGACCTATAATTGCAAACAAACTTCAAAGTCATCTGGTCTGTGGTGGAAAGTTGCCATAATGACATTCATACCGCATCTTCTTGTTTGAAATTAAGAATGTTTTTCTTATTTCTAAACTGCTGTATAAAGTGTTTCGAAAGGAAGTCTGTTGGAAGCAGTAGTTCAAATGTTTAAAGGTCACCATCACGAACTAGTGTATGTGGCTATCTTTATACTTTTTTTCATATGTTGAATCGTGCAAACCAATAAGGTTTAATTAAACCCGCAGGCTAGTAAGTTGTCCTTAATCATGCATTAAATGCATGATTATCATTTAAAGCTTATTGAACATTCAAATTCCAACAAAATGATCTAGTTTATAACTGGATTACTAGTACTTGGTTTGTAGTCCTTGGCAAGATCCGAGTACCACACAAACTGGTGTATTTCTAGCGTTGTAGCAAATAACGCTGTCAAGACAAATGATTTGTGCTTTTGAAATGCATATTCTTGCTGAATTTTTTTTTTTATATAATCTATTATATTGTCTAATAATGTTTATATCCTGTTATCACTGTTGAGTGTACTTCTCTTGGAATGAATTTAAGCAAAAAGTCACAGATTGAAAATTAAAATCGAAAAACACAACAGGAGGTTCAGCTAAATATACAATTCATTTACCTGATAAAACAGCGTCGAAAAAACACTACATGCTCTTTCATATTGTTGTCCTAAGAGAATATTTGTTCTGTTAATAAATGCAACCTTTCCTGTAAGAGTACATTGAATGATTGCCAATAAATTGATTTAATGGAAACGAAATAGCATTGATTATTTATATACATTAAGCATGTTAAGTCTCATTATATTGGCTCTTTTTAATCAAGAATATTGATTTCTTAATTTTAAAATTGAGAATTGAAATGGGGAATGTGTCAAAGAGACAACAACCCGACTAAAGAGCAGAAAACAGCCCAAGGCTACCAATGGGTCTTCAACACAACGAGAAAATCCCACAACCGGAGGCGGGCTTCAGCTGCCCCTAAACAAAACTTTGTACTAATTCAATGAAAATGAACGTCACACAAAACTCCAAAACATAGAAATGAACTAAAACTGAAATTTTTTTTACAAAACTAACAAAGGCCAGAGCCTCCTGACTTGGGACAGGTGCAAAAATGCAGCGGGGTTAAACAAGTTTTGTGAGATCTCAACCCTCCACGTATACCTATAACCAATGTAGAATAAACAAACACACAGCAATACGCACAGTAAAACTCAGTTTAAAAGAATTCCGAGTCCGATATCAGAATAGGTAACAAAAGAAACTAAACAAAATGACTATGATACATACATTAACAAAGCACTTCTAGCAGTTACTGACATGCCAGCTCCAGGCCTCAATTAAACTGATTGAAATATTATGTCTTCATCATATGAAAATCAAGCACAATCCCTCCTGTTGGCGGTTTAGTATCATACCATCATACAATATATGAGAAGAGAACATAACCCGTATCATGGCACCAACTGGTTTTAGAATGAATGTGTTTATTTCCGATGCAAAGATCCTATGAGTGAAGCAATATTAATACCAAAATATGCCATCTTTAATGACCTGATAACAGTATTGTAGCTATATCCCTTCTGAATGAGTCTGTTTAAAGGTTTGGTTAGCTTTTGAGGTGAATGCCGACATTCTTGTGCTTTGTATATAGAATATTACTATACAAGATTGGATGTGAAATACCTGAACGTATTAGATGTCTGCATGTTGATTTATATTTACAAATGATGTCCTAGTACCGATGATAAAGTTCACTAAATGTTTTGACTAGTTTGTGAAATTGAAAACCCTGGTGTTGTAATTTTTCAGTAATATAGAGATTTCTGACGTTCTTTCGTTAAAATCATATACGTTGTTACATACACGAGCGAATCTACTAAGCTGAGGTATATAAACACCATAAGATGGTTACAAGGGAACGTCACCATCTACAAATGGATAATTAACAATAGGAAATTAAAAATCATCTCTTTTATTCTAAACTTTTGTATTCCCGTTAAAGATATAGATATCAAGATCCAGGAAATCGCAGTATTCATTGTTAGTATTAGTTTTATGTAAAGTCAGTTTAATGTACATACTGAAGTCGTCATTATTGAGAGCCAATATATCATCCAAATATCTAAAAGTGTTATCAAATTTTTGTATCAGATGTTGTTTCGATGGGTCTTTGCTGATTTAAGTAATACTATGTAACTCATAACAATACAGAAACAGGTCCGCAATTAGAGGTGCACAGTTACATTTGTGTAGTCTTCATTGGAATTCCTTTGAATTGTTTTTTGATGTCTTAGAATTTTACAGACATTAAATTATCGATGCTTACTTTGATGTGTTTTATTAGAAAATGAAGCATAGAAAGGAAATCACAGAATAATTTCTTCTATAAACAAAACAGAGGTAATATTTGTAGGAAAGGTGTTAAGTAATTGGTCAATTTATATTATCATCATTTTTCGACATTTGCTGGGAAGAGGTCAAATATTAATTTTGAAAGGCTTTTTATCTACAAATTTATTATTTATTGCTAGAAGTACTTCATACATCTTACCATCAGGATTATTAATGAGATGATCTTCTATGATGTGGAATGCTATATAAGTCTTTCCCGAATTCGTACCAGCGCATATAATAGTATTTTGTCCTGCCAAGGCTATCACGGCAAGTTCTTCCTGGTACTGTCGGAGACTTACCAGACAAGGTTTTCTCTCTGTAAATAAACGATGTAATTGGAAAAACGAAGAAAAAAAGATAAACGTACAATCTATCCGCTCGTTTGAAAAATGACATGGGTATTTGTATGTGTCTTATATATGAAACAGAATAATGGCAAAAAGTTCTTTCAAAATAATTTGACAGCCAAAGATGAAACATAATAAAAAAATACAAAGTTTTGGGTTGGCCATTTTTCCTAAAAATCTTGTTTTTCCTTTTATCGTTTTCTCTTTTATGTGAGAATACATCAACTAAATCATTGGACGTAATTCCCGGTAATTCTGTTCCTGAGGGGATACATTTCTAGGCAGAAGTAATGACACATGTCTAGTTTATATTTCTTGCGTCACAATTCAGGGGTATGAAAATGCTTTCCTACAATGATTTTTTATTGTCTTTCTGTTACACTATTTGTTGCTAATTTGAATCCTATAATGTTAGCTGCCAATCTTAAATACAAGTTACGTAAACTAACTTTACATTAATTTTATTGACACAAACTCTGAATTTGCTTTTTTGTAGGTTAATTCGAAATTGAATGGAGTATTCGTACGTTATGCTAACATTTAACGTTACCTTCCACTGAATAATAAGTAGTAAAAGGTAACGTTATAATATGGGATGAAGATGGGTTTATAAATCTACAACACCCTAGATAAACGATGTTAAAATAAAGAGCATTTGAATATTTTGGTCTTCCAACTGTTTTTATTCTAGAGCCATGGATGAGCTTAATGTATATGAAACATGCGTCTTGTTTACAAACTTATAAGCCTGGGATATTGTATGAGATTTATTATGCTCTTTAGATATACCTTTCAAAGAAACTATCAAAACCGACTTAATCGTTTTCAAGTACATCGAAGTTGATTATTCAGATTTTCAGTAGAGTAAACCGAACATACACAATACTTTACAAAATATAAATTACAAATGCAACCTGTTATGTCAAGGAAACATTCACATCTTTCTTTTCCAACGTGGAGGGTATATGCACCCCGTTCTGCCTGTGTAATCTTTGAAAAAATGAGTTTGTGAGCCTGGAAATTGGTATTATTCACATGATAACATAAATTTGCTCGGGTGACTTCTTTGTCAAATAAAATTACTTTGCCGTTCTTATACCATTTTGCTTTATGCTCAGGTCCTGTAAGTAAGCACTCTAAAGTCACGCTGACACCCTCTACACATCTTAAATCTTGAAGAGTTTGAATAAACCTGACTGAAAGAATAAAATTTATAGTATAAATGCACATTTAAAACACGTTTTGGAGTAACATAGATTGCAGTGTCTGAAACCATTCTTAAATCAAAGCTATATGCCAATAGGGATTTGTAGCTAATTTAATTAAAACTTGAAAAGTAACCAGCACTACAAGCAAATGTTCAAAGATTCAATTATAACTTAATGGCTTGTCAACGATTCAAATGATAAATAGGCCTATATATATCTTCTAAATAATGTATAAAAATTCATAAGATATATTAAGCAGACAAACATTTATCGATTTGTAGCTATACTTTGCTCTTTCAACAGATATATAGAGTAACATATTTTTCTTATTGAAATATCATAATCGATGGTGATTTCTATGAATAACATTTTGTGGCTAGAAAGAAGTTTCTGAATTCAGAGTTCTTAATGATACATTTGTAATTTAGAAGTTATCCTAGCTAAAGGTAACGCCATTATTATTGGATTTACTATTGTGTTTCGTTGCAAATTATAATGAGTATGTTGCACTTATTGAAGCCTTTGATTTTGATAAACTACTAATTGATTGATCTTTTCAATTTTACTTCAAATAATCATTACGACGCGAACAATTACATTGCCGGAGCACCACCTGAGAGCAGTATTTAGTGATGCATTTTTTATTCAATTTAAATATTTTGAGTGTAAGACATGTGATGTTCTTGTCATTTAAGTTTATCACACAAACATTGTCATATGCTACAAATTTTACCTAACAAACAACACACAGTATGAACAAATATCTTGTTTAAAAAAGGACCATGCCATAATTTGCAAAAACCGTAAAGGTGCGTATCATTTTACAAAATGGTTATATCGTTATTTATAGATGATTCTTTCTTTGGAATCATCTATAGTTCAAAAGATTATGTGTTTTAAATACTGTTAGAGGTGCTTTATTTAAACGCACGCTTGAATATCGTTTAAATTGTCACTCAGATGGCTTCAGCAGTGCTTATTTTTCATCACATTTGTAATCTACCTTCTATACTTATACGTTATACCTACTTTCGACGTTTCCGTTCGAATCAGATATACTAAAATCTGTAAAAAGGCAAATGAAAATGGTTAAAAATTGAATTTCTAATGATTTTTTTCTAAAATTCAAATACATGTTATAATCCGAAAACTACAAGTATTACATTAGTGTATTTTTATGGTTAACAAGATAGAAAATGCAATGGGACTTCAATTTGAGAACTGAAGAAAAATTATATTTATCAATTGTGAATGGGTGTCAACGTCTTCGAATATTGTTTTATGATGGTATACGGTTGTGTAAAATTACAAAGACCACTTTGAACGTTTGAATGACTGAATCTTCACTTGTTTGTTAAAACATTGGTACGCAAACTATTTTCTCTATGAAATATGAATAACACTTACTTTACTGAACTACATTACAATGCATGATTTTTATAGTTCGTTCTTATGTGATACTGTTACACCACTGTCCCAGGTTAGGGGGAGGGTTGGGATCCCGCTAACATGTTTAAACCCGCCACATTTTGTATGTATGAGCCTGTCCCAAGTCAGGAGCCTGTAATTCAGTGGTTGTCGTTTGTTGCTGTGTTACATATTTGTTTTTCGTTCATTTTTTTGTACATTAATTAGACCGTTAGTTTTCTCGTTTGAATTGTTTTACATTTGTGATTTCGGGGCCTTTTATAGCTGACTATGCGGTATGGGCTTTGCTCATTGTTGAAGGCCGTACGGTGACGGCTGTTAATTTCTGTGTCATTTGGTCTCTTGTGGAGAGGTGTCTCATTGGCAATCATACCACATCTTCTTTTTTATATATGTTAAAATTCTGTGCATATTTAGTAATTGATCGTTATTGCCTGTAAGACTAAGATAAAGAGAATTTCCTCACACGCTCAATTCAAAGCAAGTAATTTGTATTAGAATGATTCGAATATGCAACTTATTATAATTTACTGGTGCATACCTTTTAGTTTGTTTTCCAGATCTGATATTGTAGCTTCATTGTCTTTGTCGTTTTGTTGAAAATCCTTAAGATCATCCAAATACCGTTGCTCGGTAGCCTCGTCCATACAGCATGTTCTTAAATCGTCAACTTCGGAAACAAAATCATTGTTGTTTTTTTTACAAAACATCTCAAATCTACCTGCAATGGTCTTGAATTCATTGAAATAGTTATGTAACTCCTGGTCAGTTACAATAGTGTTTCCTCTGTGTATAATCTTATTTCGTAGTCTACGACATCTTTCAAGATCATCTCCAATTTCAATTTCATTTACCAAGGGGTCCGTAGGATGTTCCCATCCTTTTGTTGGTGGTATAAAAGACCCATGCAGATTCCGAAGAATAGAATATATGAGAGGAACATCAAAGTAAGTGTATCCATATTGCACAGCTGTACTAAGTTTTGTCATTTCTCCGGGTTTGAGTCGGCGACTTAAATACTTGTCCTGATTGCATTTTGCATAAATTGTACGGGGCTCTTCAAATTTTAACAGAACCTCTTGCAAGAATGTAGGTAATAGATGTTGTGCAGCGTGACCGAGACGAGCATAATGGGTCTTATGAGATACGTTAGTACCAATAGAAGTAAACATTGTCTTAGTGTATTATCATCATGTCTCCTGGAAATACCAGAAATATATAATCCGAGTTAATCTTAATCAATTCTAACCATTCGTGTCCCAGCTAACCATGAAATATATTGTCTCATTAAATCATGATGGGATTAAATGTGACAAGAATAAAAGGTAATCCGGTTGGTATTGCTTAGATTTTTGTTTTCTATGTTGTGTTTTGTGTACTATTGTTTGTCTGTTTGTCTGTTTGTCTTTTTTTCTTTTTTAGCCATGGCGTTGTCAGTTTATTTTCGATTTATTAGGTTTAATGTTCCTTTTGGTATCTTTCATCCCTCTCTTGCAATACGTTATAGTGCATTCTTAAATAGGTTAAATTTGATTTATTTTGTTTATCAATATAATATTTTTCTTACAGCTCGCATGTTGCTTCCTTCTTTATGACATTGCTATTTAAATTAATGACAAATTTTGATTACATTCTTTACTTCTTATTTCAGCTAAGTAGATATAAGAAGATGTGGTATGAGTGCCAATGAGACAACTCTCCATCCAAGTCACAATTTGTAAAAGTATTCCACATTACAAACTGTATGTAGACATCTTTGAGCAACAAACATGTACCGTATCAAGAATATTATCTAATATTAATGACATGGTCTTAGAAATAAGCCTATTAAGGCATTTTTGCAGTTTTGCTTCACAAATGACAAAACGGAATGCATTTGGCCTTTATTAGTAGATAAACGGCATACAGGGATCAAAAGATTACATCTAAAGTATAAGATTTTCATGTGCTTTATAATGAAAGGATGTAGACTGATGAGAGGCCCATTTTGTCCCTTCTCTAAATTAGTTCATATTCTTATCATTGTTAGCCAATGTATAAAAGATTGAATAAACAGTGATTTGTTTTATGTTCCGATGAACAGAAGATTGCCTATAGCAACATATTTTATTACATGATAAAATTATCGCGCATGCCTTGCTTTAACTATAGAAAAGGCAACCGCAAAAATGATTGGCTATTTTAGAATGCGTTATGAATAAAAGTTTACTAAATGCTTATCAATAACCAACTTGGCAACCTAGCAACAGGATAATTGCCTAGCAACGGTTCATTTTGCAATATTTGAACAATGTATTTAACAATTGTTGAACAATTTGACAATATATATATGGTTACACACTACGAAACATATTTAAGTCGTCAAAATTCTTTATTAGGATGTTCATGTTGAACCTAGCACACACGTGTTGCTAAACAAAAACAAAATGAATTAACTGAAAGTGAATTTATTCATACTATTGTACAAATTGATATAAATACATATAAAAAAAATGTAGAAAAATAAATAATTGGAAGAAATGAAGGACAGCCCAATTTTATGTTATTAAATGCTTACAAACAGCCTAGCAACGTTTCAAAAAATTATTGTTCTTGTTATGTGATGTATAGATTTGGCGAAATTAAGAAAAATGGCTGTCATCTATGGTGATATTCCATAAGAAATCATATCTTAGTAGCCATCATGTATTCTAAGTAAGAAGTTCATATTCTCATTTAAGTTATGAGCACTTAAGTAGATTATCCAGGTTTTACATAATGAAAGACATGTCAGAGTAGAGTAGATGAATGCAAATAATAATATATATACTTTGTTGCTGATGTTTGATTTCCTCTCTACTCATTGCCAAATTGAAGAATTGTGTTAATTTTCCACGTTTATAGTTTTTTTTTTTAGTTTCAGTTTTCACAGAAATAAGAAGATAGTACAACAAAATAAGGTACTAAGTGAAGAAACAGATATTACGGATGATCATTTTATATGCAAGTTAGTATTTAACTTTAAAGGTCAAATTAATAAAAGGGGGGCCAGAAATTAACCTTATCATACCCTGTCCTTTGTGTTAATTGCAAACTGTCGGTTTACAAAAAGGCATATTTTGTGCAACCTAATACTAAAGACACTACGGCTTGTATGAAGTTATAACTGAGGTCAAAGTCAGGACTGTCAAATTCACCCTTAACCTTGACCTAAATTGTTAGGTCAAATGTTATGGTCCCGACATCAAAATATTTTATGTTTATGATATTTATGGTTCAGAAGTTTTGAAATTTAAAGGGAGAAAACTTCATTTTAAAGATGCGATATAAATTGTTCGCTTGATTACAGTGAGTGTCAAAAGCGCATTGTATGATATCATATACCAAATATCTTATTGACATGTTGCGAAACAAAAGCGATATTAAAGAAACAAAAATTGCGAAAAAGTAAATACTCATTACCAAAAAAATTGGAAAGACCATCATATTATTGTTATACATTTATAATGAGTGGGTATGATATGAGCCGTTCTTTGGCTCCCCAAAATGCAAACATATTAACAATTAAAAATTGTGATGGTTTGATTGTTGAATAAATACATGAAATAGATGGTATAATTATATATGCTCGTACAGAATGTCACTGGCGATATCATTGACGTCATAAACATATAAAAATTCTCATGTTGCATCAAATGGACGTTGTACTCAAATTGTATCTTAAACTTGAATAATCTATATCAAAAAAGACTTTTACCTACATTACAAACTGTATTTAGACATCCTTTAGCAACATACAGGTACCTTATCAAGTATAGTATCTACTATTAATGACATGATCTTAGAAATAAGCCTATTAAGGCATGTTTGCAGTTTTGTTTCACTAATGATAAAAAGTAAAGTAACAAAAATAGCGAACTCCAAAGAAACTTTAAAACGAAAAGTCCTTTATCAAATACCAAAATCAAAAGCTCAAACACATCAAACGAATGGAAAACAACTGTCATATTGCTGACTTGAAACAGGTATTTCCTAATGTATAAAATTGTGGATAGAACCTGGTTTTATAGCTATCTTAACCTCTCACTTGTATGACAGTCAGAATTCTATAATATTGACAACAATGTGTGAGCAAGACAAACAGACATAATAGGTAAAAATGTAAAATAAAATTTGAGCATAGCAGTCAACATTGTGTTATAATCTTAATCACCATAAAAAACCAATAACTATTTCAAAAAAGAAAAACAAAATGGCATATAGACACACTATAAATAAAGAACATCAGGAAAAATGAAAGACAAGAATGCAAAAATGACCATAGCACAATAACACAATGGCGGGATATATAAATAACTAGCCACGCCAGAAATATATTACCAACAATGGACTAAACAGTAAAGGTTAAAATTATACAGAGACAAATAAAAAGAACACTATAACACGTAAATAGGGTGATTAACAACGTCAGTATCTAGATTCTATACTTCAAGACCATCATGTATTATTTGTGAGATTGATACCGAAATGAGGCATTTAACAATGTTTAAACAAATATTTAAGACACTTATCAAGAAAACATATAGTTATATGACAAAGGTATGTCTGTAAACATCTAATTGATTGATGATTTCTTATCGTTCAACCGTAAATAGTGCATGCATCAAAACTACAAGAACGAATTAATACTGATTGCAATAGGTAGATTCTACTAATATTGCCCGGGATAAAAATTGGGCTGACACTAGAATATTAGAATTTGTCCGGTTGTTGACTGAATTTTTATATGCAATAGTCATCAACGGGCCAGCCAAATAGTCGTTGCTATGCTCTTTAATGTGCAGAAAGCATTGCTCTAAACAAGGCATCGGGATTAACATCTCCTTCGTACATGTAACAAGACGTTACTGCGTTTTATACATTCCGGACAGGCAAAATAACACCTTACGTCGAAAGTGTTTTATGGCAAGACGAGAGAAATCCAGTGATTACCATTCCTATTTATAGACCCTATTTGATCAATTGAGGTCTTAAACGTATATAGGATGGTATTTGATAGAAATATTATACATTTTGTATTTTGAATGCACTTGATCAATAAATGGTATCATCAGATCATCATCTGTGTTGAAAGGGGTAAGCAGCATCAACTTAGTTGACGATAAAAATAAACATCTTGAGAAACTAGTCATTGTAAGTGAAAAATCTGTTGACCCTCATCCCTCCTAAGGTTCTCACCTTATGTGCCTACTTCGTCTGTTTTCTGCTCTTTGGTCGGGTTGTTGTCTCTTTGTCACATTCCCCATTTCCATTCTCAATTTGATGAAGAAAATAACAAAATAAGTAAAGGACAACATCTAAAGTTTTCGAAACTAAAAGTTTGTCTTGATGTAAAAGTCACAATCCAGCACCTTAGTATATGAACTATTTTTAGACTTCTCCAACCCCATAATGAAACGTGACTTAGTATGAAAAGGAATCTAATTAAGGTGCGGGTTGTTTTAAAAAAGTAGCCACGTCCGGTCGAAAGGATCCAAATTCTACAGCCTTATCGAGGAATAATCTTTAAGATTTAAATCACTCACTTTCGTCTTGAAAAGACAACAAACATATTCTCAAACAAAAATCTATAAATCGACTTAATAATCCGACATTTTGCAATAAAACTTGTGACGAAGTTTAGCGGCCATGATAATTAATCTATCCATTCTAAATCAGATACATTTATATGTGACAAAGTGTAATTGAATGATTCACTAGACATACCAGATGATATTTCATTGCGACGCTATATTGTTTACAAATAAGTGTAGAATACAAAAAGTCTTCTAGGATAACAATTCCATAGATTTGTCTCGCTTGTATCTTGTCAAAAAAATTGTATATGACCATGACTAAAATATTTTCAATTCTTTAATATATTTAACAAGTTTAATGTTTCGACTTTTACAAAACTTGAAAAATAAAATTTAACATACTTTATTATGGTTTAAGTCTTTTTTTTTATCAATACAGTTTGTAGACGGAACCAAACTTTTCCGTACTACTAAATAAGTAAACAAGACAATAAATTCACATTCATCAAAGTAAGACTCTTAATAATATTAATAAAATGGTTTAAAAACAGAAAATTGAATGTTCAGAGAAACAAGATAAGACAAATTCGAAGCCTGTACTCAGGTGCCTGTGGTTTGAATTACGACTGACATTAAATCTATTCTGAATATATAGCATGCAAGATGCCAATGAATTAGTCACATATATTTAAATGTGACCAGTGAATAATGTTGCATACTTCTTTGTGATGTTGTCAAGACATTTGATCGCGACCAATTAGGGAGATCATTTGTAACCTTAAGGGGATGGTAGGAAAATAAGGGGGCCTTGCAGAGTTTTTGGGCATGGAAAGGGGGGTCAAATTTTTCAATACATCAGATGAGGGGCATTGAAATTTTTGGGGACCGACACTCACCTTTCCCACATACTACTCTCAAGATATTCTTCCAACAATGTTTTTTTATTATCTAAAGTTAGTTTACCAACTTCGTTTATAAAGGATATACATGATCTATGTGCTGAAATTAAATGAATGTGTGGTAAATGTCAATGAGACCATAATAGGCATGTTCCTTTAGCCTGGCGCTTCTGATAGTGTGATAATATATTTTGTAATAATACAACTTGCTTTGCCTTTGTCTATACAATAGAAAAACAAAGGACATGGGGTATCCATCCATGACACAAAATCAGCAAATGCACAACAAAAAAAGATACAAAAAGCAAAGGATCAGTTTGGTTTTAGATTTCAATGAACATAATTTATGTATAACTGGTATAAAAGGCAGGGATTTCGTTACCATCAATTAATAAAAACTTTACCAATTATTTTCAATTAGACAAAGATTTGGTAAGAAAGTTTGGCTGCACCTGTAGAATTTGTATAATAAACAGTAGATGACTTTACACTAAATTATTTTAATATATACTTAGTCTGGAAAAACATGATATATTTATTAATTGTAATTGGCATTAAACTAGCTTTCAGTAGCTGCTTTGTTTTAGTGCCTCTTACCGACCTTTTGAGTTGCAAATTTCAAATGAATTTTACAATTTGTTCTTATGCTGTGCTGTAACACCACTGTCCTAGATTAAGGGACGATTAAGCACTCACTAAAATATTTCGCTTGGCCATATTGTGTATGTGCCTGTCCCAAGTCATGAGCCTGTAGTACAGTGATCGTCGTTAGTTCAGGTCTGTTGCACATGTACTTGTTTATCGTAAATTGGTTTGATATAAATTAGTTCGTTAGTTTCATCGTTTTAATTGTTAAACATTTTTCATATCGGCCATTTTTAAAGCTGACTATACAGTGTGAATTGTTCTCATTTCGAAGGCCGTACGGTGGCCTATAATTGCTTACTACCACATCATTTTAACACTAATGAATAGCTGTCTCATTGACAAATATACCACATCTTCTAATTTTTATATATGTCGTGTACATGTTATTATTTTGTACAAGTTATTGCTTGTACATAAACTGTGTATGAGTAATTACTTGTACGATGACATCATACAAGTTATTACTTGTACAGATATAATCATTGATAATTGTACAAGTAATTACTTGTACAATTTTTGTTCAGAAAAAGATAATAACTTGTACAACTCACTATCTTTGAGCTATATTTGATTCTTTTTTCTGTTTTTTTTCTGTTTTATTTAAAAAAAAATCCTTTCTTTGGGTTTGTTATTTTGGTTGTGTCATTTGTTTGGTTTTTTTTCTTTTACTATTTTTTTTATTTATTTGTTTGTTTATTTTTGCTTAAGAGACACCATTCAGCGTATGTATTTTTGAAATTTATATTGTGTTTGTTTCCTTTCTTTTTTTCTGACGCAGTCAGTATACTTTCGGTTAGTGACCCATTTATAAAAGACGGTTCACTATGGTAACGGCATGCATTATGTCACTAATCTTTACTCTGATTACACAAAAAAAGGAATTGAACAAAAACCGATAAAAAAGATGTATGCTACAAAAAAAAAGGAAAATATTACGGACGGACATACAATCAAACTTAAAAAATATTATCCAGATGAATATTAACAAATTCAGGTAAAGATAGTGTCATTAAGGTAGGAACGGTAGTATTTACATTCAGCATGTCCAGGAATTCAGCTTGCTCTTTTGTGAACTTAAGTCAATGTATCTGAACAGTGTGATTGGACACAAAATATAGTATCCACTGAACAGACTTTCCCAAACTGAGGGATAAATCAGGTGTAGAAAAATATGAAATAATTTTACATTTTTACAAATTTTGAGAATTTGTTGAAATTTTGTATTCACTGCATGATAAAAGACCTAAAATCACAAGCGGCCTTAGGTTTCTAAAAATAGCAAAAAAGTAAACCGTCATCATACATATTCA